>NC_043968.1:69705182-70337682 GCF_902148855.1 Sphaeramia orbicularis | reverse complement strand
ACATAATGCAGCTCAACAAAACTCTAAAGCAGTGTTTCTCAACAGGCGTTGGGGCACCATCGGGGGGCGTTTGGGATGAGTAAGCTGTGAGGGGGGCGCTTAGATCAGAGCATGTTATGTCAATGGGGAATTTTCGTGCCCCCCCCTGCAATCAGGTACATCGCAGCACTTATTGAGATATGTCCCCCAGTCTTCGATGGTAATGTCCGTGGTGGACCTATTGTACGTATCAGCTAAAATTTACTTAGGGGTCAAATGAGTGGCCATTTTTGTCAACAAAAAAAAAAAAGTTGTAAGAAATGCATAGAACTGTGTTAAAATAATGCTAATACATTTGTGCACAGACTACTGATATTATTTGACAGTGGAAGCTACATTTTCAGAACTTATTGGATTTTGAATAGCACGTGTACAGGGTGGGGAAGCAAAATTTACAATATTTTGAGGCAGGGATTGAAAGACAGTGTATGACCAATTAGTTTTTTGAAAGTCATGAGAATTTATTTGCCACAAGAAAATTGACATAATAGAAAATGTTTTTATTCTATGTGTCCTCCTTCTTTCTCAATAACTGCCTTCACACGCTTCCTGAAACTTGTGCAAGTGTTCCTCAAATATTCGGGTGACAACTTCTCCCATTCTTCTTTAATAGTATCTTCCAGACTTTCTCGTAATAGTTTTGCTCATAGTCATTCTCTTCTTTACATTATAAACAGTCTTTATGGACACTCCAACTATTTTTGAAATCTCCGTTGGTGTGACGAGTGCATTCAGCAAATCACACACTCTTTGACGTTTGCTTTCCTGATTACTCATATGGGCAAAAGTTTCTGAAAAGGTATGGATAATAGTGTTAGGTATGATTATGACATCAATATATGTTTGGTTTTTGAGGCAGGGATTGAAAGACAGTGTATGACCAATTAGTTTATTGAAAGTCATGAGAATTTATTTGCCACAAGAAAATTTACAGAATAGAAAATGTTTTTATTCTGTGTCCATAGTTTATTACAAAATGCGTCAGTTTATTACATAATGCGGCTTTATTACAAGATGACGTGACATTCTTATTACATTTTGAACTTTTATTACATAATGGGAATTTATTACATAATGCAGCTCAACAAAACTCTAAAGCAGTGTTTCTCAACAGGCGTTGGGGCACCATCGGGGGGCGTTTGGGATGAGTAAGCTGTGAGGGGGGCGCTTAGATCAGAGCATGTTATGTCAATGGGGAATTTTCGTGCCCCCCCCGCAATCAGGTACATCGCAGCACTTATTGAGATATGTCCCCCAGTCTTCGATGGTAATGTCCGTGGTGGACCTATTGTACGTATCAGCTAAAATTTACTTAGGGGTCAAATGAGTGGCCATTTTTGTCCAAAAAAAAAAAAGTTGTAAGAAATGCATAGAACTGTGTTAAAATAATGCTAATACATTTGTGCACAGACTACTGATATTATTTGACAGTGGAAGCTACATTTTCAGAAATATTGGATTTTGAATAGCACGTGTACAGGGTGGGGAAGCAAAATTTACAATATTTTGAGGCAGGGATTGAAAGACAGTGTATGACCAATTAGTTTTTTGAAAGTCATGAGAATTTATTTGCCACAAGAAAATTGACATAATAGAAAATGTTTTTATTCTATGTGTCCTCCTTCTTTCTCAATAACTGCCTTCACACGCTTCCTGAAACTTGCGCAAGTGTTCCTCAAATATTCGGGTGACAACTTCTCCCATTCTTCTTTAATAGTATCTTCCGGACTTTCTCGTAATAGTTTTGCTCATAGTCATTCTCTTCTTTACATTATAAACAGTCTTTATGGACACTCCAACTATTTTTGAAATCTCCGTTGGTGTGACGAGTGCATTCAGCAAATCACACACTCTTTGACGTTTGCTTTCCTGATTACTCATATGGGCAAAAGTTTCTGAAAAGGTATGGATAATAGTGTTAGGTATGATTATGACATCAATATATGTTTGGTTTCAAAACAATTGACGTAGTGCCTGCTGAGAAAAAACAACTAAATGTTCATTGTAAATTTTGCTTCCCCACCCTGTATTTTAACTGCATTTACCTGAAAAACAAATATTCTATTCTAGGCCTGTAACGGTACACGTACCGAACAGAACCGTTTCGGTACACACCTGTTTGGTTCGGTACACAGCTGTACTGAAACGACACAGTATGATGAGAACAAGAAAAAGGAATGAAAGACGTCGTTCGATGCAGAACTTTAAATCCGCGCAAGTTTCACACGGACATATTGAAGGAGCACACATTGACCCGAAATATAAAATAGCAGCTGATATAAGGTAAAAAAAACAAAAAAAAAAACAACAAATATGATGTGAACCTGGAAGGAAGAGACTGGAGACCCTCCACCATCAGTACAGTCCAGTTTGGATCAGTTCAGGTTCAGGTGAAAGACAGCAACGATGAAAAAGACGTTAATAAGACGGACGATGTTTGGCCCCTGGGAACTACGGTAGTTCCAAAACACTTACACTAGCTCTGTCTGTCTGTCTGTCTGTCACGCACGCTGTATAATAGAGGAATAAATAGAACGTTGAAAGTATGTAAAGTTTCACTTTCGTTTCACAACAGCGTTCGTAATGTTAGTTATGGACCGCACCCCCAGGTATATAACTGCGCGCCCCCCCTACCCCCGCCTCTGACAAAAAAAAAAAAAAAAAAATCCCCCGTGCACACACAAATACACACAGTGTCCTAAACAGTTTGTTTTCTGTCCTAAAATAAATAATTTGGTTCATTGTGTTGTCAAAGTTTCTCTTCAGTTTGTTTCAACAGAATACCAGTTTACCCTCTTGTTAATGTTGCACTTCATGTGGAATTTTTTTGTTATTTTTATGCAGAATGTGAACTGACAGAACTGTGATTAGATTTTTCTTGTTTGTTCGAAACTACCTTTCAGGGAAAAGTGCAATACTAATGTTTAAAATACATTTAGTAATATTAATAATTTATTTTATTTTCTATTTGATTTGTAGCAGCAGAATTATATTATTCTTGTTTTTCTATATTCTATTGTCTCCAAAAATTGGGGGAAAAATGTTTAAAAAATCATAAATGCATTAATAGACATTTTAAGGGGCTTTCTTTCTTCCTGTACCGAACCAAAAAAAAAAAAAAAACAATTGTGGCTTTGAAAACCGAAAACATACCGAACTGAAAATTTTGTGTAGCGTTACAGGCCTATTCTATTCTTTTAGATTCCCCAATTTTTCTTACAAGATTATATACTACATATTACATGGTTTTTTTTTACAGGTTGCAATATGGAGTATGGTGCTGATCCATCCTGCTTATGTTACACCAATACATACATTAAGAATGTCACACGTCACTTTTTAAATAAACAGTTTTCTAATAATAAGCATTTTTATAAAGAAATAACAATTCTATATTGTTATTTCCTCTTTAGTATGATGATAAATTATACAATAAATAATTCTGATCCTAGTTTTTGCACAGGGATCATTTGTGGAAACGGTGACATGGCTGCCGAGCATCAGTATGATGGGATCCGGAACAACCATGTCACATCCGTCCACTGCCACATTTTGTGTTTTTGTGTCAGGTGTTATTGTTTTAGATCCACAATACTGACATTTATGAATAAGAGAAGAATTAGCAATAGTAAGTATATAAGTTTATTACTAATAAAGTACTGGTACTGACCAGATCATCATGGGTAATGTCATGTCCGTCCACCAGTTATTTATGCTCTTTCTACTGCTATTTTAAAAAATTATTCTAATTTATTTTCTTCTATTTTGTGTTATTATTTTATATTCCATGCTATAATCTGTTCTATACTGAAAAAAATAAACTTACACTTTATTCCAGATCATTGAAAGATTATTCAATTTAAACACACATGCATTTCTCAAATGTCACGTCCGTCCACCAGCAAAAGTTTTCACATACACGTGCTATTGAAAATCCAATATTTCTGAAAATATAGCTTCCACTGTCAAATAATATCAGTAGTCTGTGCACAAATGTATTAGCATTATTTCAACACAGTTCTATGCATTTCTTACAACTTTTTTATTTTGTTGACAAAAATGGCCACTCATTTGACCCCTAAGTAAATTTTAGCCGATACGTACAATAGGTCCACCACGGACATTACCATCGAAGACTGGGGAACGTATCTCAATAAGTGCTGCGATGTACCTGATTGCGGGGGGGGGGGGCACGAAAATTCCCCATTGACATAACATGCTCTGATCTCAGCGACCCCCTCTCAGCTTACTCGTTCCAAACGCCCCCCGATGGTGTCCCAATGCCCGTTGATAAACACTGCTTTAGAGGTTTGTTGAGCCGCATTATGTAATAAATTCCCATTATGTAATAAAAGTTCAAAATGTAATAAGAATGTCACGTCATCTTGTAATAAAGCCGCATTATGTAATAAGCTGACGCATTTTGTAATAAACTATGTCAACGCATTTTGACATATTTTTATTTAAAAAAAAAAAAAAAAAAAAGTAATAATATGGTTCATTATGTAATAACAATCCAAATTAATATAATTTCAGAGCAATTTAGAAGAAATTAGTCACAGGAGCTACAGGTAATGTAATCAGAACTTTAATCGCACAGTTTAAAGATGAAAATAAAAATGTGTCAAGTGCATTTTGTAAGAAATTTCTCAAACTGTAATAACTTACTACATGATGCGAAAAAATGTACTATATATTGAGGTAGTTTATTACAAAATGCGTCAATTTATTACATAATGCGGCTTTATTACAAGATGATGTGACATTCTTATTACATTTTGAACTTTTATTACTTAATGGGAATTTATTACATAATGCAGCTCAACAAGGTTTTTACTAAAGTGAAGAACATGAGCAGAATGAAAAGTTTCAGCATCGATTTAATGCAAATTTATAACAGAAAACCCACAAAAAAAACACACCGTCCGGCTCTCTCTGCATTACACTATTTATTTTTCATCTGCCACCATTATGTCCAACAGGGCAAACAAACAGAGACCGCCGAAACACACCACATCTAATATGTGATAATTAAATGGTTGATTTACAAGGTTAACCACATGACATGTTTTGTTGTAATAAAGTACAGGCTGTGAATTTGCACTTAGACATGTCAATCCTCCCGCGCTTTGTAAATTGGATGGTTGTCATTTTGGATTTGGTTGATACCTTACAGGGGGCTTAGGACCTGAGAATCCAGGTGTAGCTATTAAAATACAAAACCAAGGCCCCTGGAAATTAGATTTTATTCCAATATACCAGTATTTTGTACCAATTTAATACAATTATATTACATGCAAGCTTTAGTTATGAACTGCACTCAACCTCACATCACAAACAAATGAAAAAAATTTAAACTTCTGTTGTAAATTTAGTCGCATCTAGTGGTGAAGCTGCAGATCAACTCAATATCCATCCCCTTCACCTCAGAGGTCAACAAAAAACACAAGAGGACTTGACTGAGGCTTTAGTGACCAGAATAATAACTGGTCCACAGGCTTATGATTATGAATAAATCTGAGGCTCAACTGATTCTTTTCAGGGGATTAAAATGATAACATAAATAACTAATTAAAATGGTACCTTGACTCACGAGTTTAATTCATACTGTGACCAAGTTCGTAACTCAATTTGCTTGTATATCAAATCAATTTTCCCCATTAAATTAATTGAAATGCTATTAATCTGTTCCAGCCCCCAAAAACCACCCCAATTTCACACCTAATGGCTAAAATTTACTTAGGGGGTCAAATGAGGGGCCATTTTTGCAAAAAAAAAAAAAAAAAAAAAGTTGAAAGAAATGCATAGAACTGTGTTGTGATTTGTGCACAGACTACTGATATTATTTGACAGTGGAAGCTATATTTTCACAAATATTGGATTTAGAATAGCACATGTATGTGAAAACTTTTGCTGGTGGACGGACGTGACATTACCCATGATGCTCTGGTCAGTACCAGTACTTTATTAGTAATAAACTTATATACTTACTATTGCTAATTCTCCTCTTATTCATAAATGTTAGTATTGTGGATCTAAAACAATAACAGCTGACACAAAAACACAAAATGTGGCAGTGGACGGATGTGACATGGTTGTTACAGATCCCATCATACTGATGCTCGGCAGCCATGTCACCGTTTCCACAAATGATCCCTGTGCAAAAACTAGTATCAGAATTATTTATTGTATAGTTTATTATCATACTAAAGAGCAAATAACAATATAAAATTGTTATTTCTTTATAAAAATGCTTATTATTAGAAAACTGTTGATTTAAAAGTGACATGTGACATTCTTAATGTATGTATTGGCGTAACATAAGCAGGATGGATCAGCACCATACTCCATATTGCAACCTGTAAAAATAAAACATGTGATATGTAGTATATAATCTTGTAAGAAAAATTGGGGAATCTAAAAGAATAGAATATTTGTTTTTCAGGTAAATTCAGTTAAAATACTAGAAAAGCACTCGGAGAGCGCAGACCTCCGCCAAGCGCAAAAATTCCCCACATAATCGGTGATACAAATCCTACATTTATTTTTAAAAATAAAATCCGCCTTCTGGATCAGATCCGGATCAGCCTTTGAAATGTGATAGAGGACCCCATTGTCAATTCCTGAGTTAAATTTTATGAGTTTTGGTCAATAATTAAGCGAGATATTGGGAAATGAAAATTTTGGCCCCATTTACCACAATGTTAATGAAAGTTTCAAAGTGATCCAGAATCCAGGATTTCTTCCGGATCACCCCCAAAAAGTTAATCATTTCTTCCTTATCCCATTTCCAACAAACCCTGAAAATTTCATCCAAATCTGTCCATAACTTTTTTGAGTTATGTTGCACACTAACGGACAGACAAACAGACAGACAAACAAACAAACCCTGGCAAAAACATAACCTCCTTGGCCACTTGTGACATAAAAATATAGCATTAATTGTGATGAAATTGGACATTTTTGACCTGAAAACATAGTTCATATGACCATCAACATGTTGCAACAGAACTGAAATCCTGTCAATTTGCATAACTTGCATTTACCAACACAAAGTTCCTTTGGGGATTCACTTCTATTGATTTCTTACGCACAAAGACAGAAATAAGACCTCTAAGCAAATTTTAGCCGCTAACTTGTAGATAACTTATACCAATGAAAGCTCTGCGTGTTGTCCCTGTCACAGACAACAAAAAGACAAATGTTTAAGGACAGTTAGTAGGTACTCTGGTGGTGGATGTTCCATCTCTCTGTGAGGAGTACTGACAGGTTCCTCTTGTCAACCCCATTTTTTTATACCCATCATGTGGGTCTTTCATCCCTCTGCTGTGGCTCCCTGTGGCTTTGGAGTATTTAACATTTTCATGCATAGTGGTCACTACAGTGGATAACTACTCTCTTGTATATTCATGGATTTTGATGTTTTACTTACATATTTGCCAACACAGTGGACGCTTATTGGTCAAAACACAGTCATGTCCCATCAGAGAGCGATCTTTAATTGACTGCCATTCCAACATTTATTTTGATATAAAGTAACTCCTTATTTTGGATAATCCCTTATGGTCCAACTAAAGCAAAAATGAATTTAAAAGTAAAAATGTGGGTCATTTAGCAACACTAATCTTTGAAATTGTTTCTAAAATGTCATGTCAGAGATTTCAAATACTGTGTTTTGACCCTTATGCACCATCCCATACACTGTAATTCATACCATTACTGGAACTTTCCTGTTCTCGATAAACCTGATCTGCAGAAACATATTTGAGTGTAAATAAACTGCTAATTATTAGACTGTTTTTCGTTTTTTTCTAAACAAAAAGTTGTTTTTTTTGTTGCATATAATCTGAGTGAGTAATAACTAGTGTTATAGTATGTTAAAAATGTGAGAAAATATCAGATTAGCAGCATTTAAAAAAAAAATAATCATAGTTTCAGTCAGTAAATGCATGTTTTTTTGCTTCAAGAATGAAATGCATGGTGTCCAGCTGAATGGACATTTTTGTAACTCCATGAAAAATAGGTTTATAAAAAAAAAAAAATTCAATCACATTGTTTTTTTTATGCATAAAGAGAAATAAAAACACTCAGGAAAAAAAAAAAAAAAAATCTTGAATAAGATTCTCATAATTCATGCATGAAAGGGTTAATTTAAATGTATTTCATTTTAGTTTGTTAGTTTTTTTAATGTAATTCTAAATTTGAAGATTCTGGTGATATTAGGTATTTATAGGTATTATCTCCTGCATAACAAGGTCTGGTCGCTGTCCGGAGGGGAGGTGCTGAAATGCTTTGCCGTGTGTCTGGAAGAGGTGAAAAGAGGTCAGACCCATCATTAGGAAAAAGCACTTCAGTAAAATAACTGCACAAAAAACAAGCACAACACAACAGAGCAGAGGTGTGACAAGAATGTCATGTGTAGGTGGGCATTTTGCTTGTTTTGGGGGGGCAGAAATATAATTTAGGAGCATCCATGACTGTCAAACAGGGGTCCATTCAGCTCTGGTCAGCTGGACAAGGCATTTCACGGGGGGCCAGAGCTTGTCCCTGGGGGGGCACTGACAACCCCCACCCTCGGCCAAGCCCCTGCAACTGAGATGCTTCCATGGCGAGGTAACCACCTGAAGTGAATGATTGAGACGTGGGATGCTGGGCGGATGTTGTGCTAACTAGCGGCAGCATATCGGAATCTCCTCGTAACTCGGATTTTGCTCGCAACTCAAACCAACAAAACATAACTCAGAAAAATCATAAGTTGAGGCACTCTCAAGTCAAGGTACCACCATAAATGAATACTCCTTTGTGTTTTTGCATCCTTAATTTTACACACGAAACCTTTTCTATTAACTATTACAAAACAGACTGTTCCAGTTCTTCATTCTGATTGGTTGAGATGTGGGAAAATATTCTAAAAACATAAGAGTGACAGTCAACTCAAAAGTGAAAACATGAACATGAGAGAAATGGACAGGACAGGATGAAGATTAAAAAAAGAAATAAAAAATGAGAAATGACATTTTATTGACACTGTTTTGCAGGGCCTGAAAATTCAAATCTAATAATCAAAATATGAAACCAAGCACTTATAAGTGATTTGAACGTTCAAACATTATATGGATTTAAGTGGCAAACCGTACATAAAACAGAACACCAAAAAAATAAATACCTGATTAAAAGTTCTGCTGCAATCATTAATGACATCTAGTGGTGAAATTATGGATTGTAACAATCTCATTTTGGAAGATAGCTTGTATTTTCAGGCGAGTATAATGATACTATAATTAAATCAGTGAATATTACTTTGCATTTGTGCAGCTAGATCCATACCCAACTGACATATTTAACCTTTCAATTAACTTATGAAACCGATCCAGGTCCAGTTAGTCCATTTTATTGTCCCTGACAGTTAAATCCAACCTCAGCATTTAACCCATTCAAGGTCACAAATAAAAGGCAGAACCCAGGGACTAACTCCACTAACAGGACACGAACAGGAGAATCAACCTAGCATAGATTTTGATAGTGGGGGAAACAGCAGGACCCAGAGTAAACCTAGTAACTCTTATGTCACAGGCGTCAAACATGCGGCCCGGGGGCCAAATCTGGCCCGCCAAAGGTTCCATTCCGGCCCGCAGGATGAAAGTGCAAAAATGAACCTGAACAGTCCAGGTTGTCCAAATCATTTTGGTTCAGGTTCCACATACAGACCAATGTGATCTCCAGTAAAAATAACAACACAATAACCCATGAATAATGACACCTACAAATTTTCTTTGTGAAAAATTATGTGGGAAAAAAATTAAGTGAAAAAAAATATTACACTGTGAAAATATTTACATTTACAAAACTATTTTTTCACAATAAAATGCAAAATAAACACAAAAATAAAAACACAGATGAACAACCCAAAATGTGCAATTTGAATAATATTCTGCCTGTTACTAAATGTTTTGTGCATTTACGGTTCCACTGTGATCTGTAGTTGTGTTAATAATAGGAGATGGAATATTGCAGAAATTGTTACAAATTTTGTTCAAACTCCAAAATTTTAACAATATTCTGCCTGTTACCAAATGTTTATGGAACATGTGTAAATGTACACGTATGAATAATAAGTCAAGGCATAATATTGTTAAAATTGCACAAATTTTTCAAATGAAATTTGTGTTTTTTCAGGTTATTCACATCTTTTTTGTAAAATGTTAATATTTTCATAATTCAATTGGGATTTTTTTGTACTCAAACAAAAAGAAAAACTTGGATTTGTCATTATTTACAGGTTATTAAGTCATTATTTTACTGGTCTGGCCCGCTTGAGATCAAATTGGGCTAAATATGGCCCCTGAACCAAAATGAGTTTGACACCCCTGTCTTATGTGAACAGATGCCTATAGGAAACTGTGCCATGGTGCCAACTTTATGGTTTGTAATTTCAGTTGTTTGAGTTGTGGATAAATATTCTGTAAGCATGCGGCTGTGACAACACTGCATTAGTATTTCTGCAACGTGCACACTGGTATGAAAACTCAATTCACTTGTTAATTTTGATTTATTGGGGAAACAAAGAGTGAATCAGCTGATAAGAGACATGGCAGGAGAAGGATGATAAAATACAAAGGAGACAGTGAAATGAATGAGACCTGAAACAAATCAATCTGTGTCTGTTGATTATAGTCACTGTTTCTACACTTCAGAAAACTCAACAAAAACTCTCTGACGAGGCCTACAGGCAGAAAAATCTCATCAGTAATGCAAATCGTGTGTGCTGCATTAATAGTTAAACTGTAGGGAAATTTGGACTCATGCTAGTACACACACAACATCTAGCATTAGCAATTAGCATGGGGAGAGGGAGGTGCAACTCCAACTATCTATTAACCCTTCAGTATCCCGTCCAGCAAGGCCCTTACTAAGCACCAAGTGTGCCTTTTTGGCACACTTGTGGAATAATGTCAAAAAAATTTTCATACAGTTTGTTTTTAATTCTTTTACACTTTTTTTTCTATTTCATCAACTTGAGCCGTAAATAAAAATACCAAATACTCAATAACTGTCACATTTTTAACCCTTTAAATGCCATGTTTGTAATGTAAACAAACCATTTTTTTGGATGCAAAAAATTAAAAAAAAATCTTTTTTGTCAATATACTCCATAAAAAGTCGATCACATATTATTTAATTTTTGCAGCCTGGCATATGTCAATGATTAACTCCAACATTGGTTAATTTGCATGATTATTTTTGGCGCTAGGACAAATGTTCAGAAATACTAGCATCTGTCTAAGATGCACACCTATAAATTAAACTATTAAATATTATATATTGATTGATTTTTCTGCTCTAATTTGATTTTATTTTTGTAAATCAAAGTCAGCCCTAATCATGCATATCAAATGGAAGAAATAGTGCGTTTTAGGCACACTTGGGAGACAGATGCTAGTCTTGTAATTTTCTTTCGTTTACAATGTGCAGATTTTAGTTGGTGGCCAGAATTTTAAAGATTATGCAAAAATGAACAACTTTTGAAGTCTAACCTTATTTAAATTATGAAAAATAATATGAAGTTTTTTAAAACAAAGTGCAAAGTGTGCCTAAAAGGCGCACCCAGATACCGGAGGGTTAACTAGCTATTGCCACAGTACTGTCTCATTTCTCATTTGTCTGTTACTGTTTGTGGATTCTAAGGGTGTATTCCCACCAGGAAAGTCCCATAGTCCACTTGCTTTGGGCTGGACCAAATGTGTTTTTTCTTGTTTTTTTTCTTTTGTTTTTTTTTTTTGGTGCAGTTCGCTTTCACATTGTATGTTTTATGTAAGTGGACCAAAATCTGCAAACAAAACCACATGTGCTGAGGTCGTTCAGCCATCGGACAGAAATGAGCAGTATCGATTAAAGCGCGAAGTCCAAAGTGAAAGGAGAGAATCACGGAAATTTTGCGTGCTGTTTTTGTTATCGTCATAGCGATATGGTTTTTACAGATGCAGACGTTTGCACAAATGTTTGAGCAGAAGAGCGTTCGATGCAACGTCAGGTTTACAATATTATAGAATTCATTTCTCAACGACGAAGACACAGGGCAAGACGGCTACGGAGGCGGTGCTGATGTGCACATCATGTTGTGACTGTTGTCCTTCTTCACGCAAGACGTAACAGGTATGAAGTTGGAATTATACTAGTATATCAAAAGACTGTTATCAACCGCCTCATTTGAAAGACTGATCCACAAGATAAATGGACAGATGGATATATATGGAAGTGTGTGGGAACCCTTCTTAACACAGATTGGCTCATATTGAGGGATGCGGATTGAACTCAGCTCATGCTGGAAGATTCAATGTGCCTACCCTTTTTTTTTTTTATGACTGACTGGCTGGGGGAGAGGGGGGGATATTGTGGGGAAAAAAAGGAAAAGGAAGGGTTGTTCCTTCAACGTGGACATCTTACTACTGTGTGTTCTTTCCAATTTAGTGCAAGATGCAATGTGTTCGGCTCTGTGTTAGGGCTGTGGGCTAATTGTGATATCCTTGATTTATTTTCTTAAATGTGACTTGTAAACTTTTGAAGGATTCAATGAAAAAAAAAAAAAGACTGTTATCAAAAAGCATTAGTGCTACGTACTGCTTACATATGTGTAGCTATCCTGTATCACCGTTAAGTTTAGCCGGGTACAGAATTCCTTAACGCAGGTAAAGTTTGCTGGGGGTGATGAAGTCGTTTATTATTTTTCTTTTCAAGCACAACAGACAAATCTAACTGGAGTTCTGAAAATGAAATGTCTGCATGTTACTGTTTTGCATAAGCACTGAATCCAACCCATACTCACACTGAAGCTCAATTACCGGAAACATAAACGAAAATGATACTGGCTTTTGACCTCTGCCTTTCTACAGTGCAAATATGAACTAATAATGCACCATTTCCACAACAGTAAAAAAAAACTGTGTTGGATCCAGTCCAGGCTGCTTTCACACCTCAAACGAACCGCACCAGGGTTCATATGGTACCGCACCGAGACCACCTCTTCAGATGGGTCTCGGTTCGCTTGTTTGCTCCAGAACTGAGTTCGGTGGGTTTTATTCACACCAGCCCAAAAGGTCCGAACCAAGGGAGCAAACGAACTCTGGTTTGTTTTAAATGAACCAAACAAGGCAGCTGTGAATACACCCTAAAACTTTTGTGTCCATACACGTATTGTTTCAAGAAATATCTGTGTCCGGGTGGAAACGGGAAAACTGGGTTAAAACGGTGTAATATGTATGCCACACCTATATGTGGCGCTGTACACAAACACAGACAGAGCTGCAGGATACATTAAAGTCACAGAATAATACACTGAGCATGTGCATTGGGTGACGTCTGGGGTTTTCTTCTTCTGGTCACGTGGTACTATGATGTCATCGTTTCCTAAAAGTGGTGTTTACCTATCCGTGTGGCAAAGTGAGGGCGGCGTTGCGAGATATTTCCACTCGAGGACCTGTTCTCCAAAAATACCATTTCAGGGCACTGACAAACGCTGGTGTCATTTTTTTTTTTTTACCTTTATTTAACCAGGAAAACCTCATTGAGATTAAGAATCTCTTTTTCAAGAGTGTCCTGGCCAAGATGGGCAGCAGTACATTAAATAGTTACAGACAGACTTCCATACATAAAACGAATACACAAAAAGCACATAGATAAGTCAAACCTTCCAAAGTCAACTTGGCAAAGAGTGCTCATGAAATGTAGACAAAAGTGCGTCGGGTTAAACATCTGCAGCCAGATGTCTCCCTCTCTAAGTCATACAACATCCTCTTAAAAGTGTCCAACGAAACCAGATCCTTTAGTTTCAGGTCTTTTTGTAGTTCATTCCAGGTGAATGGAGCCGCATACCTGAAGGCCTTTTTCCCCTGCTCAGTTCTAACTCTAGGAACAGACAACAAGAAAAGATCCTGAGAACGCAGATTATAAGCATCTGTGGTTCTCCGACTGATGTAGGTCTGAAGGTAGGATGGGAGCAGACCTAGAATAGACTTGTAAATTAAAATACGCCAATAATTCAGTCTGCGAGCCGACAAAGAAGACCATCCTACATAAAGCAGACAGTCATGTGGACGAAAGGCTGAAATGATAATAAACTTTTGACATAATTTCATTGTGGTGTGTACGGGGTGTATACGCTATATATCACCACAGTACTGAGGCAACAAGAGGAGAATGAGTTCATGGAACAGTATCTATGATTGGCTCTGTGGCAACAAAATGTCATTACTGCTTATTGTCACAGTACAAACGCTAACATTTGATTGGCTCTGGGGCAATAGACAAACCCATATTTCGTGCCACACTACTGCTGCAGTAGCCATTACCAATTATTTTATATGTACCCATTTTTAATGTTTAATATTAAGTGCTGATCATAGATTCAGATCATTTTTAAGTAAAAACAAAATCTTATATAATTATTTGTTGTCATCTTATTGATTTCTTCTGCGAGTGGCTGTATAATAAACAGATTCCTGCATCTGCACTGTGGCCTTGCATCACCCTGGTGGGGTTTATTTTGCTATAATGACCGTCTCACTGTATATTATCCTTCACATATTCAATTTTTGGAACCTATATAAAAGTATTTGTAAGCATCAGCATCATTCTTAGAGCTAGAGATAAATAAAATAAAAAAAAAAAAAAAAAAAAAAAACTTGCCTACAGTCAGTCCAAAACCATGTTGCAAAATGCACTGTCCTCGCCTGTATTTTATGTTTTTCTGCAAAACCTGCAATTTTTTTTAACAAGAAAAATAAAATCTGATGACACAATGCAATTCAGAGTCCAATATCATGAGCGTGAAGCAGATAAGATGGCAAATGTAGATGCCTCATGAATGAACAATGTTAAAAAAAAACTAAGAATACTTGCAGTTCTTTATAACCAGCATGCTCAAGGCTGCGGACAACAATAGACCACTTCACTTAGTACAAGTCGTTGAAGTTGAAAGTGGGTGGCAGATATCTAAGATAGCATCACCATGAATGGAAGTGGAGGATAAATTCTGAGTGGAGTGTCACCACGGGCTCATTGTTCTGCCCATCTCCGAACACTCTGTCTGTAGCTGAGTCTTTTTTGCATGCCACTGGCACCATCTACATTTTAGACTTTACTATTTTCTCCCGTTTTCTACTTCTTCCTCAGCCTCTCCACACATGGAAAATATTGTGACAAATGTCTGCATTACTTTGCCAGGAGCTAATAACGTCACAGCGCCACAGGCATGAATGCACCTAAAATGTAATTTAAACCCCACATTTCCACTGGTGTCTGTTGGCGGCACTGTGAACCCTTCTGTATTCACTATGAAGACTCGTAGCAGTTTTGCAGGGAAACTTGAAAATACGTATTTCTACTACCTACATCATGGCTTAGTTTTGAGGAGAGAAAAATCCATGTGTCATACACAATGTCTCATGTATCATTCCACAGGTTTGGTTTTAAGCCATTGCAGGTTGTCAGTGAGACACAATCCCAGCGCTGCCCCTGATTTTACCTGCCATGTATATGACACGTGTGACATAGAATTCTGTTGCTCTATAAAACCACCACTGTAACTTCTCTGTTATTTTGCTTTCCTGTATCAGTGGAACACTTGCAAACCTCTTTGTACCACTTGGCTTGAGACAAATGTCCTCACTTTCTGCACTACAGAGTTCGATCCTCGACTCCTAATCTACAGTGGTCAGCAGAGGAAGAAACATTTGCGATGTTGACGAATCAAGGTTCTCTCAGATGGAATGAGTTCACCTTTTGTACTCTCAACCCCATAAGGGTATTGCACTGAAATGTGTTTTCCTCAGTGTTTGTACCTGTAACTAAAAACCTAAAGCACATTTCGACTTGAAAATTTTGAATCAGCGGTTCTCAACTGGTCTAGCTTTGGAACCCACTATCACCCCTCAATGACAAGTCGTGACCCAAATTGATAAAACTTCTCAATTTATTTAATGAAAAGCTGCTGTGTGTGTGTGTGTGTGTGTGTGTTTGAACCTGGGATAATACACAATATAAAATAGGGCTGCTCGATTATAGAAAAAAAAAAAAAAATCACGATTATTTTAGCAATAATTGAAATCACGATTATTAAAAATGATTATTTGTTAACCTTAAAGTTGTTTATTTTTTTCTTGCAAAACAATGTAAAATATACTCTTTAAACACAAATAAAGCTTTTAACCACTAAAGCAAAGTATGTTCACTTTTGTACGAAACAAAAAAATCTTTGAATGCAAATAAGTGTACTGTAAATTCAAGTATGTTTCCTTTTGTAAATAAATAGTGCACTGGAATTAAACTGCTATAGACTTGCCATAGAACTGTAGCAATTAAAAAAAAAAAAAAAACTCACATTGAAGTGCAAATTATAAATTCAAGTATGTTCAATGTAGTATGAAACATAGTAAATTCAGTGGCGTGCCGTGAGGTTTCAGTTCAGGCCTTCTGTATACATCAGCCATCTAGAATACGCACATTAGGGTTATAAAGGTTAGGTTAATACGGGAGTTGCAGCGTAAAGAGATTCGGAGACTGAAGATTGCATTGCGGACAAAGTTATAGACGGAGTTGTTTTCATGTGTTTTAGTTTTTCATAAGATTACGATAAAGGTGGCGGTGGTTAAACTTTAGATGGTTAAAAAGGTTTGTTGTGTAACCGGTCGGTGTGGACACAACTACAAAACACTTTTTGCACATAATGTGTTTTTGCTCTTCATCAAACCCAAAGTGATTCCATACAATTGCATTTGACTTGCCTTTTTTGTTTACCAAGCACTTCTGCTGCGATTCTCCTGCTATTTTTCCAGACCGCTAGGTCCAACTTTCCTCTTGGGGTGGACCTGCCGGCTAGCTGGCAGCAGTAGCTTAGAGGGGGGCGGGGCAGAGCAGCTCATGGTAGCTTGCGTGCACGTGAATTAAAACAACTCAAAATTAATAATCGTTTTTTCTCGATTACATAATTTTTGTAATCGTTGCGTCTAATAATTGAAATCATAATTGAATTTCGATTAATTGCACAGCCCTAATATAACAGAAGGGTGATGAAACGTCCTCTTTTGCCCTAACATGTCCTCCTTTCATGCCCTGTCCGGAGCGTTTGGTTGGGGTTTATAAATGACCAAAAAGTCCAAGTTTCGATGAGCGTAACTCTGTCACTCTTTGTGCGATCGGAAAAGTTCCAAATCCAGCTGGAAGAAAAGACTTTACACTTTCCAGTGATATATGTGACATTACGGCAGTGAAAGGCACTGAACCACACCAACATGTGGATGTGGGGATGGACGGACCTGTTCATGGACGCGCTATAGCAGTGGTGTCAAACATAAGGTCTGCCAGCCAAAACTGACAACTAATGGTTTTAATCTTTATAATCTTTATAAAATGTATCTATTTATTTATTTATTTTGTTGTTTTTAATTGTATGGCTTTTTATGTTTTTTTTTTAATCTATTCTTGTATTTTATTCTTTTATTTGGGTTTTATTTATTCTTCTGTATAGCACCGTTTTCTTTTTTGTACAGTTTCTATGTATTTAAATCTATTCTGTATTTTATGTTTCTGTTTTGGTTTTAATTATATTTCTGTACAGCACTTTGTACCGCGGTGGTTGTTTTAAAGTCTTTACAAATACAGTTTGATTGGATTGGATAATCTGACCTACAGTATGTATTTGAAAGTGCAAAAATTATACTCAAATTATTAAGAGTCAAATGTTGTAGTTTTTAAATTGTATGGCTTTTTTATGTTTTTTTTTAATCTATTCTTGTATTTTATTCTTTTATTTGGGTTTTCTTTATTCTTCTGTATAGCAATGTTTTCTTTTTTGTACACTTTCTATGTCTTTAAATTCTATGTCTGTTCTAGTTCAGGTTCCACATTCAGTCCAATTGTGATCTCAAGTAAAATAATAGCTTAATAACCTATAAATAATGATTCCAAATGTTCTCCTTGGTTTACGTGAAAATCTAACAAAAAAATTATATATAGTTATTATGTGTGTAGATCCGATCCGTAATGCACTTGTATAATGATAAGTTGCCTTATTCAGCAAAAACCCTTAAAAATGTAATTCTGTTTGTTTTGTTTTTTTTTTTTTTTGTCTATTATTCCACCTAAACACAAAGTAAAGCTAAATCAGATCTTGCCAGATCTTGAAAGTAGAAATAGTCCTTAAAAAAAGGACACAACTACATACACACAGCAGCTTTTATGACACTTCTACAGCTAGAATAATAAAGTAATTCTAAGCAGCTTCTTTCATTGAATATTTTCTCCAGTGTTATAGGTGCTCTGCATAGAATACTACGGTACTTATGTAGTGTATGATCATTTAAGTATTTCAAGGTGGAGCTGAGTGTCCTCTTTTAGAAATTAAAATATGCTCACCCTAATGTTGTGATTCTGTGTTGTGATGATGTCCCTGATTTACTACGGTATTATGCATCCATTCCCTCTCCCATCTGCTCAGCCTCTTTTCAGATCAGGCAGTGGGTGGAGTTCAGTAGCTTATGATCATTTAAGCATCTCGAGGTGGAGCCGAGTCTCCTCTTTTGGAAATCAAAATATGGTCACCCGAAATTATCAACCAAATTGACCAGCAGGTGGTGATACTAAATATGGAAATATTCACTTCAACACCAAATTAGGTACATTTTAACCAAACCTAAAATGTGGACTGAGTTAAAAATTAAAAGTGCATTCAGTCACTTATTCAAGCATTAAACCAGTGGTTCCCAACCTTTTTTGCCCCGTGACCCCATTTTAACATCACAAATTTCTGGCAACCCCAGACATTCAAAATGGAAACTTTTTTTTTTTTTTTTTCTAAAATTCATTTGTTTTTGATCATGTAATAGTTTACTATATTATGTTGCAAATAATCATTCATTTTAGATGACATTTAGTCTATATAATGTATATTATTATGGACGGAGGCAGAAAAGCCAGATGTAGATTACTACAGAAAGTGAGAATTTGATTTTCCTTGGTCAAGATATGTACAGTCAGTCCAGCTTGGATTTACAAGGCTGACAATTAATACTGAACAAACAAGAACTCAAACTATGAATTATGAAAGAGCTGCAGCATCTGAAACTGACCACAATGAACATTTGAAAGATAAACACCATATAGTTTTTATTAGTAAGTTGATTTTTTTTTTTTTTTTTTTTAATCAATTACTAGAAATTTAAGGCGACCCCATTTGAATTCCAGGTGACCCCACATGGGGTCCCGACCCAAAGGTTGAAAAACACTGCATTAAACACGCAGAGGTTTTGTCCTCAATGTAGGTAAAACCTTATCTGATGTAGTTGTGGCCATACCAGAGTTTTGTCAGGATTTGTATACAAACTGTTGGGTCTTCTTTTATGTTGTGAAATGTCTGGTGTTAATTAGCATTACAGCGCATTACCGCCACCTACTGTTGGGGAGTGTGAATGGACAACACTCAGCTCCATAAAAAAAAGGCACGGGATTCATTTTTTAGCGTTATTTTTTTGCCCTGGCAAAGGCTCACGACCCACTTTTGGGTCACAAACCACCAGTTGAGAATCACTATTTGAGACGACCTAGTTTTCTCAGATCTCGGGCCTCCTCAAAGATGATCTGGATCCAGATTCTGGTTCAGAAATATATTTGAACTTCTGACAGAGGCCGTAGACCCTCGCCCCTTAGATAATCTACATCAGGGGTGTCAAACTCATTTTAGTTCAGGGGCCACATTCCGCTAAATTTGATCTGAAGTGGGCTGAACCCGTAAAATAACAGCATAATAATAAATAAATAATGTCAACTCTGAACTTTTCTCTATGTTTTAGAGCAAAAAAAGTAAATTTACATTATGAAAAGGTTTACATCTACAAACTATTCTTTCAAAAGATGTGAATAACATGAATAAACTGAAAAAAATAAGTGTAATTTTAACACTATTATGCTTTAGTTTATCATTTACACATGTACATTAGAACTTACAGATCACAGTGGATCTACAAATACACAAAAAACATTTAGTAACAGGCAGAATATTGGTAAAATTGTACTTATTTCTCTTAAGACATTTCAGGATGTTCATATTTGTTCAAGTTATTCACATTTTCTGCAAAATTATACTTTGTTTTAGTGTAAATACATGAAAATATTTACATTTACAAAGAGAAAATTTGGAGTTGTCATTATTTATATGTTATTATGATAGTATTTTACTGGTACCGCCCACTTGAGATTGAATTGGTCTGAATGTGGAACCTGAACTAAAAGGATTGTTAATATCTTTGTGTAATTTTTGCATTTCACAAATTCATCACAAGGGCCAGACTGGACCCTTTGGCAGGCCGGATGTTAATATAAATACCTGACGGGCCAATAACATGGCAGCAACTCCATACAATTAAAGGTTACAGGTTAATGTTAAAGGTTAACTAGCTTTATTATCCTCATGGGGAAATTCGGTCTCTGAATTTTACCCATAATACATGCACGGGAGCTAGCATTAGTATTGGCAATTAGCATTAGCAAATAGCACATTAGGAGCAGTGAGCCAAGAGAAAGCCAGCTTGGTTCGAGACGACAGAAAATTAACAGTAACTCAAATAACCTCTGATCACAACCAATGTATGCAGAAATATCTCTGAATGCACAATACTTCAGTCCTTGAAGAAGACGGGCTTTAGTAACAGCAGCATGTACACTCACTGGCCACTATATTAGGTACACCTGGTACTAGCAAGGTGTACCTAATAAAGTGGCCAGTGAGTATACGTAGCTGTCATTAGTCAGTTTCACAGACTGATGTGAATTCATGTCAAATGTTATTGCTTGTGGTGGAGTGGATGTTATTTCGCTACACACGGAAAATTCGATCAGGAAAAGCAATGAACACCAATACCCAATCTGAAGTTAGTGTGTTCAAAACTGTGGTCAGGATTGCCAAGAAAATATGGCAGATTTAGAAAATCCATTTGCTCAGGTCTGGATCATATTCTGAATAGTAAAAAAAAAAAAAAAACATCTGAGTGTCGATAGATTCTGTTATGTCTCAGGCAACTGATCTTGTAAAATGTTCAAAAATCTGGATTCACATCCATCCCTACAGCCTTACAAGGATGAGTTAAACACACACACACACACACACACACACACACACACACACTGCATGAAAATATATATCACTGAGATCAATTTCGTGCTGATGTGGAAGCCAACTCAGAAGTATCATTTTTTGTTCCTTATTCATATCAGACCTGTTCACAGTTAATAGTTGTTTTTCCATTGACCCTCAAATTGTACGAATATAACTAACAATAACTTATAATCCTACATACGGCACCTTTAACCCATAAAGACCCATTGCTACTTTTCAATTCCCAACAAAATTTTTCTCTATATTTGACCTTTTTTAAGTGATTTATCACCATTTGCTGTAATATTATCATCTGTATTTTTGCATTTTTCAGTGTAAATCATGTATTTTCCTATATGTAATTCACACACATATAGATCAGGGGTGTCAAACTCATGTTCTTTCAGGGGCCACATTAAGCCTAAATTGATCTCAAGTGGGCCGGACCAGTAAAACAATAACATAATAACCTGTAAATAATGACGACTCCATTTTTTTCTCTTTGTTTTAGTGCAGTCAAAATGAAATCATGAAAATATGTACATTTACAAACTATCCAAACAAAAATGATATGAATAACCTAAAAAAAAAAACCTTAGATTTCTTGAGGACAAATAAGTAGAATTTTAACAATATTACACCTTAACTTACCATTTATACATGCATATTATGGACTGAATCTACAGAGGCACAAAATATTTAACAACAGGAAGTATAATGTTAAAACTGTACTTACAAAATTTCAGGTTTTTCACATTTTATTGTTAAAGGATAGTTTGTAAATGTTAATATTTTCAGAATTTAATATAAGTTTCTACACTAAAACAAAGAGAAAATTATGGCGTTGTCATTATTTATAGGTGTAATGTAATATTATGTTTTTCACAATAAACTAAGAAAATTTGGAGTCATTTTTTTATAGGTTATTATGCTATTATTTTAGTTGAGATCACATTGTCCTGTAATTGGAACCTGAACTAAAACGAGTTTGACATTCTTAATTGTTAATATCTGAAGTGTAATTTTTGCAAATTCATCCCGCGGGCCGGACTGGAACCTTTGGCGGGCCAGTTTTGGCCCCCGGGCCACATGTTTGACACCCCTGATATAGATGTTCACTAAAGCTCACAGAGAAAACTGAGGAAATAGTGACTCTTTCAGCAAATACATCAATAACTGAATGTAAATTTAAGTGTTTTCATCCAATGTCATTGATCCAACTCCATGGGTTTTACTGGCAAATCACTGTTGTAGAAGATGATTGTGTTTCCATGGCAACCGAGCCTCTGAACGTCCAAATATCCAAATGGGTCATATCTGATGACCATGAAAAGATGAAAAACTTCATCTTACACCAATTGTTTACATGTATTGATAGGTTTAGTGGTTCAGAAGTTATTAAACACTTTAGATTAGTAGATGATTTGGTTATCAATGGCTGTTTGGGTCTTTATGGGTTAAATTTTTTTTTTTTTTTTTTCAAATGATGAATTGCAGCAGTACGTGATGGCAGATATTGTATTAAGAGGTTGATTTCACAATTCTGTTTGGACTTACTACTGTAAATGCACAAGTATTTTGTTAAAGAGGCAGAAAATATAAGACTGCTCTTGCTTCTGCTCCTTTTCATTCATAATGTGGTCCATTTATTGATATGTAGAAGCAGATTTTCTTTTATCTTGCGAATAAAATAAATAAATTCACTGAACTAACTAAACCAAATGCTCCGATCATTTCCTAACGCTCTGCACAATCTGAAAAAAAACCTAAAAGAAGACAGCTTCCAGAATATTTTCAGACAGATACATTAATTCTGCCAACCAGTCATCTTCTGAGCTGTTTTTATGTAGGCTATCAAACACATTTAGACTTTTCTACAGCATGTGTAATGGCTACTACTCTCATAATATATAGGCTTATTATTGCTTTAGAACCTTCTGCATGCCCCACTTGACACGGTTTTTATGGAACATGGCAAACAGATTTAAAGTTGAACTTGTTATTAAGAGCTGCTGCCACAGATGTGCTGCCAGACCATTTCCTCTGGCTATATTAGTAAGAAAAAAAAAACAAAAAAAAAATCACTGTGGTTGCCGAGCTCTCATGCTTATTTATTGAAATAAATTTCTGAGTACTCTAAGTGCTGTCAATTCCACTGAGCACTGCAGGTATTTCACAACACTAACCATGCAGGCGACAAAATCCTGCAGTCGCTAGTGAGGGACTGTTTGGTGTGTGTGCGCTGTTGTGTTGTGCTTGCATCTATAAAAGTGTGTGTGGTTGCAGAGGGCATTTGTGTGTTTTGTAGAAGGGCGCAGAATGGCCATATTCTGTTAATGGATCTGATTGTTACTGTGGGAGTTGGAAACAGAATGTTACACCAAAGCTGTTGAGGCCATATGAGGAGCTGAACCCACCGGTTTTATGGCCTGTTTTCTCTGGAGACACTAAAGTTTTTTATCCCCAGGGATCATAAAGCAGACTCATAGAACTTGAGGCTCCTCATCCCAAATGCACCATATATTAAACTAACTACATTATTCTGCATAAAGAGGCGCAGACTGTGGACCGTGCCTCAGGTTGGATCAGCTCTCCTACCGGGACACACCTGTTCACACTTTCCTGAATTGATTAAATTACATACATGCTGCCTTCCAGTTAGTGTAATCCACTGTGAGACCAAGATTGATTACAGCCGTCCCGTCGCCCTCTTGGTCAGTCTTAATGTGAAACTGAACTCCACCCACTGCCTGATCTGAAAAGAGGCTGAGCAGATGGGAGGAGAGGGAATGGATGCGTAATACCGGAATAAATCAGGGACATCATCACAACACAGAATCACAACATTAGGGTGAGCATATTTTGATTTCCTAAAAAGAGAACACTCAGCTCCGCCTCAAGATACTTAAATGATCACACACTACGAAAGTACTGTAGTATTTTGTGCAAAGAGCCTATAAACCCCTGAGAAAATATTTCATGAAACAGACCGCTTGGAATTATTTTATTATTCTAGCTGGAGAAGTGTCGTAAAAGCTGCTGTGTCTATGTTAGGGCTGCTCGATTATAGAAAAAAAAATAATCACGATTATTTTAGCAATAATTGAAATCACGATTATTAACCCTTTCATGCATGAATTATGAGAACATTAATGATTTTTTTTTTGTTTGTGTTTTTTTTCCTGAGAGTTTTTATTCCTTTTTACGCATGAAAAAAAAAAAAAAAATATATATATATTTTTCATGGAGTGACAAAAATGTACACTCAGCTGGACACCATTCGTTCAATTTTAGAAGCAAAGAAACATGTATTTACTGATATATGGTGTGAAAATTATGAAATGAAAACATGTTAAATGCTGCTAATCTGATGTTTTCTCACATTTTAACAGCCGTTTTGTTAAATAAACAAAAAACAAAAACAAAACTGTTAATTACAGTCTAATAACTATTAGCAATTTTTTTTTTTTTTTTTTTAAATGTCAAACATGTTACTGCAGATCAGGTTTATCTAGAACAGCAAACTTACAGTAATGGTATGAATTACAGTGGATGGGATGATGCATAAGTGTCCTCTGTGTTGGCTGATATGGAACTAAAACAACAAAATCTATAAATATACAAGAGAACAGCTGTCCACTGTCGTGACCACTATCTATGAAAGGGTTAAAAACGATTATTTGTTAACCTTAAAGTTGTTTATTTTTTTCTTGCAAAGCAATGTAAAATATACTCTTTAAACATAAATAAAGCTTTTAACCACTAAAACAAAGTATGTTCACTTTTGTACGAAACAAAAAAATCCATGAATGCAAATAAGTGTACTGTAAATTCAAGTATGTTTCCTTTTGTAAACAAATAGTGCACTGTAATTAAACTGCTATAGACTTGCCATAGAACTGTAGCAATGAAAAAAACAAACAAACAAAAAAAAACTCACGTAAAGTGCAAATTATAAATTCAAGTATGTTCAATGTAGTATGAAACATAGTAAATTCAGTGGCGTGCCGTGAGGTTTCAGTTCAGGCCTTCTGTATACATCAGCCATCTAGAATACGTACGTTAGGGTTATACGGGTTAGGGTTAGGTTAATACGGGAGTTGCAGCGTAAAGAGATTCAGAAACTGAAGATTGCATTGGGGACGAAGTTGTAGACGGAGTTGTTTTTATGTGTTTTAGTTTTTCATAAGATTATGATAAAGGTCGCGGTGGTTAAACTTTAGATGGTTAAAAAGGTTTGTTGTGTTACCGGTCGGTGCGGACACAACTACGAAACACTTTTTGCACGTGATGTGTTTTTTGCTCTTCGTCTTCTTCATCAAACCCAAAGTGATTCCATACAACTGAATTTAACTTGCCTTTTTTGTTTACCGAGCGCTTCTGCTGTGATTCTCCTGCCATTTTTCCAGACCGCTAGGTCCAACTTTCCTCTTGGGGTGGACCTGCCGGCTAGCTGGCAGCAGTAGCTTAGAGGGGGGCGGGGCAGAGCAGCTCATGGGAGCTTGCATGCGCGTGAATTAAAACAACTCCAAATTAATAATCGTTTTTCTTGATTACATAATTTTTGTAATCATTGTGTGTGATAATCGAAATCGTAATTGAATTTCGATTAATTGCACAGCCCTAGCTTGAATCCTTCTTTTCAGGGCTACTCTACTTTGAAGATCTAGCAAGCAGGTGTTAAACATGTGGCCCGAGGGCCAAATCTGGGCCCGCAAAGGGCCCAATCTGGCCCGTGGGCTGAATTTGTGAAATGCAAAAATTCCGCTTCAGAAATCAACAATCAATGGTGTCAAAATCATTTTAATTCAGGTTCCGCATACAGTCCAATTAGATTTCAAGTGGGTCAGACCAGTAAAATATTATCATAATAATAACCCATAACTAATGACAACCCCAAATGTTCTCTTTTTTTGGTGTAAAAAAGTAAAATGACATGAACATGTTTTCATTACCAAACTATACTTTTACAAAAAATGTGAATAACCTGAACAAATATGAACAATGAAGAAAACTGAATGCAATTTTACCAATATTCTGCCTGTTACTAAATGTTTTTTTGCAATTGTAACACGTGTAAATTATAAACTGATAAACCGAGGAATAATAGTGTTAAAGCTACACTTGTTTTTCTTCAGACAATTCAAGTTGTTCATGTTATTTAGAATTTTTAAGGAAACTTTGTAGATGTCAACCTGATTATAATATAATTTTACTTTTTTCACAGTTATCATTTTACTGGTCCAGCCCACTTGAGATCAGATTGGGCTGAATGTGGCCCCTGAACTAAAGTGAGTTTGACACCCCTGATCTAGCAAGATCAGATTTTGTTTTATGGTGTGTTTTAGGTGGCGTAACAGGGTGAAAAAACAGACAAAAACAAAAAGCAAAATTGAATTTTTACAAGTTTTTACTGAATAAGGTACTCAGAATCTACATCAACAAAATATTTAGGATGTTTAACAAGTATTTGAATTTCGTTTTTGTTTAGGGTTTCTTTTTTCTAAATCAGTCCAGCTGTTTTTTTAACACCTGGTTGAACTCCATAAAGCACTTCCTCTCGGGTTGTAAACTAAGGCGTCCATTGCACAGATGATACCTCCAAGGAGTGCTTCTCTTGCAGACACAGTGCACTGCTGCCTTCCCATGCTGGTCTTCTGCGTCTTTAACATCTCCTCAGTGCTTGTAGACTTGTAGACTCACCATCCAAGCAAACACACACACCTGCAATACTGTCAATAACCCTTCATCAGAAGACATCCTTAAAATTTAAGATCACATCAGATTCATCTCAGATTCATTGTTAAAGAGGTCATATTTTGCTAAACCCACTTTTATTAGTCTTGGTTTGGTACATGTATTTATATACAGGGTGGGGAAGCAAAATTTACAATGAACATTTAGTTGTTTTTTCTCAGTAGGCACTACATCAGTTGTTTTGAAACCAAACATATATTGATGTCATAATCATACCTAACACTATTATCCATACCTTTTCAGAAACTTTTGCCCATATGAGTAATCAGGAAAGCAAACGTCAAAGAGTGTGTGATTTGCTGAATGCACTCGTCACACCAAAGGAGATTTCAAAAATTGAACCTGAGGTAGACAACAAGACCGTTAGAAATGCAGTAAAATATGATTTGAAGTTCAAATCTTACACAAGAACACCAAAACACTTGTTGACAACAGCAACAAATCCAACTTGAGCAATTTTTGGGAATCATGTTTATAGCCGCCTTCTAGCCCAGATCTAAACCCTCTGGATTATGGTATTTGGGGCGTTTTAGAACATGCTACCAATAGAACATCACACAGCAATGTCAACTTTCTTAAAGATACTATTAAAGAAGAATGGGAGAAGTTGTCACCCGAATATTTGAGGAACACTTGCGCAAGTTTCAGGAAGTGTGTGAAAGCAGTTATTGAGAAAGAAGGAGGACACATAGAATAAAAACATTTTCTATTATGTCAATTTTCTTGTGGCAAATAAATTCTCATGACTTTCAATAAACTAATTGGTCATACACTGTCTTTCAATCCCTGCCTCAAAATATTGTACATTTTGCTTCCCCACCCTCCAAAATACAAACATCAAATTGCTTTTCATTTATTGATCATTTTTGTTGAACAGCTGTTTGATTATCAGTTCTTATTTTCAGTATTAAGACAATCAACCATTTTGTTCTGAAAACCCTTCTTTTACAGCCCTTTAATTGTAATAACAGAATGGGAACCTGTTATTTAAGTATTATTATGACTAAATATGCACAACTAGACAGATTTTGGTCTGCTTCCTGGCTGCAAAAAATTTGGTAACAATGTGGCAAACGGATGTTTACGTCAAACCGCATGTTTTCAATGGTACGTTGTTCACCAAAATTCATATAGTGTCCATACACCAATATACTTTCATCAATAATATCACGTACATGCCTTATAGATATATTGTTATAACTTGTTCACAAATGTTTATTTCCTCCTGTAACAGGAAGACTTAGTTAAAGATCTAACAGATGCGACCATGTGGTAAGCCAGATTTCCATTCCAATCTTGTAGAGTCCGTACACCAAATAGTGTCCGTATAACATATCAAAATATGTGGGTGTAATTTTATTGTTTCTGTCAATATATGGAATTTTTCAGCACGCATGCTTTGGACACGACATCTATGCAATAAACAATGCATGATTATTCTGAGTGCTGAAACATTTGGATATCTTTGTAGGCATTAAATATGGAGGCTACTAGGTTGGAGTGTCCGTACACCCAATAATTTCTGATTTGACAGGGGTACAAGCCTGCAAAATTTTTAGTAGACACCATAATACAAAAATATTTTGGACTTTAAAAGAGAAATATCAAACAAATACAATGGCCTGTTTGATTTTATGATCAAGCATTAATATTTTTTATCTATCTGTGCCCCCTTCCTGTTACCCTTGATTATGATCAGGCTGAAATGGTTCCTCTGGATGTGGAGGAGCAGCTCTTCATCCTGTCTCTGTGGTCGTCCACTTCCACTGCTTGTATCAATGATATTGCTCTTTTGCTTGTGTACATCTGCCTCTTACTTCACATTCAGCTGCATACTGCTCCAATTTGAGCTCAAAGTCCCAGTTTGATGAAGCCAATAAGACCACATCATCAAAGCACAGATGTAATCCTGAGGCCACCAACTCGGACCTCCTCCACCCTCTGGCTATGGCTAGAAATTCAGTCCATGACAAACTCTAGACAGACTCTGTGCCAAAGGGCAGTCGTGTCCAACCCTGACTTACTGCTGGCAATGGGAGACAAGTTCTGGCTTCGTCCACACCGACACTGAACAGCCTGTAACAGTGGGTCATGGACTGGGGTCCCCATAGGACACCATGAGGGACATGGTTGGATGATTACTTCACAGAGTGTCAACTATACACTATACTCAGGGCTTTATGTGCTCCTCATACAGCCCAGTCCTTTGGGAAACTGAGGACAATAACAGAGATTCTGCCACCGTGTTGACTGCACTGATCAAAGCAATTGCGGTAAACTCACACACGTACAACTGTGTGTGTTTTTGTTTTTTTTTCTAAGTTATCCAGTGTTTCTGAACAGATCAATTCCTACTAAATACCAACAGCGGGTTTGGAGGACAGGTAGACTACACACCTCTGATTAGAGGCATCAGTAGTGATTTTTTAATACACATTTCACGGTGTTGAATAACTCCAAACGGCTGCACTGTGCTCCAGCTGATTTTAATATAGGATGTCACTTGTTGCATCATTTTCATCCATAAAATGAAGAGGTTTGATTATTTTCAGCAGCATTTGTGTGTTTCATCACATCTGAGTCATTGAGTTCAGTTTACAGAGCAAAAATATAAAACCCTTCAAGACCACAACCACGTCCTACCACGGAACATTTCCACAGTTTGTATTTGGGCTAAAATTTGCTTAGAGGTCTTATTTATGTCTTACTGCATAAGAAATCAATTTAACTGAATCCCCAAAAGAACTTTGTGTTGGTAAATGCAAGTTATGCAAATTTACAGGATTTCAGTTCTGTTGCAACATGTTGATGGTCATATGAACTATGTTTTCAGGTCAAAAATGTCCAATTTCATCACAATTAATGCTAGATTTTCATGTCACAAATGGCCAAGTTATATTTTAACTGAATTTACCTGAAAAACAAATATTCTATTCTTTTAGATTCCACAATTTTAATTACAAGATTATATACTACATATCACATGTTTTATTTTTACAGGTTGCAATATGGAGTATGGTGCTGATCCATCCTGCTTATGTTACGCCAATACATACACTAAGAATGTCACACGTCACTTTTTAAATCAACAGTTTTTTAATAATAAACATTTTTATAAAGATATAAAAATTCTATATTGTTATTTACTCTTTAGTGTGATGATAAACAATACAATAAATAATTCTGATACTAGTTTTTGCACAGGGATCATTTGTGGAAACGGTGACATGGCTGCCGAGCATCAGTATGATGGGATCTGTAACAACCATGTTACATCCGTCCACTGACACATTTTGTGTTTTTGTGTCAGCTGTTATTGTTTTAGATCCACAATACTAACATTTATGAATAAGAGGAGAATTAGCAATAGTAAGTATATAAGTTTATTTCTAATAAAGTACTGGTACTGACCAGATCATCATGGGTAATGTCACGTCCGTCCACCAGCAAAAGTTTTCACATACACATGCTATTCGAAATCCAATATTTCTGAAAATATAGCTTCCACTGTCAAATAATATCAGTAGTCTGTGCACAAATGTATTATCATTATTTCAACACAGTTCTATGTATTTCTTACAACTTTTTTTTTTTTTTTTTTGACAAAAAGGGCCACTCATTTGACCCTCTAAGTAAATTTTAGCCAATTTGTTTTTATTTATTTAGTTACAGGACAGTGTGTATTGGCATTAGTTACAAAGAACAAGATGCATGCAGCAGATTTAGTAGAAGAGCTAATGTCCATCTGTTGATAACCAGACCACTAGAAACAGGTATATATTCAATAAATAAATAAACACACTACATCAATAACTGTCATACCTGCTGCCAGACAATAGTCTGGTTTTGTCTGTCTTTTATGTTTTGTTTGTCTCTTCCTGTTTTATTTTGTTAAGTTTTCCCTCATGTGTTGTGTCTGTCGTCTTTACTTCCTGTTCCCTGATCATCCTCACCTCTGACCTGATTACCTGTCTCCGCCCTGATTTGCTCCACCTGTGTCTAGTTGTCTTCCCTCCCTTTTGTGTATTTAAACCCTGTCCTTTCCCCTTGTCAGTCGCCAGTTTGTAACTCCAGTAGTTCAGACCAGCGTACTTGACCTCGTTCGTTCGTTTGCTTGCCTGTTTTTTGACCTGTTTTGGATTCCTCGGTTTCTCGTCTTCTGCCTGATCCCTGTCGGTTTTGTCTGCCTCATCTGATCTGGTTTTGACCTTCTCGCCCTGACTACCGGTACGTGAGTTTGCCTAGTCCTTATGTCCTGTTGCTCGATTGTTTGCCTGCCTGTGTATGACCTGTTTCCGTCCCTGACCTCCCTTTGCTTTTCCCCAGTCGGGGAAAAGACTCCTAACACCGCTCGGGGAGACGGGCTGCTGCCCTCGATCCAGAGGACGAATCAGAGGAGGAAATCCCCAACCATTATCCTCAAGATTCTGTCACTCATTATATTTTTTCACCTGTGTGTGAACAATAAACCTTTTGGAACTAATTTTTGTTGTCTGAGTTCTGCATTTGGATTCTGTGGTTGTACTAACATTATCACAGTACAAACTGGCCAAAGTATGAATCCAGCAGAACTCACACAGGTCAAGGAGGCTATTCAGTCCCAGGGGCACAGGCTGGGGGGACATGAGAAGGTGCTACACTCCTTGGTGGATAGGATGACACAGTTAGCCACACATGTTTCCCAGCTCACCCGTACCCAGGCTGTGGTTGCAGCTGTGTCAGGCGAGAGTCAGGCCGCCAGCCCGCATGTTCGAGACTCGGCTGAGCCGGACATTCCGGCGCCATCCAAGTATTCTGGTAACCCCGACACCTGTCGAGACTTTTTTACACAGCTTCAGTTAATTTTTGATTCTCAGCCTATTCGTTTTGCTAAAGACTCTGTAAGAATTGCCTATGTGGCTAGCCTGCTGGAGGGTCCTCCTCTCAGTTACTTCAATGCTCTGTTTGAACAAGGTTCTCCTGCTGTTCAGTCTTTTTCGGCACTGGTATCCGAACTTAAGAGGGTATACGATCACCCGGTTCGGAGCCAGTTCGCTGGTCACCAGATTTTGAGGCTCAGACAGGGAGAAAAGTCTATCAGGCAGTATGTGAGCGCTTTTCGTTCATTAGCAGTAGAATCAGGGTGGAATAACCAGGCCCTGATCACTGCTTTTTTATCCGGCCTTAATCGCTCTGTTGGCCGTGAGATGGCGCTCCGTCAACAACTTCACTCCCTAGACGACGTCATAACCGAGGCCATCCGGGTCGCTGACCAGGAGTCTGTTTGGCAATCAATGGAACCAGAGGTCAACTCTCCGTCCAGTAGGGGACCTGGTCGTGAAACGCTACGCCTTCCGGTGACAGAGACTGGGGGTAACCGGGAGGAACCTATGCAGTTGGGACGGACTCATATATCAGCAGAAGAACGTCGCCGACGCATGACTGAGGGTCTTTGCCTGTACTGCGGCCAAAGTGGACACAGAGTCAGTAACTGTACTCTTAGACCTGATGCCAAGACAGGTGGGGGGTCGCTGTTGAGCAGAACTGTGTGTTTATCCACTGTCACTCGCCCGTTTCCTGTGGTTCTTCTGTGTTCTAACTCTCTGTCTCTCCAGCACCCCGTCCTGATCGATTCCGGATCCGACGCTAACCTTATGGACCAGAACCTGGTTATTAAACTGGGACTCATCACGACTCCGGTTCAGCGCCCGCTGGAAGCCCGAGCCCTGGACGATCACGTGATCTGCCGCATTACTCATTGCACTGAACCTGTTGCTGTGCAGTTCCTGGATGGACACTCTGAAAGCATTAGCTTTCATGTTTATAATTCTGACTCTCAGCCATTAATTCTGGGTTACCCTTGGTTACAGACTCACGAACCATTTATTGATTGGGGCACAGGGGAGGTTATTTCGTGGAGTAAAGATTGTGAGACTCGTTGCAAGTTTGTTGAATTGCCTGTTAGTCCTCCCAAATCATCACAGATTTCTGTAGCTCCAGTTAGTGTTCCCTTGGAGGAAAATAAGGATTTTCCTGCGCTAGAGAAGGTTCCGTCATGTTACCACGACTTAAAGGAGGTTTTCAGTAAGTCTAAAGCTACGGCTCTGCCTCCTCATCGTCCTTATGACTGCTACATAGATTTACGCCCTGGTACGCCTCCTCCTAAAGGGAGGTTATATTCTCTGTCTGGACCAGAAAACTTAGCCATGAAAAAGTACATTGACGAGTCCCTGGCTGCTGGGTTAATTAGGCCCTCTTCGTCGCCTGCAGGAGCAGGTTTTTTCTTTGTGGATAAAAAGGACAAGTCACTTAGGCCATGCATTGACTACCGGGGGCTCAATGATATTACAGTCCGCAACAGATACCCTTTGCCACTAATGTCCTCAGCCTTCGAACTATTGCATGGTGCTAAGATCTTTTCCAAGTTAGACCTTCGTAACGCCTACCATTTAGTCAGAATCAGGGAAGGTGATGAATGGAAGACAGCATTTAACACCCCTAGTGGCCACTACGAATACCTGGTGATGCCCTTTGGTCTGACCAACGCCCCTGCTGTCTTCCAGGCCCTTGTCAATGATGTGCTCAGAGACATGTTGAATGTTTTTGTGTTTGTCTATTTGGACGACATTTTGATTTTTTCCCCAGACGAGGAAACACACATTCAGCATGTGCGACAGGTGCTCCAAAGACTCCTCACTAACCAACTGTTCGTCAAGGCAGAGAAATGCGAATTCCATCAGCCTTCGGTGTCATTTTTGGGCTTCATCATTTCTGAAGGAAGCGTTCAGATGGACCCTGAAAAGGTTAGTGCTGTCAGGGAGTAGCCAACTCCAACGTCCCGGAAGGACGTTCAAAGATTTCTAGGATTTGCTAACTTCTACAGGAAGTTTATCCGGGGGTTTAGCAGCGTGGCTGCCCCCCTGCATGCTCTCACTTCTTCTAAGTCTGTGTTCAGGTGGAATACTGAAGCGGATAAGGCCTTCAACCGCCTTAAGGGGGCGTTCTCCTCGGCTCCCATCCTGTCCGTCCCCGACCCGACTCTACAGTTTGTGGTGGAAGTCGACGCCTCCGACTTGGGTGTGGGGGCGGTGATATCGCAACGCTCTCCTTCTAACAACAGGCTACACCCTTGTGCCTTTCTGTCTAAGAGACTGTCGCCTGCTGAACGGAACTATGATATTGGAAACCGTGAGTTGCTGGCCATTAAAGTGGCGTTGGAGGAGTGGCGCCATTGGTTGGAGGGGACGGACGTGCCATTTCTCATCTGGACGGACCATAAAAACCTAGAGTACCTGCGCTCAGCGAAGCGCCTCAACTCTCGTCAGGCCAGGTGGGCTCTGTTTTTCACTCGCTTTAATTTCACTCTTTCCTACCGTCCGGGCTCTAAGAATGGGAAGCCTGATGCTCTCTCCAGAGTGTTTTCCCCTGACACATGTTTCTCTGAACCTGAGACTATTCTGCCCAGTTCCTGTATGGTGGGGGCTTTTCAGTGGAGTGTGGAGAAGTTGGTTTTGGAGGCCCTTAATGATTGTGAAATTCCGGATGGCGTCCCGCCAGACCGCCTTTTTGTTCCTCCTCACCTCCGTTCTCAGGTGATCCAGTGGGGCCATGCTTCTAAGATGGCGTGCCATCCTGGAGTGAAGAGGACTCTGTTTGTGCTGAAACAGCGCTTCTGGTGGACAGCGATGGAAAAGGACGTCGCTGAATATGTGGCTGCCTGCCCTGTGTGTGCGGTCAGCAAGGTCTCTAATAAGGCTCCGATGGGGGAGTTGCGTCCGTTGCCTGTCCCCAAGAGGCCCTGGTCGGACATCGCCTTGGACTTTGTGACTGGTTTACCTTCATCTAATGGTAACACGGTTGTACTTACGGTGGTGGATAGGTTCTCTAAAATGGTGCATTTTATTCCCCTACCTAAACTGCCTTCGGCTAAGGAAACAGCGGAGGCGCTGTTAAACCATGTTTTCCGCCTACATGGTTTCCCCAGAGACGTGGTCTCCGATAGGGGGCCCCAGTTTACTGCCAGTTTTTGGAAGGCTTTTTGTTCTCTTGTTGGTGCTTCTGTCAGTCTGTCTTCAGGTTTCCACCCTCAGACCAACGGCCAAACGGAGAGACTTAATCAGGTCCTGGAGGTAGGACTCCGTGTGCTGGCCTCCCAGAAGCCCGCCTCCTGCCCAGTGCATCTTCAGGTTTATCACCCTTTCATGTGGTGAATGGTTACCAGCCGCCATTGTCTCCCTCGCTGGAGAAGGAGGTGGGCATGCCTTCGGCCTTGGCTCTCATCCATAGATGCAAGAGGACCTGGACTCGAGCTAGACAAGCCCTGCTGAAGGCGTCGGGCCGTCACAAGACCACGGCTGACTCCCGGAGAAGCCCCGCTCCCGTTTACCATCCGGACCAGAGGGTTTGGCTGTCGGCTAAGCATCTTCCGCTGCGGATCGAGAGTCGCAAGTTGGCACCCAGGTTCGTAGGCCCATTTCCTATCTCAAAAATTATTAATCCTGTTTCTGTACGTTTGAAGTTACCAAGATCTATGAGGATTCATCCCACGTTTCACGTCAGTCAAATCAAACCGGTGAAAGAAAGCCATCTGGTTCCGCCCACCCAACCCCCACCTCCTCCACGGATGACTGACGGGGATCCAGCTTACACGGTCCGGCGGTTGATGGCAGCTCGTCGCCGGGGAAGAGGTTTCCAATACCTTGTGGATTGGGAGGGTTATGGTCCTGAGGAGCGTTCCTGGGTGCCTGCGTCCCGTATTCTGGACCCTGACCTGATCCGACAGTTCCATCAAAGTCATCCTGATGTCCCTGGTCCGTCTGGTGCCGTCCCTAGGAGGGGGGGTACTGTCATACCTGCTGCCAGACAATAGTCTGGTTTTGTCTGTCTTTTATGTTTTGTTTGTCTCTTCCTGTTTTATTTTGTTAAGTTTTCCCTCATGTGTCGTGTCTGTCGTCTTTACTTCCTGTTCCCTGATCATCCTCACCTCTGACCTGATTACCTGTCTCCGCCCTGATTTGCTCCACCTGTGTCTAGTTGTCTTCCCTCCCTTTTGTGTATTTAAACCCTGTCCTTTCCCCTTGTCAGTCGCCAGTTTGTAACTCCAGTAGTTCAGACCAGCGTACTTGACTTCGTTCGTTTGCTTGCCTGTTTTTTGACCTGTTTTGGATTCCTCGGTTTCTCGTCTTCTGCCTGATCCCTGTCGGTTTTGTCTGCCTCATCTGATCTGGTTTTGACCTTCTCGCCCTGACTACCGGTACGTGAGTTTGCCTAGTCCTTATGTCCTGTTGCTCGATTGTTAGCCTGCCTGTGTATGACCTGTTTCCGTCCCTGACCTCCCTTTGCTTTTCCCCAGTCGGGGAAAAGACTCCTAACACCGCTCGGGGAGACGGGCTGCTGCCCTCGATCCGGAGGACGAATCAGAGGAGGAAATCCCCAACCATTATCCTCAAGATTCTGTCACTCATTATATTTTTTCACCTGTGTGTGAACAATAAACCTTTTGGAACTAACTTTTGTTGTCTGAGTTCTGCATTTGGATTCTGTGGTTGTACTAACGTTATCACAATAACTACATGAAAAAATCATCAGCTATGATAAAGAATGTATGAAATCATGCCACATTGGTTCAAAATAGACATGGTGTGTTTCTTTCATCATCTTTTATTACAATGGCCTTCTGATTATGTTGAATTTTTAAAATTTTATAACATAAGATAATCATGTCTTTGATTGAAGATGGGGAAAAAAAAAAGACTATCTACAGCACAGGTGTCAAACATGTGGCCTGGGGGCCAAATCTGGCCCACCAAAGGGTCCAGTCTGGCCCCTGGGATGAATCTGTGAAATGCAGAAATTACACTAAAGAAATTAAGAATTAACCACATTCAGACCAATTCAATCTTGAGTGGGCAGGATTCAGTCAAATACTATCATAAGAACATATAAGTAATGACAATTCCAATTTTTTCTCTATGTAAATATTTTCATGTATTTACACTAAAAACAAAGTATAATTTCATAAAAAATGTGAGTAACCTGAATATGAACAACCTGAAATATCTTAAGAGAAGTACAATTTTAATATTCCACCTGTTACTAAATGTTTTGTGTGTTTGTAAATCAATTGTTATCTGTACGTTATAATGTACATGTGTAAATGATAAACTGAAGCATAATATTGTTAAAATTATACATATTTTTTTTCAGTTTGTTCATGTTATTCACATCTTTTGAAAGGATAGTTTGCAGTTGTAAACCTTTTCACAATGTAAATTTACTTTTTTCGCTCTAAAACATAGAGAAAAGTTTGGAGTTGACATTATTTATATATTAATGTTATTATTTTACTGGTTCGGCCCACTTCAGATCTAATTTAGCTGAATGTGGCGCCTGAACTAAAATGAGTTTGACACCCCTGATCTGCAGTATAATTTCAGAAAAAGCTTTTTATGTGCCACTTTAACCCACTGTACACTAACCCACTGAAAAAGTATGTGTAGCCCTGTTCCACTACAGAAACAGAGACATCTGTTCCCGTGTGGGTTCTCTCCGGGTACTCCAGCTTCCTCCCACCATCCAAAGACATGCACTAATAGGTTAATCGGTTAATCTAAATTGCCCATAGGTGTGAATGTGAGAGGGATTGTATGCCTCTATATGTCAAGCCCTGCGATGAACTGGCAACATGTCCAGGGTGAACCTTGCCTTCACCCATAAGTAGCTGGGATAGGCTCCAAGTGACCCCCGAGACCCTAGTGAGGATAAAGCAGGTTCAGAAAATGAATGAATATACACTGATCAAAAATATAAACACTACACTTTTGTTTTTGGTCCCATTTTTCATGAGCTGAACTCAATGATCTAAGACCTTTTCTATGTACACAAAGGCCTTTTTCTCTCAAATATTGTTACAAATCTGTTTAAATCTGTGTTAGTGAGCACTCCTCCTTTGCTGAAATAATCCATCCATCTCACAGGTGTGGCATATCAAGATGCTGATTAGACAACGTGATTATTGCACAGGTGTACCTAAGGCTGGCCACAATAAAAGGCCACTCTAAAATGTGCAGTTTTGTTATCTCATGACACTTTACATATAGAGCTGGTTGAAACAAGACTCTCAAGTCAATGTACAGAACCCAACAGAATCCTGCAGGAGCAGCCACACTATAAAAATAGGTTGGCTGGCCGCAATTTATTCCATGTAAAGTTAAAATAATGCATATAATTTAGTTTCATATCTTTAAAAGTTATTAGAGACAGTTTGTCCAAATGGAAGTTCAAGAGGGATTAGAACAGGTACTTGAAGGTGCGGGAGACTTTCGTGACCAATTTTTCATCAAATCTGTAAAACCTGTCATAGCCTAAGTATCACGAATCTGTCAGTCTTTCTGTGATTACTCACCTGAATCTCTTCCCTCATGGTGAACAATTTCGAAGTGCCATCCACCATAAACAAACCATGAGTGTGGGAGGTAACTCGGGCATCTTCGGAATTTTGTCGCGATGTGCATTGTGAGAAGCGAAGGCTCGCACAGCTGCCTGACAACGGCAGCCAGAACAGACACAACACAGAAACGGCAGGAGCTCCCTTCCCTCTATGTATATCCCTCCAGCTGTTTCCACATCGTGTTTGTTTCATTCATTTAATATCATATGGATGCGCTGCCGCTATGAGGCGGCTGCGTGAACCTCCCTTTCCCACAATGCATATTGTGACAAAATTCCGAAGATGCCCGAGTTACCTCCCGGCTCTGTTTGTAAACAAATGGTTTGTTTATGGTGGATGGCACTTTGAAATTGTTCACCGTAATGCAAGACATTCAGGTGAGTAATCATAGAAAGACTTACAGATTCATGATACTTAGGCTATGACTGAGATTTTACAGATTTGAAAAATTGGTCACGAAAGTCTCCCGCACCTTTAAAGGAGTGATATTTTGCTTTTTTTTAATGGAATTATGCATTTTAAAACATTTCCCTGTGGTCTATATAAACTAGAAATGCTATACTTGGGTCTGAATTCTTCATTAATTCAACTCCACAGGTCCATCTTCAACCCTGTTTCTGAGTAATGACACCATAAAGGTCATTTTGTGCGCTGGCCCTTTAAATGCACATGAGCCACTTCCGGCCCCGCCCCCTCCAGATTGTTGACTGTGCTGATCTGTCCCATTCAGCCGCTTGTGTTCATTAATACAACCAACAACTGAACATTTTAGGTAATCAGCTCAAAGTTTGGACATATTTTCAGTTTTTACTACAACCGCTGTTGCTGACGAACAGTTATGTCGTACTAGGAGAAATGTTCGTCGGAAGTCTTGACCTTATATGTGCAAATGTTGTGACGCAACTAGTTATAGACGCAACAAATTAAGCAGGAATGAAAACGGGTTGTAGAAATCCACTCGATTTTTCCCAAAATTTATATAAAGATAGCTTTGCAGCACCTGAAGGTTTAAAATTCAAACTTTATGAAGTATTCCAGTCCCCAAATACACAAATAAATGTACCAAAGACTAATAAAAGTGGGTTTAACTAAATATGACCCCTTCAAGGTAGTTATGTAATCCCACTTTATTTTCACAACAAACTCATGTCAACAGTTACACCAAGATTGAGTTATGTACTTGACAACAGGGGAGAGGGATGAAACTGCAGAAATAAAGTAAAACCATAAAACTAACATATACTATGAATACTAACAGTTATTAGTATATAATGAAATAAATGACAGTTGCTAATTATCTCATTTCAGTAGGTCTGAATGAGCTGTTGACCAGGTTGACCACGTACAGTAGATCTGAATAGGGACGGGCCCTGGGGCCAAATGATTATTAATAATAATAATAATAATAATAATAATAATAATAATAATAATAATAATAAACTTTATTTGTATAGCACCTTTCATACAGAAATTGTAGCCCAAAGTGCTTCACACTGATTGAAAAAATACAATATTAAAATACATTAAGATTTGATTATACATCAAGAAATAAAATGAAATTTGAGAGAAATACAATGAAATAAAATAAATATAAAAACAGCGCACATTAAAATATTTGATTATGCGTAGAATTTTTGAAGTGCAAGAAATAGGATGAAATTTGAGAGAAATACAATAAAATAAAAATAAAAGCAGCGCACATTAAAATATTTGATTATGCATAGAATTTTTGAAGTGCAAGAAATAAGATGAAATTTGAAATACAATAAAATAAAAAATAAAACAGAAATACAATAAAATAAAATAAAAATAAAAACCGCACATTCCTGGTTCCTGAATTGTGACCCCATTTTTATCTCCTTTCAAAGGCTAATGAGAATAAAAATGTTTTTAATTTGGTTTTAAATATATTCAGTGAACTGGCTTCTCTAATGTCTTTTGGAATTGTATTCCATAACTTTGGTGCATAGTTAGTAAAGGCTGCATCCCCCATTTTCTTTGTAATATTTCTGGGAGTCACTAGTAACCCTGCGTTTGATGACCTCAGTGTTCTAGTTTGTACATAAAGATTAAAGATCAGAGTTCTGATGATCTCAGACGTTATAGTTTTTCATATCGCTGCTGTACAAGGAAAAATAGAGAAAAAAATCTCTATGTATTACAGCAACAGAAAAGTTATTGCTGTATCGTTTCTGACAAAGATGTTCACCTGTGATGCATATTTGTAACTTTTGATGCAGATCAGAAGCATGAGTTTGTGATGACACAGATCTTTTACATGTTCAAGAAGAGTCATGAGTGATCTGTCTCAAAACCCAGTGGAAGTCTGTCAAATACAGACAGAGAAGTGCACAGTGTGTTGTTTAGCTCATAGTTCATCTGTCTGCTCTGTTTATGTTCTGTATATCTGTGCTAACAGCCTGGAGCCACAACACCAACACGACATAATAATTAGAAGTGACGGTTGACGGCTGATTGTTCTGTGATGAGTGTGTTCAGAAACATAATGTTAAACAATCAGAGCATCATCTGATCTGTTGTTCACACATTCAGAGCTGGAGGATTTAGAGATCTGATTTAGACCTCAGCTTTATATTTACATGATCAGTGAAAGACTATTGACTTTTGAAGAGATTTTTTTTTCATATTATCATAACTAAATCATGTCATTAACTCATAAAGACCCAAACATCCACTGTTGACCAAAACCATCCACTGATCTAAACTGTTTAATACCTGTTGGTCCACTAATCCTATCAGTGCATGTTGGTTAAAATTTACTTAGGGGGTCAAAAGAGTGGCCATTTTTGTCAAAAAAAAAAAAAAAAAAAAAAGTTGTAAGAAATGCATAGAACTGTGTTGAAATCATGCTAATACATTTGTGCGCAGACTACTGATATTATTTGACAGTAGAAGCTATATTTTCAGAAATATTGGATTTTGAATAGCATGTGTATGTGAAAACTTGCTGGTGGACGGACGTGACATTACCCATGATGATCTGGTCAGTACCAGTACTTTATTAGTAATAAACTTATATACTTACTATTGTTAATTCTCCTCTTATTCATAAATGTTAGTATTGTGGATCTAAAACAATAACAGCTGACACAAAAACACAAAATGTGGCAGTGGACGGATGTGACACGGTTGTTACAGATCCCATCATACTGACGCTCGGCAGCCATGTCACCGTTTCCACAAATGATCCCTGTGCAAAAACTAGTATCAGAATTATTTATTGTATAGTTTATCATCATACTAAAGAGTAAATACAATATAGAATTGTTATTTCTTTATAAAAATGCTTATTATTAGAAAACTGTTGATTTAAAAAGTCACGTGTGACATTCTTAATGTATGTATTGGCGTAACATAAGCAGGATGGATCAGCACCATACTCCATATTGAAACCTGTAAAAATAAAACATGTGATATGTAGTATATAATCTTGTAAGAAAAATTGGGGAATCTAAAAGAATTGAATATTTGTTTTTCAGGTAAATTCAGTTCAAATATAACTTGGCCATTTGTGACATGAAAATCTAGCATTAATTGTGATGAAATTGGACATTTTTGACCTGAAAACATAGTTCATATGACCATCAACATGTTGCAACAGAACTGAAATCCTGTAAATTTGCATAACTTGCATTTACCAACACAAAGTTCCTTTGGGAAATTCACTTATATTGATTTCTTATGCACAAAGACAGAAATAAGGCCTCTAAGCAAATTTTAGCCAATGTCAATAATTGGTGTAAAATGCAGTTTGTCATCTTTTCACGGTCATCAGATATGACCCATCTGGACGTTCAGAGGCTCTGTAGTGAACGTGGAAACAGTCATCTTCAACAACATTGATTTACCACTAAAACACATGGAGTCTGATCAACGACAGTGGATGGACACACTGGGTTTATGTTCAGTTATTGATATCTTCGCTGAAAATGTCACATTTTCTTAAGTTTTCTGCATTTCTAATATAATAACTCTCAACTTTAATCTGAGCTTTTACAAACACCTACATGATCAGTGAATTAAATATAGAAAAATACCTGATTTTCACTGGAAAAACATGAAGTAAAGAGGATAATATTACAATAAATGGTGATCAATCACATACAAAAGTTATGGGAATTGCCACAAAAGTAGCACAGGGTCTTTATAGGTTAACAGTGACCAGTTCCAAACAATGTTATTGCACGTTACTTCTAAAAATATATAACTATATATTAATTATAAAGGCCAACACTATCAATGAAAAAAATCTAAACAAATAATTCTGGTCAAAATTTGAACTGTAACTCTAACCATAACCAAAAACAACGAACAGATAAGAATATCGTTCATGCACCAGATGGATAAGTTTTATCGATAAGAATCATAGTATTGATAAAATCTTAACAATACCCATCCCCAGCTCTGAATCAACCTCCCTCTTTTTCCCATTTTACAGGTACTGTCCAGTGTTTAAGTGTGGACCAGAGTTAATATCCACTTAACTAAAGAGACCAGAGTGGACAAAACCAATTACACAGTCTAACAAGGGATTTCCTCATTTTTTGTGAAGGAGATGAAGGTATTCAGTTAGTTGTAATCTGCAATTTGACAGTTATATTTTACTAAATATCACACAATGGACCTTTAATAATGAAAAAGGTACATCAATGTAAATTTTAGCGCTGTGTGATCTTTAAAGGATGAAACACAACTGGTTTAAAAACACTCAAACCTCAAAGCCCCCCCATACATCCATCACTAAAACAATCTCATTTCATTATTTTCATTTTCATCTAATTTTCATTCCGTTTTTGGGTTATATGTTGTATTTTTTGTTACGTCTTTTACACCATATTCCCCTTGATATGTCGCATAATTTTGTCTTGTATTTTTACATTGCTGTGATCTTTTATGTTTTTTGGGTTTGTTTTTTTTTTCTTTCTTTTTCAATTTTACAACTGAAGCATATTACATTAGTTTAGTAAGGATATGAAGAGTGTCTTTTTCAAATTTATTTAATTCATAAATTAATTTACATACTGCACCTTAATATCATATTTTTAACATTGACTGACCCCGATTCCATCCAATCTATATTATAAAAGCCAAGTGGCCTCTGTGTGTGTGTGTGTGTGTGTGTGTGTGTGCGTGTCTCCAGGGATTCACACAAAATCCGTACCAGTTTATCAATGTATTTTTAGTCAAGAAACAGACTAGTGAAAACACCAAGTTGATAGGACCGATATTTTGGGAGATATTAGTAATTTTGGAATACAATAGCCTTACAATTACATTCCTATGGCCAGAACGCTTTGGCGGTGACTGCTGGACAAATGCAGTACAGCATGCACAAATACACAACAGCGTACAGGCTACCACATCTAGAACCTGTGGATCCTGACAGGTCAACGCACTACTATCATACCAAGTTGTTGGAGCTGGTAAATCTAAGGGATACTTTGTCAAAACTCTGAAGCTGAATTTGTCTTTTACCTCCTGAACCAAACCACTGGTCGTCTTGTTTCAAACTCTTCCACAGTTTATCAAAACCTTTGTCTGACATTTGTTTCTACAGTTCTTCATACATGGTGGAGATTCATTACAGTTTCCATCTAATGCAGTAATTCCGAACCTTTTTTTGGCTCGTGACCCCATTTTAACATCACACATTTTTGGCAACCCCAGACATTCAAAATGGAGACTTTTTTTTGCTAAAATTGATTTGTTTTTGATCATGTAATAGTTTGCTATACTATGTTGCAAATCATCATTAATTTTAGACATTTAGTCTATATAATGTATATTATTATGGATGGAGGCAGAAAAGCCAGGTTGAAATTACTGCACAAAGTGACAATTTTATTTTCCTTGGTCAGGATATGTCCAGTCAGTCCAGCTTGGATTTACAAGGCTGACAATTAATGCTGAACAAACAAGAACTCAAATTCTGAATTATGAAAGAGTGGGGATAGGAATTGAGAACCAGTTCTTTCTGAGAACCAGAACCCAGTAGCTGGATTCCTTGGTATCGTTTGCCTGCCTGCTTAACGATTCTGCTTATCGATTCTGCTTTCGTTGTGCATGCGCAATGACGTCACGCGTACGCTGCATTGTTTTGGTCAGAACGTAGTCAACATGGCGTTGAGGCAGAAACGGTCTAAACAGAAAACACCAGGTCCACTGGAACACTTGCAAAGCTTTCATTTCTTCAAAAGGGTGGAATCCATGCAATCTGCTCTAACATTTGTCCACAGCATGTGATTCATTTGAATCACTACTTAGTGGCGCTTGTGAATCTAGCAGCAGAGTGAACACCAGGTCGTCATCCGGGCCCAGTTCCGGTGCAGGCAACAAACGTCGTACCCCCTCAAATAAAAGTTTCCGAAGGTAGGGGAAAAGAAATGAGCTGCACAACAACGGGAGATGAGCTGAGCTGAGTCGAACCAGTTCCACGTAGTAGAAATGCGGCAATAGAGGAATTAGTAAAGTGCTTTTAGTTTTACTTTTACTGTACCCCCCCCCCCAAACCGGGCCCGGTGTCATCTGTTATTATTTGTACATACTGTATATGTTATATTTTCTGTGCAGAGATGGAAATATAAAAGACATTTAATGGAAACACACCCATTTGAACTCTTTTATTCCCTCACCTGATGAGAATCGATAAGGAATTGGATCAATAAGCAAAATCGATAATGGAATCAGAATCGATAAATTCCTATCGATTCCCATCCCTATGAAAGAGCTGCCGCAACTTAAACTGGCCACAATGAACATTTGAAAGATAAACGCCACATATTTTTTTATTAGTAAGTTGTTTTATTAATTACTAGAAATTTCAGGCGACCCCATTTGAATTCCAGGTGACCCAAAATGGGGTCCCGACCCAAAGGTTGAAAAACACTGATCTAATGTGTCACTTATGTTAACTTTCTTGTATTAACTCAGCAAATGCTGCAGTCACACATGCAAACAAGCAAACACATATTCACAAGTTGTTCATTTCTATTGCGCTAAACTACAACAACTTTTTATGGATACATTAACTTTTTTTGCAAGCTTCATTTTCAGCTTTTCCACTCAGTTTTATTTCAATATTTTTTTTCTAGTCGTATTTTAAAACTTTTAATGAAGCTATGCACTACACATACTCAAATAAATACCTGATACACACACACACACACAGTTTGATCACACAGCAGAAACAGGAGGATGTACGTGTTGTGTGTGCGCAACGATATCAACTTTCAAGCCAGGGCCATGGGACAGGTGCACATTGTTTTTAAGGTCTAACATTCACAGAGTGCTTACTTCCTCCTGTCCCCTGACATCCAAATGTCAAGTGACGCCTGAATAACACCGATGTTGAGAGAGAGAGAGAGACTGCGGATGAATGGAATAGGTGAATGCATAAGTAGGGTTGTCAAACCACAACATGGCTCAGTGTGTTTGCACTGGCTGGTACAACAGAGGAGTACTCACAACTAAATGTATGTCTGGAATATGTACTTTTTTAAATTTACACCAGATTCCTACACAGTCTGCATTATTTTGTGAAAGATTATGGAGTATGCATAGTTCATTTTCTGTAGGATTGTTGTTATTATGGAGCCAAGAAATCAAAAATATAAGGATGAAAAATAATAAAGTTAAAATAATTATTGGCTTTAACAATGTGGGATGACTCAAAAATGCATGCTTATGTTTGCGTTATACACTGGAATAACACATAATTTCAACGGGTCAGTTTTGTGTGTGACATGACAATGTTTAAGACTATATGATTAAAGCATGTTTGTGGATTTGGGCAGTGGATTAAGTTTTCATTTGACACTTAACTTTACCATTCATGGAGAAGTGAGAGCATTCCACACATAATATTCTACGTGTGTGTACTTACATGAAGTTTGCAGATCAGAAAATGTTCCTGGATCCTCTATCTAATCTGTCCACTCAAATCCACTGCAGAGCATTGTTATCATGCACTGAACCACAGAATCACATCACTGAAAGGCTTAATGACGCAGACGCAGAAACATAGCAGAGGTCTGTTTATTTTTCTGACTTTGCCTTGTACAGTGTTTTTCAGAAGTGTTTGTAAAAATGAAAATAAACAGGACAATCATCCATAAACACGAGATAGAATTAAAAAAAAAGAAAAATAAATAAATCATTGCACCGCAGAGGGCAAAAGACATTTTCAAGTATGGCATAAAATAGATGACACTTTATTTTTAGTTTAATCGATTCAGACTAAACATAAAGTATGAACACAAACACAGATGCTCAAAGATGTCCTTATCGTGGTAGAAGGGTTTGACTGCTCAGATGAAAACAAAAACAAAAAAAACAGTTGCTCTCTCTGGGATCTGGGCTACTGGGGTCACACCCCAGCACCAAGCTTAGGGGAGGGGCTCCTCAGCAAGGGCCTGGTAGTTGGGTCTTTGTCCACAGGCCCTGCCAGGCTCAAAGTACACTGGTCAACATTTGCTAGGGATCAGGACTATAACTTTGCTATATTCGGGGGTGTAATTCTGGAAACTTGGTAGTTTATTTTCCCAGTGGAGTACAGCCTGCGGATGCGGATGGTGGCCACACACATTATTGACATCACACCATATGTGTTTCAGAACATTCTGAGTGGTTTCAGTGAAAACAAAATTGGAAGAGTAATTGTTGTGAACTCTAATTTCTAGGGTTGTATCACCCTTTTGCCTGAAAGTGCAATAAAAATCTGTTTTTTTTACCTTTTGGTCCATTTTTCTTTACATGACTAGCCAAAGTACACACATAATATATGAAGTCACCCAAAATATTATACAACATCAATTATTGTGCAAATATAAAACTGATCCCTAGCAAATGTTGACTAGTATAGCTACATGGGACCCACCTCTCTGGTCAGGAAGGAGCCTTAGTTGTTGCTGGAGGTTGGATATAGTTGCTCATTTTTATTCAGTTTGGGCTCTGGAACTGATGTCCTTGAGGGATGGGGTGGGGGGGTGGACTCCATGCTATTCTGGAGTTGCCCAGGGTGAGAAGCATAGAGCAGGTGTGGGGGTACATTGTTCATAGCCCCCTGGCTCATTACCTGTACTATGAAATGCTGGAAGGTGCTCCATTTGGGGACTCCGTTGTTCTACTGGAGGACTTCAGGGACTCACGTGAGCAACGGCAATGAGACCTGGGGGGGGGTGAATAAGAGGAATGGTCTCCCCAATCTGAACCCGAGTGGTGTTCTTTTATTGGATTTCTGAACCACAGTTCACAGTTTGTCTATAATGAACATGTTGTTCGAGCACAGGAGTGCTCATAAGTACACATGGCACCAGGACACTTTCTGCCTTCGGTCAAAGACTCTAGTCATTATCAGACTTGAGGCTGTATGTCTTTGACACTTGGGTGACAAGAGGTGCAGGACTGTCAAATCATCACCATTAGGTGGTGAGTTGGATCTGATGGCAGGGAAGGATGCCGGTCAGACCTGGCAGACCCAACATACAGCGAGAGTACACAGGAAATGTCTGGCAGAACTTACATCTGGGAGACCTTCAACTCCCACCTCCTACAGTGCTTCCACCACATCCAACCAAAGAGGCTGGGGACGTAGAGTCTGAGTCAACCATATTCAACACCTCTGGTACATGATATGGCCGCAATCCCTGAATCTGGGGATGATGGCGTCGTTCACCAGAACTTGTTTGGCTCATGGGACTCCAGAGGTGCTGGCAGGTCCCAGCAGGTCAAGTGATCTGCAGCTTTGGCAGTTGCAGAAGCTAAAACATGTGCGGGGGAGGAGTCTGATAAAACCATGGAGTATGACTTTTGGTCAGCGTTGAAGTAGTTCTGGCAAACTGTCAGGCAACTCAGGAGGGGGAAGCAGTGCTCCACAAACACTGGAGTTCTGCCAACCTCAAATGATGATTACTGACCGATGGTGGAAGAAATATTTTAAGGAACTTCTAAATCCTGCCTTCCAGCCTTCTGTTCCCATATTCTCAAAACTCAGTTCTCTACAATTAACAGCAACATTTTCTGGGCTAGCGAAGCTTTCAGAACTCTGATTGACTCGTTGAGGACATGTTACAAAATTCATTTCCTACACTCACACCATGATTTTTTTTCTCACCCAGTTTGGTTGATGAGCCGGTGAATGATTTCATCCAGATATTTCTGAAATGGAAACCAGGTACCCATGGGGCTTCAACTCAAACATGATGAGAATTCCTGTTGGTTTCTACAGCAGTAAACTGTCACAACCACATGAGCAAGAACAAGAGACGGTGTCTGAAACATTTCAAAGCAATTCTGAGCCAAACGGAGAGACTCTGCCGTATGGGATTATTTGTCCGAGCTAGACATTCATATCTACAAAGGCTGTGTATTGGCAAGAATCTGGTGATACGATACAAATCACAATACTAGGATCATGATACGATATATTACCATATATCACGATACTGTTAAAAAGGCAATTTTTTGTTTCTTTTTTTAAAATGATTATTTCCTCGAAGAATTGAATTACACCAAAAATATGCACAAATACTAAACACATTTTTATTTGATCAGAACAGGATCTAATGCTGTATCACCAAATTTTCCTGTTAAAACTTAAATTATGTTTTACAGACATTACAGTTTCAGATCCTGTTCACATGTTCATATTCTATTAGTTCAGAACTAACCATTACATTATTTTTGTGCAATCCCAACAAAGGAACTAACATTATTTAGTAAAAGAGTGTTAAATAATAATAAGATAAAAACAATAAAGACAAACAAAAAAACAGAAATGAACCTCCACAGTGTCTACATTTGAATAAATACCTAAAAATATCGATACAGTACTTTTTAATATCGATGCAGTATTGTGAAATAAAATATCGCGATATATTGCAGAACCAATATTTTCTTACACCCCTAATATCTACCACAAATTGAATCTTTAGATCAGGGGTGTCAAACTCATTTTAGTTCAGGGGCCACATTCAGCTAAATTTGATCTGCAGTGGGCCTAACCAGTAAAATAATAACATAATAATATATAAATAATGTCAACTCCAAACTTTTCTCTATGTTTAAGAGTGAAAAAAGTAAAATTACGTGATGAAAAAGTTTACATCTACAAACTATCCTTTCAGATAATGTGAATAACATGAACAAACTGAAAAAATATGTGTAATTTTAACAATATTATTCCTCAGTTTATCATTTACACATGTACATTATAACTTTAGGATCACAGTGGATCCACAAATACACAAAAACATTTAGTAACAGGCAAAATATTATTAAAATTGCACTTGCTCCTCTTAAGACATTTCAGGTTGTTCATATTTGTTCACGTTATTCAGATTTTTTGTGAAATTATACTTTGTTTTAGTGTAAATACATGAAAATATTTTCATTTACAAAGAGAACAATTTGGAGTTGTCATTATTTATATGTTATTATGATAGTATTTTACTGGTCCCGCCCACTTGAGATTGAATTGGTCTGAATGTGGAACCTGAACTAAAAGGATTGTTAATATATTAGTGTAATTTTTGCATTTGACAAATTCATCCCAAGGGCCGGACTGGACCCTTTGGCGGGCCGGATTTGGCCCCCGGGCCGCATGTTTGACACCTGTGCTTTAGATTGTGAAGACACAATAAAAGGGACAGGCACAAGATTATAAAATTATTGTTTTTTACATGTTCACATAACTAAATTCTGTTTTCAGATTTGGAAACAGCATCCCTGGTTTAGCCAATATCAGGTGTTTTTACTCCAGAAGCAGAAGCATGTATGGCATAAAGTATCAGGGAATAAGGGAGGGATTTTAGACACAACCTTCATTCTCAGAGTAGATGCTTCTTTTCCAGGCATGATTTAAGACAACAGAACCCCTGCACATTTATTCACCGCATCCTCTGCTTTATCACCAATATAATCACAACACACAACCATGGTACATATTAGTTTGCATCCATTCATGCTGTTTGGGAGTGGTGATATATCCCAGCAGGCATCTGCATTTTTCATCATCATCTTTGTCTTGATTTATTCACTCATTATGTGTAGTTGCCCAAGCTGTTACTATTCTCTACCATGTAGTTCAATAAAAACCTCACATTTTTAGTACACTGATATAGTACGAGCACCTGCCGAAAACTAAAGGTCTCGTCAACATCGTGCACTTTTTGTTTATTCTGATTTATGCAGTTTTGCCCCTTTAGTTCTTTCAAAGAGTGTATCTGCTGACTACTAAATGTATAGCGCTCATGTACTGAGACACTGCATGAAACCTTTAGTGTTCTAGAATAAAAATAGGAAGTTAAATGAATATGCTGATACTGAAGTTAGTATGTAGAGGCCAAGAGACTATCCCCTGGCACATCTGATTTTCTAGGATTATACAAAATGCATACAAAGGTAGAGAGTTATCAGACACCTTTTATTTTTGCATTAGTGCACACTGTATGTAATGCATCTTGATATGTTTTGCCAGACAAATTTATGAGAAGTTGAATGAAGCGGTGCCAGTGTGAGGACAGAACACAGGAAACTTAGACGAGGGAGCCGATTAATTTTTAATGAGTGTGAGTGTAGTTTAATGTGGTGCTGGCAGTTTAACCCACTATCCAGATTTGATGCTATATATTGACAGGACACTGTTGAGCCAAATAAAGGATACATCTTTCAAGTCTTACATGATTAAAAAGTGATATTTAAAATGTCCTTTTCCCTCTTGGTAAAAAGCAAAGGGATTAGCAAACTGATTAGTTCCCATTAAATTTATAGGCAGTAATGCCATTACAGATCCTCAGAGATTAATGGATACGAGAAACTGAAAAATCTTTTTTTATCAACGGAAAGAGACATTCTACTGTCTCCCCCATGCTCAGCCTGACCTTGCTCAAAAAACAAGGAGGTCTGGTGATGATATTATAAAGGGACAAAGTGGGGGAATATGGCACATCAATAAACCAGTGTAAACACGAGACACTTCCATTTCCAACTGAGAGCAAATGTTACTTTGAACCCATGGCTCTTATTAAAACTGTGACAATGGTTGTCATGTGACAGTCTTACACAGGTTCCTAAAGCTTGGCTCACAGTACACGACTGACTGTGAAACCAAGTGGCATCAGACACACATAAGACTACAAGAAGAGAATGTTCAAGATAACTTTCTACCTAATCTCAAACAAGCACAGGAATAGAGAATAACAGCACATCACATACTACAGGATGGTATGAAGACTCGTGTCTCACCTGATTTCACAGAGCTGCAGTTGGAAAGAAAAATGTGTTGTTACAGCAAGAAAACATGTTAATTTGTACATGCATCCCCTTTCCTTACATCATAATCTGTTCACACACTTCTCTTCACTTCAATAATTCAAAGTAAGAGCAAAAAAATTATTTTGTGAGGCAACAACAGTGACTCTGGTCATCAAACTCTTTACTGTTGCAATATATTGTGTTTTGAACTCTTGGAGACCAACCAGTGACCAACAGAAATGCACTGTGGACATGTGTACAACCAATCTGACATAAGGAATAGCTGGGTATATGCAGTCAACATACGAGAACTGGAGGTGACATTTTTACTGTTTTAATAGAAAATCAGTCTAAAATAGTATTAGCCTAAGGCTAATGTTAGCCTCAGTAGCTTCAAAGGCCAGAGTGTTTACCTTTGCTTGGTGACACTGTCAGCATCTCCTTAATGTCCAAGATTTGAAAACTATCAGGACAGCCCTGATTAGTCTGACTTCAGGAGAGGGAGCACATTGAAACCTATTAAATCTACCCTGTTCAGCTCTCAATTAAGTTTCTACTATGTTTCAGGCTTTAAATCTTTTTTTTTTTTTGGGGGGGGGGGGCATTGAGCAGAGAAATCAGATCTGATCATAACTGATCACTTGATGTGTTTAGACCAGTTCACTTAAGTTTAGAATTCTGGGGGCAGATGTTAATTCAAGGTCTGAATGGACTCATCTTGTCATTTGTGGTCTCTGCAAAGCTCTGATGCTTTTTCCTACTTGGTAACAAGTGCGGTAGAATATAGATCCATGATGAAGTATGATGTCCTCTGCTTAGAGGTTCATTAGCACTTTCAACAGCAATGTAACCCACCAGCACACACAGCTTGACAGCTGCGGTCATGTGACCGCTGCCCTGGCATGCCAGTCCCTCATAGGGATGCATTTGTACAATGGGGACTAAAGGTCATGTTAACACTTCACAACGGATACCGTCAAATCACCTCTTAGAAGGTGGAAGAATTCTCACGTTCCCACTTACTGGTCTTAAAGGTCTGTGGGTTTTTGCATGTCTGTGTCTGTGGATTTCCCCAAACCATTCTGGCTTTATTCCACACTCAACCCACACAGAGAAATATGACCATCTCCATCCCTAATGACAATGACTGGATCTTATTTCATAGTTATACCTTCATTTTTCACTCAAATTGTTAATTTTCGTATTGGCTTAATGGTACGTTTGAAAGATTTACTTAAGGAACCAAACTGAAATATTTTCCCATCGACTCTTGGAAAGGATTATCGCTGTGTTAAATCCAAATTGAATATAAAAAAGTCAGAAGCTTCTCTCCTTTCATGAGCTCAAAGGAATCAGACACAGTCCAGTAAATCTTCCAGCCCCTAAAAGTATGAATATCCTCCATCCTACTCCGTGGTCACATCTACAGCTCAACACAGTCACTGGCCTTGTTGGACGAAGCCCCAGATTTGTCAGGGACCAGGCTGGGTACACGACTGCTTCTTCTGTTGCCCGGCAACTGACCTTGTCTCATCGTGTATGCTTCACCAGTTGTGCTGCTTCAAGGACTGCACTCCCAGCTGTGTCTTACAGCGGTGGGCGCTGGCTTTCATGTCTGTTTGCTAATCGAGATAAAGAGAAGTTCAATAAAGTGTTAATGTGAGTACTTATTTAGTGCTTTTTTTTCCCTCCTTGGATCCACTTCTGTTTCGTCTACTGACCCATAATTCCTCTAATGCTGCCTCTTCCAGCAAATAATGTGAACATCACTTATATACAGTGTTTATTGCCTGGGTTAAGAATCCTTTTAATCTTGCTTTATTATACAGATTGGTTGATCAAATAAATACTCCTACTAATTACCATTTTATCTATATAACATTATTTAATGTATATAATTAGTAACCTCTGTATTTATCACAGCAGTGTTGCTTGGCATTTCCTATCTTCTGAGAACCAATTTCTAGAAAGAAGATAATGTTTTAAAAGGAACTCTTTATTCATCATGAGGCTGGTGCCTACTGGCTACAATGAGAACAGAATTAACACTGTATCTCAAAACTCTAGGCTACAGTGCATTTAGATACTATCTCACTGCAATGCTATATTAATCCATTAGGTTCCCGTCAGTTTCCTCTGTGCCCAGAAGACAACCCAGTTATATAGTTCTCACATAATGCAGAACATTTGTGTAGTTCTTACCTTTTACAAAGCTCTAGTTTCCCACTTTGTGTTTTTAAATGGGCTCTAAGAATGTAAGTAGAAAAATATAAGTTAGAGGCTCAATGACCCTAACCTGCACATGCAATTAACAACAAACAAATGACTGTAGAAGCCTCTAATATAGTTGCTTGTTTTTAGTGAAGACAATAATTACCGGTTACTATACTGTATTTCCTCAAATAGAAAACATCTTCACCAGGGCTCTAGTGAAGATGACACAAACAAAAATCTCCTCAAAGGTCCTCAAACTCAGGCCACACGAAAAGTAATAAGGATAAACTCCTGATGTTAAAGCCAGTTAAAAATAAATAAATAAATAAATAAATACTTCACTTCTAGAAGTTATTTTGAGACATTCAACAATATATCTGGCTAGGGCTGTGCAATTAATTGAAATTCAATTACGATTTTGATTATTACACACAAAAATTACAAAAATGATGTAATCGAGAAAAAACAATTATTAATTTTGAGTCGTTTTAATTCACGCGCACGCAAGCTACCATGAGCTGCTCTGCCCCGCCCCCCTCTAAGCTACTGCTGCCAGCTAGCCGGCAGGTCCACCCCAAGAGGAAAGTTGTACCTAGCGGTCTGGGAAAAATGGCAGGAGAATCACAGCAGAAGTGCTTGGTAAACAAAAAAGGCAAGTCACATTCAATTGTATGGAATCACTTTGGGTTTGATGAAGAAGACGAAGAGCAAAAACACATCACGTGCAAAAAGTGTTTCGTAGTTGTGTCTGCACCGACCGGTAACACAACAAACCTTTTTAACCATCTAAAGTTTAACCACCGCCGCCTTTATCATAATCTTATGAAAAACTAAAACACATAAAAACAACTCTGTCTACAACTTCGTCCGCAATGCAATCTTCAGTTTCCGAATCTCTTTACGCTGCAACTCCCGTATTAACCTAACCCTAACCTGTATAACCCTAACGTACGTATTCTAGATGGCTGATGTATACAGAAGGCCTGAACTGAAACCTCACGGCACGCCACTGAATTTACTATGTTTCATACTACATTGAACATACTTGAATTTATAATTTGCACTTTACGTGAGGTTTTTTTTTTTTTTTTTTTAATTGCTACAGTTCTATGGCAAGTCTATAGCAGTTTAATTACAGTGCACTATTTATTTACAAAAGGAAACATACTTGAATTTACAGTACACTTATTTGCATTCAAAGATTTTTTTGTTTCGTACAAAAATGAACATACTTTGTTTTAGTGGTTAAAAGCTTTATTTATGTTTAAAGAGTATATTTTACATTGTTTTGCAAGAAAAAAATAAACAACTTTAAGGTTAACAAATAATCGTTTTTAATAATCGTGATTTCAATTATTGCTAAAATAATCGTGATTATTTTTTTTTTTTCTATAATCGAGCAGCCCTATATCTGGCTGTTTTAACACTGTTGTTATGACCTAAAATTTTAATGTACAATTTAAGTCACTGCAGGTGTGTGTGTTATTTTGGAAGCAAAACTGTCATTTGTAGAAAAGTACAAGTATGGCACGATTATACAATAGGGCTGAAACTACTGACTTTTGCAATAGTTGACTAGTCATCGACAAGTCGACTACTAACTGAAATTTGTAGTCACTGGAGTGATACACTACATTACCTTTAAAAAGAAGATTTGGTGCACAACAGTTAGAAAACATAATAGAGTTTGTCACACAAACATTTAATACAATATTCAACAAATATTGCCAACAGCAATAAAATAATTTTCCCCCCCTTAAACAAAAGTGTACTTTGTGCATAATTCCAGTGCCGAACAAAGTTTGTTAAACAACTAAATACTCAGGATTTGGAATCAGCAATAAAATAAACATTTTTCTATAAACAAAAGTGCATTTTGTGCATTATAAACACAACATTACATCTAATCTTTGTTAATTTGGAACATTGTTTAGCATAGCACTGAATGCCGGGGGATGCACATGAGTACGACACTAGCGACCTGTCGACTACTAAATTATGCATTGAGCTAATCACTGAAATGCTACAGGGCTTTAATTTGCTAATAGTTAAGAGAGGGTTGTATTTTTTAACAAAAGTGTGCTGCAGTACTTTTAACAGAAAACAGGAGCAGATCAAAACCATTTGTATACAAGAAAAGCACTCAGAGAGCGCAGACCTCCACCAAGGCCGATCAGTGGGGCCCCCCATAGGCCCCCCCACCCCCGATCACCACCAAAATTTAATCATTTCTTCCTTGTGCCAGTATCAACATGTCTGAAAATTTCATGAAAAGCCATCCATAACTTTTTGAGTTATCTTGCTAACAAACAAACAAACATGTACGCACACAAAGCAAAGCAATCACAATACCTCCTGGCGGAGGTAATAAACAGCAGAAATTAGACTCTAATACAAGCCTTAAATAAATTAAGGCCTGGTACCTCCAGCAGCTGAGATACATAAAAGAAATATGGTAGCTTACATTTGGCTACCTCTTACCTTGGAGTCAGAAGTGACCATATTTGGACAAAAAAAAGGCAGAATCAAATGTTTGACAAAGGTATACTTCAATAAACATGTTCAGATCAAGGTGGTTTCTTCTTTCTTTCTGAGTTTGTCCTGTTCATGTAACCTATAAACCAGAACTACAGTCCAGCTGTCTGTCAAGAACAGAAAAAAAAAAAATATTTCATTCAATAAACAGAAGCACGCTGTCAATCAAAGCCGGACATAGGAGACTTTACAGCCTTCTCTTCACCATTAAATCTTATTTACTTTAATTTAAAGACGGACTTGAACACTTATTAGAAGGAGAGCAGACTGACTCCTGGGAGAAAAAAAATATTGATGTAGTATTGACATTTTCAGTTCAATGCAAGTCTATGGGAGTCAAAGCTTTATAATGTCATTATTGAGTGGCTTATTTTAGACTTTAACGTACATTGGCTTAAACTCAGGGGTCTCTGGAGCAGTGATCCTTAGTGATCCTTGCTCCTTGGTTGACATTTAACCATAGTAGGTGCTGCTAATGCACCTTAATGCTGGATCCTATCTGATATCCTAAAACTGAAAAACAAAGTGTGTTCTGAGCTACAGCAGAAACATGGCAACACAAACATGATCCCTGTTAATCTTACATGTTTATGTAGCTTCAAGACAAGACTATGGAAACACTTCTCATTAGCAAACAGGATCACTTCTCAGAAAATTAACGCTGCCTTAGAGCCCTATCCGTGACAAGTCAACTTGTCAAATTAATGACAAACTGGTAGAAAAAAAAGAGGTTTGTGTTATTGGAACAGTGACCCCACAGCTGGAGCACAGCGAAGATACAGGGCTGAGAAAATCCAAATCTAATTGCCATTGCAACTCAGAATCATGGCAACATTCAGCTGGCAGAACATTATGGATGCTGGAAGGGCCTTTTTGTGCCTGGGCTTTTTGTTAATATCTGCACTGAACGGAATTATTGCAGTTGCAAATGTCTTACGGTGTTATGCAAATCTCTTGTGCATTCCATTCTGCTCGTTGGGATTGTTGTGTGATTTTAGTTTGTTAAAAATGTTACTTGTAAAGGAGACACATTTTACTTTGTAGAGGAGGAAACATAAACCAGCTCTCTTGGGATCTAATGTACATAGGGAGCTCCGAAGGAATGTTTGGTCCACTTTCTCCAGGATTAAGGGTCTGAATTAAACATAATAGCATTCCAGCTGAGAAAAGCACCTGGTAAGCTTCGAGGAAAACATCTCATAAGCCTGTGTGTTGCTGGGATAAACAGGTACAAGCCATTCAGAGGCACACTCCAAACACAGCATCAGAGGCACATCGGAAATAGACCAGTCCAGCTGAACAGGAGAGGATTCTGCCACCAAGCCAAGTCCTGTGTGGAGAATAAGGGGGGTATGAATAGCCTGGAAACTTCCCTAATCTCCCCGTCAGAATCCCAAGCCAAGCCTGCGAGACGGAGGCATAGTCCTCATTCCTGGTGCGGGGGATGTGGCAGTTGTGTGCCATGATCTCCCAGCTATTGTGTGGTTCCAACACGGGGAACTTCCAGAGTTAATTTTGACAGAAATTTGGGATTCAGGTTTAGTCATTCTCTGTTGACTACAGAGCCCTGCACTTTTAGCCATCTACAGCAGGGGTGTTAAACTCAGTTTGGCTCAGGGGCCATACAGGGGTTGGACAAAATAATGGAAACACCTTAAAACATCAACAAAATATAATTTAATATGGTGTACGTCCGCCTTTTGCGGCAATTATAGCCTCAATTCTCCGAGGTATTGATTCATACAACTTGTGAATTGTTTCCAAAGGAATTTTAAGCCATTCTTCAGTTAGAATACCCTCCAACTCTTTTAGAGACGATGGCGGTGGAAATCGACGTCTTACTTGAATCTCTAAAACTGACCATAAATGCTCAATAATGTTGAGGTCTGGGGACTGTGCCGGCCATACGAGATGCTCAGCTTCATTAGAATGTTCCTCATGCCATTCTTTAACAATTCTAGCTGTACGGATTGGGGCATTATCATCTTGAGGTGAAGGTGTTTCCATTATTTTGTCCAACCCCTGTATTTAGCCCAATTTGATCTCAAGCAGGCCAGACCAGTAAAATAATGACTTAATAACCTATAAATAATGACAAATGCAAGTTTTTCTTTTTGTTTTAGTACAAAAAAAAAAAACAACAATTAAATTATGAAAATATTTACATTTTACAAAAAAGATGTGAATAACCTGAAAAAACAGAAATTTCATTTGAAAAATTTGTGCAATTTTGACAATATTATGCCTCGACTTATTATTTATACATGTACATTACACACAGTGTTACATAAATATTTGGTAACAGGCAGAATATTGTTAAAATTTTGGAGTTTGGAACTAAAATTTGAACAGTTTCTACAGGGTGGGGAAGCAAAATTTACAATATTTGAGGCAGGGATTGAAAGACAGTGTATGACCAATTAGTTTATTGAAAGTCATGAGAATTTATTTGCCACAAGAAAATTGACATAATAGAAAATGTTTTTATTCTATGTGTCCTCCTTCTTTCTCAATAACTGCCTTCACACGCTTCCTGAACTTGTGCAAGTGTTCCTCAAATATTCGGGTGACAACTTCTCCCATTCTTCTTTAAAAGTATCTTCCAGACTTTCTCGTAATAGTTTTGCTCATAGTCATTCTCTTCTTTACATTATAAACAGTCTTTATGGACACTCCAACTATTTTTGAAATCTCCTTTGGTGTGACGAGCGCATTCAGCAAATCACACACTCTTTGACGTTTGCTTTCCTGATTACTCATGTGGGCAAAAGTTTCTGAAAAGGTATGGATAATAGTGTTAGGTATGATTATGACATCAATATATGTTTGGTTTCAAAACAATTGACGTAGTGCCTGCTGAGAAAAAACAACTAAATGTTCATTGTAAATTTTGCTTCCCCACCCTGTACAATATTCCATCTCTTATTATTAACACAACTACAGATCACAGTGGATCCGTAAATGCAGAAAACATTTAGTAACAGGCAGAATATTGTTAAAATTGCACATTTCGGGTTGCTCATCTTTGTTTTTATTCATGTATTTATTTGCATTTTATTGTGAAAGAACAGTTTTGTAAATGTAAATATTTTTACAGTGTAATGTTATTTTTCTTTTACTTAAATTTTTTTCCACATAATTTTTCACAAAGAAAATTTGTAGTTGTCATTATTTATGGGTTATTGTGTTGTTATTTTTACTGTAGATCACATTGGTCTGTATGTGGAACCTGAACCAAAATGATTTGGACAACCTGGACTGTTCAAGTACATTTTTGCACTTTCATCCCACGGGCCGGAATGGAACCTTTGGCTGGCCAGATTTGGCCCCCGGGCCGCATGTTTGACACCTGTGATCTATAGTGTTTTAGTTTGAGTCTAATTACTAAATATTGATAGCAGTAGTCAATTTAAGATTATGTGTTTATATTTCAACAAAGGGGTACAATTGTATTCATGATTAGAGATGAAACAATGAATCGACTCAAATCAACAAAAAATTATTTGATTACTATTTTCCTGAACTGAAGCTTTGTTTGCTTAATTTCTCCTTAGTCCCACTGTTGTTTGACACAGACGCTTATTGTGACGAACATGATGCCAGTATCAACACAAAGCTGTATGTTAGTTCCATCTTCAGTTGTTAGTAAGTTGGTCCAAATGTGTTGAAGACTGCAGTGCACTAGGGATGTAACGATTACCGGTATAATAATAAACTGCGGTAAAATTGCTGATGGTTAGTGTTACCTTTTAAATTCTAATTATCATGATAACCGTGTTTGATTACCACACTTTTCCAGAGAAAATGCCTATGTAAAGATCTGCTTTTATGTCAAATATCTGAGTATAGTTTTAATTTATTACAATTTTGATTTTCTATACCTAATATTTGGAACCAATATTCACTTTTAAAGTCTTTGAAAAGGTTCGTTAAGCATCTTTGTGTTATTTATACAATAAATTACATACATTTTTCTAATCGGATTTTATATTTTTTGTGTTTTTTGTCCTTTTGTGTTGATATAGTAGGTGAAAAAAAAAAAAAAAATAGGCAGTTGATATAAATGAGGTTGTGCTGATAAAAAAAAAGATACCAAACATGGCTATCGTAAACATTTCTTTATATAGTATATAAAGGCAAAATCAAAAGTACTGAAAAACAGACAAAACAGGCTCAGACCACTAAGGGTTAATATTTGAATGTTTCTGCCAACAGAAGGTACATTGTGCCAATTATTTTGTTTTTGTTGTTTTTTTAAAATACAACTTGGTTAAATTCTTTCAGTGTGTGTATCAGTACTTTTTGAACGTTTTGAGCACAATTTCAACAATACCACAATAATAATGATACATTTTCATATCGTTACATCCCTACAGTGCACATATTGTTTGTAGATGTCAATGGACTTGTTTGTTGTTGTTTCTAACTATATATATTTTTTATATATTTATTACCTTTATTTAACCAGGAAAACCTCAATGAGATTTAAAATCTCTTTTCCAAGAGTGTCCTGGCAAGACGAGCAGCATTACATTAAATAATTACAGACACTAACTTTCACACATATAAATGAAAAAAGGTTTTCAATACATAAAAAAATCTCAAAATCAATGTATACTTTTATACTGTTGTTATTGTTGTTGTCTCTATAGATATTTTTCTATATCTTTTCACTTTTATACTTTTTGCGGTGCTTCTGCTGGTTCTGTTATAAAGGACAAGTTGTTTGTCATTTTCAGATGTGTCTTTATCACATTTTTTTTCCTATTCAAATAATCATTTAATCAAAAATTAAAAGAAAATAATCAATAGATTAATCAATTACAAAAATAATTGATGACTGCCGCTCTATTCATGATATTGCATAGATGTATCAACCTGAAATCTACTATTTTTAACCCTTTCATGCATGAATTATGAGAACCTTAATCATGATTCCCCCCCCTTTTTATTCCTCTTTAGGCATGAAAAAAAAAAAAAATGCAATTGACAGCTTTTTATAAACCTATTTTTCATGGAGCTGCAAAATGTCCACTCAAATGGATACAATGCGTTTACTTTTTGAAGCAAAGAAACATGTATTTACTGATATACAGAGAAAACTATGAAATATAAACACTTTTAATGCTACTAATCTGATGTTTTCTCATATTTAAACAAACTCTAATACTAGTTATTACACACTTCATGGAGATAATATACAAAAACAAAACATTTTGTTAAAGAAAAAATGATAATTACAGTCTAATAACAGTTGATTTACACTCAAACATGTTACTGCAGATCAGGTTTATCAAGAACAGTAAAGTTACATATGCATTAGTGTCCACTGTGTTGGCTGATATGGAACTAAAACAACAAAACCCATAAATATACAAAATAGCCGTCCACTGGAGTCACCAGTATGCATGAAAGGGTTAAACATGAGAGGATTTTATGAGACCAAAGCCTTTCCACACAACAGGACCAGACCTTATCTGTTTTTCTTTTTGCTTCTCTCAAACTGCATTGGAATAAGCTTCAGTCTACTTAGCCACATTTTTGCTTTACCCCCAACTGTTATTTGAAGACTGAGCTAAGACGGAGCTTGACCCCATGTGGACTCAAACAGCTGTGGATGTCACCGTCTGTCTGTCATGTCCATGCCCTGACAGTGAACTCTGCTCACATTGCAATACTATTACTGATGAATGGGTTTGTCATTCCCAACTCCTCACATATTGATGAGTGGTCAGGGCTTTGCATTTTGACACATGGGGTATCCCTCGAACATTGTTTTTCATCACATATGGAAAGGGTCATTCGCTGGTACAAAAGGCAGTCCACCAGACAACTAGTGTTACATGAACTAATCTGAAATATGATCACAATTAATCCAGATCACAAGTGTGGGCTTTTATATGTATTAGCATCTGGGTTGAGTTTGCCCCTACAGAGACGCTCTGATTGTCACATCATTTATGTTTAAGCGTTGTAGGTTTTCAGGCAACAGTATTTACATGTGTGTGACCTGAGTCTGTTGAGTCAATTTCAACAGCATAATGGGGGGGGGGGGGGGATGGAGAGTTAGCCATCAAAGTCATCTTTGCTGTCAGATTTGCCCCATGTACAGCACATACAGATGAGTGAAATTACATAACTAAGTAACTAAGTAGCTAGCTAACTAACTACACTGAACAAAAATATAAACGCACCACTTTTGTTTTTGCTCCCATTTTTCATGAGCTGAACTCAAAGATCTAAAACTTTTTCTATGTACACAAAAGGCCTATTTCTCTCAAATATTGTTCATAAATTTGTCTAAATCTGTGTTAGTGAGCACTTCTCCTTTGTCCTTTGCTGAGATAATCCATCCACCTCACAGGTGTGGCAGATCAAGATGCTGATTAGACAGCAGGATTATTGCACAGGTGTGACTTAGGCTGGCCACAATAAAAGGCCACTCTAAAATGTGCAGTTTTACTGTATTGGGTAGTCCAGGGGGGTCAGAAAACCAGTCAGTATTTGGTGTGACCACCATTTTCCTCGCACAGTCTTCTTCATGAATTCTTTGAAACAGCTTTGGAGATGGCTTATGGCAGAGAAATGAACATTCAATTCACAGGCAAAAGCTCTGGTGGAGATTCCTGAAGTCAGCATGCCGATTTCATATTCCCTCAAAACTTGTGACATCTGTGGTATTGTGCTGTGTGATAAAACTGCACATTTTGGAGTGGCCTTTTATTGTGGCCAGCCTAAGGCACACCTGTGCAAAAATCATGCTGTCTAATCAGCATCTTGATATGCCACACCTGTTAGGTGGATGGATTATCTCAGCAAAGAAGAAGTGTTCACTAACACAAATTTAGACAGATTTGTGAACAATATTTGAGAGAAATAAACCTTGTGTGTACATAGAAAAAGTTTTAGATCTTTGAGTTCAGCTCATGACAAATGGGAGCAAAAACAAAAGTGGTGTGTTTATATTTTTGTTGAGTGTAACTAACTAACTAACTAACTAACTAACTAACCCTAAGGCCCACGGTGCAGCAAATAACAGTTAAAAAAAAAAAAAGAAAGAAAAAGAAGACCCCTCCTCCCCTCATACACTGTAAGCCTGGATAAGTAGAGTTTACTCAAAAAATCTGAGGCAAGTGATTGCACTTAAATGATTTGAGTAATGCTTGACTAATCAATTGGTTTAAATAGGTTCCACTTTAATGCTAAAAGTATTGAACTTAAACTATTAAGTAGAAAACACTAAAAGACACGTTATTTGTACTTTAAATCTGTTGTAAAATCAACCCCACTATCCAACCATTCAACTCAGCATTTTAGGTTACACTGACTAATTTTCTCAATTGCAGCCAGATTAATTTATCATTGATTAAACTACTTTTTTTAAGATTATCAAACTCAAAATCCTATTCCGGACCAAAATAGTTATGAAATTATTCAACTTAAATTTTTAAATATAAGTTATATACATACCAATATATTATAGCATCACTGGAAATTAGCTCAATGTCATTTGTTAGTACAGGAATTGCCTTTAATTTGATAAGACATAAAGATTTCCATTGTGCAAAATTAGTCTTAGATGAACAGGAAAGCCACTGTTCTTCCTCTGGCTCTGACTCATGGTGCAGCTCTACAAAAATACAAAAACAAACACAAAAAAGCCAATAAACACTGCCATACACACATTAAATCCAAATTAACACTAACACCACAACCCCACTGAACCCCTGCACATAAAAATAACACATTTTCAACAACATGCCCAATACCCACAATGCAATGCGAAGATAAAAAGGTGTGGTCATGACTAAAACTTAGTGATTTAATTCCATTCAACTTAAACTTTTTTGTACTTTCAACTATGTCTACAAATTAGTAGAATATACTTAACATTTTATAGTAACATCATAAAACTTAAACCATTTAAGTACATTGTAATTAAAGCATTTTAGTAAATACAAAGTCCAGGCTTACAGTGTATAACTATAAACGTAGATTATAACTATAAATGTAGAATGTAACTGTAAACAACAAAGGGTTGAAGAAACACACAAATAAAACTTGATCCATCTAAGAGAATAAAGTTACAGAATAAGGCACAGATGGAAGGTTAAAGTGACAACAGTGAAGTAAACAAATATAATGGAATATTTTCTTCTACTAGAGATTTTCACTGTTATTTGTATTGATGCATTTGTGGCTAGTAAGAAACATTAAATATAAAACCGGAAGAATAAAACACAGAATAATTAAACAAACTCATGGTAGGACTTGGAACACTTCTTGGTGAGAAGTATACGTAGACAAAGGACATTTATGGTCTTTTCAAGTACCTAGCAATTTTTGGCCATGCAAAGCTTTAAAAGATCTTATTTTGCTAAAAACTACAACAATTTCTGTATTTATTTTATAAATGCTTTAGACACATGATTTCAATAAATCTAATTTTCGTGTAATCATTAACTCTGCCTTGCTCTGACCTGTTTCATTTTGACTCCTGCCCCTGAATATAATTGTGCCTATTTTTTTTTTCTTTTTCTTAACAGAGGAGGTGGATCGGATGTACTTATTAGCTGAATCACAGTTAATAATACAACGAACGAGCACAAAATGTGCTCCTTTCTGATTCAAGGTTCAGTGGGTTAAGTCAGTGCTATTGTTATTAGGAGTACTGACATTCAATGCTTGGCTTCACAGCTACCGTACCTTTTATAATGACAAAAGCTGCTTCTATAACCGTCTCAATGAAAGGAGCTGAGTTCTGTACTCTTTAACGCTTTTTGTTTTTTTTTTCTCTGAGTCAGCTACTCAGTTATTTTCTGTTCAAACTGTGAATGCAAATGCCATTTATTCTAAAATTAAAAAATAAATAAGGAAAACTCAGCTGCATGTTTTTTTTTGTAAAGAAAAATGTTAAAATTTACATGTGAGTCTGGTTCAGATGCAATTATTGCCCACGACTATTTAAAATATTGTAATATAAAGGACAAAGCTGAGTATCACAAATGAGTCCCCTCATTTCATATACAGCACCTCTTTATCATGTTGTAAACTTATTGTGTTTTGATTAATTTCAAATTGCTTGCTTTGCTTCAGTAGAGTGTGAAATGCACTTTCCCTTTTGTAGTTTTTCAATTTCTATCATTGTAAGCATGGGGAAAGAGTCCGGGGTGGGTAAAGAGAATGAACACATGGATGTCTGGTGTAATTAAGAAACTGAAGTATTAGAACAGGCACTGCCTTCACCGGCTATAATTCATCAAACATGGTCTTAATTAAATTGTTTACACAGATGTCTGCAAGCTGGTTTCTGCAATAGTCATTCCATTATAGACACACAATATTATTACTGGACTTGAGAAAAGTTTGGTGCGACAGCAGCCTATAGGGCAATGGAAAAATGGAGAAATGAATTCTCATTTGTGATTAGTTAATTAAGAGTAGGTGGAACTCTGTAGAAGTTGAGGTGAAAAAGTTGATGTGGAGTAACGGAGTGTAAAGAGGAGGAGGAGCACTACCACGGACCTGGTCTCAACAAAGCAAATGTAGCACAAAGAGTTCTCGTGTTACTGATGTTGATGACTCAACTCGTCTAACAAGTAAGACAAGAATGTAATATTATTGATCAAAAACTAGTTGGTAACTGTCATCCCCACACAGACACAGACACATGGCATTTTCTCATTCTGATGCAGTGAACTTCAATATTAATAATTGAAATTAAATAAAATACAAATTAAACCAATTAATGAAATGAACATCGGTGAATAAAATAAGTGAAAATTAACAAATATCACAATAAATAATGCTAAAAAAAAAAAAAAAAAGAAAAAATGGAATTGCAATAAAGTAAACACTATTGCAACATAATGAAGAAAAGTCCAAATAAATAGCAGCAATTCTGAGATCACTCAGATCGCTTTCAAACATTTTTACAAATATCTTGTGAAGGCAAGTATTACATTACATACATGTGTGGAGTAAGAGGAGGAGGAGGACTACCATGGACCTGGGTGGAAATACACCAGGTCTCGACAAACCAAATGTGGCACAAAGAGTACTCATGTTACTGATGTTGACAACTCAACTTGTCTAACATGTAAAATAAGAATGTAATATTATATAATATCATAAACTAGTTGGTACATGTCATCTCCACACAGACACATGGCATGTTCTCATTCTGATGCAGTGAACTTCAATATGAAACACTGATCAAATTAAGCAAAACACAAATTAAACCAATGAATGAAATGAATAAAATAAGTAAGAAAATGAACAAATATCACCATAAATAATCAAAGCAATAATAGAATGGCTACAAAACAAACGCTACAGTGACAAAATGTAATCATTTGTTCCTTGTGCCAGCATCAACATTTCCTGAAAATGTCATCCAAATCCGTCCATAACTTTTTGAGTTATCTTGCTAACAGACAGACTAACAAACAAAAAACATCTTTGTTTGATTTCAAAAATGATCGTCTGATTAAGAGTCTGGTCTACACCAGCTCTAAATGTAAAGCGTCATGAGATAACTTTTGTTATGACTTAACGCTATATAAAGAAAATTTGATTGCTTGATTGTCCTCTACATTCCTAACATAGTGACTTCAGACTTCATGTTTACACTCATGTCCATTCCCTGTTCCACAGCTGTCCCCGCCATGATAATTACAGTGAAGTAGTAAATCTGCACAGTGGAGATGACCTAAAGGTCTGACCCGACCCGACCCGACCCAACCCAACCCCCCCACCCCAAAATCCATGCCTCCAGTAGATGACCAGTGTTTGCAGATGCTTCACTGTCAGCACATAATTGAAGTTTGATGGACAACATGTGTTTATACTTCTTTAGATCATGTCAATTCCATGAATTCATAGCATTTTCTAACAACATTTAATGTGATGCAACATCTTGTTCTTATGAAACTAGTGATTTCTGTAACTTATAAAGACCCAGTGCTACTTTTGTGTCAGTTCCCAAATGAATTTTTCTCTACTTTTAACCTTTCTTAAGTGACTTATCACCATTAACTCTAATATTATACTTTGTATTTGGCATTGTTAAGTGAAAATCAGGTATTTTCCTATATTGAATGCACCGATAATGGAGATATTCCTTAAAGTTAAGGGTTACTATATCAGAGACAGAGAAAACTGAAGAAAAAGATTATTAAGATTATTTTTGCAAAATATAGTTGAGCATATAATACATGTCTCCATCCAGTGTCACTGATCCAACTCGATGGCTTTTACTGGTGAATCAATGTTGTAGAAGATGACGGTGTTTCCACGTTCAGTACGGAGCCTCTGAACGTCCAAATGGGTCATATCTGATGACCATGAAAAGACGACAAACTGCATTATACACCAATTATTTACATGTATTGATAGAATTAGTGGATCAACAGGTATTAAACAGTTCACATCAGAAGATGGTTTCGCTCACCGGTGGATGTTTGGGTCTTTATGGGTTAAGTAATGAGAAATAAAACGATATTCAGACTGCCTGCAGCACGGTGACAAGAAAAGTGGATTATTTTCAATCAAGATGAAACTATTAAACCTTTTAACATCCATGTGTTTTTTTGTGAAACCCTAAATCTAAGCTGGGGTCAGGGTTGAAAACATTTAAGGCCAAAATGATTTAACTGCATTTGTACAGGAAAATCTTCTCGTTACTGAGTTTAAAATGTGGTTGAAACACAACCCCAACAGTCTAAACACATCTTAAATGTATCCCTATCATTAAAATGGGTTTACCTGCTGGAAGTTAAAAGTGTTTCCCACATTTACCCACCTTCAGGGTTTTATTATCCTAACAACTTTCTATTAGGTGAGCTAGAGAACTATATGCACATCGCAGTCAAAAGGGCGCCAGAGAAAAGCAGGGGCTCAGAGCTGCTTCCCTTTTTAGCAAGTTAACAAAACACAAAATCTTTAAAGTCTGAGTCACACCCTGACAGGGGGCGTAGAAAGAATGCAGCCCCTGTCTCGATCAGTCTCTTTTATTAGCCCAGACCCGACCGGTGGTCCGCCTGTCCTCATTCCCGGTGTTATCTCAGGGATTAAGGGCTTGCTGTCTTTGCCCACCCTCTCTTCGTCTGGTCACACAGATATAAACAAACTCACTCTCAGACTCACCGAGGACCCCCACAAAGACAGGAAAAAAAACACATAAGCATTCACCCACACACAGCACAAGAGTTTCCCAAAAGAGTTTAACACAACTGATTTTGGCAGGCATCTGATGGATATCTGTTGGATGTTTTTTTTTTTTTTTTCTGTTGGTCAAAAATCTCAAAATAACCATTGTCTGAACGTGGATGATGACACCATTTACAAGAAAAACAGATTAAATAAAATGTTCTATTTTGCCTCAAATCCTGTAAATATTCTGTGCACAAGAAAAAAACAACCCTGGAGTAAAAATGTCAAATGAAGTAAAAAACATATCTGACACTTGAGATGACATTTGCAAGGTGTTTCCACTGAACTTCTTTAGAACACAGCATGATGTGTTGCTTTTGAGACCTTTTATCCTGGTTCACTTTGTCAGACAAGTTATTTCTTGATTCAACTGGTCTGGCAGTAATCGGGCCTGGATGTGGACAGTGAAATGTTACTCAGCTTTCCAAAAAGTGTGGATAATCATAGTTAATTTGTGACGTAACAACAGGTAGTAGTAACTTTTTCACATAGTGTCAGATAGGTTTACATATCCTTTCCACCCTGAAAAAATGACATTTAAACATAACGTACTGCGCGCTTTTAATCCACCTCGGCCAAACATAGCGTAAGATTCTGTTGAAAGTTACTTTAATATAATTACTATAATTTAGATTAGATTGTCTTTGTATAAAACTTAATACATACACATTTATATTTGAAAGTACTCAGATATAACTGCAAAAGGCCGTCGGACCTTGAAAAAGAAGACTTCTGAAAACAACAGACTTCTGCTCCATGCCAAGATGCATCCACAGTATAAATTTGGTGCAGATATCTGAATGCATTCTTCTGATAATGCGATTATTTTGGTGAATGGACAGACAGACGGACGAACAAAACGATTACAATACCCCTCGGCCGTATGATAAAAACTGCATGTTTATTCACTCATGTCATCACTGACTAATATAATTTTTTTGAATATATGAAACATGTAACTATCCAAAATCAGGAAGGGGCGAATATTTTTTCTACAGCGATGTATTACACTGGACAAAAACACTTTGGGCCGGATCTACAGGGTGGGGAAGCAAAATTTACAATATTTTGAGGAGGGGATTGAAAGACAGTGTATGATCAATTAGTTTATTCAAAGTCATTAGAATTTATTTGCCACAAGAAAATTTACATAATAGAAAATGTTTTTATTCTATGTGTCCTCCTTCTTTCTCAATAACTGCCTTCACACGCTTCCTGAAACTTGCGCAAGTGTTCCTCAAATATTTGGGTGACAACTTCTCCCATTCTTCTTTAATAGTATCTTTCAGACTTTCTCGTAATAGTTTTGCTCATAGTCATTCTCTTCTTTCCATTATAAACAGTCTTTATGGACACTCCAACTATTTTTGAAATCTCCTTTGGTGTGACGAGTGCATTCAGCAAATCACACACTCTTTGACATTTGCTTTCCTGATTACTCATATGGGCAAAAGTTTCTGAAAAGGTATGGATAATAGTGTTAGGTATGATTATGACATCAATATATGTTTGGTTTCAAAACAATTGACGTAGTGCCTGCTGAGAAAAAACAACTAAATGTTCATTGTAAATTTTGCTTCCCCACCCTGTATCAAAGGTTTGCATGTATTAAAATGTGTACAAAATCGTTGCACAGGCAAAAAAAATGCACAAGCTTATTTACTAACAGTGCGCAATAAGGTTTGCATCTTTCAAAGGTGCAAAATAGTACGTCTGCATCCAGTTAGTACATTTGCCACAATGAATATGCAATTTGGGGCATTTACATGTAGTTGTGTGTGCTGGGAGGAGAAAAAGAATGCATTTTTCACCCTCATGTGAACATTTTTGAAGTGACCGAAGAAAAAATAATTGAGACATATGCCCCCCCCCCACACACACACACACACACACACACCCCCACACACACACACACACGCACATTTTACAGGACTCTTTTCCACTTCCAATGACTGTGATTAAAAATATGCACCGACATTCAGCTACAGTGTGACAAAATTATGTGCGCGTGACAGTCATGCAATCCAACTACCCACCCCACCCCCGGCGCGCACACACACACGCACGCACACACACGCATGCACACACACACCTTTAAAATGAAAAAATAGATGAATGAATGAGTCATGCAATACCTTCTATGACAAAACCTTACATTTCCGTGCGTCTGGATCATTCAGCGCACTGTTCCCATTAGTGCTGCTGTATCCCAGAGCAGTTTTTACAGCGTATTGTCTCCAGTAGCGCACGCAAAACCCTCATTTAAATGGGGGGTCTCCAAGACTTTGCACCTGTTGTAATTTGTGCAAGCAATCTTGGTAAATCACCCGCAAACCGTGGTCACACCCCACTCGCAAATTGTAGACTCCGCAAGCAAATTACTACATGCCAATTGGGATCTTAGTAGATCTGGCCCTTTCTCTATTACTGGAAGAACACAATCCTGATTCAAAAGCTGAAATCAGAATTTCTAAATGTGAAAATAAAGTAATTAATTAATAACAGTGATTTTCGAATATTGTAACAATGCCTTGTATTGTATCTTCACAGGGTGAAGATTCATTCGTTCATTCATTTTCTGAACCCGCTTTATCCTCACTAGGGTCACGGGGGTCGCTTGGAGCCTATCCCAGCTACATAGGGGCGAAGGCGGGGTACACCCTGGACATTTCGCCAGTTCATCGCAGGGCTGAACATATAGAGACAAATAATCGCTCTCACATTCACACCTATGGCCAATTTAGATTAACCAATTAACCTATCAGTGCATGTCTTTGGATGGTGGGAGGAAGCCGGAGTACCCGGAGAGAACCCATGCAGACACGGGAAGAACATGCAAACTCCACACAGAAAGGTCCCAACCCCCGTCGACTGGTGTTGGAATCGAAACCAGGACCTTCTTGCTGTGAGGCACGAGTGCTAACCACTGCACCACCGTGTCACCAGTGTGAAGATAATATGAGCTAAACTGGTCACATCTAATTGTGGATATGAGAAGAATGATTCCAAGTATCAGGCTCTGTCAGTTTTCATCAGAATTGTACCAAAATTTCTCTTGTTATTGTGGTTGTGATGGTTTCCTGGAGTTCCTGGAGTTTCCTGGGTTGAAGCCCCCTGGTACCTGGTTTCAGTTTCAAACATATGTGCATGAATTCATTCACCTGCTCATCAAGGTGTGAGTGGAGGATCGTGTCCTCAACAAGTTGATCATGATCTGGAGCTCTATATAAAGTCTTGCACTACATACACAAATTAATCCTAGTCTGTTAATCCTATATCTGATCTTTGAAGAGAATACAGGACCACCAACGAATTCTCCAACCTGGGGCCCAGTGAAAAATGCAGCTTTGAGCTTTGTATTGTTTTGGACCGGACCGACTGTTTCTTTCAGATGTTGAAAGAATCTGAATTTGGATCATGTAGAGTTTAAAAAACTAAAATGCTGCTGTGATGCAGCTAAATCCTGCAATGCTGAAGAAATTTAGATTTGGAATCAGAATAGTTGCTTATCTGTATAATGACAAAAAATACCAAAGACTATTAAAAATAATAATGTTATAGATCGGGACTGTTTTACCAAAAGAAAAGGCAAAGAACAAAAAAAAAAAAAAGGAACCAAATGGCATTATGATTAATTAAATTGAACACTGTTTAACTGAATAAACACTTAAAAGGCAGAATAAATACGAAAATCATAAGGATAAAGAAAAGTCATTACAATAAAAATCCATATGGAATCATGTAGGAGAGTCAAACAAAAATTGTACAGACATGAAAACAATGAAAAATAAATGTACTCAGTGAATAACTTTAGGTAAATAATGTGTGTAAACCACATTTAATCAAAAGTCAATCTGAGGAAGTTTCCAGTTGTTCCCATTTATGGTGAAATGTAACTATAAAAGGATGAATGTAAATCAAATCGTCAATGTCATGAAATCACTGCGACCTCAGCGCCTGCAGAAAGCAGAGAAAAAATCCTGTGTTTGTTAGTTGTGCATCAGTTATAGGTAAAGCAAGGCTAAAAAAAGAGACAGGCATGTAGGTGTATGCTAATGGCCTGTGGCTTTCTCACCAATATCACTTTATTTTAGATAACACTGTACAAGGAGATGGCATTGTGAACTTAACTACTTACTTTAATTGCCCCAAGGGAAATCTGTCTCGGACATAAAGGCTGCAATATAAAAAAAAATATAACAATTACAGTGTAGAAACAGCCATAAAGTACACAGTAGAGACATTAGGAAGCACTGAAATCCATGCAACACACGTTTCATTTCACATCCAGTTATATCTTGAGTTTATATTCACTGATAGGTGAAACAGTTTGTCTTTTGTTACATTTTGTTGGATTTAATTGGAACTTCATTGCATCCTCCTGATGGAAGCGGATCATATTCTGAATATAGGCCATGGGAAGGGTTTGGCAGTAACCTCCTGAGCCTACAGTTGTTTCCCTCTGTTAGAAAAATATAATATTAGACTATTCTCTGTAAATACCAGGTGTCCAGAGCACGAGTCATGGATGGGTCATTATGACATATCCTATGAGGATGTCTAGATCAGTGTTTCCCAGCCTTTTTGAGCCACAGCACATATTTTACATTAGAAAAATCAAAAGGCACACGACCAAAAAAAATGGCACAAAAAGTATATTTATTGAAATATAATGCAAATCTAGTCTCAGTTTACTTCTTCAGTGTGAAACCTGGGCCTGTTTAGTTGAACTTAAAGCTTATATTCTTGCAGAAGTTAAAGAAAGACACAAAATCTTCCTCAACAGCTCTGAGTCTCTCTGTTTTTCAGATGGGGGGGGTTGGCATATTGGGGGTGCACAGGCAACATTGTCATTGGGCGTTTCAGTCAAGAAAGCTGAGAGGGGTGTGTCAGCGACCCCTCAGACAGACCCCTGGATTGAGGTCCATTGTATAATAGTATGGGAGGCATATCTCCCCTGCCCCAACCCAATACTCTGGGTTTGTGGGTAGTTCGTTAATCTACGCAACACTAGTGAGGGGGGCTTTATCAACAGAGTGCACTACATCGGGGCTGGTTAACTTTTATTTTTATTACCTCCACCAAGGAGTAGGGCTGGGTATCATGGCCAATTTCCATAATCGATTCGATTTCGATTCATAAGGTTCTAAATCGATTAATCACGATTTGATTCGATTCAATATCGATTTGATTCAGTATTAATTGATTGAGAGTAATTTAGTGATACCAAAGTACAATTTTGAGCTGTAACCTGATTATTTGAGTACCGCAGTCATGCAACACATCAATACTGGTATCAATATTGATATTAGGAAGGAAATAAATATGACATTTCAGCAGGAAGGAGCTGAATCTGCTTTTATAATGAACAAGACAGAAACATTCCCATGTTTGTACTGTGGATCAGAACGGACTTTGTCACCTTTATTCTGTTTTATGGCTGGAGGCTTCTACTCTCTGAATGTTGGTTGAGGAGTGCGGGGGGGTAGCAAAGCGGTTGGATATTGTCGCTTTACTCTTCCTCTAACTTCATACTCAGCCATAGGTTATAGTATGGATCTAACTTATTATTCCATGAACAACCGCGACTCACCAGGCGGCCACTTCCTTCACACTGCGGGTTCGAGTTTGAGGCCGGAGGACCTCCAGCGGAGGGGGTTTCCCCACCGCGTCTTTTCTGCGTCTTTTTCGCAAACAAAACCAAGTCTTCCCCAGGGGTTCGCAAGACGAAGCAGCCCACGGGTCTGCGTACTCCCGGTCCTGCTCTGAAAAATCGATCTCATCCGCTATTAAGCCAGAGCCAGGAGGTAACTTGGGCATTTTCGGAATTTTGTCACAACGTGCATTGTGGGAAAGGGAGGTTCGCGCAGCCACCTGCAGCACGACCATAGGATATTATATGGATGAAACAAACACGACGCGGAAACGTCTGAAATGCGGAAATGGCTGGAGGAATATGCATAGGGGGAAGGGAGCTCCTGCTGTTTCTGCGTCGTGTCTGTTCCAGCTGTCAGGTGGCTGCGCGAACTTCCCTTTCCTACAATGCACGTCGCGATAAAATTCCAAAGATGCCCGAGTTACGTCCCGGCTCTGTTTGTATACATATGGTTTGTTTATGGTGGATGACACTTGAAATTGTTCACCATAATGCAAGAGATTCGGGTAAGTAATCACAGAGAGACTTACGGATTCGTGATACCTAGGCTACGACTGAGGTGTTACAGATTTGATGAAAAACTGGTCATGAAAGTCTCCCGCACCTTTAACTGGGCTGGTAGGTTACCAAACCAAGCTGAGACTCTGTAACATTATGCACTTTATCACAGCTTGTTGAAATAACATCAGGACCCCCTATCAACCCTAAACACTCTGGGTCTTCGCTGTTGGATTCTACTACATAAAGAATTTACATGGACATTCCAGTACAGATAAGGGTCTGTATATGTTGTATAACCACACATCTGGGGAAATACGCATCAATCGTGAGGAATGATGTCCTGGATGGAAAATCCTCTGGTAAGAAGATATCTCCCTGCTTACATTTAGGGCTTAAAGCTGCCTTTTCCAAACTCACGCACTTTGTGAAATACATCACATTAAAATGATATATGATTTATTTTCTCCCCTAATGGCAACATGGGATCCATCTATAAAAAATGTATAGATGCTGACTTCATTAAAGCAATATAATATGCAGAAAAGAAGCATCATAAACATGGAGTGTATATAATCAGTGGATGGAAGAACTAAGGCAGCACTATTGGTTCCTGAATTAACATTTGGAAATCAGTAATTTATTTGGCTGAAGCCGTGTGTATTTCTTTGTGATCATTTTTGGACAAACAGGGCATAGCTCAGGGGTGAGTCAGTGCTTTATGAGTTAACTGAAATGACAAAACTGTAAAATTCTATGAACATTGATTAACAAAGTCCAAAACCACAGTTACAGTTGAGGTGTGAGGATGAAAAATGTGTTTTGTTAAATAAACTGTAACTTTGAAAACCTAACTTGGAAGGTGAGGTGAGACTTATCTATCAGAGCACAACACGGCAGATATCGACGCTTCTATTTGACCTAAGATCGGATTAAGAGCAAAAAAAAATAAATCAAGAATGGACCACATAAGTACGGTATACAGATAAGACCAGAATGGCTCCTCTACAAAATTATTGACGTATTTGTTGTAGAAGTAGAAGTAGAAGCAGAAGTTCAGTAAGTGAATCTGAGCCAAGGCTTTTTGGAGCACCCTCACCACACCACCCCCGCCTTCAGTTGTATTATAATGTTAATAAATTTAGGCATTGGCTTCAAGGTGCAACACACAAAAATGATGTAAAAAATGAACTTTCAGAGACAGACAGAAATGAGTTCGGTACATTAGAACATTCTAACTGGACAATGATGCTGGACCCCCTTGGCGTACACAGTGCATTACATTTCGGAACATGGGTTCATAATAATGATGTCCTGATCTGGATTGTTTTGCTTCTGATCTCATCCTTTTTTTTTTTTTTTTTTTAAATAGTTTTGCCGTTACCGATCTGATATCAATCCGATACTGACTTTTTACAATGACTTTGTGATTTAAAATTAGAGTCATTATTTATAGTTTATTATACTATTATTTTACTGGAGATCACACTTGGGCTGAATGTGGAACCTGAACTATAACAACTATGACACCTTTGACTCCTAATAGCTTAAACATAATTTTTGCACTTTCCAAATTCATACTGTGGGTCAAATTAGAACCTTTGGCAGGCTGGTTTTGGCCCACAGGCTGTATGTTTACCACTGCTGTAGCACGTCTATGGACAGGTCCATGCAGGTATTATAAGGGGGTGTGTTCCGTGCGGTATATTAGTAATGTGCGGATGAGCGGGTTACTCACAGGTCGGGTCAGTTTATTTGCAGGGCGGATTGGGTCAGGTCAAATAATCCCACAAACCCCTCAGGTTAAAAAAAAAAATAACGACTCGCGCATCACTACCAGCACTTAAAGAGAAAGTGAAATTTATAGGCGCTTTGTTAATTCCTCTAAGCCTCCCACTGTTGTGCAGCTAATGTTCCTTTTCCCTACCTTCGCAAACTTTCATTTAAGGGGGCAGGACGTTTGTTTACCACCCCCACTCCCACTCCCAGAACTGGGCCAGTATCAGCCTGATCTTGTGACTAAATCTGATCTGATCTTCTAAAAAAAAAGCCAGATTTGCAGCTGATACTGATCTTTAGATCTTTCAACAGACAAAGTAGAATGGGGCCAGTAAATTAAGCTTAAAATCAAGAGCTTTCTCTGCTTAAAAAAATTAAGTTTGTTACATGTACACATTTAAATCAGATGATAAGTTATTTTATTAAGTTGGTCTAAATGAAAAACAAGGAAAACACTCTTAACTTAATAACATATTGATTTTGAACAGATATTTCTGCCTTTAACTTAACAAAGAAATATATTAAGTTAGTACAGCTTAAAAATCTTGTAAGCTTCCTCTAAAAGCTGAGTACAAAGCTGACGAGCCTGGACATGTTTTGCTGACAGACCACGCCTACCACAAGAAAAGGAGGGAAGCACAGAAAAAAAAAGGGAGAAACATGATTTTGCACAGAACTTTACCAAACTTTAAGGCTTGATAGAATTTAGCTTTGTTTCTGCAACAGTAGTTTTAATTATTCAAGGACTGAATAATACACATTTTGCTCCTTTCTAATTTAAAATTGTAGTATATATTGTCGCGTATTTGCTGCATTGCATTGTGGGTATTGGGTATATTGTTAAAAACGTGTTCTTTTATGTGCAGGGGTTCAGCAAGGTTGTGATGTTGGTGTTAATTTTGAGTTAATGTGTGCATGCTAATGTTTACTGGCTTTTTTGTGTTTATTTTTCATTTTTTTTATTTTTATAGAACTGCACCATGAGTCAGAGGCATAGGCCAAACAGTGCCTTTCCTGTTTCCTGTTGGTTTCCTGTTTTGGTTGTATTGCTTAATGCAACTCCTCACTGCTTAACAAATATAAATTAATATGTGCAAGAACATGAGAACACTAGTACTGCGTACATTTGAGATATTAGCATGCAGACAAATTTAGTAAGTTAGCTGCGCAGAGAATTAAACGGGTCAGTCATATAACTGGAATTTCCATGTGGAATTTCTTCTGATGTACAGAAATAAGTTAGACCAACTCAAAAAATTAAAGAAACTACTTGTATGAACATTTTTGAGTAGAATAAAAGTAAAACAATAAGTCAATATAACTAAATGGAGTAGTTTTTACACAATTAAAATTAAGTTGGTTCGACTTATTTGAGCTCGTAGAGTAAAAAGCAAATCATGTTGTTTGTACTAAAGTAATAGAGTTTACTTAACTAGAGAAGTCTTGTGGCATTTAAGCAATTTGCCAAGTTGAAATAACTTAAAAAGATTAATGGAAATTGTTACCTCAATTTTTTTACGTTGAGCCTATTAATCATTTTTTAGAGTGTATCTAGAAAATGGCACATATCAAGAATTGCTGCCACAGGGTAAGTCATTGAAAACAGACATAAAGGGTCCTGACTGGGCAGCAGTGGTAGTGAGAATAGTATCATCAGTTTTTGTCTGTTGTAGCAGCCTAGCTAACATAATGCTACATTGGTTTTCAGTCACATTGTTTTGGCAATTTGTGATGCATTTTTGTAAATTGAGGTCCAGAGGAGAAATAAATTGAACCAAAGTGCCATTGCCTTTAGAGAACAGAAATGCCCCAAACTTTAGATAAATATTCTGCATCTGTAGTAAAGCGAGACTGGACATGAAATTCTGAGCAAAATGAAAAAAAAAAAAAAACATGTTTCAGTGAGCTGCACCTGAACAGAAAGCACTTCACACAAAGATAGCACTTACGAGCCATTGCCTGGTTGTAATCATATCCCTCTCTACATGATTAGAATGTCATGTGGGTTTCTGGTCACTGTCTGCTTCCAGCTCAGTGGTGTTGTCAACTTGCTGACATCCAAATGAATCTTTTCTTTCTCTATGGGCTATACATTTTCAAGCATGACCTGATGGATGTAGGAAGGATGAAGCAGATTGTGTTTATTCCTGTGTTTTAACACTGTCATACTCTCATGCACTGTCACTCTCAGATTTCGCTTCAGCATGTTCTTTCCTGTTGTGGAAGGAAGGTGTGAAAGATTTTCAACATTGTTTTTATCCGAGTGTCTTGCTTTTTTTTTTTCTCTTTTTTTTGTTCTTCTCTTTGACTTTACATTACTAAGAATGATAACACCTTTCCTAATGTGCTTTTAATTTAAGTTAGGATAAAATTAGGAGTTCAGTCGTCTGAGGTCAACACACCAGGCGTTGTCACAGTACTTCAATATCAAATTCCCTTTGTTAGTCAAGCTATCCCTTAAGTTAAATAAAAAAATAAAAAAAAACTTCTGAAGGTGTGAGATAAAACAGTCCTATCCATTTCTACACAGACAGTTAAAAGTTCTTTAAAGACCACAGGGACCAATCACCAGTTATTTGACTTCAGATGCTGAAAGCAGTAATTGACTGGTTCAATCATTGCAAAAGTAGCATACTGATTGAAGCCTTGTTTTGAAAGAAGTTTGACAGAAAACACGAACGACAACATCTCTATCCCTCTGTGACACATCCAGCCGGCGGCATATCTGTGCATACAGCTGATCGACAGGTTGACAAAGCTCTTGTTGGGGAGTTTTGGTGTGAATCTGAAGCCAAAAAAGTGACAGTGGTTTTCTTTGAAAATTCTGAAATGATGCTTTTTAAGTTGCCTAAGAATGACAGCACCTTACTGATGTCTGTGTACCATGGGGTTGGATTTGGCTGAAACTGAAGATAGACCTACACTGTAACATTATCATTAAAGGTCCCGTATTATGCTATTTTTCAGTCACGTCATATAGGTCTCAGAAGCCCACAAACATAGTATTTAAGTTTGTTCGCCCCAAAATCATCCTTTTTTCGGAGTTTCAGCGGTCGAAAAAGTCACTCTCACCAGCCCTCCTCAGAACAGGCTGTTTCTGGGCCTGCTTCCGGGTATGCAAATGAACGCATCTGTCCACGCCCACTCCCCCTCCCCTCTCTGGGAGAGGACGCGGCTTCCGCTAGCGGTACTACGCGCTAATGTTGACTGTGAAGCCATGGCTCTCTCGTCTACAATACACATGTCTCAGACAGAACGTCTTTCCAAACACTGGCTTTCTTTGCCTTGAGGCGTGATTGAGCCCCGACGGAAAACGGCGGTGTTGTGTCGGGTTCGTGGACCTGACACGGAAGGACGCCTGCCGCCACTAATGCAGGCAGCTACTAACAAGCTTGATGCTAACTATACTGATGCCAACCACAAAAGGCCCGTGTTCACAGTAGTTCTGTTGAATGTCTCTCGATATTATCAGCTCTTGCATGTTAACGGGGACGCAAACGTTAGCAGCAGTAACCGAGCTATGTTAGCTGCCATGCTAACGTTAGACGTACACCTCAACAACCACCAGCTTATCCGTAATGTAGGGTTATGCAGTAAAGATACAAAAAAATGATCAGAACTTACATCTCCCACACTTGTACTTGGGTCACGAAGCGTTGGTACTGCGTCCTTCTTGATTCGGAGTCTTTGTGCTAAGCCGGAGCTGTATGGGCCCATGTTCGAAAAACACTCGTCTGTGAAATGCCAGGCACACACATACAAGCGTTTGGGAATGTTGTTTGGTACATGACCATCAAAGATATAATCCAGCCACTTTTTTCGGAGAGGCTCGGAAGTGGGGAGCAAAAATAAACTTTCGTGTTGGTGTGTGCAGCCAACAACACCACAACTTGCGTGTCTCGCCTTCGCCATGTTTGTTGTCCAAGAGATACTTTGCCAGGGCGGGGCTCGCTTTGCCAGGGTGGGGGCACAGTCAGGGGGAGGAGTTAAATCCGCTTATGTCGTCATAAGCGGACCCAACTCAAACTCGGCCGTTTGAGCAGGCATTTTCACTAAATGTGGTGTAGCAAGGCAGGGAGGAAACAAACAGTTTTCAAATTCGAACCTCATAATGAGGCTACTGCAACACACACTACTATAAGAAAACTTTCACAAAGTGAGATTTACATAATACGGGACCTTTACTGTAAGAAGGTTAAACTGGATGTGTGTTTTGGTTGTGCTGAAAGAATAAACTCCAGTTTTGTTGCAGATACCTGGAGGTTTTACACAAAAAATGACATATAATTGGAGCTATTCATGATTCCCTCTAAAGACAAGGGGATGGATTATATAGATATACATTCCTACAACTATTTGGGGAACTTATGTTACTTTACTGATGCCTGATAATAGTTACCCATCCTCGCTTGTGTTAACTAACAACATAAACCAGACCTCTCCTAGAGTTAACCGTTGGGAAACTGTGTAAAAATGTAAATAAAAACAGAATGTGATGATTTGCAAATTGCATAAACCTATATTTTTTTTCACATGAAAGCATAAAAACATGCAAATGTTTAAAATGAGAAAATGTGCCATTATAAGAATGTTTTATTTTATTTTTTTTATTTAATGGCAGTAATACAGTACATCACCCAAAACTTGGGATGGGGGATAACCAAAACACTGGAAAAACAAGTGGTGCCAGACACAACAAGCCCCGCCTCTCGCATGTATTATAGCTTATTTTGGCATCGATCCAGTTGATGTCATCACGTCTATGCCTGTGCTGGTGTCAGCATATCAATTGCCTCTATGTATGTGCCAAGTTTGAAGTAAACTGAAACAAAATTGATGTTTTTTATAGAGATTTGAAATTTTTCCCATTATAAGTAAATGGGAGAAGAAAAAAGATTTTAAAAATGCATTAAATTTTTTTACTTTGACCTACTTTTCCCAAAATGTAACCGCATCTCTTTGGGGTCACTGGCAATCTATAAATCCAATTTGTGATCATAATAAGCAGTACTAAAAAGAAACAGCTGGAGGAACATTTTGTTGCTAATGACGCTAATTAGCCATTTATAAAATGGACCAGTAGCATGAATGGATATAAAAAGTGCTCCTCATGGAAGTGGGGGCGTAGACTAACCAACCTCCGAAAGACTGCGTCAACAAATTGTGGAACAAATTCAGAGTAATGCTCATCAAAATAAAACTGTAAAACCTTGAATATTTCATTATCTACAATACCAAATACCATCAAAAGATTCTGAAAATCTGAGGATCTCTCAAAGTCAGCATTTGCTGTCTGTGATCAGGCCCTCAAGCAGAACTGCATTAAAACCAAGTAGGGATGTAACGATTACTGGTATAATGATACATATTCCCGACAGTTAGTCAGTTAGTATCACTGTTTCAATTCTAATAATCATGATAACCATGTTTGATTACCGCACTTTGAAAACTAATGGTACTGCTCATTTCCTGGAGAAGCAGCAGCACTCCAGGCACTATCTATCTATCTATCTATGAAAAAGAAACTCAAACAACTCAAACTTGATATGGAAAATGGTCAAACAGTGGCCATAAGGTGACATCTTTAACGCACAGTTGTATATTTGATTCTTTACATGTTAATATTTTAATGTTTCTGCCAACAGAAAGTACATTGTGGCTATTATTTAATTTAATTAATTAATTAATTTATTGATTTTTTAAAATACAACTTGGTTAAATTATTTCAGTGTATGTATAAGTACTTTTTGAACATTTTGATCACAATTTCAACAATATCGCGATAATAATAATAACCGTGATAATTTTGGTTACAATAACCGTGATATGAAATTTTCATATCGTTACATCCCTAAAACCAAGTATATGATTCTGTAATGAAAACCAACGCATTGACTCAGGGACATCGACAGATATCAATGTCTATGTTCACCGTGCCATCCACAAATGCAGGTTAAAGCTCTGTCATAGAAAAGAGAAGCTGTTTACCACCACCATCCAGACACGCTGCTGTTGCTTTTGGGCCAAAGCTCATTTAAAATAAACAAAAGCAAAGTGTCCAGTTTATTATCAGCAGTGATGGTATGGGGGTGCATTAGTACCTATGAGATGGGCTACTTAGACATCTGGAGGCATAGATAATACAGCAAAGAGGACCCAGGGCCATTGGGCAGCTAAACTTCTGTGCCAGACAAAAAGGGAGCAACACCCCCTCCCAAAATTATTTTTAAAAGAAGACTCAATGCTACACAGTGGTAAACATATTCATATTCAAACTTTTTGGAGATATGTTGGTGTCATCAAATTGAAAATGACCTTATTTCTTTCTTAAAATGGTACATTTTCTCAGTTTAAAGATACGACATGTTAACCATGTTACATTGTGAATAAAGTATAGGTTTGAGATTTGTAGATCATTGCAGTCTGTTTTTATTTACATTGTACACAGTGTGCCAACTTTTTGGGAATTGGGGTAGTAGCTGTCAGGTTGTCAGCTAGAGTAAATATGAGATGAGTGGATATGTCAAATTCCATAAAAATGTCAGCATTAATTAGTTATTTTGTCTGCAGGAAACACAGAAACTGGTAAGAGAAGTTTAGCAGACTGAAGAAGAAACAGACCAAGTATTTTCAGGGTTTTCACAATACCCATCACTTCCACAACTAGACTGTATATGGAAGAAATGCAACAAGATTTACCTGGATTTCATCTTCTTTTACATGTCAAAAACCTCCCATTTTAACAGGAGCGTGTAGACGTTTTACATCAATTATAAGCAGTAAGTCATCCATCCAACGGAACAGGAGGGCAGATGAGGACGAACAATGAACCATTTCATCATTTCTTTTTATTCAATACCTGCCGTAATAGAAATACCTTTAATTTTACATATATGCCATTTTTACCAGTGATAACCAATGTGGCTTTACTTGCAGGTCACACCTTTTGTTCCAGACAAAAAGTCCACAACCTCACATGCACACACACAACAAAAGACGACAAATTAGCTGTCACTTTTACTAGCCATGTGACCTCAAAAGCAAAGAGAAGGGAGATAATCATCTTGGACTAAGGACAATCGCACGCACACACACACACACACACACACACAAACACACACACTGCCATCCAATGACTTCGTGGTGTGGGCTGAAGGATCAGGGAGTCTGCCACGAAGATGGAAAGGAGTAAATATGATTATCGCGTGACAGGCTTCAGCTGTCTTAAACTGAGTGATAAACTGGGATGTGCACATAAAATTAAAGTTGCTATGATTAAAATTGTAGCAGAGAAGTGCACATCCTATATTCGCTCTCCTCCATAAATGAAATGAATGTTTTGTCGGTTCGTTCATCATTCACCGAAGTGAATTACTGTGCTGTCATCTACATAAAGCCGAGTGACATATTACGTATTTATAAAGTAGACACACAATGGTATTGCCTCGTTTGCGTTCACCTCGCAACCCTGAAAAAATACACCACATAGAAGCAGGCGGTTCATAGACACACTCTGAACTGCATAAGCAGAGCACATCCAGTATTTTTACTGTCAGAAATGTAATTTCTACCTTTTTTCTTTTTTGTCACAGACTGTAATTAGTGGCTTAACATAAATGGTCCCTGTTTTGTTGAAAAAATGAATAAATAAACAAAAAAAAAGAATACATGAATAAATTACAAGGTAATGCTCAAGCTGGTAAGTTTACTTAATAACACATTAGTTTATATGTAGTTTCACAAATATTAATATTTAAACACATTTCAGTGATGTATTAATTACATTTTTAACTGTTTAATATCTTGTAGACCTTATAATGAAAGTGTAAGAAAATTGACCTTTTTTCCTCAGTTTAAAGATACTGATTTCAATCCTTTTAAATTACAATCTAATTACGTTACATTTTCACATTATATCTTATGATTAAATAGCCTTAATGATACTTTGATGATCAAAAGTTACTGTTATTGTCAAATGTCTAACACGTGCCATCATGTATTACATTTACTTGTAATGAGCTGTGTGAAAACCTTGCAACAATGATAGAAGTTACTGAGTAGAAACAAATAATTTGTGGGAAAAGGGGATACTTTCAATAGTTTCAATGGACTTAAATGTATTAATTATTTAAAGTCAGGGTGTGCAAGGACATTGCCCCACATAAAACAGATAATAATAAACCAAATGACCTGAGGCTGCGCTCTCATTGGAGGATTAAAGATTCCCCCCAGGGTTTAATGTCTGTGCCCTGCAGTCACTCAGAATTGATTTTATTTTCTTGTCCTCATAAAATTAGATTTTTTTTTGCGAGTTGTCAAGAGGCCTTGAGTGAAATACAGACATTCGTAGGACTCTAAAATAAATGTAAAGGAGATGTCACAAGTAACAAAGCTAAGGGATTAGTTTAGGGGTTTTTACTTGTGCATTTTTCTGGAAAAAACAACATAATGTAGATGGATACAGAAGAGGAATAGGGCCACTGGAAAAAAAAAAAAAATTAAGGTCCAATTTATTATTATTATTATTATTATTATTATTATTATTATTATTATTATTATTATTATTATTATGGGGAAAAAAGTCAGAATTCTGAGAAAAAAAGTCAGAATTCTGAGATTAAAGTCAGAACACTAAGAAAAAAAATCAGAATTCAGACTTTTTTTTCCCCAAAATTCTGACTAATCTCAAAACAATAATAAACAAAATATTTGAAACAGTCAGAATTCTGACTTTTTTCTCAGAATTCTGACATTTTCTCATAATAATAATAAAAAAATATATATTAGACCTTAATTTTGTTTTTTTTCCAGTGGCCCCAATCCTCTTCTGTAGTGGACCATTGTCAAACATGGAAATCAAAATCAGCTGACAAAAGCATTAAAAATTTGGTTCTGCGCATAAATTACCTGCCACTGCTATCTATGAACTCAAAGTAGTAATATCCAGGTATGATTTTTTCTTGTATAATTAAGAATTTAACTGAACTGAATTGATGTGGTTATATGTATATGTACGTAGGGCTGCATTTAGTACATATGGCTTTATTGCAATGTATTAACTTAAATATTTTGCAGCTTAAAATCTACTCAACAATATGACATCTCACCTCGTTGCCATAATTTTTAAGTCATCGTTAAGCCATGATTTTACTGCTGTATATAGTCGACCTCTTCCATACATCAGCCTTTGATACAGCATTATTTATGTTGCATACATCGCAGAATGCATGCCTGTGTGAGTTTGCTAATACAGTATTGTTCCAGAAAGCAGTGATTCCCAGACAGTTAGTGGATAAAGCTATTTTGGTCTCCCCTCCCTCATGGGCTGATGCATTGGCTGTGCTCTGATCCCTTTGTCCATCGGAGAGACAGAACATTTTTGGCTTAATGCAACTGGACCCTTGCTAATGGCAGCAAATAGCCCTGTCGGCTACATGACAGCAGCTGAGAACAATACTTAATGTTGACATCACTTGCTATGAGGATCTATTTCTGGTTTCTTCCTTTTATAGTGTGCTGTTGGAAATTGCTATCCGGCTCCCTAGACAAAGCACATATAAAAGCTTTGGAAAAGGAGGTGGACCTCTGTGCCTAGGAATCACTTCCAATCCCTCCTGTCTTTCACTTGTTTCACAGCAAGTACAAGCTCACCTCCGAATCCCTGAACAACATGGCACCAAAGAAGGTTGAACCAAAGAAACCTGAGCCTAAAAAGCCAGAGCCGAAGAAAGAAGCCACTCCGGCTGCTGCTGCTGCCGCCGCCAAGCCAGCACCGACCCCAGAGCCTCAGCCCGAAGCCCCTAAAGAACCCGACTTCGACCCCAAAAGCATCACCCTTGAGTACACCCCCGACCAGATCGAGGAGTTCAAAGAGGCCTTCACCTTGTTTGACCGCACACCGACCGGAGAGATGAAGATTACGTATGCTCAGTGTGGGGATGTGATGCGAGCTCTGGGGCAGAACCCGACCAACGCCGATGTCCTCAAGGTGCTCGGGAAGCCGCGGCCGGAAGACATGAGCACCAAAATGGTAGACTTTGAAACCTTCTTGCCAATGTTGCAACACATCTCCCGTGCTAAAGATCAAGGCAACTTTGAGGATTTTGTGGAGGGGCTTAGGGTTTTTGACAAGGAAGGCAACGGTACCATCATGGGAGCTGAGCTTCGTCATGTCCTGGCAACGCTGGGCGAACGGATGACAGAAGACGAGGTGGACAGATTGATGGCTGGACAGGAGGACGCCAATGGTTGCATCAACTACGCCTCCTTTGTTAAACACATTCTCTCTGGGTAAACTGGACATTTAACCACAAGGACTTATTTTTACCTCTGGTTCATCTATCATCTGGATCCTACCTTAATCCCTTTAGAGGTGAACATGTCACTGAGTTATGTGGCAGTATTTCTATGCCATCAAAAGCTGCAGTTCCTGGTCAGTGAAAAATTAACAGCGCCAAGACCTGTGATTACTTTGTTTTATTAAACACTGAAATATATTGAGATAGTGAAGAAATATGGACGTCCATAAAGAAAAAAAAAAGTGATTAATAAAGAAAATGTGGTTGCAAACTGTCTCCCAAAAGTCATTTCAGTACACGCAGCATTTAACTGTGAAAGAAACATGATGACATCCAGGAATGCTGATAGAAATTACTCATTTTATGTTTAATCAACTTCCACTCCATAACTGTGTTAATGTGATTACGGCGAAGTATTGTTGGGACAAAGAATAAAACAAATAGGATTTGGCTCTATCTGAAAATAGAACAGATTTGATTCTATTCTTTTTCACACAAAAAGAGTTAGAATGAGCATGCATGTCTTTGTGCTTGAGGGGCAGCTGCTGTGGATCTACATATACCCCCACATTCTGGAGACTCTGGTTTGCAGAACATACACAGACATACATGCGAACACTGACACAGACGTTGACAACTACAAGACAGGTGCTCTAAAGACCAGCTTCATCTCCACTGCAGTGGCAGACTCTTCATTTAGGAGGTTCTGGATAAGTATTCTGCACTGGCACCATCATCTTCAGTTCTCTGTAGTTATTTATGTTGAAATTGTGCAAGTCCTGTAATATAATAATCAGCTGGTTCTCCATTACTTGAAATGACACATAGGGGTAAGTATAGGAATTATACAAACAGTTTATAAAGCTGACCATTTCTAGGTAATCTAGGCATGAAACAAAACCTCTAGAAAACATACAGTCGAAGAAAAAACTAGAAAAGCACAGACAGACCTCAAGGCAGATCACCTCACCACCACCACCACCACCACCACCACCACCCTATCACTACAAAAATGTAATCATTTGTTCCTTGTGCCAGTATCAACATTTCCTGAAAATTTCATCCAAATCCGTCCATGAGGTTTTGAGTTATCTTGCTAACAGACAAACAAACAAACAAACCCTTCCTTAGTGGAGGTAATTATTAGACCCTCAAAAGTCATCAAAAACAATGGTTATGCAATCAAGTACTAACTCTAGTGTGTACCATGTGACTAAAACAGACAGAAAAGAAAACATGGAATGCCTAAAAGCACTGTTTTTGGCAGTACAATGCCATAGCTATTGATGTAAGAACTTAAGTAATTTTGGTTATTATCAAGAAAACATGGAAAATGGCTAGATATCAGCTCTGAAAGTAAACTCTTATGAGCTATTTTTGTTGTTATCATTATATTTGTCCAAATAAATGTACCATTTGTTGTGCCAGGCATTAAAATGAACAAGAAATTGAAGAAAACAAGGGTGGTCTAATAATTTTTTCACTGACTGTATTAGACTTATTTTGTTGATTTCCTATTCTTTATACATTTAAACAAGACAAACATAGTCAGCACAATCACCATTTACATACAGAAAATACTCCATCCCATTCCAGAAAGACAGCTGTTTCTCACATGGCTATTGAAAATCAATATTCTGCTAATGTTCCTGGTAACAAGTCGTACAAAAACATGTTGTTGTTTTTTTTTTCCAAGGGTGTCCATTGATGACACATGTTCCATTGTGTGAGCTCAGCCTCCCTCTTTAAACACCTTCTTAAAAAGGTCAGCTTCTCAGTATTTGCATATATTGAAAACCCTGTTCATAGCCTCTTTCATCATGTTTAACCTGTAAATATGATGCTACTTTCTTTGCACACAAAGAATCCCCAGAAAACCGGAATAAAATCAGTATACCCCATGTGTTAGTCTGAAAATGCTCCGTCCAGAAAAAGGATATCCAAAAAGAAGATATAAAAGAATAAAAGAATGTGCAGTTCATATGAAATGTAGAGTATTGCAATAATCTGAGGAATACAACACAAGTGTCCATATAAATGTATTCACTGCAGTATTGAGTTGCTGTGGGTACATTTGCAGGAAACGGTTTGACTTGAATCATTACGCTTCAAATAATATCTCATTTACATAATGGCTACACGGTAAAACTTGATGCACTTTTGTTCTTATACTACAACAAAAGACTGCATACCGAACACCTAACGAATTAGTTCAATTAATTAAACAATCTTCTCCGATAGGCTTTCTTACAGATGCTTCAACAGACATAGCTCACTGGAACTCTACAGCCACAGGCGTTGGACGGACTGTTTACCAGCTCAAAGTGACTGAGTAAACTTTAATAACCTGAAATCACTGCTGGTAGACCAACTGGATATGGACCACTAGGCCATTGTGTGTAGATTAGACTCCATTTAAAAGGGAAAATCTTGGAGTTTGTGATTAGCATGAGGCTGAAAACAACCTAAACCACATCAGTACATGGCTCAACATCCCAACCCAAACACAGACCACTGGTCTGGTAAACTGAAATGACCAAGAAAGTCTGATTTTCATGCTTCAGAGGATTTTTAGAAGGAATGAAAATGGGTGCTTCAAGGAAACCAGGTACATTTTGGTACCTCGCACTTTGCCAGCTTTTTAGACCCAATAATAAAAGAGAAATTTAGACATATTTCCCCCCAGGACATACCTAATGGTGACCTCAGATAAATGCAAAAAAAAAAATTATATTCTTACTCTGAGCCATCCCAAAATTAATGAATTTTTAATAAAACATTGGGGCCAAAATAGGACCAAAATTGGGATATGAAAAGCTACCTAGATGTCAGTGTGTTTTATTTTGAAAACATGGTTTGAAATGGTCTTATATACCACTATAAATAAAGACACTGTGTTAAATTTGATGATCCTAGTGTTTTTTTTCTAATCCAGATATGTGGGTTTTTCATAAATTGGCAGTCTCATTCCAGGTTTTGTATGTAACCCATTGTGTCCACTTGCGTTACATGCAGAACCTGCCGAGTTAAACACGAATAAATTGCAAATAGTTTTGCAACAGCAGCCATTTTTGTGAAACATTCTGCCTTGCATAATTACTTTAATTCCCAAAATGTACCTGTGAGAGAATAAAGTGATATTAAAAAAACAAAAAAAAAAACAAAACAGTACCAGATAATTTTCGTGTCTTTTTGACCGTGTTACATACAGATTTTCATATTACATATAATGTAAAATAATGAAAAATACTTTCTCTTTTATCTCATAAGTATTAATTTTTAAAATAGACCCAAAGTCCTTCCAAGCTTGCTTCATAACATTAGTCTACATCTAGTTTGAACTTTTAGCCCCCATGTCCTGTTTTTAGGGGCCAGTTCCATAGAAGCACCCAAAACTAGCTCATGGTACCAGCCCTTTATATATCCAGTATAATTAAACAAATAATTTTTGAACAAAGCTATACAAAGGCTTGATGTTCAAAAAGCTGATACTTTGTTTAGTTTGCTTGCTCAGTTGGTGTTTCAGGCAAAGAGACGGTGTAAAATGTCGAGTTAGAATCAATAGGAAGCTGATAGAGTTCTATTTATGTGTGGGTATGAGGGATATTCAGTTATTAACTTATTGATGAGTCCTCATTTCTAATTGCAGCAACTCACTGCATCTACTGTATGATGGGTTTCATGTTTATTTATCTCCAGTTGTTTTCACTTTGATTTATTTGTGTAATCCAGCTGTGACTTCCATGTTCCATGTTATCTACACACTGTGTCCATTATGTCTGTTCAAGTAGAGGCTAAACACCACCGACTTTACATGAAGGACAACAATTAAGCAACAATTAATGCAGAAAAATGCTAAATATATTTAAGCTGTTTAATTGTGCTCTGCCAATGTCATATTCATCGAACATGAAATTCATATAGACATCTCCACCTTGTTTTCCTGGATAAATGTGGGATGATATTAATGCTTCACAGGTGAAACATCTCCATATGTACATTGTATGGTTTTTCATGGTATCTGACAAATACTAGATTTTGGATGTAATATGATGTACAAGTCAGTATGATTTACAAAACATAGACCTAGATTGGACACTAAACATACATTTAATATAAGTTAGAGCATCAGTGTGATTTTTCCACCTACTATGTCAAACAATTGATGAAAGGCTGTTGTAAATGTGAGGTGGTTCTCAATTGTTAATTGTAAAGGACAAATTCATTCATACATACATAAATACATACTGTACATACATACTATATACATACATACATACAAACGTACATACAGTACATACATAAATACATACATACTATCAATCAATCTTTATTTATATAGCACTTTTCAAACATTAAGGGTGTAACGGAAAGTGCTTTACATATAAGTTTAAAAATCAGTACCACCCCCCACCCAACCGCTCACACACACATACACACACACACACACACACACACCCCACAGACACACACACACATGCACACCCACAAGCACAGACATACTTAAAATGACTAACTGAGCATGAGAGGACCAGAAAGTAAAAGTAAAAGAGTAAAAGAGGAGGCGCTGTCTCAGGGAGCCATCCGCACCAGGAGGCAGCCGCCAACCCCGGCAACCAGGCGCCAGCGCCACAGCGCCACATCCCAACCAGTGGGAGAGGGCCAACTGCCACTGCATCGCGGCGGCAGAGACCCCCACCCACCAGAAAGGAGCAGACCCCAGTGAAAGAAGGCGCCACAGCCACCAGAGTCCACAGCCCCCCCCCCCCCCCACACACACACACACACACACACACACACACCCATCCCACCCCGGCACAGAGGGCTCCCTCTGATGAAACACTGGAGAATATAGATAAGAAACATTAAAAAGATATAAAAGAATTGATTAAAAGAATCTAAATGTAAGACATATATATAAATATAATATAAATATTAAACATCACAAAGATAAAACAGAAGCATTGGTTAAAATAATCTTAAGACATATATATAAAAATATAACTATAAAACAGCAGAGTGGATAAAACAGACGCATTATTTAAAAGCCAAATTAATGAGGTGGGTCTTAAGCCTGGTTTTAAAAAATTCTACATATACATACATACATACATACATACATACATACATATAAACATACAAAAAGTGGTGACTGGTTGTCAATGGAAAAAAAAAAAAAAATTGTGGCTCACCTTTTGGAAGGTATTCGTCATTTGTCTATGGTTTCTTGGTGGAACACTGTACTGCAGGTGTTGTGGTTATAGTGTTATGGGGGGTGGGGGGTGGGTGATGCTATGAGATAAGTGCAATATTACATATTTGACTGTTGTTACTAAACTGCTCCACAAAAATCATGCCTCAATCCAGTTGATTTCAGTTCAATTCAGTCCAATCGAAAACACCTCATTCATCCCGGAGGGGCCTGTTCACATTAAATTCAAGAGGTTTTCTTTGTAAAATACAAACATTTACCTCTTGAGGTTAGCATCTGATTAAGTATGATTTACAGGCAGTCCTCATTTTATATATTTTTTCAATTTATTTCAGTTTTTGTGCTTGTCAAGTGACATTGTATTTTACTCTTAGGGTTTGCAGAATTGAATAATTACATTGCTGATTTTATTCTCTTTTTATATTTTATAGCCCTTGTTTGTTTCACTGTTTTTGTTTTTGTATTTCTCTGTTTTATTCCATCTTAAGTGGCTGTCATTTCAATCTGTATCACTCTATTATGGTTTGCTCTGTCCTATTATCTGCTTGTCAATCATTATCGGAGCAATCTGAGCCCTAACTTTATAATAGGTGCTTTACAAATAAAGTTTGAATGACTGAAATGACAGATACAATATGTGTTAGGAAACTGTCAAAATGTCTTTTCTCCATTTTCATATGGCTCAGGTGCTGTGAAAAAAAAAAAACACTTACTGCTGAGTGTAAGTGTTATGACGAAGGAAGAGCCTGGATCTATAAAAGATCATATTCACAAAGCAGCCTTTTTCCACTGATGTCACAAGCAGAATGTATTGTATATAGTCATCCTGATATATTCTACAGTTGACGAGCATCTCAAAAGACAATGGATGCAGTGTGTGGTGCAGTAAGCTTGTCACCCAACATCACTGAAAACCATGTCTGAGTTGAATAAAAGGACAGCAGGAAGTTAAATTTACATTGCAAGTCAGACTACATCATGGCTTTTTTGTTCTAGGTTTACATAGACGTGCGTTGACATTTCAGAATTACTTTAGCCCTATCACAGTGTGGTTTAGCAGCAAGTGATTAAATGCTAACATTAGTTCCATGCACTGTGCATAAGAACCAAATGGAACTATGACAATGTCTCCAACGGCTGTTTTGACGTCAGGAACTTGGATTGAAAGTGTTCCTATAATGGCACTCTGTTGGAGTCAGACTGGAGTACATCAGCAGTAAAGATGTTGTTTCCATAGCAACAACTCTGTTTACTTCTGTTCTGACGGTTCTTATGTTCTGTTCTTATACACAGCCTGGTTGAAGAAAAATCTAACATAGCCTTCGTGTGGATTTAACTTCTATTCTTCTATTGAATAATCACTGCAGTGATTAATATGTTCCAGCTGCAAGTTCTTTAAAGGCCCATTTATGCTCAATGTTAAATACATATCGGCTAAAATTTGCTTAGAGGTCTTATTTATGTCTGTGCATAAGAAACCAATATAAGTGAATCCCCAAAGGAACTTTGTGTTGGTAAATGCAAGTTATGTAAATTTACAGGATTTCAGTTCTGTTGCAACATGTTGATGGTCATATGAACTATGTTTTCAGATCAAAAATGTTCAATTTCATCACAATTAATGCTATATTTTCATGTCACAAATGGCCAAGTTATATTTGAACTGAATTTACCTGAAAAACAAATATTCTATTCTTTTAGATTCCCCAATTTTTCTTACAAGATTATATACTACATATCACGTTTTATTTTTACAGGTTGCAATATGGAGTATGGTGCTGATCCATCCTGCTTATGTTACGCCAATACATACATTAAGAATGTCACACGTCACTTTTTAAATCAACAGTTTTCTAATAATAAGCATTTTTATAAAGATATAAAAATTCTATATTGTTATTTACTCTTTAGTATGATGATAAACTATACAATAAATAATTCTGATACGAGTTTTTACACAGGGATCATTTGTGGAAACGGTGACATGGCTGCCGAGCATCAGTATGATGGGATCCGTAACAACCGTGTCACATCCGTCCACTGCCACGTTTTGTGTTTTTGTGTCAGCTGTTATTGTTTTAGATCCACAATACTAACATTTATGAATAAGAGGAGAATTAGCAATAGTAAGTATATAAGTTTATTACTAATAAAGTACTGGTACTGACCAGATCATCATGGGTAATGTCACGTCCGTCCACCAGCAAAAGTTTTCACATACACGTGCTATTCAAAATCCAATATTTCTAAAAATATAGCTTCCACTGTCAAAAAATATCAGTAGTCTGTGCACAAATGTATTAGCATTATTTCAACACAGTTCTATGCATTTCTTACAGCTTTTTTTTTTGGACAAAAATGGCCACTCAGGGGGTCACCTAAGTAAATTTTAGCTGGTATACGTATATGGACGTTGCGTTCTGTCTGTCCTCTGCATACATTACTGTCTGTATTACTGTCCGTCCTCTGGAAGCTTGCAGATGTGAACCCAAATGGAGGAAATGGAGCAGTGCTGCTGGAAATCACAGGGGCAGTTTGAGACTTGAAGACAATAATTTCTCTGGTGGAACTTTTTGAAAAGTGACTGTTTGAGTTGGTGAGAAACTACCGAAATATATACAACCAGTATTCTCTATCAACATGAGCAATACCTCCCCTGTCATCACTATTATGTTATTCTCTTTCTTCTTCCTCTTTCTTATTATATACACTGCCCGGCCAAAAAAAAAAAAGTCACACTTGCAATATTTCATTGCACCACCTTTGGTTCTGATTACAAGAGACATTCACTGGGACAACTTAATGCTTATGTAGTGTCACATTAAGGTTCATAATATTTTTTCCATCCATAGTTGCATTATTTTTTGATTACTGATGATGGACAATCGGACTGCTGCATCAAGTCTTCATCACATCCTAAATTAGAGTCTGGACTTTATGATGTCTCATTCTCCCTGAACCATTCTGTCAGAAGTCTGATGATCCTGATCAACCCTGGCATTGTCCAATCGTTTTACCATTAGAGACATGAAAGGACACTTACTGCATCAGTTAGAGTTAAATAACCTGTTCCAGCTGAAACATTATTACCCTCTGCAGAACTTTCCCGTAGAAGGATCTGAACTATTTGCTTAGTTAAATCCAGGCAGTTACTTTTTTTTTGTCCAGGCTGTTTATTTAACTCTGATGCAGCAAGTAGCCTCTCATTTCTGTAACGTCAAACACCCCAGTGAGAATCTTTGAGATGTGATGAAGACTTGATACAGGGTCCTGCAATAAAATCTTGAGGTGTTCCAATCACGTGTGCATGTGACTAATTTTGAGACCACAGTGTAATTTTAAATCTTAAGTTATTAACAAGGACAGTCGGAATTCTGGGTCAGTTGTTTAGAGGAGCTGGTGTCACTTCTAATAAACAGACAAGATTTACTAGAAAGACAGGTGACTGTAACGCAGTGATAACAGGTTAACTACAGGCCATAAATACTCAGAAACCTACAGTCAGAGTATAATGATCTACAGCCAGAATCTGGAGAAAATTGGAAGTAACACCACTGACCCGCTTAAGTGGAGCTCAGTCAGGTCAGTTGACGCTGCTGTGACCTTTAGGGGAGACTGGGGACAGTTGCAACATTTTTGAGATTTCTGTGTCTAACTTTTAACTTTTTTAACCCAGTGTCTTCAGACTGCTATAAACTAGCTTCAAGTGTCTGCTAATAAATGACCTACAAAATGTCTGTGCAACACAAATAGAAAATGCATGACTTAATTTCAAACACAAAGAGTGAAATCTTACAATTGACCCCATAGTCCAGGTCAGTTGTAACTTACCTTGGGGTAAAATGTAACATTATGAAATCAGGACCATGACAATGACTTAAAACACTGAAAGTTTTTAATTCATAACTTTTAAACACAATTGGTGTGGTTCCACAAATATCAGCCCTTGATATCATGACTCACATAAATATACACGCCACCTTTAATTGGTGTTATCTGTACGCATTATAAGCTTTTTGCATACGTTCACACCGCATCAAATACCATGCCTTGTAGCCTACTCATGGGGTTTGCTTGATCCCCGATCTTCTAACTTCTTTCTTGCTTTGCAGAATCTATATAGTGACGTGGTGTATGCCATACGATTTTGCCACAGATCTGACTGTCTTTCCGTGGACCTTTACATTAGTGGATGCCCTCTTCAAAATGTCAAGAGGCAACCCCCTGTCAGTCTTTCTCTGCTGGGACCTATGTTAAAACTTAAAAAAAAAAAAAAAAAAAAAAAAATTGGACCAATGGCCATGTAGCTTACCGGCCAAATTAAAAGCTTTGGGAAATGTATCCAGATGCAATTTATTATAACCCAGTTATGTGCATTTATTATATTACAGAAATAGTCCATGTTTTGGTCATATTCCAATCAGGTCTGTAAAAAATTCAAATTCCAACTTGATATCATTGATACTTACTGATTTATTGGATCAATCCATTTCCTATCTCTTATAATGGGGACATTTTTCAAAGTCGCACCAAATCCAGAATCAGATCCAGAGCGAAATAATTTCAATACCTTGTGTTGGCATCATCATAAAGAAGCTGTATACCAAGTTTGAAGTCAATCAGAACTGTAGTTTCGGAGAAGAAGACGATTGAAATTTTTTCCCCATAAGAGCTCATGTTAAATTTTTCATAAGTTCCCGGATCCAGAAGAAGATCCTGATCAGCATGTGGACATTATGTTTTGGTCATCTCCCCATCAGGGTTGTGCTGTAGAAATTTACACTGGATATCATTTATATTTACTGAGTTATTGCATCGATCCACTTCCTTTCTCTTATAATGGGGAAATTTTTCAAAGTAGCACCAAATCCAGAATCAGATCTGGATCCAAATAATTTCAATACCTTGTGTTGACATCATCATAAAGAAGCTGTATACCAAGTTTGAAGTCAATCGGAATCGTAGTTTCGGAGAAGAAGATGATTGAAATTTTTGAAACGGACAACAGACGGTGACAGACGATGACGAATGCCGCATGACGACAATAGCTTACGGCCGGTAAACTAAAAAAAAAAAAAACAATTGAAATTTAGCTTGGGGTAGGTTGTAACATTTTAGAAAGTGTTACAACTGTCCCTGAGTACATTAGTGATGAGCTAGCTTGCCTTACAGCTAGAAGCTACAACATTACCACAAATAGCCCGAATGAAAGATAGCTAAACAGGCACATAATCAACATGACATACCTTTAATGCAGGGGTGTCCAAACTTTTTTTAAAGAGGGCCAGATCTGATAATGTGGAGATTACCAGGGGCCAGTGGTCCCTTCAGACGTTTTTTAAACAGTAAAAATTACATATAAAAGCGCTATTCTACAACAATTTTATTTTCATTGTTACAATATCATTTTTTTAAAATGGCAAAGTAACCAAATCTAAGCCACTCAGGTGTGAACAAATAAAAAATAAAAAAAAAAACATTTCTGCCTTCCTTCCACATCTGGAGTCAGATAACATAGAACAAACCATGTGGAATATCTTAAACGTCCAAGAAGTTGATAAAAATCTTAACCCCACATTCATTTTAAACATGACTTATATGAGTAATCATTACTCATATATTACTCAGTAATGCAAAGTCTGTTAACATTTAAGATGAAAACATATGAATCTTACTCTTGTCTTCCACAAAATCATTCAGAAAGTAATATTTTGTGTCACATCTACAAGTACATAACACCAGCAGTTATAGGCAACTAACCTGGCAACTTGGTAGCTTGCATTGGTGGTGAATTCATTGAACTCCCAGGTTCACATGAAGAGTCACTGTTGTGAGTTTAAAGCAGCTTGAATTTGCTTCACTTTTTCGGAACGCTCACTCCCTGCTAGCTTGTCGTATGCGTTAGCATGTTTTGTCTGCTAGTGTGTCTTTACATTGAATTCCTTAAACAAGGCAACAGTCTCTTGACAAATTAGGCAAACACAATTGCCTCGATTTTCAGTGAAAAAAAATTGTAATTCCCATCTCTCCTGGAAGCGGCGGCCCTCACTGTCAACTTTCGTTTTTTTATGTACAGGCGCCATGGTTAGAAATTAGCGAAAAGGGTTCATGGCGAGGTCACAGAGCCAGATAGAGTTAGAGTGGTGCTGCCACCATGAGGTGAAAGGAGAAACTGCATTTGGAACCTTTTATGATTCATGTACTCGGTTCAACAGTCCAAGCGGGCCATAAATAATACATTATAAAACCAAAGCTGTGGGCTGTATAAAATCTGACCGCGGGCCGTGATTGGCCCCCGGGCCGGACTTTGGACATGCCTGCTTTAATGAGTCCAACTATAAAGCATGCTATGTAATCACAAAAGTAATTTGAGCAAAATCTTACCACAAAATTAGGACTAAGCTGAGCATGCGCAGAGTGAATCAGGAGAGTCCAAACTTGTTACTGATTGGAGCAATCTCAAGTGTTACAACTGACCTGTATTAAAATCGTCCCCGGTCTCCCCTACCGCTCATGCTGAAAACCAGTTTCATCTCATCGGAAATATTTTGTCTGAACTGGGATTGAGTTAAATACCATCTGAACTACCCGCCCTGGAACACAGCCACTGTGTGAATATGATCCATGAGTCTTTAAGAACTATACTGAATAAAGAGAAAATCCCACCAGTGACTCTGTGACATGAATGAGGTTTGAATAGGAGGCTGCAGAAGCATTGAAAACACATTGGACTATTTCTATCTTTACAGTAGGATTAGGAAGATGCAGCTAAATAGACAGAAGTGGCACTCACTCTATGCAGCTGTCAAGTACATGCAAAGGAGGTTGTAAGTGCACTGGGCACCCAGCTCCATACCCGGTTGAGAGCCAGCCAGCAATTTAGACCCATCGTGATTAATCAGCAGCTGTTAGTTTTAAAGTCCTTTGTCAAATATGTGGGACTCTTGGCTGTGAGGATCCACCAGCTTGTGTACATAAGTTTTAATTTTAGTTGTACAGTGTATTCCCTATGCAAAAGCCGGATACAACATGTTAAATATTTATTGAGTACGTCAGAGAGGTGATGCCTCCAGTGTAATTTTCATAGCCTGCATTTGCCTTTGTTGTGCTACAGTGCATTATATTAAAATGTCAGATATACAAATAACTCTCTGTGTGACTTGAGCACAGTGCAGCCCAGGTGGCATCATAAAACACCCACAGCACACAGCAAAAACCTGCACAGATATATCAAGTAGCAGCTTTTTGTCTCATTTAGGGAGGTAATTTGTGAGATCTTGATATTTGCCCCCAGGAAACTAACCATATTTGATGCCAAACACTTGATGCTAAAGTGTTCTCGATGCTAAAGTGTTCTCGTGCTGCACTGTTTTTTTTTTTTTTTTGTTTGTTTGTTTTTTTTTTTGGCAGTGAGGCTGTCTAATGAGTGCTGAGTTATCTTGTAGTTTAAATTTTAATTTTCTGAAGTGGCCCTGTCGTTGTTTCCCTCCTGCCAGAAACACATCATATCCCACTGTGCTGGAGAGTTTTTACTAAGAGACTGAGAGGGGAATTTTTGGTTTTTATTTGCAATATTCCCACAGACATGCAGTTGGAAAAATCAGCATGAAAATGTCCAGTTTAGCACTTTTTAGCAATTACAAATTACAGAGAGCAAGTGAGGACAAAGATAAATGGCAACGCTGATTATAAAACAAGCATAAGTCAAAGAACGTGTGCTCAGGTCAGGATCGACCAGTAACATTTGCTGGCAGGGAGCAACAAATTTACCACTCTATTAAGACTAGATGAGCTCATTGCATTTGCAAAGAGGATCTTGATTTTGAACCACAAGAGCAGGCCTCACTTATGTTGGATAAGGCAAATTACATAAACAAAAATCCTTTTTTATATGATGATAAGCTGAAGTAGCCTGGTAATAAAATCAGTAGAGCACACAGGCATATCTTTGTGGTTCTTTACTCTAAATAAAATAAATGTTACGCTCAGCTAAAATTAAAATAAAAAGGCACAGTTTTCTTGGTTCTCAAAATACTTTTCTCATAACAGAGGATGACTCAAATAGTTTCACTACTTACTAGTCTTCACTGGTCAATGCTACCACTATTGTAAAACTACTAATATCTTCAGAATGCTGGAAATAAAATGAAAATTTAAGGAAATTTTAGCAACTGTGGGAACAAAATCCATAATTAGAATTAAGCATATTATAATTCTGACACATTTGAATTCTTGAGCAAACTCGAAAAATATGTAATTTGGAAAAATGGTTAGAGTGAGGGCAAAAAAAAGGGAGAAAGTACAAAAATAAACAGCATGAACCCTCAGAAGGACTAAGTAGAATGAAGAAGAACGTGGATGGATGGATGGATGGATGGATGGATGGATGTATAGCGCCCCTTTGCTCTTCAGGCTTTAACTGGCGTAGCTACCCTGGGTCCTTATTAACAGAGCTGTCGGGATGACGTAGGCAAGGTAGGCAGCTGCCTAGGGCCCCCTCGCTGAAGAGGGCCCCCGATGGCCGCATGGTCATTTATCTGTACAACTTATTAAAAACCATCCATTGTAAACAAACCACCACAGTGAGGCAGCGCTAACTCTCTCCTGTACTGTTTTGTGACTGGGGCCCCCCAAACTAGAGGGATTCCCCCTATGCAATGACAAAGGCTAGGAGGGTCATGTAGAAGTGACCTCCGCCCTCGCGCACCCCCCATCACACCCCCCACTTGCTGTCAGTGGAGGAACAAACGGTCTGTCCACACTGAGCACGGCGGCGGCCATTTTAAAAGAACAGCAATGATGAAGCACTCCTACCCTTCAGGGTTCGCAAAAAGACAAAAAACGAAAGAAGAAGAGGAAAAACGCCAATGACACAGCGGTAAGTATTAAGTAAACCATTGTTTTCTCCAAATAGGCTACAACTGTGTGATATGTTTGAAAGTGTGCGAACAAAAGCCCTCACATCAGTGACCAAACACACAGATAGATGTTAGCATGAGAGGGGGAGGATTCAGTTCAAGAACTAATCATATACACACAACACAACTGTGTTCTTTTGGAAGAATTTAAGAATAGAATAAACACAACTTCTCCATCGCCCTTTTCTACTGTTGTACAGCGTTCCAAAACTTCTTTTGAGCTAAATCATTTGGATGTGGAGGACTGAAGTACGACAGCAGTAAAAGTATTTAGTCCTGAAAAGCTAAAAGCTAAGCCTACTGAAGTGTTTTCACTTACTCTGGACGGTTGTCTGCTCCTGCTGCGGTCACCCACACAACTTTATTCCAAACTAAATCGTCTGCTCCTATGAATCCCATCCAGTTTGGCCAAATAATCCATCCAGTTCAGTGGACATTTTCGGTTAGCTAGCAATTTCCATTGGTGATCTGTCCATCCCATTAGGAGAAAAATGTCCCTTTTCCATTGTGTTTGTCCGTCTCATCCATACGTCTGTTCCTTGTGTGTCAGCTGGTTTAGGCACAGAAGAGGACTAGAGTAGGACTGCAGCATAAGTTTGTATTTTCAAGCCAACATTTGTTAAAGTCCCTCACATCAGCTCTGTGCCCTCACTGCAGAACTGAGTTTTTTCTTCACGTTCAAGGCAGCCACACGTAAACAATACATGAGGCGTTCAGGAACAATTAGAATAATTAGGAAATTACAACACTTTTCAAAATCGTCAACTATTCAGGATGTTCAAATACAACATCAAAAAAATGAATGGCGGCGTCTGTGAACCATGTCTGTGAACCATGTAATCACAATCCTACATTTTAAACTCTGTAATTATCTATATTTCCCACACTTGCCCATCAACACATCACAACACTTTGCACCATGTGCTCAGGTAGTTTTGCCGATGAGGTCGGACGTTACATTTTGGTGCATTATGGGAAGTGAAGTTCTTCTCCTGCAAAGTTACTATCAAATCCTCCGCACTTTAATCATATACTTCTAGAATAAGGACAAAAGTAAGCCTACTCACCGAATGCTTTTTTTTTTTCTTTTTTAGGTGCTTTGCTTAAATTTCTGTCAGCGCCAATTGATAGTGACAGTTTGTGTCATTCCCATCAACAATGCCTAATTGAAGACACTGTGTCCTGTACTACACTCTAGTGGATACTCTGTGTTGCGTAATACAGAGTAATTCATGACTCATTAAATGCACCAGAAAACAGGAAATCGCATCTGGATTTTATTTTTCTTCTTCGGTGATTCAACCACCTCATCTTTGCATATTAGGGGCCTCACTTTACTTTCTTGCCTAGGGCCCCCAGATATCTTGAAACGGCCCTGCCCTTGACCCCGAACTACATTCTCCTGGCTCATAACACACATAACGTGAAATATACATTTTCACTACTTTTTAAGAAAACATAAAACGTTTGCACAGCCTTTTCATTTCAATAATATTATTATTTTTAACAAAGTACTTTAACAAACACTTTGCATTTAACTTCCTGTAAATAATACAATCCATGAACACAACAAAATTACACACCTTTTCACAAAGACATGAATTTTTTTAATGCTACCACACTGAAATGGTTTCAATTTTTAACTATGTATTCCACTTATGAACTGATTACATTTATTCTGTTTATAATTTTAACTTTTTAACACACACCCATCACCTAATTTCAGTCGGGCTACAGATGGATGGATGGATGGATGGTCGGTCTAATAACCCTCCCCCCGACATTGTGTTTGTAGTTAGTAGCTTCCACAAACAAGGCTGTAGAACTCCTTAAATAACAATTTTAAATTGTAGAAGTTCACTAATTTACTGAGTCAGTAAGCTAATGCTTAGCATTAGCTGACTACTGGCTTCAAAACAGTTGTTTTGAAACAATAGTAAACATTCACAATTTTTATAAAATGGTCCTGATGTTTTTCTTCAGTTCCAGATGGCAATGACTACACACAATCAAATATTTGCTATTAGAGGTAAAAGAAAAAAAAAAAAAAGGTCAAGATCAGGATGTTTTAACACGGACCAAAATTTGTAAAAACATCCCATACTAATGCTGCGTTCCAGGCCGTTTTTTGAGCCCGTTAGTCACGACTTCAAACCACGACTCACAACTTTGTAATGTTCCAGTCAATTCACACCAAACTGCCTGAGCGCAAGGAATTGTGGTAGCTAGATGTAAACAAACCAGCATGGTGGACCCTACATTACGCTCATTTACAATATTTCTATCGCCAATTCTATTGCTCTTTGCTTATGTGAGGGAAACAGAGAGGCAAGAGAAGCTGTTATGCTTTTTATGTTATGTTATTTGTATATTGGATACGTATTTGGTATTAATTTATTCTTGCACTCAATGGACTGAAAACTAGCTAACTCTAGAGTAGCTGCTGCTTATGCAGAACATTTGCAGATAAATAATGTCAGAACAATACCTTGTTTTAATAAACAATCTGCATAAACACCACATCCATGAGGGTCGCCATTGCTACATGATGTTAGAACTCAGAACTGGGAGTACATCAATCTAGTACGAGTTCATGGGTGGGAAGTCAAAGGTTTGACTGCCATTCCAGGGCATTTTAACTGGTAGAAGGTTGGAAAAACACAAGTTACAAGTTGCCTGGAATGCAACATTAATTCTAAATTCACACATACAATTATACTGTCCAGACTTGTTTTGGCACCATGCATCTCTTCAGAACATCAAGGTCATATCAGATGATTTTTTAACTGTCTCAATATGTCCATATTTATGTCCAGTCACCTTTTTACTGAGGTGTTTTCAGACCATTTTCTTTCTGAATACCAAGTGAAACCTGGAATGCATTTGCAGGGATGGTATGTTTTTAGGAGGACTTTACCTGCTTTGGCGCAGGGGTGCACTGTCTGAGTGCATCTGAGTTAATTACATTCAATATTTTTCATCCATTTCATGCTGTGACAGAGAAACAGAGGAAATACAAACTGCTTTTACCAATGCCATTTTTATTTTGGACAGGATTAGCTACAAGCCAACAAAATGCACTCCATCCACAAAGTGAAAACAAAATAATCTGTTATGCAACTGAAAACTCAATCCAACTTTTCTAGTTTTAGTGCTGTGGAAAATAAACAGGATAAAATCTGAGTTATCCTTCTCGTTTCCCTTTTTTTCACCGTGTTTGTGACCCTGAAATCAATCTCAAAGGCATCATCTTGAAGGATTTTCTTAAAATTCCCATTAAAAAGCAACGATCAAGGATCAAGGAAGCTTATGACTGAAGATACACTTGTGTATTCTTTGAAGAAATAATCTACAATCAAACCCATGATGCATAAAAGAGGCACATCTAGATTTTATAAACCACTTTAAAGATGAAAGTTGTCGTCATTCAAGAGTTGCATTAGTTAAAATGCTGCTGCTTGTGTCTGCCATCATCTCGAGTGGGAGGGACTATGACGCCAGGAATGGAGTCGCAGCGAGGACTCGAGGAGGTACAGATTTAGAAAATGAGAAGAAACAAAGCATCCAGACCCAGACAAAATATTGTGCAGCTTTAATTATTTATTTATTTATGTTTTTTTTCAATAAATACATCCATCTTGCATCTCAGCAAGTGTGATATGTTATAATCACAGTTTCAGACCAATCACAGGAAATCCTGCCAGGCAGCACGCCAACGTACGGATTAGTTCACCATGGTCTACTACCAAATTTGCTTCCTTTTTTATACGGTTTATTTTTTGCATTTTCTCTCTTCATCTTCCTTATTTTAAGCTTTCACTTTGACCCTTTTCTCCCAAATCCTCAATCCAGATTATTTTCAATTCTTACTACACTGTGTTTTTTCCTGAATCTGATTAAACTGGACCTATGTCATTGTCTAGACATCTTTCAGTCTTTAAAAAATGACACCAACCCCATGCATTGATAGATGATTTACTTAGGGTTTCTTAAGTGTCGAATATGAATGTTAAGGGTGGGCAATACTGGAAATTTTGGTATTGATCCAATACCAAGTAGTACCTAGTAGCAAGGGTATAATAGTTTTAGATTTTTTATTATAGTTTAGTTTTATTTAGTTTGGACGTTTTTTTCTCAAATTCAGTTAGTTTTAATTTGTTTTTAGAGCAGTTTTGCTAGTTTTTATTAGTTTTCGTTTTTTTCTAAATGTTTAGTTTTAGTTGAGTTTTAGGGTTTTTTTTATATCTTTTATCTTCTTTGCCGTCGTAATCAAATAAATCCCATACAGGACTCTGCTGCTTTCTCCCAATTTTAGTCTCCATGTTTTCAGGTAGAGTGGGGACCAGAAGACGACTCTAAACCACAAGTGACGACAAGTGATGGACTGTTAAATATCATATGGTGCCAGCAGCTAAAACTGGTTGAGGGAAATAAATCCATTTCATATCAATCCGACGTTGACAAAGATGAAAACGAAAGGAATTTTATCCATAATTTTTATCTGTTTTAGTTAGTTTTATGAGTTTGTTTGTTACTGTTTTTTTCTTTTAATTATAGTTTTTATTTATTTCAGTTAACAAAAATGCTTTTACAAGTCTAGTTTCCATCATTTCGTTAGTTTTCGTTAACGATAATAACCTTGCCTAGTCATACCTAGTATCGCAGATACCGATACTGATACTTTTTTACTTGAAATGTCATGATCATTAATAATTTTGTGATTTTGCCTTTAGTTAGTTTATTATGATTATCATATAATACAGAACAAAGATTTGAGGCAAATAAACATTTTTTTTTTTTTTTATTAACTCACTACAATATAAAACAATTTAACAGTTTAAAAATAATAAAATAATTTACCTTTTACTACACACAATTGTTTAAAAAAAAAAAAAAGCCAAATAACAAAAAAGCAACAATGTAACAAAAATATACATATAACAATGTCAACAACACAACAAAATACACTTTCCAGTGCTCCAGTGTGCTGTTTGCACAGACAGACTTGGAGAAAAGCTGCGCTCACATGAGGAAATTCGAGTAATTTGCTGGATGTATAGAAGAGAAACTGCAACAGAAGTATCAGTCTCATCACACTAGTATCAATCCGATACCGATACTCACCTCATTTCTTCACAGAGTATATTTTGTTGTGTTGTTGACATTTTTATGTTTATATTTTTGTTACATTGTTGCTTTTTTTTGTTATTTGGCTTTTTCTTAAACAACTGTGTGTAGTAAAAGGTAAATTATTTTATTATTTTTTAAACTGTTCAATTGTTTTATATTGTAGTTAGTTAATAAAATAACATGTTTATCTGCCTGAAATCTTTGTCCTTTTACATGTGTCGTTTGAAAATGTTTTAAATGTGTTTCTTTTTCCCTGTCCTTGTATTTCAGTGTCCTGTGTGAAGCACCTTGAATTGCCCTGTTGCTGAAATGTGCCATACAAATAAACTTGCCTTGCCTTGCCTTGGTATCAATACTATCGATATTTAGATCAATATGCCCAGCCCTAGTGAATGTGTGTCTGAGAACAGTGAAAATATAAAAAAACAGAAAATATAAAAAAAAAGTTTCCAACTTCCCTGTATTTCCATTCTATCTCCCAATGCTCTCTCCTCTTTTAGATGTAAAGCAGGTAGTGTTACTGATAATTGTATTGTTTTTCACACCTGGATTCATGCGTACTTTGTTCCATTTAACAGACGGATACATAACTCGGCTTATTAGTCAAATCTCAGGCAAGAATAGCTAATTAAGCTTTGCATGTGAACCCTTTGATAACATGCTAATATTGTGCTTCAGTAAATTGTCACAGCTTTTCATTTCCAGACACAACAGGTCACTCTGATGCTTTGCAGTTCTGCACAAACGTAGGTGGATTCATTTGCAAGGAAAGACAAAGAAGTCACTGTTAACCTTAAGTTATTCAGCTAATTGTACTTGCTATCGGTGCACCGTCAACTAATTCCCCGGGGGTTCCTTTGGGGGTAACTTTATAAATAGACTCCATTCCTACATGCAATGACAAGATATGCTAAAGATCCCCAAAACTGCACCTTAACGTGGGACTCATCAGCCCTTGAATTGCTGATATTGTAATTACGATGCACAACAGCGCTGTGCTTGTTAATGCTAATGACATTAGCGTGTCGGTGTCCTGTTGACTTGATGATTGTTAAGTAATCATACGGATGCACTACTTAAAAAGAAATTACTGAGAAGATATGTAATCCACCTCTCCTTTAGTTTAAACTGATTTTTTTCCATAAATTATACAGATATTCCCCTCCGGAGCCTTTGAGCTCTTAAAACAAAACAATTAGGGGAATTAATCAAACATCTGCTATTCTCTGGAGGTAAGTGCATACAAAAGCAATGTTAAATTAAATAGTTTAGAATTATTTACTCCAGTGTTCTATTTTTAAATCACATCATGTCAGGAAACATGGTGTGCTAAACGATTAGAGAGGACAGGCCTTTTCTTTAGTTGCAGAACATCCTTAATAAATTTAAAGAGCTTTTACACAACTACAAGTAGGAATAGACACCAAAGTTACGTAAAAAATGTGCAAAAATTTAATATGAATATGAAGGACCTTTGGTGTGCTGGCAGTTTTATTTATACAGATTCAAGGCTCAAGATTCACTTTTTGTCATTAAATTTGATAGGAGCAACTAATTGCTGGTGTGGTGAGAATGATGAGTTAAATTCTTGCATAACACAGATGATTCATGATGTCGGTACAGTCTGCAGCTCTTCGATAAGCCTTTTCATGCAATACAATGTCCCTCTTATAACATACTGCAGGCAAAGCCTCCATAAAATAAACAGGCTCTATCCTCCACAGCTGCTTTCATTGCGGTTCATTCAACGCATGCTGTGTCCAGGGATCAATACGTCTTCACCTTGTGCATCGTAGAAGCCAGATGAGATGCAGTTCCAAGGGCAATAATGAGCAGTGCTTGAACTCTATTCTCTCAGACATGCAAGACAGTAATATTTGAATTGATCTGTTTTTAGACACTCAAGGCCAAGTGTGATAAGGTTATTATCATGTTTTTGTTGTTTTTTTGGTTTTGTTTACCTTTTAGGAGCTAACAGTGAAAGACTATTTGTCTTTATCACAAAAAAACAAACAAACAAACAAACATATATACATATATATATATATATATATATATATATATATATATATATACATATACATATATATATATATATATATATATATATATATATATATATATATATATATATATATATATTTGGGGGTGGGGGCTGATATGCCTTGGCGGAGGTCTGCAATCTCTGAGTGCTTTTCTAGTTTATTTTTTATTACCTCCGCCAAGGAGGTTATGTTTTTGCTGGCATTGGTCTGTCTGTCCATGTGCAAGATAATTGAAAAAATTATGGACAAATTTGGATGAAAATTTCAGGAAATGTTGATACTGGCAGAAGGAACAAATAGTTACATTTTGGTGTTGATCAGAGGGGCACTGATCTGCTTTGGTGGAGGTCTGCATTCTCCAAGTGCTTTTCTAGTTTAGGTTATGTTTTCATCTGGGTTTGTCTGTCTGTCTGTTTGTCTGTTAGCAAGGTAACTCAAAAAGTTCTGTACAGATTTTCAGGAAATTTTCAAGAAATGTTGATACTGGCACAAGGAACAAATGATTCAATTTTGGTGGTGATGGGGGGGTGGAAGTCAGCGCTCTCCAAGTGCTTTTCTAGTTTTTGTTGTGTTATGTTTTCATTGGGGTTTGTCTGTAAGTAAGTAAGTAAGTAAGTAAATTTTATTTATAGAGCACTTTTCACAGACAGAGTCACAAAGTGCTTTATCAATTCAAATCAGAATCAAATTAAGTTTACAGAGACCCAACAGAATCCTTCAGGAGCAAACACTTGTGATTGGTCTGTCTGTCTGTTTGCAAGATAACTCAAAAAGTTATGGACGGATTTTGATGAAATTTTCAGGAAATGTTGATACTGGCATAAGGAACAAATGATTACATTTTGGTGGTGATTTGGGGGGGGACACGACACTGTTCTGCCTTGGCTCTCCAAGTGCTATTCTAGTTATTATTATATTTGCCCAAACAAATGTACCTTTAGTTGTACCCCGCATTACAATGAAGAAGAAACTGAACAAAACAAGGGTGGTACAAGAATTTTTTCTATGACACTATATATATATATATATATATATATATATATATATATATATATATATATATATATATATATATATATATATATGTATGTATTAATTTTATTGTATTATTTTTCCAAGCATAGTGTCCTGCAAACAATTTGATTCTGTCCTTTGAATTTTCTGCAAAATTAGTTCAGCTTTATTACAAGTTAAAAGAAGCAGCTGAGCTCAGGATACCAGAATAGATAGACCCTCTGTTCTGGCATCCTGAGCTCAACTGCTCAGTGGGTTGAAGTCGCCCACTAAGGCTGCATGTCTGTCCACATGAGCATTTTACTAGTTTCAGAGATAATCTCTGAGCATTCTAACAGGCCTGAATGTGTATCATATGACCAAGGAACTGACACAAAACGCAACAGCACACAGGCTCTAAATGTAGTCAGGAGTTTCATGATAAACAGAAAAACTGAAGTGCACAACAGCTGATAACAGAGACAAGCACAGAGTCAGCAATAATTCAATATTATGTTGGTCATCAAGGTTGAAAATGATGCTATGAGTGACAGAAGGACACACACAGACACAATCAGGTGGATATGAGGGTGAAGGTCATGGTTTCTAAAAATCACCATTCTGTTTGTCAGTACAACACAATGTTAATATTTCATAACAAAAACAAGGTCAGTTGTCTTTCCAAAAGTCAGCTCTCAGGAGGTGAAAATCAGAATAAGAAGTACAGTAATGGATGTAAATGTAGCAAAATGTGCTCATTTTTAACCCTTAAAGACCAAAACATCCACTGCCAACTACTGATCTAAATGTTTAATACCTGTTGATCCATTAATCCTATCAATACATGTAAGTAATTGGTGTAAAATGCAGTTTGTCATCTTTTCATGGTCATCAGATATGACCCATTTGGACGTTCAGAGGCTCCGAAGTGAACGTGGAAACACTATCATCTTCTACAACATTTGTTCACCAGTAAAACCCATGTAGTTGGATCAGTGACAGTGGATGGAGACACTGGGTTTATTTTCAGTTGACGAGAGATTTGACAGAAAAAATAACTTTTTCTTCAGTTTTCTCTGTTTTTGATATAATAACCTATGAATTTACTCTGAGCTTTAATATACAGGGTGTCCCATAAGTCTCCATACATAGGAAAAATAAACGTTTCTTGACATAAACCATTTTTATTTATATAATATGCTCTATATGACTGCCATTTTGTCGGGAACACATTTCAATGCGTGTCCTCCACTGCTGAAGAACTATAAAGAAATACATGTTAGAACCATATGTATTATGTCTCCTATGTATGGAGACTTATGGGACACCCTGTACATCTACATGATCAGTGAATTAAATAAAGGAAAATACATGATTTACACTGAAAAAAATGCAAAATACAGAGGATTATATTATAATAAATCACTTAAGAAAAGTTAAACAGAGAGAAAAATAGATGGACACACTCGGTTTTGGTTTAGGTGATGATACATTTTGTTGAAAAAGTCACATTGCCCTCATGTTTTGTCTGATTTGAACAATAACCTATGAATTCATTCTAAACCTTTACGGATTTCTACATCATCAATGAATTAAATATAGGAAAATACATGATTTTCACTGAAAAATGCAACTGCAGAGGACAATATTATGATAAAAGATGAGAAATTTGGATGAGACAAATGCTATCAGACCTTCCATTAGAAAGGATCACTTACATATTGAAGGCTAAACAGCACATATTTAAGAATATATGGAGACCTTTTATTAATTATGCCAAGAATCTTGATTTAACAGATGTTCAAGTTGACTGATTGCTGTAGGCAGTACAGTTCCTACATTTTTACAAGTTTTACTTTTTTTCTGAAGTATGCACTACATTTTGTATTTACTACAATTTAAAATCCACTTAGTATAGATTACCATTCATTAATATAAGAGAAGCAAATTGTTGTTGAGTCTGTGTTCATTTGTCGTTTTTTTGTTTGTTTTTGTTGCTTTTGGAGCTAAAACAGTTTTTGGATAGGCTGTTAACTGTCGAATTGATAGTTACTGGGTTGTTTTTTTTTTGTGATCAATTGATCAGTTTGAATACTGTCCTTCAAAAAGATCAGTGCTGGATCTTGGTTGTGAACAGGGGGAGACAACTGAGGGCGCCATTTTGGACCTTGGTATACACTGAAAACTTTTCAGTGTTTTCTGACATCTAATGGACGGTTCACCTGATTGGGGATTAGGAAGATAATTAACAGGATTATTGGACAATATTTGGACTTAGATTGCAGCCGTCTTTATTTATTTATTTTTGTATTTGTTGTTTTTGAGTTTAATGACGCAAACTGACAGCATACATTGATTGTAAATGCCTGATTTTATGCTGTTAAAAAGTTAATAAAAATATTGTGGGAAAAAAAAAAAAAAAAAAGATGAGAAATCACTTGGGAAAGACAAAAAATTCATTTGAAAGTTGTGACAGAATTAGTTGTGGGTCTTTAAGGGTTAAAACAAAAATGTACTAGTGCAGACACAGATGGAACGACAGAAGAATACATTTCTTGAGTCACAGTATTCAGTGATATAAAAATACTAAAATATGCCTCACTACTGTCACAGCTCTGGTCTATCATGGAGGTTGTCATTTAGCTGAAATTACCATCAAATATGGAGACCTGAAGTCCCGCCTCTTCTGGTGTACATCATCGAACCTAAAATGAAAAACAGATAAATTGCGCCACCAACTACAGGTATGGTGTTTGTCAATCTAAAACTTAATTTTCCATGTCAAAAAAGTGAGTTTGTGGTGAAGACAGTAAAGGAACATGTACTTTTGGGTGAAACAGCTCTGTGGACTGAATTTCATACATGATACATGGCTGTTATCTATATTGGAGCTTGTTCTTTGAGAGTGACATGAAACAGTATTAACAGAGGTGAAAATCAGTTCAAGTCCAGTCATGTTGAAGCTGTATTATATTATTATCACAATAACGAACTGCTACCCTCTAGATCTCATGTCATTTATGTAAAGGGCAACATTCAAACTGGATCAAAAAACTGGCTGGAATACAGTTATTTATGTGAAATAAAGTGGCATGGTGTGCAAATGGAAGAGCAGGACTTTACTCCTCTATTTAATTTCAATGCCATACTCATAATTCATGCACTCTGTTTTTAATTTTGTGTTGTATATATCCTTTATTACCTTGTATAGATGCTTTATATGTTCTATATATTTCTTCTATTTGTGGTATAGAGTTGGCCCTTTGTATATGTTCTGCATTTCTTTGTAATTTCTATATTGTTTTTATTTTTCAGTATATATTCAGTATAAGTTTTGTGTGATAGTTACCTCCGCCAAGGAGGTCTGCGCTCTCCGAGTGCTTTTCTAGAAAAGAAAGCAAACCTCCGCCAAGGCAGATCAGTGGGCCCAGGTGGCCCCCCCACACCCTCAATCACCACCAAAATTTAATCATTTGTCCCTTGTGCCAGTATCAACATTTCCTGAAATTTTCATCCAAATCCGTCCATAACTTTTTGAGTTATCTTGCACACGGACAGACCAGAGGTGATTTCTCATAGACTGCAAGGAAAGCTCGGCTTCCCCTAAAATTACAAAAAATTAAATGGTCAAATATGTACAGTTGTGTTGACATTTCATTGACTAAAAATGTGTTAGAACACGTTCATCTCAAAGACGAGTTCGTTCAGAATCAGCTTTATCACAAACCAACAGACTCGATGTTGTTCACTTCCCATACATTCCCGTTGCGCTGTTTTCTCATTCGATCTCTGCTCAGTGCATTTGCCCGTAGACGCTCAGTGTCCATGCACTTCAATGGGACTGAGTGGAACAGTTTTTTTCATTGCCTCAAAACTGGACGGTAATTGGATGAATGCCACGATGTTGTCCCGCCCCTGGACGCTCGGTGTCTCTGGGGGTGAATGGAGCTGTGGGTGGACCTCGGCCAGGCTGGACGCCGGGCTTCGACGTGCTGATTGGAGGATCAATCGAAAGGCTGAATCCCGTTTGATTAACAACTATTTTGAGATCTACTCCTTCACTTGACAGAGTTCAGTTTAATACCGTCGCACATTCTGCTGTGAAATCGAGAATTACACTGTAAATAAAACACACTCATTGTACTTCCTTGTTTCAATTTAACATAATTTCAACATTTTCTCGCTTCAGTTACATAATTTAATTAATCATTTCTTGTTCGGGTTTAATATCGTTTTGTAGATAGTTAAATCAATCATACTGTTGGCTAGGTCAGAGTGAACTAGCTATCTAGCAAGGTGCACATGATGGCCGACAATGCTAATGGAATGGAGGGTGGAATTTATGTTTTAATAACTTGACAATTTTTTTTTTATGTAAGCCGACAATGAGCCTCCCCTCTCTGAAAGACGAGCAGCCACCACTGGGACAGACAGACAAACAAATGGATAAACAACCATCGGGGGGGAGGGGGCACTGATTTGCCTTGGTGGAGGTCTGCGCTCTCCGAGTGCTTCTAGTTTTATATAGTCTTACTTTTTGCTAAAGGGATTTTCTTTGATTTTTTTTTTTCAACACATATCTTTATTAAATATTTAACACATTACATATCTTTTCTGACATGAATTAGTAAGATTGTGTGGGTCTCCCCTGACCATAAACCCCCAGAACCTCCCCCAGAACCTCCCCCAGACCTCCTTGATCACCTCTGAATTTTGAAACAGCAATGAAAGAAAATAACAAAATAATAACTGACAGACAATATTGACTTGAATAGTTGTCAACATCCATTTGTGTATGTCTGATACCTAAAGTGATTTTCATTGTAACAGTGAAAATAAAGATATATTCTTCTTATTCTTCTATTAGCGCATTGACCCTTGGGGATCCACGGGTTCTAGATGTGGTAGTTTTTATGCTGTTGTGTATTCATTCATGCTGTACCACATTTGTCCAACAGTCACTGTCATGGTGGCAGCCCATGCCCTGTGAGTGGGTTGAACCTGTGTCCTTTGTTCTCAGGCTCTGGGCCTGGTTCTGGGTTGGAGTGACAGGGGGAGCATGGGTTTGGGCCTGCTAGCTTAGCTGGTCTAGTTTTGTTTGTTTCTATTAATCATATTTTCATTTCATATTTGTCATTTTTGCATCCTTAGAAATAGTTACATAATGGGCCCACAGATCAAAACACATTTTGCATAGCTTAAGTCTGGTTCTTTTGTTCCTTTTGTTACCTAACTGTTTGATGCTCATTCCATGCTCTCTCCATCCCATCACCAGATCCCAGGCCTGACAGACAAACAGGAAGAGGGAGGTTCCCAAACCTTTTATAGTAGAGGGCATCAGGAACTTACCAAGGGTGGCAGCCATCAGAGGGGAGTTTTGTGAGTTGGCCTTTAGTTAACCTTAAAAATGCTCTAAACCAGGTTTAAATTGTTAGAGACTTTTTGGGGAAGTATTAAATAAAAGTAGTGAAATGAGGTATAGGTCAAGATATCAGTAATATTCTGGTAAATGTTAATTGAAAGGTAAACTGAACATTGGGGATTGGTTTGTTCATGTGGGAGGGGCAACGGGTATAAAAAGCCTGGAGTAGAAGCTCTTTGAGGAGAAGTGTGGCTCTGCTTGTGAAGCAGGTCACTGAAGCCGGCTGCCCTTAGCCATGGGCTGAGCTTTATTTTCTGTGGTTTAAAACTGATTTTCCTTATGTTTTGTCATGCCGTTTTTCATCAATTAGTTGAGTTTTTTTCTGTTTTTAGTTTTTTTTTTAGGTTTTTTCCACTAACACAGCTCAATCGGCGATGTCACCTGGGCAACACTGTAAATAAATCATACTGCGGTGAAGATTATTCCAGCCTCCTGGTGTGTTTCCTCCTCCACATGGTCAATCATCACAGTCACCGCCAAAGCATTGTCGGTATAGCAACATGATTGTAAGGCTATTGTAGTCCAAAATTACTAATATCTCCCAAAATATTGGTCCTATCAACTTGCCGTTTATGCTAGTCTGTTCCTTGACTAAAAATGCATAAGTAAGCCAAACTGCAGCAGTCAGCTCTTTCTGGATTTTGTGTGAATCCTGAGATACATGCACGCACACAGCGGACACTTGACTTTTATAATATAGATTCTTAATTTCAATCCAACACTTTGTACAAGTGCTGTTTTACACCAGTGAGTTAAAAGCCATTAGTACAATACAAACAGTATTGCTATTGTTCTGAGTTAGACACATTTTGGCTAACATTCCATTAAAGTGTTACTGAACCTACTGATAAAAATTAAAGTGCAGCTTACCACTTTTCTAATCACATTTTTTTTTTTTTTTTTTTTTTTTTACCAATTACTGGCATTAGTCTTTAGAATTGGGAAACAGACTTAAAATAAACATCAAGTGTAGTAGTTGAGGCTGTGATGTGTTTTATGTGTTATTTGATTATTATTTTGTTAAAATAGAAAATAGAACACATAAGCATTGTGGGTTGTAATGATTTCAGGTCTTACTTATTTTCCCAGTTGTCTCCATGACAATTCCAATAAAAAACTGTTGAGTGACTGCGGCTCAATCAGGGATATTTTTCCTGAGGGAATTACCCACAATTCATTGTGCTATACAACTTTAAAACTCTGTGTTACCAGTGAAAGCCCAGAGGCATAACAAGAAGATAAACAGGATATTTACAAAGAAACATTTACAAAGACGAGGAATGAAAAGGATGGGTTTACACACAAATGCATCAACCATTTCTGTTTATTTTTCACTTTATGATGCTGTTCTGACAAAAATGAGTCCCAAATCCATAAGCATTTACTACTGGGAGGACTTTTGCACCTAAATAATGAATTAGTTTTTGAGCTTTTGCCTATGTCTGTTGAGTTTTGAAAGCTGATGTGATTGTGTTGTTGAGATGATGTCACATGACATATAGGAAAGTACCTATTCCATGCCTTTTAGACTAGCGATTCTCAAAGGGAAAAAAAAAAAAAGTTAAGAAACCACCTCTGCGCTTTATTTTTTATGGAGCTAACCTGGGGCGCCTTTACCATTTGTGGACCCCATAGAAGATAAACGCTGTGGGCCCTTCAGAAAAGAAATTATCTGTAAATTTGTCATTGGAACAGGGGGGTATGAATGTACTGTAACAACTGGAGGTATAGGGGTGTGTTTCATAAATAATAGTTTTTATTCTTTTAAGCTAAAAGTTTTTATCTGTTTTATCTGCTTATCTGTTTTATGTATGTATCTGATTTTGTTTTGTTTGTGTTTGTTTTTCTCATGCCTATACTTTTTATTGCTTCTTCTGTAACGCTTTTAATGTTTTATGTAAAGCACTTTGAATTGTCTTGTATAGGGGTGAAACGATTCCTCGAGTAATTCGAGTACCTCGATTACAAAAAATGATTGGGAAATTTTCTCTGCCTCGAGGAATCCCTTATTTAATTGTAAAGCTCAAAGCACTCCATTTCGCACTGACTATTTCATGTATCACAACGCGCTACATAACTTACGCAAAAGACACGGAAGTGTTCGGATGAAGCAGCGGGAAGATGGAAGAGGCAAGTGAATACAACAATGATGACGAAAGACAAAAAAACACAATAAAAAAGACAGAAAATGTTGGAAGTGTGGAAGCATTTCAGACTGAACAGGAAGGTTAACACCGTGACATGTATTCGTTGTAACACGGTCCTTCCATAAAACAACAGCACATCTACGATGTAGCATCTTCTCATAAAACACCCAGAATGGAGCGGAGGACCCCAGATAAAATAAAATTAACGTAGCGCAAATCAATGAGATTTATGTTAATGTACCTTATTAACATAACGTTAGCCCTGCGGAGGGCTAGGTTTATGTTAATTGTGGCTACTGCCGAATGTGTGGCTAGTTTATTACGATTGTGACAAGCAGAGATTTCATTTGCATCCGTGCACCTGTGATTTGAATGGTTAATTTCCCAAAAGCACGGCCAAAATGGTGCACGGCTTGGTGAAAGTTTTCTCTTACCTTGTCACGGCCGAATTTTGGCCAAATCCAACAACCTTTTGCTAAAATGAAGCAGCGGGGGAGGGGTGGGGTGGGGTTATAGGTTATGAGACAGACAGATAAGGTGGGGGGTCCACTGACTTGATTCCCCTGAATATAGCAGAAATGTGTAAAACTGTTCAAGCATGGACTCGTTCCAAGTTCCTGTTCAAAAGTTCTTGCCTCATATGCCACAACGAATTCCTGTTTTGTCTAAACTGTAAATTCTGAAACTTAGAGCTGCCAAAGTTCAGTTGCACATCAAGAAGGCAACGGTTATGCCTTTTCTTAATTTATTAATGCTTTATATTTCTGATACTTACAAGAAATACAAAGTCTAAAGTACTTAAATTTGATTTATTTTTATTTGTTTGCAATTGCCTCTCTGGAAATGTTTCTTGTCAAGAAAATGCATTTTGTTGCGTATGCACAATATGAATGTAACAAATAAAACTGTTAATTATCAAAAAAAAAAAAAAAAGGAAACCAATTGGTCCTTCATTATTAAGTGAAATACCTTATTTCCTCTCGTGTATTTATAATTGCTCTTTAACCAAGCAAAAATAAGTTTTATCTGATTACTCGATTAATCAAAGGAATTTTCAGTAGAATACTCAAATACAAAAGTATTCGATAGCTGCAGCCCTAGTCTTGTACATGAAATGTGTTACATAAATAAACTTGCCTTGCCTTACTGTAACAACTGCAACAGGTGTGAAAATGAAAGTAAAACCTAACTTTGAATGTCCGACTCCCAGCCTTTTCGCCTCTCTACTACTGCAGAGCTTACATGAAGTTATCATAACTTCTAACCTATATCCACTGGGCCCCCTGGAAATGCTGGGCCCCATGAATTTGTCATGTTTACCCCCCCCTTTATGGTTCCCCAGGAGCTAAGCACCCACTCACACTCCCCAACAGTAGGAGGCGGTAATGCGCTGTAACACCAGAAATTTCACAGCATAGAAGAAGACCTAAAAGTTTTTATTCAAATCATGGAGAAACTCAGGTATGACAACGACTACATCAGATGCGGTTTTACCTACATTGAGGACAAAAACCTCAGTGTGTTTAATGCTTGAATAAGTGACAGAATGTTTTGGTTAAAATGTACCTAATTTAATGTTAAAGGGAATATTTCCATATTTAGCTTCACCACCTGCTGGTCAGTTTGGTTTATCATTAAACTTGTTTCCTGTGTTTTGTACTGTTATATTCTGTACAGGGTTATTCAAAAAGAATGAAATTATTTCATTATGCAATATTTTAATGAGGAAAGGCAATAGAAAACTCCAGCCAAGTCACAAGTGTTCTACTCACAATCATCTTTTATTTCCTGTCTAACAAGTGTTCAATGTGGCCACCACCTGCAGCATGGACAACATCTTTATAATAACGCGCGTTCTGTGTCCGTCTGATGTCCACTTGATGTCCGCTCAATGTGTGATCGATGTTGCAGCACAGGAGGGCGTACGGGTACAATGTCGCTGTTGCACCACAGGAGGGCACTATCGTACAATGGCACCACGGGTACAATGCCGCTAGTCAATGTGATAAGAGGATTCCTCCCAGACGCGTATCAGCAAAGCACGTTCCACTGAGTTGATCGCTGTTGTTATTTGATGTTTAAGGTCATCGAGGTTAGTGGGTAATGGTGGAGCATAAATGCAATCTTTTACATATCTCCACAAAAAAACCCAATCACACACAGTGAGGTCTATGGAGAGACATTTCTTTCTTTATTCATCAATCAAAAAGAATGGATTTGCAATTAAAAAGAATAGATTTGCAACCAAAAAAGAGATTTGAGACCAAAAGACAGTAAGTGGCAATCAAAAAAAAAGATCATTTTGCTTATAAATTAAATATGAGTGGGTTTAACATGGAAGCTGGAGCTGGCACTGGAGCCAGGTCAAACCTGCCAATAGGAACTCTTCTCTCATCCATCAGCGTAGGCCCCACCCATTAAGTGCAGTTAAATTCACAAGCAAAACTTTTCAAGTTGCAAACAAAGAGGAGTGATTTTCAAGCAAAACTTTTAAAGTCTCAAGCAAAAGTTTTCATCTCAGAAGCAAAGAGGACAAATTTATAAGCAAAATGATCTTTGTTTTTGATTGCCACTTACTGTCTTTTGCTCTCAAATCTCTCTTTTGGTTGCAAAATCTATTCTTTTTAATTGCAAATCCATTATTTTTGATTGATGAATAAAGAAACAAATGTCTCTCCAGAGGTCTGGGGATCTCACAGGCCAAGCACAAAGGCCCCCCTCCGACCAATCCATCACTGGGGCACTTTTCATTTAAAAAAGCTCCAACTTAAAAAACTCCTCTTTCAAATGTTCGCTGACTCATTCCGTGACGATGTAAGAGAACTGAAGCAATGCGTCATGAAATCGGTTCATTCTTTTTGAATAACCCTGTATTATCTCAGGTTCAAAACACACCACTTTTTTTTTTTTTTTTTTTTTTTAATAAATTTGATAAATTTAACTGTTATCAATTTGGGTCAGGGCTTGTCATTTAGGGGTGATGGTGGGTCCTGAAGCCAAACCAATTGAGAAGCAATGTTTTAGAGCACAGGTGTCAAACATGCGGCCTGGGGGCCAAATCCGGCCCACCAAAGGGTCCAGTCTGGCCCTTGGGATGAATTTGTGAAATGCAAAAATTACACTAAGATGTTAACAATCCTTTTAGTTCAGGTTCCACATTCAGACCAATTCAATCTCAAGTGGGCGGGACCAGTAAAATACTATCATAATAACTTATAAATAATGACAACTCCAAATTTTTCTCTTTGTAAATATAAATATTTTCATGTATTTACACTAAAACAAAGTATAATTTTGCAAATAAATGTAAATAACCTGAACAAATATGAACAACCTGAAATATCTTAAGATACTTAAGTACAATTTTAATAAGATTCTGCCTGTTATTAAATGTTTGGTGTATTTTTTATATTATAATGTAAATGTGTGTGATAAACTGAGGCAGAATATTGCTAAAATTACTTTTATTTTTTCAGTTTGTTAATTATTCACATTGTTTGAAAGGATAGTTTGTAGATGTAAACCTTTTCATAGTGTAAATTAACTATTTTCGCTCTAAAACATAGGGAAAAGTTTGGAGTTAACATTATTTCTGTATTATTATGTTATTATTTTACTGGTCCAGCCCACTTCAGATCATATTTAGCTGAATGTGACCCCTGAACTAAAATGAGTTTGATACCCCTGTTTTAGAGCATTTCAGACTCTGACTAACTGATGTCAGCAAAGTCTGGGATACTGGGATTGGGCCAGTGGGTCTGGTTTTAATGGGGGGGGTGCTTAGGCATGACTGACTACCTTTGGGAAAAATGTTTTTATTTCAATTACATGGCTTTGATACTCTTTTACAGTAATGTAACTAAGTCCATGCTTGGAAAAACAGCTCCATGCTTTATTGTGCATTGAATTTCTGCTTTCCTAAACTGCATCTTCATTAGTGTTTCTCATTTATTGCTAAGTGGTCAACAGACAACATAATCATCTTGGCTTTTATTTCTTCTTCTTCCCCTTCTTTTTTTTTTATGAATTCTGAACTCTTTAAATGTCAGGAGGAAAAGCTGAGGTAAATTTCTTGTTCGTTCCGTCCATTGTGTCTTGGATCATCATTTATGCAGTCTCCCGGTAAATATCCTCTCCTGAAGATTTATTAGGGTGCCAAATGAACCTGCGCTCCATCTTGTCGGCGGTAGCACACGATCGTTTATTTCAGTTCCTCTACATGTTAAAACTGGAAAACCTATGAAGTTTAAAAGAGAAAATAAAGAAGTAGCAAACATGCTTATTTCACCCCGAGTACAATAGAGACAACGCAAGGCCACAGCGAGGCTATAATATGTTTCCTCAATGTCTCCCAGACCACGGTTACCGCCAAGTTGTTTAGTTCACCTTTAAAACATCCTTCATTTGACATTTATTATGCGGCGTGGCCTATAAATAAAAATAATTTCTAAGTGAGGACAAAGTTTTTCTGCCAGTTTCATGCTTGCCCATAGGGAAGGTGAGCCCTTGCCTAAACCTCCGGAGAGGTCTCCTTTGGCATCCTCGGCTACATGAGGCTATTATTTTTCTCTAGTCCGTGCACCTCGACAAAGAGTCAAGCTGACAGTCACGACTGAACCTGAAACCTTTGCAACTCATCAAAAAAAAAAAAAAAAAAAGCAGTCAGCAAAAATTATGCTTGCTTTAGAATTTTGATTTTAAATAGACGTGTGGGTTTTTGGATGATTTATATGAATTTATAAGAGCCTGCAAATGCAGGAAGACATTAAATTGTGTTTTGATTTATTGCGCGCAGTTTCAGAAACACATGAATTTTGCATCTCCAAAAAAAAAAAAAAATCTGTAACAGCTAAAATTTACTTAGGGGGTCAAATGAGTGGCCATTTTTGTCAAAAAAAAAAAGTTATAAGAAATGCATAGAACTGTGTTGAAATAATGCTAATACATTTGTGCACAGACTACTGATATTATTTGACAGTGGAAGCTATATTTTTAGAAATATTGGATTTTGAATAGCACATGTATGTGAAAACTTTTGCTGGTGCTGGTCTTCATGTGGCATTACCCATGATGATCTGGTCAGTACCAGTACTTTATTAGTAATACACTTATATACTTACTATTGCTAATTCTCCTCTTATTCATAAATGTTAGTATTGTGGATCTAAAACAATAACAGCTGACACAAAAACACAAAATGTGGCAGTGGACGGATGTGACATGGTTGTTACAGATCCCATCATACTGATGCTCGGCAGCCATGTCACCGTTTCCACAAACGATCCCTGTGCAAAAACTAGGATCAGAATTATTTATTGTATAGTTTATCATCATACCAAAGAGTAAATAATAATATAGAATTGTTATTTCTTAATAAAAATGCTTATTATTAGAAAACTGTTAATTTAAAATTGACGTGTGACATTTTTAATGTATGTATTGGCGTAACATAAGCAGGATGGATCAGCACCATACTCCATATTGCAACCTGTAAAAATAAAACATGTGATATGTAGGATATAAACTTGTAAGAAAAATTGGGGAATCTAAAAGAATAGAATATTTGTTTTTCAGGTAAATTCAGTTAAAATATAACTTGGCCATTTGTGACATGAAAATATAGCATTAATTGAGATGAAATTGGACATTTTTGACCTGAAACCATAGTTCATATGACCATCAACATGTTGCAACAGAACTGAAATCCTGTAAATTTGCATAACTTGCATTTACCAACACAAAGTTCCTTTGGGGATTCACTTCTATTGATTTCTTATGCACAAAGACATAAATAAGACCTCGAAGCAAATTTTAGCCGGTATATGTATGTTGACATGATGTGGTTGGACACTGCCCGCCCCCCCCCCCCCCCCCACACACACACACACACACACCCATGTATTCATACAGGAGTGTGCATAAATCAAAGCTAATATCAGTTTACATACTGTCACGCTTTGGCACCTTAATTCTTATCCTGTGTTGCACTGTAAATAAACACAGACTCCCACTACAATTACAACATCACAGGCTTCAAAAACCACCACTCCTTAGAAAAAAAAAAGAAAAAAAATCGGTGGAATAACAGAAGCTAAACACACACTGGAGCCATGTGTCTGTAACATGCATGTCAATCACAGGGAATTAAGTCGTTTGGCTGCGCATCTTGTTGATGTCTTGCACTTCTGGAGGGGGACACTCAATGTAAATCTATGTCCTTAGGTCTAATCCTAATTGAGTGTTCTAGACAGTGTGTTCCTTATTTTTTTTTGCCGTAACTGAGAAACCATTGTAGGGATTACAGACACAGCCTGTAGCCAAAACATCTAAGTAGCACTAAGAGGAAACACTTTCTCACATTTATCATTAAATATTGCAAATTTGCTTTGCTCGGAGTCGACTTTGAATGTCATGCTGTAAAAGACAAGATGCTCTTTTCTCACTTCCTTTTCTTTGCCTTTTCTTTTGCCTCACAGGTGAAGATTATCAGCCTCCAATTGTACTCCTGACCCCCAACACATTTCCACTGAACCTGTGTCAGACAATTTAAGAAAATGCTTTTAAAGCAAAGGGGGAAAAAAACAAGTAAGTAATTATTTCAGGAGGGAAATTAATTAATCCACTGAAGTAGTTAAGCTTCATTACAGCAAAGAGGATGCTGATTTTTCTTCCCTCCTTTTCCATGTGGAATTAAATTCTTTTGATCAGCAAGCTTTCTGGAAAAATACATTAAATATCAACATTATTGTAGCCACAAGGAATGAGATCAGGGGAAAAAAAGTAATGAAAGTAGAAAACTTAAATGTTTTCTTCCCAAACATTGATGCCTTTGATGGACTGATCGAGCCCTGAAATAGCCTTTAAACATGTTTGTGGAAGATAGACGTGCCAGGTGGATCAAGTGAGAAGTGAATGACAGCAGCTGTTGCTGAGGCGGCGGAGACAGATGACAGATGTTAGAGCTGAAAACCACTTCTAGACATGGTTCACACAATCATGCCTTAATGTGTTTGCACTGCTTTCCTACCACGCTGGGCTTCACCACACTTAGATCCTATGTTTGATTTATTGACTGTACATGTTTTAAAACCAACAACTACAGGAGCCTTTGGTCAATGGACCCGACATCTACTTAGGACTTTATTAGATTTATATACCACAGTCAAAACAAGACAGAGATCTCTTTAACCCTCTGGTATCCGGGTGCGCTTTTTAGACACACTTTGCACTTTGTGTTAAAAAACTTCATGTTATTTTTCACAATTTAAATAAGGTTAGAATTCAAAAGTTGTTCATTTGTGCATGATCTTTAAAATTCTGGCCACCAACTAAAATTTGCACATTGTAAACAAAAGAAAATTACAAGACTAGCATCTGTCTCCCAAGTGTGCCGGAAACGCACTATTTCTTCCATTATAACCACTGTTTTTGATCCGTAAGCCATTAAGGCATAAATCCTGCTTTTACTGATATCTGGGCTTCATTTGAGAGGTGAGGGTCTAAATTAATTTATTAACGTTGTTAATGTTGCTGTTAATCATTGACATATGCCAGGCTGCAAAAATCAAACAATATGTAATCCAATTTTTATGTAGTATTTTGAAAAAAACAAACAAACATATTTTGTGTTTTTTGCATCAAAAAATGTAGTGACATCATGATGAAAAGAGATAATTTAAAGGGTGAAAAAAAATGTAAAATGAATGATTATTTGATATGTATGATTAGGGCTGACCTTGATTTACAAAAATAAAACCAAATTAGAGCAGAAAAATAAATCAATATATAATATTTAATAGTTTGATTTATAGGTGTGCATTTTACGCACACTTGGTGACAGATGCTAGTATTTTTGAACATTTGACCTAGCGCTAAAAATAATAATGCAAATTAACCGATGTTGGAGTTAATCACTGACATATGCCAGGCTGCAAAAATCAAATAATATGTGATCCACTTTTTATGTAGTGTATTGAAAAAAAAGTATTTTTTGTGTTTTTTGCATCCAAAAAAATGGTTTGTTTACATTACAAACATGGCATTTAAAGGGTTAAAAATGTGACAGTTATTAAGTATTTGGTATTTTTATTTACAGCTCAAGTTGATGAAATAGAAAAAAGTGTAAAAGAGTTAAAAACAAACTGTATGGAAATTTTTTTGACATTAGTCCACAAGTGTGCCAAAATGGCACACTTGGTGCTTAGTAAGGGCCTTGCTGGACGGGATACCGGAGGGTTAACTCTGTAAAACCTGGCCGATCAAAAACTAGCCACAAAATTCAAGTTTTTTGGAATTTTTTATTAGACGTTTTAACAAAATCCAAACAAAAAATGTCACCATATCATTTTGTTTATGATATATTTTTATAACACATTTGATACAGTCTGTGTTTTTATTAAGTGCCTTATATACCTGCAGTATCGAATTTGATACACACATTTTAAAACTCAATTTAACTGCACAATAAAGAATCAATTATTAAGTAACTATGCATTGTTTCAGTACATGAAATACCTATTTTAAAAAATTAATAACAATATAAATGTTCTTCTTTATGTAACTCAGGATTTCTCAACCTTTTTTGAACTGCGCCCTACTAATGGCATCATGAGCCAACTGGCACCCCCCCATCCGCCCATGTTTGAAAAAATTCTGGGACTGGGTTGGCGGGTGGTACATAATTCTAAAAGTTATGCAACGGACCATTGTGTGGAAAACATGTTCTATGGCTCTTTAAATAAAGCTGTGAAAAAGTGTAAGTGCGATGTTCTGGATGATGTCCCCCCCACCCAGCTCACGGACCTCAATCCGTGACTGGGTGGGGGGGGTATGTGCTGAGTGATTTATAGTGTTGTGATGTACCACAGTAGTCGCTAATGATCTGTCACTCGTGCCCCCCATGTGCTCACGCCCCCCAGGGAAAGTGTCCCCCCCCCCCCCCAACCCCCGATCGAGAACCTCTGATGTAACTTATTGAAAGTTACATTAACTTTACTGCAAAAAGTACGTGAGTGATTTAAAGAAGAATTTAAAGGGAAAAAAGCCCAGTAGGATGATAATCCACCAGGGGGCAGAAAACATAAACTGGGTTATATACAACAGATTTATTACCTCCGCCAAGAAGGTCATGTTTTTGCCGGTGTTGGTTTGTCTGTCTGTCTGTCTGGCTGTGTGCAAGATAACTCAAAAAGTTATGGACGGATTTGGATGAAAATTCTAGGAAATGTTGATACTGGCACAAGGAACAAATGATTAAATTTTGGTGGTGATCGGGGGGGCACTGATATGCCTTGACGGCGGTCTGCACTCCCTGAGTGCTTCTAGTTTGGAAAGTATTGATCTTGTTGATCAGATAGAGTTCTCAGAACCTGCCATAGCAAATACGATACAAATGGTTTCATAGGGTTAAGATTAACCTGACAACAAATCAAAATTAAATCAAAAATTTGGGACATTTTCTTAAGCTCAGAAGAAACTAAATTCAAGGATTTGTTAATTTGCTTGAACTTTTATTTAAATGACAAAAGTATGAAGTATAGATTTTCACTTAACCCATAAAGACCCACTGCTACTTTAGTGTAAGTTCCCAAATGAATTTTTCTCGCTATTTAACCTTTCTTAAGTGATTTATCACCATTTATTATTATATAATCCTCTGTATTTTGAATTTATTCAGTGTAAATAATGTATTTTCCTCTATTTAATTCACTGATCATGCAGATGTTCATTAAAGCTTAGAGTAAATGCATAGGTTATCATATCAAAAACAGAGAAAACTGAAGAAAAAGTGACTTTTTCAGTCAAATCTATCATTAACTGAACATAAACCCACTGTGTCCATCCACTATCATTGATCCAACTCCATGGGTTTTACTAATAAATCAGTGTTGCAGAAGATGACGGTGTTTCCACATTTACTACAGAGCCTCTGAATGTCCAAATGGGTCATATCTGATGACCCATGAAAAGATGACAAACTGCATTTTTATACCAATTATTTACATGTATTGATAGAATTAGTGGATCAACTGATATTAAAATTTTAGATCATTATATAGTTTTGTTCGGTGGTGGATGTTTGGGTCTTTATGGGTTAATTGTAATTTGTGCACAAATCCAAATTTTCAAATTTTGATGCCTGTAACATACTTAAAAAAATAATAGAATATTAATAGAATATTCCACTAACAGTGTTCTTTCAGACTCCATGTTTAGTAGGTTCATTATTAATAGCCTTGGTTTAGTTGTCACGGAGATGGGTTATGGTTCAACACTTTGTGCCATATACTGTGAGAGAATTGTCAGTCACTTCAAAAAGAATATTTCTCTGTGGAAAATGACAGAAAAAAGGTAATTTACTGTCTACAGTCCATAATATTGTGAAAAGTGAAGTGTGTGTAACCTCTGAGCCCGCAGGTTGCACTGCATGAAAACCCATCACACAGGATGAATATAGACACAGCACATCGGTACAGAGCTGCAGCTGGAAATACAGCCTCAAACTGTATTACACAAGGAACAACTATATCAATTCTGTGTAGAAATGCTGCAAAGTTCTCTCGACCTAATCTCATGTCTAAATAGACTGAATGGACAAAGGACTTTAGACCATTTGTGTGTCTAAGTTTTGAATGAATGAGTGAATGAATGAATGAATGAATGAATGAATGAATTTTTGGCTTTACATCAGTCATTGTTCTTAGTACATTAATCGTAATAAACATAAAAATAGGACCAATGGCCCTGTAGCTTACCGGCCAAATTAAAAGCTTTGGGAAATGTATCCAGATGCCATTCATTATCACCCAATTATGTGTATTTATTCTATTACAGAAATAGCCCATGTTTTGGTCATATTCCAATCAGGTCTGTAAAAAATTCAAATTCCAACTTGATATCATTGATACTTACTGATTTATTGGATCAATCTACTTCCTATCTCTTATAATGGGGACATTTTTCAAAGTGGCACCAAATGCCAAATCAGATCCAGATCGAAATAATTTCAGTACTTTGTGTTGACATCATCATACAGAAGCTGTATACCAAGTTTGAAGTCAATCAGAACTGGAGTTTGGGAGAAGAAGACGATTGAATTTTTTTCCCCATAAGAGCCCATGTTAAATTTTCCGTCAGTTCCCGGATCCAGAAGAAGATCCTGATCAGCATGTGGCCATTATGTTTTGGTCATCTCCTCATCAGGGCTGGACTGTAGAAATTTACACTTGATATCTTTTATATTTACTGAGTTATTGCATTGATCCACTTCCTATCTCTCATAATGGGGACATTTTTCAAAGTCGCACCAAATCCAGAATCAGATCCGGATCCAAATAATTTCACTAACTTTTGCTGACATCATCATAAAGAAGCTGTATACCAAGTTTGAAGTCAATCGGAATTGTAGTTTCGGAGAAGAAGATGATTGAAATTTTTGTAACGGACGACAGACGATGGACGACCGACGACAGATGATGACGACGACGATGGACGCCGCATGACGACAATAGTTTACCGGCCTGTCGGCCGGTAAGCTAAAAACCAAAAAAGGAATAGGTTAGAAGCAAAAGCTTATTTTTTTGCCTATCCTTTTCACCTAATACACTGCTTACATCAAGATGTGTACAGCATCATCTGTTTTGAGAACAGACAGTGAAATCTGTGAGAGTCTGGGGCTGCATCAGTGTCCACATGACAAGAGACCACTGATATGAAGCCATGGGTTTTCCAGGTTATTTCCAGAGAAAAAACTAGAGAGGTCTTCAGAGTTGAAGCTCCGGATTGTGGTCAGGACGTGGAGGTGGCTGGATTAGCGAAGGCACAGGACAAGATGGGTTGGCTTTGAGGTTGAACTGAGGTTCAGGATCTGAGAAGAACAGAGACAGAGGTTAGCATAGCAAACTGTACTTAACAACAGGCTTGAAGTCAGGCAATAGATACCGCAGAGGTTGTTGAAACGATCTGACGAAGAGTGTAGGTCGGAGGTGCAGATAAACCATCCCTTCTGATTGCCTGATGATGAGCAGCTGAGACAGTTACTATCCAGCTGCACCTGGACCAGCTTCACCCTGAAACACACACACCTACAAGATTCTAACACAGTGGTTCCCAACCTTTTTTGGCTCATGACCCCATTTTAACATTAAATTTCTGGCAACCCCAGACATTCAAAACAGAGCTTTTTTTTTTTTTTTTTTTTTTTTTTTTGCTGAAATTATAATTTTTTTTTTTTAAATATCTAATAGTTTGCTCTAGTATGTTGCAAAAAAAAACGTTAATTTTATACAACATTTAGTCTATGTAATGTTTATTATTATGGACGGAGGCAGAAAAGCCAGGTGTAGATTACTGCACAAAGTGAGAATTTTATTTTCCTTGGTCAGGATATGTACAGTCAGTCCAGTTTGGATTTATAAGGCTGACAATTAATACTGAACAAACAATAACTCAAACTATGAATTATGAAAGAGCTGCAGCATCTGAAACCGACCACAATGAACATTTAAGAGATAAACAGAACCACAGCGCTTCAGTTTCAGCTTCACAGTTAGTCATGTCTTTTATGGATTGGGATTCTCTGTCAACTCACCATATATTTTTTGTAAGCAAGTTTTTTTTTTTTTTTTAATTTTGATCAATCACTAGAACTTTCAGGCGACCCCATTTGAATTCCAGGTGACCCCATGTGGGGTCCCGACCCCAAGGTTGAAAAACACTGTTCTAACAGAATCAAACAACGGGCACCACTGAGCAGTTCAAATCTTGTAAACAGGAAGAAATGTGCGCAGAAAAGTAAAGCATCCTCCAGTTCCAAGGGAATACAGAATGTAATTTAAAAAGGAAAAGACATGTAAAGCAGCAAACAATGATTTTGAAAGTGTTGCAGTGTGTTTCTGTTTCAACATCCACAGTGTTTCCCACTGTATCCAGGCTTTGTGCTTCTCCAAGCTATGTAAGTGACTGACTGTCCACACTAGAGTCATATTTTATCAAACATGGTGAGTGATATCAGTGATAAGTGATATGAATCTTCTCCAACTGTATAAGCTTCGTCAAGACAGTTAAAAAAAAAAAAAAAAAAAAAAAAAAGTCACATTGCAGTTACCCTAGTTCTCCAAAAACTTTAGTCTGAAAGTGCGCTATTATTTTTCTATAGTGAAGTCAGACTTCTCAGTTGTCTTAACAAGCCCAAGATTAAGTGAAGTCGACATGGCATTGTGATCACATCTGCTCAAAGTGCCGCGGAAACTGCTGATAATAGTGGAGTCTCATGCCTCTCCACTCAGCATGAGTAGAGCTCTAATGCTCAGTCCACATAATGGAGTCTTTACTTCGTTCTTAAAAATGTTGTGCTCTGACAGCATGCTATTTTATGATAACCCAGGATGTCAGTCTGCCTGTCAGAGGATCCTAGAAGGCTTTCAGCACATTAGAGCACACAAAAAAAATCTAATAATAAAGAAAACAGCTGGTAATAGTACATGTCTGCTGCAGTGCATTAATTGGATATGGATCGACATAGACAAAAAAGCTTTCTCCTGCTGTTGCTGCTGTTCACGTTTAACCGGCGCTGACTGCTAAAACCAGAGCAATGGGTCACTGTAGGAAGTAGAAATGAGGGACAATTGTTCCATCGACACTGACTTGCCATCTAATTCAGTGGTTCTCAAATGGGGGTACGTGAAGGCACTCCAGGGGGTAAGTGAGATTTTAAAGTATATTTAAAAAGTAGCATCCATGCAAAAATCCTTTAAAAATAATTATTAAATTAATTAAATATTTCAGGAAAATATACAGGGTGGGGAAGCAAAATTTACAATATTTTGAGGCAGGGATTGAAAGACAGTGTATGACCAATTAGTTTATTGAAAGTCATGAGAATTTATTTGCCACAAGAAAATTGACATAATAGAAAATGTTTTTATTCTATGTGTCCTCCTTCTTTCTCAGTAACTGCCTTCACACGCTTCCTGAAACTTGCGCAAGTGTTCCTCAAATATTTGGGTGACAACTTCTCCCATTCTTCTTTAATAGTATCTTTGAGAAAGTCGACATTGCTGTGTGATGTTCTATTGGTAGCATGTTCTAAAACGCCCCAAATAGCAGAATCCAGAGGGTTTAGATCTGGGCTAGAAGGCGGCCACAAACATGATTCCCAAAAATTGCTCAAGTTGGATTTGTTGCTGTTGTCAACAAGTGTTTTGGTGTTCTTGTGTAAGATTTTAACTTCAAATCAAATTTTACTGCATTTCTAACGGTCTTGTTGTCTACCTCAAGCTCAATTGCCATTTTTCTCATGGATTTGGTTGCATCCTTTAGGATTTTGGATTTGAGAGCTTTATTAAAAGCTTTGGTACGTTTTTTGTTGCTTCCTCCACTTCCAGACTTTCTCGTAATAGTTTTGCTCATAGTCATTCTCTTCTTTCCATTATAAACAGTCTTTATGGACACTCCAACTATTTTTGAAATCTCCTTTGGTGTGACGAGTGCATTCAGCAAATCACACACTCTTTGAGGTTTGCTTTCCTGATTACTCATATGGGCAAACGTTTCTGAAAAGGTATGGATAATAGTGTTAGGTATGATTATGACATCAATAAATGTTTGGTTTCAAAACAATTGACGTAGTGCCTGCTGAGAAAAAACAACTAAATGTTCATTGTAAATTTTGCTTCCCCACCCTGTACATGTTTCAAGGTAAGAAGGGAAAGGAAATGAGGTTCACAAAATGAATTTTATTTTCAGTAGGTTGTTCAATTTCATCATCCTAAAAACCCAGAGTCTCCCCCATACCAGAATGGTTCGACCCAACCTGTCATATGCCACCTAGCATCACCTGTCAATCACTTGAAAACTCAAACAATGGAGTTGTGGTTGAAGCGTAATTCTTCTTGAGAACAGATCTTTTCTATGATCCCAAAGGAGGACACTTTATGTGGATAATTATTTTTATGTGTACAAATCTTTATTTATAATTAAGTTAATTATTTCTTTCTTTGTTTTGTTATATCTTCTTATTTCCAAATAGCTCAAGAGAGACCACTACAAATGGAGTTCCAAAGTTTAATAAATCAGACACTGATGGCACAGCACTCTGTTTTAACCCTCCAGTATCCCGTCCAGTAAGGCCCTTACTAACCACCAAGTGTGCCTTTTTGGCACACTTGTGGAATAATGTCAAAAAAATTTCCACACAGTTTGTTTTTAATTCTTTTACACTTTTTTCTATTTCATTAACTTGAGCTGTAAATAAAAATACCAAATACTCAATAATTGTCACATTTTTTTTTTAACCCTTTAAATGCCGTGTTTGTAATGTAAACAAACCTATTTTTTTGGATGCAAAAAACACACACACACAAAAAAAACAAAAAACAAAATCAATATACTACATAAAAAGTGAATCACATATTATTTGATTTTTTCATTCTGGCATATGTCAATGATTAACTCCAACACTGGTTAATTTACATTGTTATTTTTGGCACTATGTCAAATGTTCAGAATACTAGCATCTGTCACCAAGCGTGCGTAAAACGCACACCTACAAATCAAACTATTAAATATTATATATTGATTTATTTTTCTGCTCTAATTTGATTTTCTTTTTGTAAATCCAGGTCAGCCCTAATCATACATATCAAATGGAAGAAATAGTGCGTTTTAGGCACACTTGGCAGACAGATGCTAGTCTTGTAATTTTCTTTTGTTTACAATGTGCACATTTTAGTTGGTGGCCAGAATTTTAAAGATCATGCAAAAATGAACAACTTTTGAATTCTAACCTTATTTAAATTGTGAAAAATAATACAAAGTTTTTTTAACACGAAGTGCAAAGTGTGCCTAAAAGGCGCACCCGGATACTGGAGGGCTAAGTCTTTTTTTTTTTCAACCAAAAATGCTTTGCGCTGGTTAGGGGGTACTTGGCTGAAAAAATATTTCACAGGGGGTACATCGCTGAAAAAAGGTTTAGAACCACTGATCTAATTCATTGGAGTTCAAAAACAATGGGCCCATCACTTTCAGTACCTGCCTACCAGAGGTGAGGGGATCCACTTATCTCCTCTGTAATTTATTATACACTCAACATACAGAAAAAGGAGCTTGTTACATGGCTTTATAAGTATTGACAGACCCCCACAGATCCTGTAATGTTAGCTATGTGTTGCATTAGTAATTGCGTCATAATTAGAGGTTTCAAACAAGCTGTGAACATGAATATTTTTGCTATATGCAGTAGTGTCTGCATGGTGTATTCCAGCCTTTTCCTGTTAGTTGATTAAGTCTTTACAGGATTTGGAAGGTCTCATTGCATTTCTACCCAGCGGCTTCTGCAAAATATCCACACTACAAAATTCTTTGCACTTGAGCACAAGAAACTGGTTAAGTATTCTATGCAGTTTCCTCATTTATGCAGATGAAATCATCATGGAGTTTTGAAGATGGCAACATTCTAGGGACATATTGGACACAGACAGCATACACTCAGTAAGCTGTCTGTGTCCATGCATCCGTGAAAAATTGTAAGAAAATGAAATTTTAATGAAAATATGTTTTCCCCCCCTGTCTCTCCATCCCTAAACTCCCCCGGGACGACTGATCGACTCGTCACATTCTCATCCGAAAACAACTACTTCAGAGCTCCGGCTGCTACGGTCTATGCAACCCCTCCTCATCAGCTACAACCAAGGTATTACTTTACCACCAGAATCGACATACACTTATTAATAATAGGTTTTGGTTCAATATAGAATGGGATAGGAATATGATATGAATGGGAACCCTTCCACACAGTCCATCAGAAACATCCAGCATTGACTATTATCAATACTGTGGCTTCATGTTTGCATCCAATCGAGCGTTTTTGCAAAATTTAGAAAAAAAAAACAAAAAAACAAAACTTCAAGATGTTCCTGAGACATGGCATTCATAAAATCCACAGAAAAAAGGTTACAATGACGTTTGATCCTTGGCCCCCCAAATCTTCTCTGTTCATCCTTTAGTCTAGTTTTTATCACATTTTGCAACAAACTTCTAATGAAATATTGTGCTTTATATGTAACAGACCAACAAATCCACACATCTACAAGGCCCAACACATGCAACAAGAGGTAGAAGACAAAACGGTCCAAAGCATGGCTTCAAACCACTGACTCTTCAAATATTTAACAAAACAAAGCATTGGCAGGAAATGTTGGTGCTAACCTCAACGGCACTTGAGCTGTTGGTGAGGAAGAAATATCTGTTCTATCTGCCCTAATAGGAAAAATAGGACCAATGGTCCTGTAGCGTACCGGGCAAATTAAAAGCTTTGGGAAATGTATCCAGATGCCAGTTATTATCACCCAGTTCCGTGTATTTATTATATTACAGAAATAGCCCATGTTTTGGTCATATTCCAATCAGATCTGTAAAAAATTCAAATTCCAACTTGATACCATTGATATTTACTGATTTATTGGATCAATCCACTTCCAATCTCTTATAATGGGGAAATTTTTCAAAGTCGCACCAAATCCAGAATCAGATCTGGATCGAAATCATTTCAATACCTTGTGTTGACATCATCATAAAGAAGCTGTATACCAAGTTTGAAGTCAATCAGAACTGTAGTTTCGGAGAAGAAGATTGGATTCAGTAAATCTTGAACTCTCTTGGGTCGACTGTATGTTTTCTTAAATAATCTTGTGTTATATCACACGCCTTCAGAATGACCACAAGGTTTTCATGGCCTTTCATCCTTTTCTCTGTCCAGATGATCCAATATATACCTTCTACAGTGTTCAGTTTTGACTTCCTGATGAAGGCTTGAAGCCGAAACGCATTGAAGTTTTTTTTAGGTCTAGATAGAAGTTTTTTTAGGTCTAGATATGACCATGCCATGATAATAAAGGCATTTTAATGTTGAAAGAGGGTGCCTTGGATTTTTCTTCCAGTGTGATACAAGCTGTATACCAAGTTTGAAGTCAATCAGAACTGTAGTTTCAAAGAAGAAGACGATTGAAATGTTTTCCCCATAAGAGCCCATGTTAAATTTCTTGTAAGTTCCCGGATCCAGAAGATCCTGATCAGCATGTGGCCATTATGTTTTGGTCATCTCCCCATCAGGGCTGGACTGGAGAAATTCACACTGGATATCATTTATATTTACTGAGTTATTGCATCGATCCACTTCCTTTCTCTTTTAATGGGGAAATTTTTCAAAGTCGCACCAAATCCAGAATCAGATCCGGATCCAAATAATTTCACTAACTTTTGTTGCATTCATCATAAAGAAGCTGTATACCAAGTTTGAAGTCAATCGGAATTGTAGTTTCGGAGAAGAAGATTTAAAGTTTTGTAACAGACGACGACAGACGCCTCCGCCGGACACAGGACGCCGCATGACGACAATAGCTTACGGTCTGTTGGCCGGTAAGCTGAAAAAGGGAAAATTTGAAGATGGACCATTGTTGCAGCACCCTTACCACTCCTCACTCTTTCCTTTTGTTGCACTTAAAGTGGCACTTAAATTTTGCTTTTGTATTGCTATGACTGCCTGAAAGATGCATGAACTTCCATGTCATTGTGTATTTTATGCAATGACAAATAAGGTATTGAATTGAATTGAATTGAAGAACACTTAGGGGTCCAAAGGGTCCAAATAAAATAAATGAGAACAGAATGACTGATGGGGGAAAAACATGTCGTCTTAATACTGTATTTTTGGAAAGATGTTCATTGTAAGTCACAGGTGTCAAACATGCGGCCCAGGGGTCCAATCCGGCCCCTGGGATGAATTTGTGAAATGCAGAAATTAACAATCAAGGGTGTTAGAATCACTTTAGGTCAATTCAATCTCAAGTGGGTCAGACCAGTAAAATACTATCATAATCACCTATAAATAATGAAAACTACATTTTTTTCCCTTTTTGTTTTAGTGTAAAAAAAAAAAAGGAAAATTACACAAAAATGTTTATATTTACAGACTAGCCTTTTACAAAAAATGTGAAGAACCTGCAATTTGAACAATATTACGCCTTAGTTTATCATTTATTCATGTGCATCACAACTTACAAATACACAAAACATTTAGTAAGAGGCAGAATACTGGTACAATTCCACATACTTTGTATTTGTTTATGTTATGTCCAAGTACGGTTCGTAGATGTAAGCATTTTCATTACAGAATTTGACTTTTTTTCACTTAAAGACAGAAAAAAACTTTGGAGTTGACATTATTTATAAGTTCTTATCCTATTATTTATATTATTTTACTGGTCCAGCCCACTGTATAAAATATTAGGTTGTATGTGGCCCCTGAACTAAAATGAGTTTGACACCCCTGTTGTAAGTGTATGGGAGACAGGACTATTTGCAACCAGCCTCTAGTGGCCATCAGAGGAATTACACTTTAAGATACAGATACTGCATTGGCTTCACTCTCAATCCACAGTCATTGATCCTTGCTACAAACCTGTGCAGGCCGAGACTTCCAAAAGGAGAATCCAAAATGGCATTTGGAGCTGATAAGAATTTCCAGTGTTGTGTCAGTGTCAGCCTCTGGTGGTCAGGTGCATCACTACAGGTGAGCAACTTGGATCATCTATTTAAGGGCCACATTCAGGTTAACAGATCTCTGAGTAGGTGTGTTCTGTTTTCCGAGGTGTTTGTTTACATTTGGATTCAGTCTGTATTAATATTTAACCAAAAAGATAATAGCTATTTAATTCAGTTAAGAATTTTGTTTGTCCAATTTAGCGTTTAATTTATATTAGTCATTTGATTTATGTACTGTTTGTACTCATGAAGCCACGGTTGGATGGAAAACAGACCTGAAACCTGTGCACACTGCACATTGTGCCATTCTCTGTACTTGGGAATTTGAGGTCGTCAGCAAATATTAACAAACCCAGTTAACGTTTATCGTTATACAACAGTTCCAACCGAATAATTAGATGTATCTGGGTCTTGGATCTACATTCATACCAAATTTTCATCAGAGGAGGATGAAGCAGTGGAAGGAAAACATAAGGTGACCTCAGCTGACCTTGACAAATTAAAGATGAGCAGGAATTAACATCATACTATGGAGATTTCCACCCAAATGTATCAAAACTTTTAAGCAAACTTCTGGTCAGTACTATGGTTAATGTTACTATTTCTGTCATCTGTTCACATAGTCTTTGTTGTACACATTACAACACAAAAGCAACTACTTGACAACCCACTGTTTGTGTTGGACTGTGCACACTGTGGACCTCCACATATGTGTCTGTGCTGAGTTTGATCTACTACAGGTCTTTACTTCTATTACCCATATAACAAAGACTTGATGTTTCAGACATATGTTCACTACACAAAGACATGCACAACTTGGGATGAGATGGAATAATTTTTTTTTTAGTATCTTCATTTTCTACATGAATAAACACAAATTAAAAGTCTTTTATCTTCCCTTTGAAAGTGGTTTTACAGTATCTCAATTCTAGAGACATGAAATGCAGTTGAACATGTGGATTTGCGTTTCAACTGCAGAGAAAACTGTTGGTTTTGCGAACTATGAGCATTAGTGTGGATGAGGCAAAAGAAAATATGTTAGGGAAAAGGGAAATTTATACATTTCCATTCATTACTGTTATGCAAATATTAAGAGCTGATTCATTGTCATCATTTAACAACTTCAACAACTTTCAACTTTATTTATCCTTAGGAAAGGAAATTCGGTGTGCAGCAGGGGTCGTAAACACATAAGCACATAGGCAAAAACACGTACACAGAAACAGCACCCCCAGATGCCACCCCAATAAAATTACACAATACAGGACAACACACAATGGAGCCACTCCCCTTCCCAACACAAGTAAAAAAAAAAGGTCCAATAGGGCAGTACACAATTTAATTGCCATAATGGCCATGAGCCTTAAAATTAAATGTTTCCTGTTAGACGTAATATTTCATACAACATATTTCACACCTGAGCTGTTGATTGGGGACGTGGTAGATGTACCTACAGGCATGTACCTTCAAACTCTTTGTATAAGTTATTTGTCTTCTGCAGCATTTCATAGGTTACATGGTGGTATTTGATTGCTGTCGGTCTGATCACAATCAAGGTGCACAAGTATATTTGCATCAGTTATTAATCAGTATTGCCAAAAGATACTCCCAAAACCATTCCCAAAATGTTTCTTTGGCCATATTATTACTGGATCTTGCAATCCTCCAAATTTGAAGAAAATCAGATATAAACTGATAAAATGGCGACCCAATGAGTGTGAAAACATGTGCACAATTTTACTGTTATAAAAGAGGAAAATTATTGTACATAATGTTTTGTAACACAGTAAATAATTACTACTCAACTCCTGTGTCTTTTTTATTTCAAAATACACACATCACATTGCTTTTCATTTATTGATCATTTTTGTTGAACAGCTGTTTGATTATCAATTCTTATTTTCAGTATTAAGACAATCAACCATTTTGTTCTGAAAACCCTTCTTTTACAGCCCTTTAATTGTAATAATAGAATGGGAACATGTTATTTAAGTATTATTATGACTAAATATGCACAACTAGACAGATTTTGGTCTGCTCCCTGGCTGCAGAAAATTTGGTAACAATGTGGCAAACGGATGTTTACGTCAAACCGCATGTTTTCAATAGTGCGTTGTTCACGTAATGTAATATCACGTATAAGCCTTATAGATATGTTATAACTTGTTCACAAATGTTTATTTCCTCCTGTACCAGGAAGACTTAGTTACAGATCTAACAGAGATGCGACCATGTGGTAAGCCAGATTTCCATTCCAATCTTGTAGAGTCCGTACACCAAGTAGTGTCTGTACACCATATCAAAATATATGGGTCTAATTTTATTGTTTCTGTCAATATATGGAATTTTTCAGCACGCATGCTTTGGACACGACATCTATGCAATAAACAATGCATGATTATCCTGGGTGCTGAAACATTTGGATATCTTTGTAGGCATTAAATATGGAGGCTATTAGGCTGGAGTGTCCATACACCTGTGATAGGCTAAGTACAAAGGCTGAACCCAAAAGCAAGACCACAAAATACAAGTCAAGTTGAGTGTTTTTATTAAACACTTTAACAGGTGAAATTATACAACACAGATATAATATTAATTCTGTGATGCCACTGAGTCCGGGGATAAACGTCTGGGCTGCGGGTGGATACGGCTGACGACCGGCTTGGCCGGGCCGGGAAAACCCCAACGGAATCCCCACTAGGGACAAACAGAGGGTGGTCAAAAAACAAGCCAGGTCATACACGGGGAAGCAGTCAAACAAGCAACGGTACATGGGGGACAGGCAGAACACACGGTCAGTAATCCAGGCGGATGGTCGAAGCACAGGTAAACGGTGGAGGCTGAGGTAACAAAGGGAGTAGGCAGAATCAGAGTCGGGTATACGAACCAGGTCGTTGACGAGCAGGCAGGATAGGCACAGGCAGAATCAGTGGTTGAGGGACAAAAACGGGTCAAAAATGGCAGACAGACTAACAGGATCCAAAAACACTGGTGAGTGAGCACAACAAGTTGTAGAACACAAACTGGCAACTAAACAGGGGAAGACTCAGGGTTTAAATACACAAGAGGGCGGGAAGACAATTGGACACAGGTGGAGACAATCAGGGAGGAGCCAGGTAATCAGGGAAAAGGTGAACACGATCAGGGAGAGGAAGTAAAGACAACAGACAAGACACATGAGGGAAACTTAACAAAATAAAACAGGAAATGACAAACAAAACAGAAAAGACAGACAAATCCAGACACAGTCCAAAAGCCGACATGACAACACCCAATAATTTCTGATTTGACAGGGGTTACAAGCCTGTGAAATTTTTAGTAGACACCATAATACAAAAAATATTTTGGATTTTAAAAGAGAAATATCAGACAAATAAAATGGCCTGTCTGATTTTTTTGATAGAGCATTATTTTTTTTTTTTATCTATATCTGCACCCTTTCTGATACCCTTGATTGTGATCAGGCCGTGTTTTCCATATAGTATTTCTGATGCCTATTAATTCAAGTTACCACTTTCGTCTCATAGCCCACACATGTAGATAAACACAACGCATTTACTCACATTAACGTTTCATCAGTACAGACAGTTGAACTGTCTGATCAAGCTTATTGGTGTTTGGTTGAATGAATAATACATAAAAACACACAGATTAATACAGAGGATACAAAGGAGATGGAGATGGTAAGTGTAAAGTTACAAAAGCCAGTAAGTTAGCAGTTATCTGTTGCTTGGCAACAGTCCAGTCAGCTGTGGAACTATTTGCGCTGGCGGAGCTAAATAAATGATAAAATAAACAAATGATAACCTTTGTTCGCTTATTATTGTTGTACACAGCTGTGTAAACTGTTGCATAATAACCATATCATACTCAAGGAGGTGTTGCTGCACTGAACACCACTGTGGCAATGATTATCTTCAGAAAAATAAATACATAAATCACTCCCTCTCGTGTGATAGTGTTTAAGTATCAATAAAATATGATCAATTCTCATCCCAAAGCGTATAGTCAGTATTAGTGGAGGGATATGGGGGTCCAGGAGTGTCCAGAAATATCATTTTGTCCCTTACCTGACATAAAACTAAAGTCAACTACCTTTACAGCTGTGAATGAAAGGAATTAATACAGGTTGGTCATGGAAAAGCTAATACTGTAATGCATTATAATATTTTAATCAGTCACAGACACGAGTCAAATGTGCGAAGTTGTAATGAAGAAGTTCAGCTCCACATTCAGCCACTCCAGCTGCTGTGTGGATGAGTATAGAAATCTACTGCAACTCAGAAAAACGTCTCCTTTGCTTTGTACACTGCTTTTTCATAGTATTGTTTGCACTTTTCTAATTGTAGCTACATTTCTGTGCTGTGTATACGGTTACAATTTTGCAGAGTGGTTGTCGATGTGGCTTAAAGGATGTTGTTTATCCCTGGGTTAGTTGTGTAGCCTGTTAAGAGAGGCAAATGTACCTGATTGAATCCATAGAATTGTCTGTTATATTCTATTAACCCCTGCATACAGGTCTATTTAGAAATGGTCTGTTGAAATAAATGGCTGATTCATTCTTAATTTTCCTTTTAAAGCATCAAGGACACTATGTTATTTAGCTTTTCTAGTGGGAAAAATAGACACTATAATATAATACCATGTTCTGCTTTGCTTCTACTTTTATGACATGAACAGTTAAGAACATGTTCTTTACTGAAAGCAAAAATGGTCAGAATATTGCTGAACTATGGGGTTTATTATGAAATGCTTCATAATATTTGCTAGCCTTGAACACTGTCTGGTTGATTGGGTGCCATTCAGTGTTTCATGGTTCTGAATAAATCACTGGAACCCTTCAGTTGCTTCATATTAAATTGCTTTTTCTAATTTAAAGGGAATGGACATTGGTATCATCTGTAGAAAAGTGTACATTCTTTTAAAAAATAAAGAAATAATTTTTGAAAAAATTGTGACTAAACAGAATGTGATGTAGATTATGTAAATGCGCTAAAATGTCAAATTGGACTGAGCTGTATGTAAACGATGTGTTTTTTTCAAGATATAAAGAATAGTGGTCAAATATTTATATGTATATATGTGTGCTCTGCTTGGTCTGGTTGTTTTTGTGGAGTCTGCATGCAGATGTGCAGTCCCTAGATTTGATGTGCACATTCTTTCCAACCAATACATATGGACCAAAAACTAAAATATGCAATAAGGTTACACATAGACTGCTGGTGGTAACGAGTTTTTGGTTTTTGCACATACTGGGAACAAAACTGATGGAGTCTCCGTGCATATCTGAGCCAAAGGGGTGAAAGATTCTGACAGATGGTCACAAAAAAAAAAAAAAAAAAAAAAAATCTGCATCCAGGTACAGACGATCCAGGAGTTTATCAGAAAATTTGTAACCTGTGGCTTTGGCTATTTCTTTGTTTTGAGGTCTACTCTGTCCTTGATGTGGATCTGAAAACAGAAGCTCTGCATCCCAGTGTTCATAGACACAATGAGCCTGAAGTAGAGCGTACACATGGCAAGGCAAGGCAAGGGAAGTTTATTTGTATAGCACATTTCAGCAACAAGGCAATTCAAGGTGCTTCACACAGGACATTGAAATAAAAGAAACAAAAAGAAACACATTTAAAACATTATAAAAGAAACATATAAAAGGTGATTAAAAACAGCGAGTAAGAAAACAACACATAAAATCAAAATAAATAAATAAATAAAAAATAAAATAAAAATAAAAACACACACATATTAAAGTAAAAGTTGCAGTGCAGAGTTTCAAAGAGAATATAAAATTTAAAAAGTCAAAAGCCTTTTAGTCAAAGGCAGCAGTGAACAGGTGAGTCTTTAACCTGGACTTAAAAGAACTCAGACTCTCAGCAGACCTGATATTTTCTGGTAGTTTGTTCCAGATATACGGAGCATAGAAACTGAACGCTGATTCTCCATGTTTAGTTCTGACTTTGGGAACACAGAGCAGACCTGCACCAGATGACCTGAGTGGTCTGGATGGTTCATACTGGACTAGAAGGTCTCTGATGTATTTTGGGCCTAAACCATTCAGTGCTTTATATGCTAGTAAGAGAATTTTGAAGTCTATTCTCTGAGAGACAGGGAGCCAGTGTAGAGACCTCAGAACTGGGCTGATGTGGTCCACTCTCTTGGTCTTAGTGAAGACTGGAGCAGCAGCATTCTGGATCAGTTGCAGTCTTCGAATAGACTTTTTAGGCAGACCACAGAAGATACTGTTACAGTAGTCAACTCGACTAAAGATAAATGCATGGACAAGTTTTTCAAGGTCCTGCTGCGACATCAGTCCTTTAATCCTAGAAATGTTCTTGAGGTGATAGTAAGCTGACTTTGTAATTGTTTGTCTGTGGTTTTTAAAATTCAGGTCTGAATCCATGACAACACCCAAATTCCTGGCCTGGTCTGAGGTTTTTAACTGAAGTGACTGGAGCTGCATGCTGATTTTAAGACGCTCCTCCTTGGGTCCAAAAACGACTACCTCAGTTTTTTCTCTGTTTAACTGAAGAAAGTTATCGCCCATCCATTCAGATATTTGCTCCATGCATTTACCCAGTGCTTGTATGGGGCTATGGTCACCTGGGGACATTGAAATGTAGAACTGTGTGTCATCTGCATAGTTATGGTAATCTATTTTGTTTTTTTCTATGATCTGAGCCAGTGGAAGCATGTAGATGTTGAACAGAAGGGGCCCCAGGATGGAGCCTTGGGGGACTCCACATGTAATTTTGGTCTGCTCAGATTTAAAGTTACCTATTGACACAAATAATCCCTGCCCTTTAAGTAGGATGCAAACCAATCAAGAACTGTGCCAGATAGGCAAACCAATCAAGAACTGTGCCAGATAGATACACATATATGTCATTCCCTATGTTTTCCTTAGGTTTGGTGCAGGGCCGGACTGAGACTCATTTTCAGCCCTGGAGTTTCATACCTCAGACCGGCCCACTTTAGATCACGACCGATTATTATTAAAATCATGCAATTCTAACCTTACATGTTAGGTCTACACACTGTTCTGCAAAGCCTTGTAATTCAGTGTATTTTCTAAAATATTTCCAATTCAGTGCAAGTAAAGGTTGCTTCACAGTGTGGATTTATTTCAACAGTGAGTGCACATCGACATCTCCAACATTATTATTCCTCACAACACAACAATAACAGAATCTATATTTTTGTTCTTATAAGTGTCAACATCTTTCAAACCTCTAAAATGTTTGAAAGGAAATAAAAGAATATATATAACAATATTAAATAAAAAAATAATAAAAAAAAAAAAAAGCTTGCTGCACTTTCTAATAACTATTATTTTTGTATCCTCTACAACAAAAGATTTCCATCACAACTTACTTGCGGTTTGTTCCATCGTTGCTATTGAAAACTTTAGGTATAGTGATATTAGGGGTTTGATGAGGATGATAAGAAAAAAAAAAAGTGTATCCTGTGACTGAGGGCGAGCAAAGCAATCAAAGCTAACAACAGACTCATCTTCATCTGTCTCATTTCTGACTAGTGGTTCAGGATTGTGCTGCTGAGCTGCTCCTCTGTCATCAGTAGACTCTGCTCTCCCTTTCACACTTCCTCCAGTTTCCCTTGACTCGCCTGCACCTGTATCACAATAAAAAATAATATCTACAGACATTTTGACTAACTGAACTAATTAAGATATTTACATTGGCTAAATATGCAGGCTTATTTAATATTACTTTATGCTATTGCCTTTCAGTTGTGGGCTTTGTGTATTTACTGTCTCACTTTTAATAATAAAAAATAAAATAGGTCAGGACTATCATTTGGGTCTGGAAAGTGGTTTTACTGGAACTAATGTTTGTTCACACAGTCTGTTCCAACAGCTCACCTTTTCCTTCCATCCTGACAGGAACAATCCCCTCATCACTACTGGCTCCTGGCTCTGCTTCTGACACTAAAGCACATTTTAAAAATGCTCATAATTCTCAGCACAAATCTTCTATTTTCAAAGCCTTGGTGTCAGTTTCATTCATGTAGCGCTGAATCATCTAGCATCTCAGAGCACCTTTCATACTGAACAGGCCTACACCATACTCTTCATTGGAGCCTATTTATTCTAATAATCTTCCCTCTATGAGCAGTCCTACCTGCCCACTCTGGACTTGTGAGCTCATGGCTGGTGTCTGCTGCTGGATGTTCTTTCTGACTCTGAGGAGCTACAAGACAAAGTTTCCCAGTTATGTGGTGTCGCATCATACTATTATTTAAATTGCATAACGTTATGTTCCACGCCACAATGCCACACAACTCACTGACTTGATAATTAACTAACTTGAAAGGTGGTTTACCCGGTTCATCGACCTTATTACGAGGGCTGTTCAATAAGTTCATGGCCTCACCCAGAAATACTGGTTGTTATAATAGAGGATGTTACATTCTTTCGTGATGGGATAGTGATGCTTGAACATCGATGGACCAAGTGCATTGCTGTAAATGGAGATTATGTTGAAAAATAAAATATAAATTATCAGTCTGTGTTGTTCTGTTCTGGGTGAGGCCATGAACTTATTGAACGGCCCTCGTAGTTTCCAACTGGGAGGTTGTTTTTGTGGAAAAAGTTGCAGATTTTGGCACATTTGGCTGCGTTTGCTTCCAGAGCTTTTCTCTTTTTAATTCTTGCCTTCTCCGCACCACCCTTGCTCTTTCTATTATCCATGTTTCAAACAGTAAACACAGCCTAAATTTTATACCGGCCCACCGGTAATTGTCCCAGTCCTCCCGATTAGCCAGTCCGGGCCTGGTTTGGTGTACAGCTTCAATGGTACCTAACTTAAGGGTTTAATTCGTTCCATAACTGAGCTCATAACTCAATTTGTTCATTCACCAAATAATTCTTCCCCATTGAAATTAATTGAAATGCTATTAATTCATTCTAGTCCCATAAATTGAAATATGTTGAGATAATATCTAGTGCACAGGTGTCAAACATGCAGCCCGGGGGTTAAATCCGGCCCGCCAAAGGGTCCAGTCTGGCCCATAGAATGAATTTGTGAAATGCAAAAATTAAAATTACACAGACGATATTAACAATCAGTGGTGTCAAAATCATTTTAATTCAGGTTCCATACAGACACATACAGACCAATTAGATCTCAATTGGGTCAGACCAGAAAATACTATCGTAATAACCTATAAATAATGACAACTGCAGATTTTAGTGTAAAAAAGTAAAATTACATGAAAATGTTGACATTAACAAACAATCCTTTTACAAAAAATGTGAAAAACCTGAACAAATATAAACAATGTGAAATGTATTGAGAAAAGTAAATGCAATTTTATCAATATTCTACCTGTTACTAAATGTTTTGTGTATTTGTAATTGTAATGTAAGTTGTAATGCACGTGTAAATGATAAACTGAGGCAGAATATTGTTGAAACTGCACTTGTTTCTCTTCAGACATTTCAAGTTGTTCACGTTTTTCAGATTTTTAAGGAAATGTTGTAGATGTTAACATTATTATAATGTAATTTTACTTTTTTCACTGTTATTATTTTATTGGTCTGGCCCACTTGAGATCATATTGGGGTTAAATCTGGCCCGCCAAAGCGTCTAATCTGTCCCGTAGAATGAATTTGTGAAATGCAAAAATTAAAATTACACAGACGATGTTAACAATCAGTGGTGTCAAAATCATTTTAATTCAGGTTCCATACACACATATACAGACCAGTTAGATCTCAGTTGGGTCAGACCAGAAAAATACTTTTATAATAACCTATAAATAATGAGAACTGCACATTTTTATCTTTGTTTTAGTGTAAAAAGGTAAAATTACATGAAAATGTTTACATTAACAAACAATCCTTTTACAAAAAAATGTGAAAAACCTGAACAAATATGAACAACGCGACATCTATTGAGAAAAGTAAATGCAATTTTATCAATATTCTACCTGTTACTAAATGTTTTGTGTATTTGTAATTGTAATGTAAGTTGTAATGCACATGTGTAAATGATAAACTGAGGCAGAATATTGTTAAAACTGCACTTGTTTCTCTTCAGACATTTCAAGTTGTTCAAGTTTTTCAGATTTTTAAGGAAATGTTGTAGATATAAACATTACCCTAATGTAATTTCACTTTCTTCACTGTTATTATTTCACTTCAGATCATATTGGGGTGAATGTGGCCCCTGAACTAAAATGACTCTGACACCCCTGGTCTGGTGTATCCAAAACTTATTTCTAACCCATGTGTAACTTATATTGAACTTATCTCCAACGTATATAGACATATGTAGACGTATTTGACGTGTTCTGGCTGACCTATTTTCACCTCTTTCAGACATGCAGCAAAGCGTTTCAGCACCTCCCCTCTGGACAGCAACTGGACTTTGTTGTACAGCAGGAGATAATACATGTAATATCTAATATCACCATAATCTTCAAATTTAGAATTACATTTTTAAAAACTAATGAGCTAAAATAAAATAAATTTAAATTAAATACTCATTAACAATTTTCCAAAGCAACAGGGAGCGGCAGCAAAGGGATGACAGAGCTTCATGCAGCTGGTAGGATATATAAAAATGGGGTTGACAGGAGGAATCAGAACTCCTCAAGACGCTGTGGTGAGCAGAGACACGGAGGATCCACCACCAGAATACCTACTAGCTGTCCTCCAACATGTTTATTTTTATTGTCTATGACAGGGACAACACACTGAGCTTTCATTGGTATAAATTAGGTATGAGATTCCGTGCGTTTACATGACAACTTTTATTCCTGGTTTAAACTGATTAAACGTTAGATCCTATTTAAGATGTCCATGTAAACACCTTATTCCAGTTGAAAAAGAAAAGTTCGGATTAAATTTAAACCCAATTAAAGTCACTGGTTTAATCCACTTTTGAATCCGGTCTAAATTATTCCTCGGACATGTAAACCCTTTATTCCGTTTGGACTTTATTCCTGCCATTCTGCACATGCTCATTGTCTTGTCCTGTCGCGATGACGCACACATTCTGCGCTGGCGGAAGAATAAGCGATGCAGTCTAGTCAACCCAAACCGTTCCAGTGGGTTATTCTGATGGGATCTACCAGCCTGGAAAACCCTGAAGGAATAGTTCACCACTTGTTTTTTTTATTAATTTATTTGTCATGCACTAATGACTTTGATAAGTGGGCTAAACAGTTTGCACTGCAGTGCACCGATTGCCTTGTTCTCACAGCCCTTCCGTTAGCTTAGCTTAGCCTAGTTTAGCATAATCGCTTCATTCTTATGGTCAGATGTAGCCAGGCTTTTATAGGTGATTTGTTGTATTTTATGAGTGATTTTGTGAAATTCAGTTCTCCCTAATTATTACTTTAGTCCCCTGGGGTAAGTATGATCACAAATTGAGGCTCAAATCATGGCGATGTGACTTATTGCAGTAATAAAATCTTGGGAAATAAAAACTAATGCAAAGCTAAGACAGTAAAGCAAAGCTAATTTAGCGTATGCATCCCTTCCAACAAAAAGATTTTCCAACTTCCGTCAACACAACAGTCCCAACATTGTACAAGTTGCGGATCTAAAGAAATAATTAGGGAGAATCGGATTTCACAAAATCACTTACAAAAGACTACAAATCACCTTTAAAAAAACTGGCTACGTGTGACCATGGAAATGCAGTGACAATGCTAAGCTAAGCTAACAGAAGGGCTGCGAGAACCGAATAAACGTTTCTCATGTAAACCTTTATTCGGGTTTAACATTTCCATGTAAACAGAAGGGAAAGTACTTAAGTTTCGGATTAATTTGTTCTGGAAAAATAAATCGGATTTCAAAAACATCATATAACCTTACCCAGTGAGGTGGTTTTTGGGGGCTGGACCGGATTAATGGCATTTCAATTAATTTAATGGGGAAAATTGTTTCTTTTTAATGGCTACAACAACTAGCAGTGGCGTATCTGAAGCTTCCTCATAACTCGGATTTTGGCTCACACCTTGGAAAATTCGTAAGTTGGTGCACTTGTATGTCAAGGTACCACTGTATTGGGTTATAGGTGTATTTACACTATTCAGCTAATTGTGGAGCGACACACTCACTCCATCTTCCATCTAGAACTAATGACTGAGTGATGATATTCATTCTATGTATGGTTTGTTTAACAGAAAGTCCACTTTCTGTACATGCTATAATGTAAAATTCACTGTAAATAATATATACATAAACATATATTTCAATAGACCAGATCCCTGCACACATCCACTCACTGTATAAAAGTCCAGTCTGCACTCTGTACATACTACAAATCCACTGTAAATCTCATCCCATTGTTGTCCTTGTCTCTAGTCGAATGTTTGTCTATATTAGGTCTATGTTCAAGTGTGATTGGGTTCATGTTGTTTTGGGTTCATGTTGAAACATGTGCAAAGAAAAACTGAAGCCAAATTCCTTGTATGTGTTCACATACTTGGCCAATAAAGCTGATTCTGATTCTCAGAGTGCAGAACTAGATTCTTCTATCTCCTGCATTTCATAACCTCTGTTCTGATAAGCTCATTCCAACAAATGTTTCTTGCCTAACACATCTATCACATCACATCTGTCTTTCTATACCCTCTCACATGTGAGAGGGTGACGTATCCACACAGTAACTGCAATTTGCAAGCAAGAAGATCATGGAATGCCAAGATGCTAAAACTCCTTACACCCTCTTACTCATTACTGCTGTTAAACAATAATTAATCAAGAGGCAGTAATTTTCTCTGCATCTGCGATCTGTAAATGAGTGTCATGATAAGACAGCATGTGCATTTCTTTTTTGCAGAAAATATGGTAATATATACATTAAATAAAAGCTACATGAAGCAAAACCAGAGACTCCCTGTTAAAGCTGTGTGCCAGTTCATTCCATGCACACATTTCCTTGACAGGAATCAAACATTTCCTCTGGCCTGTTGTGCAGGTGAAATATAAAACAGAACAAAATAAGAAATCTTAAGTAGAAGCGAGGCATACTTGTATTCGCATGCATTTCAATGCAAAAGTTGCAAATTGCACAAAATAGAGCCACTCGCACTGCATTGCAGTGTGGCTAAAGAACCTATGCTTGCGCTAGCCTGTCGCCACATCACCATTGGCGATGCATTTTCCTGGTTGGCGAAGTTGTTTTCAACCTGTGTAGCCACAGTGGCAAAGGTATTTTACCACTTATGGCAGCGTGACATTCACAGTTAAGTGCAGCAGGTACGCTGTGGAGGAGTAATGTCAGCAGTGTGGAGATTTTTCAAAATAAATGACGGTGATAAAAGTAACGCTGACTGCTAGTAACGTTAAAGACACAGACAGAAACGGACGCAGCGTTCCGTGTGTCCTCTGCATACATTCCATCCGTTTTCCAGGTGCTGGCGGATGCGTAGCCAGACAGAGAATACCACCGGGGGTACGGAGCGGTGTGGACCGCCACCAGCAGAAGTGAAAACGAAACTTATCGCTCATATATCTTTTCTCTACCTGCTGAAGCTAAACTTTTAAACCTTACCAGTGAAAACGCTGCAATATTAGTATCACATTAGTGTTACCTCTGTAGTCTCCATGTTTGTTATTACTGACTTTCTTCTTCTTCTTTTCAAAAAACTTTACTCTTCTTCATGGTATTTGTCCAGTATGGTTAATTAAGAGTGGTGCCCCCTAGTGGATTAATTGAGAAACGCTCATTCCACTGATAAATTTATTTTATATTGAATCTTATATTGAATCTCATGAACATCAGTGGTCAGAATAATTGTATTTATAAGTCTGCCATTTATTGTTTTGTTATACATTAGATTAGAAATAAAAATAGTTTAGATGAAAATGTTGACGTAAGTTAATTTTTTATGATTTTTTTCTTTGTATGAAACTGAAGCCATATTGAACATATTTTTAAGCTCAAAATGCACCAGAATGCAGGAAAAAGACTTCATTTTTCCTAAAATTTCCCAGGGGAGCTATGCTCATCGCACGGACCCAGACTGGCTGTGGCTTTTTGTGGCTACACTCATTTCTACTAATGTAGCCACAGTGGCTGTATGTTACATTTTCCTAGTGCAAACACAGAGAACAAATGTTATTGAGATGCATAACCACTTGAACTGGCTCTCTGTTTAAAAAAAAGATTACTTTATTCATTACTGGTTTTCTTTAGAAATATTATTAGAACAAAAAAAAAAAACCAAACATCCATCTTGTATAAAAATATTTGTTTTGTGGTATCACGTTGGTTTATCAGCCAGCAGCAACTACAGCTGCTGCATCATTGAGATGTTTTTGAACATTAAATACTACTAAATATATCTCATTATCATTAAAAAATAAAAATTTGAAATGACGGATAATAATATGTTATGACGGAATTTTTACGACCCTGTCCGTCAAAATGACGGACAATAAAAATGTCTAGCGCAACCTCTGCTGCCCACCTGCTTTTCTACTATGGGACAGCCTTCCCGATGTGGTCAAGTCAAATTATGCGACCATGAAAGAGAAGATGGGATCGGCTTTTGGACAGAAACAGTTAATGGAGAGTTTTAGAGCTAACATATTTGCTCGTTCACGAGTTCCGGGGGAGAGCCTGGAGGTGTATGTGAGCTGGCTGGTAGCTGGTACTGGTGTTTTTGCCTCCGAGGTGCGCGCGCATCACTGTTGTCAGTAAACACTGAAACTCATCTATATGCATGTCTTTACTTTAGGCACTTTAGTATCCATTAAGCATGGTAATGCATAGGGATGGGAATTGAGAACCGTTTCTTTTTTGAGAACCGGTTCATTTTTGAGAGCCGGTTCCCAGTAGCTCAGTTCCTTAGAATCATTTGCCTGCCTGCTTAACGATTCTGCTTATCGATTCCGCCTTCGTTGTGCATGCGTGATGACGTCACACGTACGCTGCATTGTTTCAGTCAGAACGTAGCCAACATGGTGTTGGGGCAGAAATGGTCTAAAAAGACGACAGCAGGTCCACTTACTTGGAACACTTGCAAACCTTCCATGTCTTCAAATGGGTGGAATCCCTCCAATATCCTCAAACATTTGTCCACAGCATGTGAATCATTTACAGGAATGTCACGTATTTGATACTCTACTTAGCGGCGCTTGTGAAAGTAGCGGCAGAGTGAACGCCGGGCTGGTTCCGGTGTGGGCAACAAACGTCGTAACTCCTCAAATACAGGGTGGGGAAGCAAAATTTACAATATTTTGAGGCAGGGATTGAAAGACAGTGTATGACCAATTAGTTTATTGAAAGTCATGAGAATTTATTTGCCACAAGAAAATTTACATAATAGAAAATGTTTTTATTCTATGTGTCCTCCTTCTTTCTCAATAACTGCCTTCACACGCTTCCTGAAACTTGTGCAAGTGTTCCTCAAATATTCGGGTGACAACTTCTCCCATTCTTCTTTAGATTAGATTTAATTTACTGGTCCCCGTGGGGAAATTCGTCTTCTTCGTCTTATGGACACTCCAACTATTTTTGAAATCTCCTTTGGTGTGACGAGTGCATTCAGCAAATCACACACTCTTTGACGTTTGCTTTCCTGATTACTCATATGGGCAAAAGTTTCTGAAAAGGTATGGATAATAGTGTTAGGTATGATTATGACATCAATAAATGTTTGGTTTCAAAACAATTGACGTAGTGCCTGCTGAGAAAAAACAACTAAATGTTCATTGTAAATTTTGCTTCCCCACCCTGTACATGTTTCCGAAGGTAAGAAGGGAAAGGAAATGAGGTGCACAACAAGGAGGAGGAGACAAGCCGAGCCAAGTCGAGCCGGTTCCACGTATTAGAAATGCGGCAATAGAGGAATTAGTAAAGCGTCTTTAGTTTCACTTTCACTGCCCCCCCCCCAACTGGCCCGCCGTCATCTGTTATTATTATTTGTACATACTGTATATGTTATATTTTCTGTGCAGAGATGGAAATATAAAAGACAGTTAATGCAAACACACCCATTTGTACTGTTTTATTCCTTCACCCAATGAGAATCGATAAGGAATCGGATCGATAAGCAATATCGATAATGGAATCGGAATCGTTAAATTCTTAACGATTCCCATCCCTAGTAATGCATTTAAAAACATCTTTTTTTTTTTTTTTGGCATTTTTTGACATTTTTTGATGGGCCTTTCATACTTTGCAGTGGGTGGGTGGGGTGGGGGGGTCAAACGTTGACAGATTTTGCTGACATTTTGGGGGTGGGCTGTTATCATGTTGGAGATTAACTGGTTTAAATAACACCGTGATCTGAAGAGAAAAATGATTTCTGAGACGCCCTAATGGGGATCCTAAATAAATAAAGAAAGAAAGAACTTGCTTCCGTTCATAGTCACATTGCATATTAACACTAAGTGATATCATGCAGACAAGCTAAGAAATGTTCATTATATCATGTTGTTTTTAAAGGTAAGAGAACATAGTGTGATTTCTACCAGTCCCTAACAACTCCCAACTCAGCCGCTAATATGTAATGAATGATAATGTATTCTTTCTAATTTCAAACCATTACCAAACGCTCTGTGAGAGCACCACATGCCTCCGGCCATGGACATATCAGGAAATCAGCCCTGACTCTGTGGCTGCTGAACACTGCATACTTCCTACTGATATATACTATGTGCCGTGCTCCCTAATTCATACAACTTGGCCTTGAGATGTATAGAACTTCACACAGGTCATGCCCTCCAACAGATTCATTAGCCTCACACGCTGCTGAACACTAAAAGAGCAGAACGCTAAAAAGCAGCGGATAACCCTCGCTGCACTTGTTAAATCTGCATGACACCTCAGCACGCCGCCGACAATCTGCAGGAGTTCCCTCAGTTTCCTCAAGTATACATCCAATCCCCATGGGTGATGAATAAAGACTGTAATATTTGTTTGGTATTGTATAGTCATTTACTCATTACAGACAACATCAGATGTCACCGAAGAGTTCATTTGTTGCTTGCGGCTCTAACAATAAACCAATGAGACAATGCACACATTTCATTAGAAGAATATTAAATTAAGTCTCAAATTGAAATTAAAGCAATTCATGGTTAAAAAAAAAAGTGTTATAAACCCAGTAGAACCATGTTTAAGGCAAGAGGCTTAATAATGTACTTGAAAAAGTGATGCACATTGCCTGCAGGTGCACTTAGGCTGACAACTGTCTATCACCTGGAGCCTATTAGTCCCATTACCAGAGAAATATGTATACATACTCCTGTGCAAGGCGAAAATAAAATGACAGTCAATTTGGTCTGACCTTGTAGTAAATAAGGCCCCCCAATTGAAGTAAGAATAGCGTTAGTTTCTGGCATCGCCTGTCAATTGCAGACCCCAGACGTGTCCCAATTAGCTGCACTACAACTGTCACTGTCCTTGGCAAGATGTTGAGGGCTATCGGGCCATTAAGGCTAAAAGTTTTTTCGTGCAAATATGGTCTTATTTTGATAGTTTTGACCATTATTCCTTTAAGCTACTGACATTCTGTACTAAAGCTTAAGAGGTACGATCTTGCCGGTTCTGTATACTCACTGGAACGAAAGTCCAGAAATGCAAGCGAAATGAATTCTTAGACAGTTAATTTGTAAACAAACCTGAACCCTTTTTCTACTATGGCACACACACACATACATACACACACGCACACACACACTCACACTTGACAGTTCTGACAAGCAACCTGACATCTATTAAAGAAAAAATGCTGCAATGCAGGTTTGGGAATGCATAAAAGAGAGATTGCTTCTAGATTCCCAGTGGCTTTACCTTTCCACATCTTACTGTAGATCAATATTGTCTCAGTGAGCGCTTTTGATAAATGGGGAGTCAATGCAGTTTCCCTCTGCCGCTAACTGTTCTGCTCTGCCTCTTTCATCAAAACAAAAGTTCATTCTGTATTATAAGCAACTTTATCAACTGCTCTTTTAGTAAGTGCAAAGAAAATGAAAAGACATCAAACATAAATTTGACACTAATAATATCCCACCAAAGTGTAGGACTCTGCAGGCCTGAAGACAAAAAAAAAAAAATCTGTTCCTCATATCGAGCATCACCCCCTACACATTCTCATTTACGATAGATAAATAAAAAATATAACCATGTGTTCATTTTAATTAAACATCATCTGTTTTCCGTTCATTAAAGTCTCACTGTCTCTTGAGCAATGAAATACAAACAATACTGAATGATGTAAAACAGAGCTCAGAATGTGCTGCTGTATATTATTAATCAATAGGTAAATACAAATTACCAAGAGGCATCACCCTTAGCTTTATTTTTTTTATGTATTTTTTTTTTTTTACATTGTTCTGATCAGTTTTCTAAGTCTCTGTATTAACATTCAGCAAGAAAAGATATGTAATATGTGCAGAGTGTTTCAAAAAGCACTACAAAATCCAAACTAAATGGCCTCTAAAGGCAGACGTCAGTATTTCTGTGACCTTTGTTTGCACTTTAGACCATCTCGAACTCTCTTGGGTCGATTGTCTTTTCTTAATTCATCTTGTGGTATAATATAAAAGCTTCTCTCAGAATTCCCCAGAGTTCTTATTTAGACTCAGGCTGTCTATACAGCTCCAATAACATTCTTTTATTTTTATTTGTTTTAAAATGCTGTTTACATATTTCTTGTATATTCTGGTTGCATCTCTATAGAGAGGGGGAGAAATAGAAATATATTGCCATTAAAATGCTACAACAACAAACCTGTATGCTTTGGAAGCAATTATAAAACCACAAAGTCACCCACAAAGACATTTAAGATGAAATGTCTTTGTCTTAAAATAAGTTTTTTTAACTGTGAAAATTCTCCATTACTTATGAATTTGGAGTTGTGTGTTGACTTCGGTAATTAATTCCGATGATAGATGTAACAAGAGAGACAGAAATAAAGACAGAAATTTATTGTAGTATATCACAAAAATTGTAACAAATACAACCGGAACCCAGAAGCAGACCGACACAAAGGTATGAGTTTGAAAACCTTTACTGAGGCTTTGTTGAAGCAACAGGAGTTCAATATAACAGTTACAGTTTTAGACACAGTTACAAACTCAGTCTCAGTAATCCGACAGGGGTAAGGCAAAGGGGGGCGTCGGGGACAGGCAGATAGTCCAGTAACCGGGGAGTCCGTAGAGTCCAGAGGGGCTGAGACAGAAGACAGGGTCCGAGGCAGAAACAGGTCGAAACCAGACGGCAGGCAGAGAGACGTGGTCAGGGACAAAGGGCAGGTCGAGCACCAGGGAAACGGACGAAAAGGCAGAACCAGGCTGACGAGACAGGCAGGGATCAGACGACAGGTAGCAGAGCGGGTCAGGGACAAACGAGATCAGACACGAAGAATCAGGTAGGTGTAATGCTGGAAAGTTTCTCACAGGTAGAAGACAATCTGGCAAAGAACAAAGGAGGGAGAGGTGAATATAAACCCTCTACTTAATGAGCCCAGGTGTGCTCACAGGTGAGGGGAATGAACTGATGAGGAGGTGTGACAGAAAGAGCAATGAGGAGGTGTGGCTGAGAGTGAGGGGAAAAAAGAGAAAGAAAGAGAAACAGCAGAACAAAAAGACAGAGATGTTACAGAACCCCCCCCTCAAGGGACGGCCCCTGACGTCCCAAAACAAAGCTGGGTGGGTGGAGGGGTGTGGAGGAGGGTCAAAACTCTTCAGAAAGGACCTCCTCTTCTGATCTCGACCCCTCCTCCTCCGAAGAACTCCCCTCTGCCGCCGGCGATTCAGGAGCGTGGGAAGGAGGGGAAACCACACCATTGTCAGCGGCATGGTGTCGGTTATTAGATGGCTGATCAGGGTGCAGATGATGAAAATCACGGATGAGCTGACCATCTAGGATGTGACGAGCCGGAACCCACGACCTTTCTTCAGGGCCGTAACCCTCCCAGTCAACCAGGTACTGGAGCCCCCTGCCCCGGCGACGAGAGCGCAACAATCTGCGCACAGTAAAGGCTGGAGCGCCATCAATCATCCGGGGGGGAGGGGGGGGCTGAGAGGCGGGCATCAGGGGACTCTCATGAGCAGGTTTCACCTTGGAGACATGGAAAGTGGGGTGAATGCGCATAGTACGAGGAAGCTTCAACCTGACGGCCACTGGATTGACCACCCTCTCGATGGGGAAAGGACCTATGAATTTCGGGGCCAACTTTTTAGATTCAGTTCTAAAGGATAGATCCCGGGTGGACAGCCAGACCTTCTGTCCTTCCTGATACTGGGGAGCCTGTGAGCGACGGCGATTAGCTGTGGTAGAATATCTATCAGCAGCTCGCTTAAGTGCGGCTCTGGCTTGGGCCCATGTCTGACGGCAGCGGCGGATAAAAGCCTCTGCTGACGGACAGGATGATTCCACCTCCGCTGCAGGAAAAAGCGGAGGCTGAAAACCGTGAACACACTGGAATGGGGTGAGTCCTGTGGCAGAGCTGGAAAGGGTATTGTGGGCATATTCCACCCACAGCAGCTGTTTGGCCCAGGTGGCAGGATGTTTAGATGCCATACAGCGGAGAGTAGTCTCCATCTCCTGGTTCATCCTCTCCGTCTGACCATTGGACTGTGGGTGAAACCCTGATGATAAACTGGACGAGGCACCGAGTAGTCGGCAGAATTCCTGCCAGAAAACAGAGGTAAACTGGGGACCTCGATCTGACACGACATCCACTGGGATGCCGTGTAAACGGAACACATTAAAGAGAACCGCCTCAGCAGTCTCCTTGGCTGAGGGGAGCTTGGGCAGGGGAATAAAATGTGCCATTTTACTAAAACGGTCAATAACTGTCAAAATGACTGTATTCCCTTCAGAAGGAGGTAACCCGGTGACAAAGTCTAAGGAAATATGTGACCAGGGTCGGTGGGGTATAGGCAGTGGCTGAAGGAGACCGGCTGGGGAGCGACGAGGAGTCTTGTGTTGATTGCAGACCGGACATGCGTTGACAAACCCTGTAGTGTCCTCCACTAGGGACGGCCACCAGAACCGCCGCTGCAATACCTCCAGGGTGCGCTGAATACCAGGGTGATAGGTGAGTTTTGAACCATGAATCCATTGCAGAACCTCTGACCTTAACTCCTGAGGGACGAACAGGCGGTTCTGGGGGCAGGTGCTGGGACCTGGCTGATCCTCCAGGGCGGCTCTTACTCGTTCCTCCACATCCCAGGTGAGGACTGCCATGCGGGAGGAGACTGGGAGGATGGGGTCTGACTGATCATCGCTTCCCTCCCCGACCATAAATTGCCGTGACAGGGCATCCGGTTTGATGTTACGAGAGCCTGGCCGATAAGAGAGGGAGAAATTAAAGCGGGTAAAAAACAAGGACCAACGGGCTTGACGGGAATTGAGCCTTTTAGCTGTACGGATGTATTCAAGATTCTTGTGATCAGTCCAAACCAGAAATGGCACCTTGGTCCCCTCCAGCCAATGCCGCCACTCCTCCAGCGCCAGTTTCACCGCCAACAGTTCACGATTGCCAATATCATAATTTCTCTCTGCAGGGGATAGCCGCCTGGAAAAAAAAGCACAGGGATGCATTTTCAGGTCATCTGCAGTTCTTTGAGAGAGAACTGCTCCCACCCCCACATCAGAGGCATCCACCTCCACTACAAACTGTCTCTCTGGATCCGGAACCCGCAGAATGGGTGCTGAACTGAAGCGGTCCTTCAGGTGTCTGAAGGCCTCATCAGCCTCTGTAGTCCATCTGAATGGAACCTTGGAGGAGGTGAGGGCAGTGAGAGGGGCAGCCACGGTACTGTAGCTGCGTATAAACTTCCTATAGAAGTTGGCGAACCCCAGGAACCTCTGCAGCTGCTTACGGGACTCAGGCACTGGCCAGGAGGTGACAGCCGAGACCTTCACTGGATCCATCTCCATCCGGTCCCGTCCCACGATGTAACCCAGGAAGGACACTGAGGAAGTGTGAAAGTCACACTTTTCAGCTTTCACATACAGGGAATTCTCCAGGAGGCGCTGCAGGACCACCTGGACGTGATGTACATGCTCCTGCTCAGAATGAGAAAAAATCAGAATGTCATCGAGATACACGAACACGAACTTATTCAAAATGTCTCTAAGAACATCATTGATTAGTGCCTGAAACACAGCTGGAGCATTGGTAAGACCAAAGGGCATCACAAGATACTCGTAATGGCCAGTGGGGGTGTTAAATGCCGTCTTCCACTCATCCCCCTCACGGATCCGTACCAGATGGTAAGCGTTCCGGAGGTCCAATTTAGTAAAGATGGTGGCCCCCTGCAACAGCTCAAATGCAGAGGAAATGAGCGGGAGAGGGTAACGGTTCTTAACCGTGATGTCATTTAAGCCCCGGTAATCTATACAGGGGCGGAGAGTCGTGTCCTTCTTTTCCACAAAAAAGAATCCCGCTCCAGCGGGGGATGATGATGGCCGGATAATACCAGCGGCCAAAGCCTCATTAATATAAGTCTCCATGGCCTCTCTCTCAGGGGCGGACAGGGAATAAAGACGGCCCTTAGGGGGAGTTGTGCCTGGCAAAAGGTCTATGGCACAGTCGTAAGGACGGTGCGGTGGCAGTGACATGGCCCGGGATTTACTGAACACCTCCCTAAAATCATGATAAACAGACGGAACGTGGGACAGGTCTATGGCAGAACAGGGGCTGACTGGGGGGTTTGGACCATGGGTCTGTTGAAGGCAGATGGACTTACATGCAGGGCTCCATCCTAAAATGGACCCTGTAGACCAGTCTATGTGTGGGTTATGACGCCGAAGCCAAGGAAAACCAAGGATTAACGGTAGGTCAGGTGACTTCAGCACGTGGAATTGGATGGTCTCATGGTGATTTCCAGCTATTAACATTGTGATAGGCTTTGTCTGATGAGTAACAGTTCCTAGAAGGTGTCCATCTAAAGCACTGGCTGGAACTGGATGGGGAAGTGTTTCTAGCTCCAGCTCCAACTGTTCGACCAGACCCTCGTCCATCAGATTAGTATCCGCCCCAGAGTCAATGAAAGCAGCGAGGGTGAACGGTTCTGAAGCCATCTGGAGCTGCACATGGAACAACGGCCTGCTGGTTGGGGCGGATGTCTTAAATCGGCTCAGCAGGATGCCCCTTTTCCCTGCTGAGCCCTCCCTTTTACTGGACACTTAGAAACAAAGTGTCCAGCTTGACCACAGTACAAACACAGATTCTCACGGCGCCGTCGTTCCTTCTCCGCCGCTGTCAAACTGGTCCGTCCCACCTGCATCGGCTCCGCCCCTCCCTCAGCAAAAGTCTCTGTCTGTGGATCGGGAGGAGGCGGGAACCCCGGAGCTCGGAGTGAAGTTCGGCGCCCTCCCCCTTCCCGACGTGACTCCTGCCTCCACAGCTGTATGCGTCGATCCAATCGTGTGGTTAGTTCAATTAAACCATCCAGAGATGAGGGAAGATCAAAAGAAATCAGCTGATGCTTGATGTAAGGGGCTAATCCGCTGAGATAAGCATCACACTGTGCACCTGAGTTCCATGTACTGAGTCTAGCTCGGGTGCGGAAGTCTATAGCATAATCAGAAACAGATCGATTACCTTGATTGACGCTCATTAGTCCACCCGTGGCATCAGGACCCGAAGTCACCGGTCCGAAAACTTTACGCAGCTCCTCAGCGAAAGCCTGGAATGAAGAGCAGGCGGGGGTACTCTTCTCCCATTCAGCCGTTCCCCACAGCCGAGCTCTGCCGGTGAGATGGTTTATGGCGAAGGCGACCTTGGCTGCCTCAGTCGCAAACGTGCGTGGCTGCAGAGCGAACAGGATGGAACAGTTCGTGAGGAACGGGTTACAGCCTTCTGGGTCCCCGGCGTAACGTTCTGGTTCCCCTACCCGGGGCTCCGGCGTGGAATCAGATGACAAACCTGGAAACGGAGCCGGAGGAGCTGGATCGGGTGCGGAAGAAGTCTGCTGTGTGAAGAAGACCGCCAGCTGCTGGACCTGCGCAGCGATAGCCGCTACTCCCTGCTCCACACGGTCCAAGCGAGCCCCCTCCGAGGATCGGTCCGCTGGGTCCATTTCTGGCCAGATTGTACTGTAACAAATACAACCGGAACCCAGAAGCAGACCGACACAAAGGTATGAGTTTGAAAACCTTTACTGAGGCTTTGTTGAAGCAACAGGAGTTCAATATAACAGTTACAGTTTTAGACACAGTTACAAACTCAGTCTCAGTAATCCGACAGGGGTAAGGCAAAGGGGGGCGTCGGGGACAGGCAGATAGTCCAGTAACCAGGGAGTCCGTAGAGTCCAGAGGGGCTGAGACAGAAGACAGGGTCCGAGGCAGAAACAGGTCGAAACCAGACGGCAGGCAGAGAGACGTGGTCAGGGACAAAGGGCAGGTCGAGCACCAGGGAAACGGACGAAAAGGCAGAACCAGGCTGACGAGACAGGCAGGGATCAGACGACAGGTAGCAGAGCGGGTCAGGGACAAACGAGATCAGACACGAAGAATCAGGTAGGTGTAATGCTGGAAAGTTTCTCACAGGTAGAAGACAATCTGGCAAAGAACAAAGGAGGGAGAGGTGAATATAAACCCTCTACTTAATGAGCCCAGGTGTGCTCACAGGTGAGGGGAATGAACTGATGAGGAGGTGTGACAGAAAGAGGAATGAGGAGGTGTGGCTGAGAGTGAGGGGAAAAAAGAGAAAGAAAGAGAAACAGCAGAACAAAAAGACAGAGATGTTACAAAAATACCACAGCTGCAGTGAATACATTCCAAAAATGTAAATGTTAACATCATCAATCCTGAGAATGAGACATACAGTCGCGGAAAAAATTATTAGACCACCCTTGTTTTTCTTCAATTTCTTGTTCATTTTAATGCCTGGTACAAGTAAAGGTACATTTATTTGGACAAATATAATGATAACAACAAAAATAGCTCATAGTAGTTTAATTTCAGAGCTGATATCTAGTCATTTTTCATGTTTTCTTGATAATAACCAAAATCACTTCAGTTCTTACATCAGTATCTATGACATTGTACTGAAAAAAACAGTGCTTTTAGGCATTCCATGTTTTCTATGTGTGTTAGTCACATGATACACTCAGGAGTTAGTACTTGATTGCATAACCATTATTTTTGGTGACTTTTGATGGTCTAATAATTTTTTCCACGACTATATATTCAAAATAAAGTATTCAGTATAATTTAGTATATAATAACACATGACGTTATTGATCAAAATGCAAGTGATTGATTTTAGCAGATCTAGTGTATGTAATTCATGCATTTCTCCTCTTGCCATTGAAAATCAGAAGAATAAGAAAGCTGATAGAGAATAAAGATGAACAGGTTTTGAGCATACACTGTCTTTCAGAGCATGAAATCAAAATGAACAAAAAAAGTACCTAATCAACAAAGTGAATAGAATACTCAATGAAAATGGACAAAAGAGCAAAATGAATTTAAAAAAAAATATATGAGGGGCAAAATAAAAAAAAATAAAAAACTTGAACAAAACCAGCAGAATGTGCAGAAATGATTAGAATTAGTAATGAGTACAATTAATATTAACAATCAATAAAACAAAAAACGACAAAAAATAACAATGGACAGTGGTTCTGAAAATGGATGGATGGATGGATGGACAGACGGACGGATGTGTTAACATGTTTTTTTGTTGCAAGCTCCAAGAATAAGTCCGAATTCTTTTCTCATTTTTATAAATTTATTATTGACTTGATCTGATCGCAAACAAAATAGAACTCAGCTGAGGATCCACACTCCAACCAGGGAAATGGCTCCAGACATTCCAGTGTACATCACTTTTATAATCCTTGTCACAACCTGGCTCTGAGGTTGTGCCAAAAATGGAGACGGAGGAGGTGGTACAAAATGTAACAGTGATTTATTAAATAAATGAACATAAACAAAACACTGTTGTAACAAAAAAAAAAGACAAAAAGTCAGCAGTTGAGAGGAGCATGTGGACCAGGCAGACCAGATCAGAGGGCAGACACGAGAGAGAGAGAGACAGCAGCTTCCATATCGACCGGCTTAACCCTTTCATGCACAGTGGTCACGCCAGTGGACAGTTCTTCTTCAGCTGTTCTCTTGTATATTCATGGGTTTAGTTGTTTTAGTTCCATATCAGCCAACACAGTGGACACTTATGCATCATCTCATAAACTGCAATTCATACCATTACTGTAACTTTGCTGTTGTTGATTGGTTCTTGAGTGGAAATCAATAGTTAATTATTATGTTTTGCATATTATCTCCATGAAGTGAGTAATAACTAGTATTAGAATATGTTCAAATGTGAGAAAACATCAGATTAGCTGCATTAAACATGGTTTCATTTCACTGTTTTCATATCACTTTATCATATTGGGTTTTAAATACATGTTTCTTTGCTTCAAGAATAAAATTCATGGTGTAACGGAGTGGACATTTTTGTAAATCTATGAAAAAAAAACTCAATCTCATTGTTTTTTTCATGCCTAAGGAGGAATAAAAACACTCAAAAAAAAAAAAAAAAAAACTCAACTGTAAGGTTCTCATAATTCATGCATGAAAGGGTTAAATAGGCTTGCCTCTTCTCCCACAGGTTCGCCCAATCAGGAGGTCTCCATCTGAAAAGAAAACTTAGCAGTGCCCCTAGTGCCCAAGAGGTGCGGGGCCGTCACATCCTTATAAACTGATCTTCAAACTATGGGCTGACCCCCTTGTGCTAGGTGGGTTAGATCATAGAAAATGGACTGGTGTCATCTGACTCTAAAGTCAAGCAGATGTGATACCTTAACTCTATGTAAAACCCCACATTGACAGTGCGTTTACCTTTTATCTCTTGCTGTGTGCATGCGTATTTAAAAGTGTGCCTAAGGTAAAACCTAAGTTCTGTGATCATATATCTGTCAGTTTAGTATTGTTATGGAAAAAATATTACTCTACTAATTCGTCTATAATATAGAAGGACAAGTTCAAACGTTCAGTGTCAAAGAAATCCCTTTATTTGGAGCTCCATAGAAAGAGATACCCCTCAAACAAAGATTGAGACGGTCTGACCCCAAAAATACAAATCATCCCGTAGTCTTCTGTCTCCCATGAGAAAATTATGACGTGTGGAAAGTGTTTTGGATAGTGTCAGGAACTTAGAGATAAGACCCCTGTGAGAAATGTTGGTTTGGCCTTCTACTCTGGACACAACACAAAAGAGGTCCAAACTGCTCTGTAATACACAGTGACATGAATATATCTGAAATAGAGTTAGAAGCCTATATGATATATGAAGTATATGAAAATATATATGAATATATATGGATATAAGTAATTTTGCCATTACAGTATGTTGACCAAGATGTGACCAATCCTAAGAACTTGACCGCTGACCAGTGAAACAAAGAAATCTAGTGACACAAAGGAATCCTAACTAATACTGACTAATATGTGATTAAACTGAAGAATTCAACGATCGAAATTTAAATATTTCGGATGGATGGATGGATGGATGGATGGATGGATGGATGGATGGATGGATGGATAGATAGATAGATAGATAGATAGATAGATAGATAGATAGATAGATAGATAGATAGATAGATAGATAGATAGATAGATAGATAGATAGATAGACGGACGGACAAGCAAGATAATTAATAAAATGAATAAAAAATTAAAAATAACCGACAGAATGATTAACAATGGACAAAGTAAAAAAAACAAAACAAACATAAAAAAACAAAAAGTAAAAAAATAAAGAACAAAATGAACAAAAATGATTCAATAATGAAATTAACAAAAGTGAACAAAATAATTGAAAAAAAAAAAAAAAAAAAGGGGAAAATAGGGGCCAAATAGGAAAAAAAAAAATCTCCTGATCTGAATGTTTTGGTAACTACTATTAACCATCATATTATTTGAACTTGGAAACAAGTAGAAATTCTTTTTATTTTGCAGAATCTCAAAAAATATGGTTAAACTGTGACACATTTGGATGTAAAACCTGACATGTATCTCCTGAAACGCAAGCGTTCATGACTTCAACATCTAAATATGGGACGCGGTCTCAATATGTAGGACAAATACTGTTTAACCCTTTCATGCACGAATTATGAGAACCTTAGTCAAGATTTTTTTTCTTCAGTGTTTAGCCATGAAAAAACACAATGCGATCGAGTTTGTTTTTTTTTCTATGGAGTTACAAAAATATCCATGCATTTAATTTTTGAAGCAAAGAAACGTGTTTAAAACCCAATATCAGAAAGTGATATGAAAACAATGAAATAAAAACATTTTTAATGCTGCTAATCTGATGTCTTCTCACATTTTAACATATTCTAATGCTAGTAATTACTCACTTCATGGAGATAATATGCAAAAAAAAACCTTTCTTGTCTAACAAATAACAATTGATTTACACTTAAACATGTTAACGCAGATCAGGTTCATCAAGAACAGTAAAGTTACAGTAATGATTTGAATTACAGTGTATGGGATGGTGTATAAGCGTCCACTGTGTTGGATGATATGGAACTAAAACAACAAAACCCATGAATATACAAGAGAACAGCTGGAGAAGAACTGTCCACTGAAGTGGACAGTGCATGAAAGAGTTAAAGACGCATTTTAGTCCAATCACCGCAGTAACTTTTCAAAACCCTGTAAACTAATTATTAAGAAAATTAAATATCATTAAAGTACGTAGTGGTCTAAAAATCATATCCAAACATGGAGAGTAAAGACTTGACAAGAAGCAGAGCTTTGCTGCCGACACCCCCACACACAGTACAAGTGTGAAGGTGGACAGAACTGGAAAACAGCCACAGCGTCAGTGGTTTACATGAGCACGACGTCAACGCTTTGGGGGAAATTTAAGTCACGAACAATATCCTGGTGCCTGGATTTTTTACAAGTTGTTGCATGTTCTTAAAAAGAAAGAATGGGATGTAAAGGAAATTACACGAGGCATTTATGATCAGCCCTGGCAGCTCGGTTTTTGTAGGTCTGTCTGGAGTGCAGAGGAGCTGAAGAAAATGTGAAATGTTTGCAGAACATTTAGATTTGAGTTATTAGCCGAGGATGGGCCGCTTCAGGCTGTTCACTCATTTCTACTGTCTCCTGCGCAATGAAATTCAACAAAATCTATCAGAAATCTGTCAGAGGCGATTGTTTTTAGTCCTTGTGTAATGCGCAGGATTATGTACCCAATATGACACTATCACAAGTCTATTGCTATTGTTGCCGCCTCTTTTCTTTGCGGTATAAATCAGAAACTCCAAGAACAGATGATATAAATCTCCAGATGAAATGCAGTTCGGCAAACACAGGAAACAGGCTACCCGTCACTGTTGTACCGAATTATGAGACAAAAACAGAACAGGCACAATCTGACAAGAGCATGTTTGTTCCAATCACAGTGTTTGTCATTATATCCTGTTTACTGTGGAGTATATGGGTATTGGTGTTTACAGAGCGGACCTGTTGAAGTGTAGATGGGCCAAACTGTTCACTGAGAACAATGAAAACTTGGGGGAAATGCCTTTGTCTGCACACTTTTTGAAGGATGTTGTCATAACAGCCGGAATCTGCCTCAGATGGAATAATGTAAGTTCTGTCCTCCTCATGTAGGGATGTAACGATATGAAAATTTCTTATCAAGGTTATTGTGACTAAAATGATCACGGTTATCATTATTATCACGGTATTGTTGAAATGTGCTTAAAATGTTCAATAATAATAATAATAATAATAATAATAATAATAATAATAAAAACTTTATTTATATAGCACCTTTAAAAACTGAGTTTACAAAGTGCTTTGACAGACAAAACAAAGTGCGCAACAGCAGAAAAAACATAGCAAACAAGAAAAGCACTCGGAGAGCGCAGACCTCCGCCAAGACAGATCTGCCCCCCCCCTTCATTTTCTTCATTATTTTCTTCATTTTTCTTCATTATTTTCTTCATTTTTCTTCATTTTGTTCATTATTTTCTTCATTTTTCTTCATTTTGTTTATTATTTTCTTCATTTTTCTTCATTTTGTTCATTATTTTCTTCATTTTGTTTTTTATTTTCTTCATTTTTCTTCATTTTGTTTTTATATTCTCTTCATTTTTGTTCATTTTGTTCATTGTTTTCTTCATTTTTCTTCATTTTGCTTTATATTCATTTTTGTTCATTTTGTTCAATATTTTCTTCCTTTTTGGTCATTTTGTTTTTTTTTACTTTTTCTTCATTTTTCTTCATTTTGTTTATTATTTTCTTAATTTTTCTTCATTGTGTTTTTCTGTTCATTTTTCTTAATTTTCTTCAATATGTATATTTTCTTCATTTTTGTGCATTTTGTTCATTATTTTCTTCATTTGTGTTCATTTAATTTGTATATTTCTTCATTTTTGTGCATTTTGTTCATTTTTTCCTTTATTTGTGTTCATTCTGATAATGTGAGTCCACTCCTTCTTCTGATTGGACCAACCCCCCTCCCCCGATCACCACCAAAATTTAATCATTTCTTCCTTGTGCCAGTATAAACATTTCCTGAAAATTTCATGAAAATCTGTCCATAACTTTTTGCTAACTTCTTGCTAACAAACAAACAAACAAACAAACACATACGCATGCACACACACAAAGCAAAGCAATCACAATACCTCCTGGCAGAGGTAATAAAAGAGGTAAGTACAGCAAAATGACATGACTAACTTTGAATGTATCACAGTGGAGAGAGCAGAAATAATATAACATGATGCTGTCAGATCAATTACGAAATGGAGTGGAATAAAACAACATCATGAATGTCAATATAAATGAATAACCAAAACAGAGTAAAAATAAATATTCAACATTAAAACATTAAAAAGAGACAACATCACATGAAGGGAAGTCTATAAAAATACATTTTAAGAGGTGATTTAAAAAGTACTTGTACACACACTGAAATAATTTAACCACATTGTATTAAAACAAACAAAACAAAAACAAACAAAAAAAAAACAAACGAATAAAATAATTGGCACAATGTACTTTCTGTTGGCAGAAACACTCAAATATTAATATGTAAACATATAAACATACAAATGTGCATTAAAGATGGAACCTCATGGTCACTGTTTGACCATTTTCCAGATCAAGTTGGAGCTGTTTCTCTCTCTCTCTCTCTCTCTCTCTCTCTGTCTTTCAAAGTGTGGTAATCAAACATGGTTATCATGATAATTAGAATTTAAACGGTAATACTAACCGTCAGGAATTTTACCGTGGTTTATCATTATACCGGTAATCGTTACATCTCTATCCTCAGGTTTATTTTTTCTTATTTATTCTATTTATTTCCCAATAATTCTAGTAATTAATAGTAAGAGAGTAACAAATAAATACCAGATAAGTATTGTTACCTCATAGGATAACTGTCAAACACTATGTGGACGAAAGTATTGGGACATGTTGAATTCAGGTTTTTCTTCTCTAACAGGGGGCTGGGATACAAAACAATAATGACAAATATCATAATATAGTTTTCCATTGGGATAAATATCATTGCATTGTTTAGTTTGGTTTAAATTTTTCATCTTTGCTTCCAAAATGCCTCAGAGGTGGTTTTTACTTAATTTCTTTCAACATTGATTTTATTTTTGTTTGTTTTTTTTTTAATCCCTGACAATGATTTTAAATGTTCTACCTCTAAATTTTTTCGAAAAGATTGTTGGTGCTCTGACTATAAATAATACTTTTCTACCACAACTAAGCATCTACTTTATTCCCATCTCACTTAGGAAGAAAAATCTCCCATTAAACTTAAAAAGGAACTAGAAAAGCACTCACAGAGCGCAGACCTCCACCAAAACAGATCAGTTCCCGGTTCAGAGCAGTCAGAGACACTATATGACATAATCACTTCAGAGATGAAGTCACCATCATCACCACCATCACAGCAGTCAAATAAAGACTTAAAACCCCTTTCATTTGGTCTACTTTATTTCCTACAAATACAGGAGCTCATTTAGTTAATGTTCCAATAGTTAACATAATTCACATTATGTTAACTATTGGAACATTAACTAAACAAGCTCTTGGCGGAGGTAATAATTCATATCATTCATTTATGATTTTTTTGAAAATGGTGCATAAAAAATAACAAAAGTCAACAGAGCGTAACAGAAGTGAAATGGAGCGGAACGATATTTTGTACAAAGTTGAAGCTTGGTACCAGTCATCTGTATGTCAAATTATATTTAATTCCAATCAATATTTGTTGAGTTATAATGAAAAATGTGGGGTAAATAGGATTTTCAATGTTAAATTGAAATGTCCACAGAGTCCACGTTCCACAGTGGATGTGGACAATTTTGTGCCAGATACAAGATATTGTTAAAAGCTATGGGTGTATCAAATTGGAGGCTAATTGCAGTCGTTTTTGAATTTTTTATGAATTTTCGAAAATTGCTCATTGATGAGAGATAGGAAAATTGTAGATTTTGTGACCTTGCTGTGACCTTGAACTTTGGCCTACTTGGCCCAAAATTAAATGGGTTGGTCCCAGGACCTAGGCCTATATGTGGGTACAGTTTGGTAAAGATGGTTGTAATAGTTTTCCCGTAAAGTTGCTAACAATCAAACAAACAAACACACAAAGCAAAGTGATCACAATACTTCCTGGTGGAGGTAAACTACTGATGTTTATAAACAATATGGACAAAAATACTATTAATAATCAATATATTTATCACAATATAAAATTATATTATGATATTTGTCATTATTGTTTAGTACCACAGACCTCTGCTGGAAAAGAAACACCTGAATTCAACATGTCCCAATATTTTTGTCTGTAAAGTGTATGACTTTTATCATGCTATGAGGCTAATGATATGTAGTTTGTATCAATGTACTGGTCCATATTTATCCGTGTAAAAACATATTTCATAGCATACAAAGTCATGAATAAATTAAGGCTTTTGTGCATAAAAACAAAGTCAAGCCAGAGTGGAAGTATCCAAACGGTGTAATACCACTGACAGCCACTAGATACTGGCTCCTGTAGACTTACAATCAACTTCTCTCTAAAAATTCTAAATCTGTTTTTTTTTTTTTTTTTTCCCACAGAATATTCTGGTCTCATGCATCTTTATTTGAACCATCGAGCAGTGTTTTCATTTTGTCCTCTGGAGATCGAACTATTATAAGTCCATAAATGATCATTTCCACATCATCTCATTACATTGTAAATGGGCCAACAAGCCATTTGAAGTACATACACAGGTACATTAGATAAATCACACATTTTAACCATGTGTTATTGAAAACATATTTGACTAATTACTTAAACTAGATAAAATATTTCAGCACAAAATAAACAGGATCTCTTTTTTTTTTTCTTTTTATCAGTACCTTTCAGAGTGCATATGGAGTCAAAGTTAGCAGTACAGCCTTTATAACTGAAATGCAAATTTATTTGGCAACTCAAAGTATTCTCCATTCCAACCCTCTCTTTGAGAAGGGACCCTTTATATTCTGCCAGACCATCTATAACATATTGCTTTGTTAACAGCTCTAGTGCAATTACAGCTCACACAAATGTTTGATAAGGTTTACTAGGTTCAACGTTCAAGGTACACTTTATTGTCATTACATGTAGTGTATACATGAAACGAAATCAGTACTCAGGTTCAGCAATGTACATGGTAAAATCCTATAAAATGAATCCAATATTAAAGATAATAATAAGAAAATCTGATAAAAATCTAAAAAAAAAAAAAAAAAAAAAAAAAAGAATAAATATACATAAATAAATACTACAGTGCAGGATTAAAAAAATTAGCAGCATGTTAAACCAGAATAAAAACAGCAGTGTATTTCAGCAGCAGCAGGATCAACAGTAGTGCATCAGTTGTTTTTTGCTAGAGTCTAGCATTAGCTTTCCCATCATGCCCTTCACTCCCTCTCTTCATCCAAATATGGTCACATCTGGCCCCGAAGAGCCAAAATGGTGATGCCCACATAATACTCCTGGCTTCAAAATGGCAGTTAGAAAAACAATGTAGCTCAATCCACTTATTGTTGTAGTCTGTGGTTGTGTTGCAAAAAAAAAAAAAAAAAAAAAGAGGCAATGGCTACTACAAAACATCAGTTTATGTAATGCCACAGAGCCATTCAAATGTGAGCATTTGTACTAGAGCCAATCATGGATGCTGTTCCATAAACTCATTCACCTCTTGTTGCCACAGTACTGTGGTGATAAATGGCATATACTTCAGTTCATTCTTTTGTGCATTTTGCTATCACAGTACTGTGGCAATTGACGGAAGAAATGACAAATTAGTCATAGTATATAGTATAGAATAGGAATTATTGTTGTAAATGCTCTACATGTTGTTTTATAGTGTTCTTTGCTCTGTGCAGTCAGTGAGGCTGGAGAAGGTGGGCGGAGCCACGTGTTAGATGCAAGGTTATATGCAAGGTCACAGACAGCTGCCTGTCAGCAAGCTGAGCCCATAAAAAATATTAAAAATTAAACAAACAAATAAATAAATAAATAAATAAAAGATGCAAGGTTATAGTAGTTTTGGATTTTTCATTATAGTTTAGTTTTATTTAGTTTGACTTTTTTTCTCTAATTCAGTTAGTTTTAATTTGTTTTTAGAGCAAGTTTGGTAGTTTTTATTAGTTTTCTTTTTTTTTTTCTAAATGCTTAGTTTTAGTGTGGTTTTAGTATTAATTTTAGTTTTGTCGTATCTTTTCTCTTCTTCTCCGTCGTATTCAAATAAATCCCAGACAGGACTCTGCTGCTTTCTCCCAACTTTAGTCTCCATGTTTCCAGGTAGAGTGGGGACCAGAGGACGACTGGAAACCACAAGCGATAGACCGTGAAGTGTCGTATGGTGCCGTTAGCTAAAATTACTAGAGTGAAATAAATCGATTTTGTATTAATCCGACATTGACAAAAACAAAAACTAATGGAATTTTTCCATAATTTTAATACATTGTAGTTAGTTTTGTAAGTACACAATACAGTTTCAGTTAGTTATCTTTTTCTTTTCTTTTAATCATAGTTTTTTTATTTATTTCAGTTAAAAATGTTTTTTCAATTCTAGTTTTCGTCATTTCGTTAGTTTTCGTTAACGACAATAACCTTGATTAGATGCAGCAGTGTGCCGTGTGACCTCTCACTTCTGTGTCAGTTCAGTGTATTGAGTGCTGTGGTCTGAATTCTGCACTCTGGACGTTGTCTCAGTGGCAGGTTTATATCAATGTCTGATTTACCTACCTACCTCCCCCCACCCCCCATTTGAAAATCTTAAAAAAAAAAAAAAAAAAAAAGATTTGACCACAAGTTGAACCTGAGTCTTCAGCATTGCAGTCAGATACATGACCAAGTGAGCTAAATCTCCACTGTTTATAAATCTGACCCATTTGCTATCTTGTACCGTGGTACTTTTGGGTAGGTAACAAGTTACCAGTCTAGACATGATATAATGAGGGTGCTGATTGGCTCTGTGGTAATAGACAAAGCGATATTTTGTGCCACAGTACTGTGTCAATAGCCACTTTGAAAAAAAAAAGTCACATTTCCTGATGATCTGCACCAAAATGAGTTTGGTTTTCATAAATGCCCACAGTCCCATTACATTTTGTCATTTTGTGTTGAATGGTTTAGTAGTTTTTGTGTCATCCTGCCAACTGTCATACATGTGAGTGACCAAGTAACCTCTTGGTGGAGCTAAAAACAATAAAACAACAACATGAAGATGAAAGCACAGTCAGAAAACAGATGTTCTACTAAAAAGTCTAATGTTACTGATGAGTAAAAACCATGTTATCCATCGTTGGGTTTATTCCTTAAGTGGGACTTTTCTGCATGTGTACCTTATCAGTTTTTCAGACATATCTAACTACCCCCCTATTACTGCGCCATTATACGCTGCCACTTTGTGGCATTTTCACACAACGTTTGCTTCAGTGAGAAAACATGATGGCCTCCAATTGAAAGCATGTTAAAAAGGTCACACATCCAAATAAATGCCAACAATGCCAAAGTATTTCCCCTTATATAAACACTCACGCACACACAATGAGAGGGAACAGACTAGTTGAAAGGACATAATGTAATGCGAGCTTGGCCTTTAATTAAATAGCACAGGATTGATTTTTTTTTTGGCCACAATTGAATGGAACTGTGGAAGAAAGCAAGGTTTTATAATGACATGACTTAGTGTCCAATAACATTAGATGACTCTCTGAGGGTAATTAAAAGTGCTACTGTATCTGAAAAGTCAAATCAGTGGTCAGAATAAAATGTTGTATGTTCTGCAAATGACAACACGTTGAATCAAAAACTCAATTTGTCACTGAAACGTGCTGATAGTTCGTCTTTCCTCAAGCGGCGTGGCAGATAATCCAGGAGTTTGTCTCTTTATTGAAAGAAAAACCATGGAAACCAGACAATAGTTCTGTAAAAAAAAAAAAAAAAGCAGGTGACTTTTATTTAAACCCTATTAATATTCAGAGACATAACAATGGGTCATTGTCTTAAGGGCTGGGTGTTTTTTTTTTTGTGTTTTTTGTTACTTCTAAAATGTGAGCATGGGTTATAAGTTCACATACTCAGACTCTTAGGGCCTGATTTACTAAGTTCTGGGGCGCAATCTGGGGGTAACCATGACAACCTCATGGGGCCCAGCATTTCCAGGAGGCTCACTGGATAGGTCAGAAGTTGTGATAATTTCGTGTATGTCGGACGTTCAAAGTTAAGTTTCACTTCTGTTTCCACGGCTGTTGCGGTCGTTATGGTACTCACATCACATCTCCATTATGTAAGGATCTCCCATTCCAGCTGATCTGAAAAAAGTTATGAAAAAAAAAAAATTACTATTATGTCAGTCACTGTCAATAATTATGATGACAAATGTCAAATCTGCATCTCTGGGCTGACTTTTCTTTCTGAGTGAGAGTTGTAGAAATTAGATTACTTCTTATTTGTGGTGTGAACATATTTGACAGAAAATTCCCATTCTTTGAAACTGTTTTTCAAATATCAATTTCCATGTATGAGTTTAAATTTTGAATCATATTTGATACATGGGGTCTCAGTGCTTAAATATTATTATATTTGAACAAACAAAAACAACATACAACACAAACATGCCTAAGAAATTAGTCATTCCTTTTCAACATTGGCTCGTAGCCTGAGATCTTCAGAGCAGCACCTGCTGATGGTTCCTTGCACCTGTTTTAGCCCACGGGGTGACAGGTCTTTTAAAGCTGTCGCACCGCGCCTTTGGAATGACCTGCCTCTACACCTACGGTCCATGGACTCTGTAGAGATTTAAAAAAAAAACACCTTAAAACACTCCTGTTCAAGCAGGATTTTTAATTTCCCAACTGACTCAGGGCTGCTACAAACTGATTGCACTTTATGTATTTATTATATTTTAATTGTATTTTATTGTGCTTTAATGGTATTTTAATTGCATTTTTATTTGTACTGTTTATTTGTACTTTGCACTGTAAAGCACTGTCTGTGAAAAGTGCTCTATAAATAAAATTTACTTACTTACTAAAGTTCTGCCTCCTTCCTCATTAACGACAGTCTTGTAGTGTCACTGGAAAGGCCTCTGGTGAACGAATTCCTCCCCCCGGTGGATTATCAGTGTATTGCATGTATCTAAATATATACATCAGGTTTTTCAAGAAAAAAAAAATCACACTGATCATGTAGGGGGCTTCAAAACTCATGTATCATATATGATACGTTTGGCGTTATGGGGTTAATTTGTTCTGTGACTGAGCTCGTAACTCAGTTTGCTCATTTATCAAATCAGTTTTCCCAATTGAAATGAAGTGAAATTCCGTTCATCAGTTCCAGCCCCATAAGTCCAAATACATCTAGCACAGGTGTTACGACCCATAGGTGGGTCTGTGTGTCACTTCGTGGGTGTGTCCATTTTTTCTTTGGTGTGAGTGGATAATGTGTTCCAGGTGCTGAGCCAGATTACCCCCCGCGATTGGAGCAGCGGCTGGAGGCGGACCTTTAAAGACCGCGGAGCTGGGCCGGACCGATGTCGCACTTTCCTTTACTCCCAACCCCGCCTTCATTCCGCCAGTGTTCCCGGTTCAGCAGTAGGGGTGGGCTGCCCTTTCTCTTTTGCCTCATTTTCTCCTGTGTTTGGTAAGGAAGGTTAGATCTTGTATTTTGTTTCTTTCTTTTGCAGGTCAGCTTCATTTCTCGGTAGTGGAGTTTTGTTTGTTATTTTGGCCAGAGCCCACCCCGAAGTTTCAGTTGCCTTTTTGTCCAGTTTTCAGTATCTTTATTTTGTGCCATGTAAATAAATCACTTTTTGTTAAACATGCATAACCCATGTCTGGAGTTTCTCTCTGTGGCTTGGAAGTGAGGAAAGGTGACCACACTTTTCATGTTGCACCCTAGGGTCCCCTAGCTGGGGCGTAACACAGGGGTCACCAACCCTGGTCTTCGAGATCTACTATCCTCCATGTTTTAGATGTATCCCTCTTCCAACACACCTGATTCAAATGATAAGCCTATCATCAAGCTCTGCAGAAGCCTGATAATGACCGTCAGGTGTGTTGGAAGAGGAAAACATCTAAAACATGACCAGGGTTGGTGACACCTGGTCTAGTGTATCCAAAACATCTTTCTAACCTATGAGTATCGTACTTTGAATCTATGTGTAACTTATATCGAACGTATATCCAATGTATATTGACGTATGTGGAAACATTTAACCCTTTCATGCACGAATTATGAGAACCTTAATCAAAATTTTTTCCTGAGTGTTTTTATCCCTCTTTAGCATGAAAAAAACAATGTGATTGAAAATTTTCTTCTGAAAAATAAATAAAAATAAATAAATAGAAATAAAAATAATTGAAAAAATGTAAAAAAAAATCCATTAAAAAATAATAATGAAAAAAAAAAAAAAATCTTATTAACCTATTTTTCATGAAGTTGCAAAAATGTCCACTCAGCTGGACACCACACGTTTATTTTTTGACACACAGAAACATGTATTTACTGATAAATTGTGTGAAAACTCTGGGGTGGGCTTGTAATTCTGGGGGTTTATGATCAGGAGAGATCTACATAATGTTACCAATTCATGTCAGAAAAGATATGTAGTGTCTTAAAACTTTAATAAAGATATGTGTAAAAAAAACAAAACAAAACAAAACAAAAAAACAACGGAAAGAACAACAAGATCCATGAATATACAAGAGAACAGCTGTAGAACAGCTGTCCACTGTAGCGACCACTATGCATGAAAGGGTTAATGTGTTGTGGACTAGAGCCCGACTGATTAATACCGATTATACTTCTTCCCACTCCTTTTTGAGCACAAAAAAATTGTATTTATTTATTTGTTTTGACCATGTTGTATGATTCTTTGTTATCTGATGATTTTATGTGCTCAAAATAAACTACTAAATAAACCACTACTATTAATCAACATCGGCCAATATGTAGCCGATGTATTAACTTTTTTTGCTGCGTGGAGATTCTGTCGCTCGCTGCTCCTGTGTGTGTGCTGCCCTGACAGTTAGAGGAACAGTAAAGCGACTTAGTTTCACTTTCACTCCTGCTCGGACAATGACGCTATGACCCCCCCCACACACAATCACGTAATCACGGAGCTACCTAACTCAGAATTTTGTGGTAAGTCATATTTTTTGGTCTAATTATTTTTGTGATTGCATAGTTTGCATTTGAAAGTTGTGTAAATTATCTTTGTGAGATAAACAAAGATTTATGCAACTGTTTATCCACCTGTCCACAATTATCTAATATAAGATTATTATATCCTGTGTAGATCAGTGTTCTTATTTCATATATCGACCACTATATCGGTTATCGGCCAATATTGGATATCAACCGATATACTGGATATTGGCTTTTTCTAGCCCCCAATATCGGTATCGGCATCGGCCCCAAAAATCCCATATCGGTCGGGCTCTATTGTGGACGACCTCTTTTCACCTCCTCAGGACAAAAGCGTTTCAGCACCTCCCCCCTGGACAGCGACCAGCAGCAGGAGATAATACATGTAATACCTAACATCACCAGAATCTTTATATTTAGAATCCAGCTAAAATAAAATAAATTTGAATTAAATACATATTTTTTTCTTTACCAAAGCCACAGAGGGATGAAAGAGAGCAGAAGGATGAAAATTCGTAAGTTGATGCACTCGTAAGTCAAGGTAGTGTGTGTGAATAAACATTTTTAGATCATAAACCAGTGCAGAAAAACACAAACACAGGAAATGAATGCATCCACCTCACATTCACAAAGACATGTACCCAGAAATGTTGAAATGAAATACATTTTTGTCTCAGAACTGTTGAGATATACCCATAATATTTTATCCCAGTGGATGGGTTAGAGTCTGTGTTTTTATACAGCAAAATCTGATTAATGCTTCTCTTTGTCTTAAAACAAAAAACAAGCACTATCAGTTCCCAGTGTTTTCTTTGCTTTACAGACACTTTCATAACGTCTGTCAGAGAAAAATGAAGTGCAGCATGCGTGTGTGATAAACAGCAGTTATGCCTTGGAGAGTGCGTTTAACTTCAAACCCCAGCTGACAGCCAAAACTTACCAGGAATGTATTCAGTGTGACTTTTGCCAAGGTTATAAAGACATTTATCAGCGCTGAGTTCTTGCTAAATACAATAGAAGAGAATGAAGAATGAATGTGCTTTGCTGCAGCACAGGGCGCTGGCTGAGCTCGACGTATTATAGGCCAAGTGCTGCCTGAGTGGAGGGACAGTGGCCGTCATATGAAGCAATATTCACACTAATCTAGTTTCCTACATTCCTTCAGTCACAGGGATCCAGTAAACAGCGTCTTTAACCCATAAAGACCCAGTGCTACTTTTGTGTCAGTTCCCAAATGAATTTTTCTCAATATTAAACCTTTCTTAAGTGATATATTACCATTGATTTTAAGATTATCCTGCTTATTTTGTGTTGTTTTTTTTTCCGTGTAAATCAAGTATTTTCCTATATTTAATTCACTGATTATGTAGATCAGTGGTTCCCAACCTTTTTTGGCTCATGACCCTATTTTAACATCACAAATTTCTGGCGACCCCAGACATTCAAAAAGGAGACTTTTTTTTTCCCTCAAATGAATTTGTTTTTGATCATGTAATAGTTTACTATACTACACTGTACAAAAAAAAAAAAAAAAAAAAAAAAAAAAGAACAGTAAAAAAATAGTATTATTCTGGCAGCAGGGGTGCCGAAAAAATACTGTAAAATAATCATCTCATAAAAATACGGTAATTTTTCAGAATTAAAATATAGTTTTTTGCCCTAACTTTACATGAGATTTTGCTTTTTTTCTGTTTTTTGACTTTTTTTTGACTTTTTAATGTTTAATAAAGAATATTTTCATGTATTAAAACAATCAAATTACCTATAAATAAATATATAAATCATTTTCAGTGAGACTAAGTTGTCCATTCCACTGATAAAAACTGTATTTGGACAGTTTATCAGTGATTATACATGTTATACATTCACAAAAATACATTTATTCAACATTTTTGTTGTGAAACCTCCCGTAATTACACAAGATATTTGTCAGTTAACGAATTGATAAACTGTTAAGCTTACAGAGCAATTACTTCTTTTACAGTTAATTGTCAGTAATTTTATCTTGTTTATTTTTTTTTAACAGTATTAAACTTTAAATCAACAGTTTAATCTCATAAATAGAAAAGAAATATTTGTGAAATTATGATACATTTGCAAATGTATTTTAACTGTATTTTTCTGTGAAAAAAGAAAAAAAAAATCTTTTAAAAAATGAGAAAACTGAAGAAAAAGTGAATTTTTCAGCAAATATATCAATAACTGAACATAAAACAAATGTCTCCATCCACTGCCATTGATCCAACTCCATGGGTTTTACTGGTGAATCAATGTTGAAGAAGATGCCGGTGTTTCCACGTTCACCACGGAGCCTGTGAACGTCCAAATGGGTCATATCTGATGACCATGAAAAGATGACAAACTGTATTTTACACCAATTATTTACATATGAATATGATTAGTGGATCAACAGGTATTTAACATTTTACATCAGTAGATACTTTTGGTCGCCAGTGGCTGTTTAGGTTTTTATGGGTTAAAATCACCCGCAGACATGGACTGCGATTTCCTCTAGGATTATGGTAAAGGCCGATTTGACGGATCCCTGTTAGAAAATCAATACAAGGAATGAATCCATTCATTTAATTCATTTTTTCCTTCACTTATTATGTTTCAGGGTCACAGACGACTGAGGCCTGCTGGCCAGAGGGCAAAAAATAACACATGAACTATTGAGTATTTACAATCCGCTGTGCATGTCTTTAGGGAGGCAGCGAAAATACTGAATGTAAACATAAGTAAACAGTGCACGGAGTGAGCCCTGCAGCGCTCTGACATGAACTCATGAGCTGCTTGTTAAGGCGTACATGAGGAGGAGTGCTGAGATAATACTAGGCCTGCAACACCAAAAATAAATGGCATATGAAAACAAGCATGCTGTTTATTTTAATATATGTAGTCTTACAGTTATCATACAAAACTGAATATCTTTCATGCACAGATATCCTTATTTTTCTTCCATTCACACACTGTAAAAAATGACTGTAGAATTAACACCAAAACATTGTAAAATTGCAGCATAAAAAACTGTAAGTGACAATACAATGCAAAGTTGTTTATTTGAAAATATTTTTGTGTTAATGATTGAATCAAATATAGCTGTAGTTTTTACAGGAAGAGTATGTGAACAAAACCAGATTTGTATGTAGAAATGATGTATTTTTATTTTGTTGTTGTAAAATAAAACTGGAAATTGAAATACAATGTGGTGCCGTTTAAAATGCAGGACCATAATGTTGAAATAATGGCATATTTGCTTTCATATATATATATATATATATATATATATATATATATATATATATATATATATATATATATATATATATATATATACAGGGTGGGAAGCAAAATTTACAATATTTTGAGGCAGGGATTGAAAGACAGTGTATAACCAATTAGTTTATTGAAAGTCATGAGAATTTATTTGCCACAAGAAAATTGACATAATAGAAAATGTTTTTATTCTATGTGTCCTCCTTCTTTCTCAATAACTGCCTTCACACACTTCCTGAAACTTGCACAAGTGTTCCTCAAATATTCAGGTGACAACTTCTCCCATCCTTCTTTAATAGTATCTTCCAGACTTTCTCGTAATAGTTTTGCTCATAGTCATTCTCTTCTTTACATTATAAACAGTCTTTATGGACACTCCAACTATTTTTGAAATCTCCTTTGGTGTGATGAGTGCATTTAGCAAATCACACACTCTTTGACGTTTGCTTTCCTGATTACTCATATGGGCAAAAGTTTCTGAAAAGGTATGGATAATAGTGTTAGGTATGATTATGACATCAACATATGTTTGGTTTCAAAACAATTGACGTAGTGTCTGCTGAGAAAAAACCACTAAATGTTTATTGTAAATTTTGCTTCCCCACCCTGTATATATATATATATATAAGTTATAAACAAGTAAACATTTAACAATGCAACATTTTAAATTTGTAAATTAATGGGTTGGTAGAGTTGGTAGAGCAGCTCGTCCAATAACCAAAGGGTTGGTGGTTGGAATCCTGGTCCTGACTGTCAAAGTGTCCATGGAAGACACTGAACCCTAAATTGTTCCCAGTTGGACCTGGTGGTTTTGGAAAGTGCTTTGGACACTGTGAAGGTGTAGAAAATGTGCTAAATAAGTGCAGTCCATTTACCATTTAAATCCAGTGTTAAATGTACGTGTTTAAAATGTTAAATATACATGTTTAAAATGTTAAATCTACATGTTTAAAATGTTAAATCTACATGTTTAAAATGTTAAATCTACATGTTACTCCGTAAATATGTTTGCAGTTGGATGTGTTTTTTACAGTATTGTCCTGGAAACCACAGCTGACAGTTTTTTTCCCTAAAAACAACAGGATTTTTTTTTACAGTGCAGCATATATAGCCTAAATGATATACAGAAAAAAATAAATATGGAAGACACAATGTTGTCGAATCAATAGCCCACTAATGTTTAAAAGCATGAATTAATTTGGATAAGGTCCTGTTGCTTTTCTAAAAAAATTTAACATCCATAATGGTAGCGTTTTGTCAACATAATGAAGGAGTAAATGGTGTGAGGTAAAAAAAAATGAATTTGTTAAATGAAATGGAAAATGAACGGGTGATGTAGTAAGCGTTTCCATGCTCAGCTCCCACATACTAAATGTCACACACAGGGAAACCTGGCTGTTACACAGTGAACGGCCAAGAAACGCACAAACACAAACCTGAGCATCTGTTAGGATTTCTCTTTTTGGGCACGACAACAAAGTGCACAGAGGGAGCCCATTGTAGAGCTTTTTGATTTGAAGGAAAGGGTGAATGTAGCCTTTCTAGTGTGTGAATGTAGTGGAGTGTTGCAATTATACTCCATTTGTATGTTTACATGTACTAACCTTGCAATAATGATCAAAGGTAGAACGATTTTTTTGTGCAATAACTGCTTACACTTCTAACCCTTTCATGCATACTGGTCACTACAGTGGATAGGTATTCTACAGCTGTTCTCTTGTATATTCATGGATTTTGTTGTTCTTTTCGTTGTTTTATTTTATTTTATATTTTACACATATCTTTATTAAAGTTTTAAGACACTACATATCTTTTCTGACATGAATTGGTAACATTATGTAGATCTCTCCTGAGCAGAAACCCCCAGATTCATGAGCCCCCCCCCCCCCCCCCCCCCCCCCCTATAGTTTTCACACAATTTATCGGTAAATACATGTTTCTGTGCATCAAAAATTAAACGTGTGGTGTCCAGCTGAGTGGAAATTTTTGCAACTTCATGAAAAACAGGTTCATAAGATTTTTTTTTTTTTCATTATTATTTTTTAATGTATTTTTTAATTTTTTTTAATAATTTTTATTTTATTTTATTTATTTTTTTTTTTTTTCAGAAGAAAATTTTCAATCGCATTGATTTTTTCATGCCTAAAGAGGAATAAAAACACTCAGGAAAAAATTTTGATCAAGGTTCTCATGATTTGTGTATGAAATTCTCATACAATACCTTCATGTTAAACTTTAACATTTCTTGACAGATTGTTCTAATACAACATTTAGCAATTACACAATTACACAACAATACAATGCATTAACGTGATTTATAATCATTGTACTATTATGTGTACAATTCTAAAAAAAAAAAAAAAAAAAAAAAAAGACTGCAAGAAAAGCACAAATGTCAAACATACCATTTCTTTGAATTTCCTATTAATTTCAAGTTGCACCCTGAAGAAAACAATAGATACTGAATATTAAATGTAGTGTAGTTGAGTTTGTGTCAAAGCAATTATTTAGTCTCCATCTGATATACAACCCAAATTTAATCCCAAATATACTGTTAATTATTGAAGGTCATGCAGTATTTAAAATATATTATGTTTATGTTTTGTTTTTTTTTATTATTCAATTTAATTTGGTTTTCAAAACATGCTGTGTATGCAATTATGATGAGGCATTTTTCATTCTATGAGGGTAAGGAGGTGGAAATAACTTCTACATCTACCTCATTTTGTCTTGACTCTAATACTGTTCACTTTCTAAAAAATAACTTTCTAAACTTTGCAGATGTTAAACCTGAGCCAAAGAGTCCATGTTTGATCCAACCCAAATAGGTGGTCTAAGTCTGCATGTATAAGTTACAGAGTCAAACAGAGCTGGACCTGAATATTTGATTACTTGAGTGCAGTTTTCAGTTTTATTCATCCTGTAGACATCATCACTAGACAACCTTTTAAATTAAACACTATGGTGCATCTGTTCACATCTAAACTGCGTTTGTTAAAGGTGGGGTGGGAAAGGTTTTCCTGGAGCATTTTTTACTATATTGCTTAAAATCCCCTTCACACCTCGATTACAACCAATTAATTAAACACATAAATAAAAAATTAGTCACCTATGGAATGGACAGGTCTGAAAAAACACCATCCAATCATTTTAAGTGCTCAACTGAAATTATTGAACGGTGATATGTCTATCAAACACAACCGCCATTTGCCCCACCACAACCACCACCACTCTGCGCGTACCTCTAGTCCATTATGGGATATCTTTTGGAATTTGTACGTACTAGGCCTGTAACGGTACACGTGCATCTTGTTTTTATTTATTTGCTCTTATCTATTTTATTCCTTTACTTATCCATGCTGCTATACCGATGAATGGTGCAACACTGAACACTTTTTGTCCTGTCTGTAAGCGTGATCAAGTGCCTGTCTTGCATGTTTAATGTACAGGGGTTGGACAAAATAATGGAAACACCTTCACCTCAAGATGATAATGCCCCAATCCATACAGCTAGAATTGTTAAAGAATGGCATGAGGAACATTCTAATGAAGTTGAGCATCTCGTATGGCCGGCACAGTCCCCAGACCTCAACATTATTGAGCATTTATGGTCAATTTTAGAGATTCAAGTAAGACGTTGATTTCCACCGCCATCATCTCTAAAAGAGTTGGAGGGTATTCTAACTGAAGAATGGCTTAAAATTCCTTTGGAAACAATTCACAAGTTGTATGAATCAATACCTCGGAGAATTGAGGCTGTAATTGCCGCAAAAGGCGGACCTACACCATATTAAATTATATTTTGTTGATTTTTTAAGGTGTTTCCATTATTTTGTCCAACCCCTGTATGTGTTGTTGTAATGCCAAGCAATCACCTAGACTGCAAAACAAATCTACCTACGGGTATAAATAAAGTAACCTTGACCTTGACCTTGTACCGAACCGTTTCGGTACACACCTGTTCGGTTCGGTACACAGCTGTACCGAAACGGCACAGTATGTTGACAAAAAGAAAAAGGAATGAAAGACGTTGTTTGATGCGGAACTTTAAATCTGCGCAAGTTTCACACGGACATATTGAAGGACGTGCACATTGACATGAGATAACAGCTGATATAAGGTAAAAAAAACCCAACAAATATGATGTCAACCTGGAAGGAAGAGACTGAAGACCCTCCACCATCAGTACAATCCTGTTTGGGATCAGTTCAGGTCCCGGTGAAAGACAACAACAGGGAAAGAGACGCTGATAAGATGGACGTTGTTTGCCGCCCATGACCTACGGTAGTTCTAAAACACTTACTCTAGCTCTGTCTGTCTAATTGTCTCTCTCTCTCTCACACACACACTGTATAACAGAGGAATAGAACCCGGAGTTGGACATTGAAAGTATATAAAGTTTCACTTTTGTTTCACGCCAGGATTAGTTACGTTAGTTTTGGACCCCCACCCCCCCCCAGCTCCGACCAAAAAAAAACAAAAAAAAAAAACCTAAAATATCCCCCCCAACAAATCGCACCCTGCACGTACACAAAGTGGCCTAAACAGTTTGTTCTCTGTCCTACATCCCTATCTGTTTGTGTATGATATTGTACTGTTAAATCTGCTGTAATTATTGAAGAAAATGTTTGATTTGTTGAGTCTGTTTGTATGACCATACTGACACGAACATAATGTTGTGGATAATTCAGTTACTGTATTATGGATTGTTGTGGTACAATGCTAAAATTAGGGCAATAGTATAGGTTAATTGCTGTACAAAGTTAATAAAAAAGGTGTAAAAGGACTGAGGGGTAGGATTGAATAAGTTTATACTTCTTCCTACTCCTTTTCAAGCATGCAAAATTCAGACTTGTATGTGCTTGAAGATAGATTCTGTCCATTTAAAAGTTCTTTTGTTTATGTCTTAATTTGCTTTGTTTTGTTTTATTTTCTTTGCATGTTCAAAATAAAAAATAAAAATAAAATAAAATAAATAATTTGGTTAATTTTTTGTTGTCAAAGTTGCTCTTCAGTTTATTTAAAGAGAATACGTTTGTCCTCTTGTTAATGTTGAACTTCATGTGGAATTTTTTTGTTATTTTTCTGCAGATTGTGAACTGACAGAACTGTGATTAGATTTTTGTTGTTTGTTCAAAACTACCTGTCAGAGAAAAGTGCAATACTAATGTTTAAAATACATTTAGTAATATTAATAATTAATTTTATTTCCTATTTGATTTATAGCAGCAGAATTATATTCCTGTTATTCTATATTCTATTGTGTCCAAAAATTGGAGGAAAATTTTTCAAAAATTCATAAATATATTAAAGACATTTTGAAGGGTTTTCTTTCTTTCTTTCTCCGAACCGAAAAAAAAAAAAAAAAAAAAAAAACGAACCGTGGCTTTCAAAACCGTAAACGTACCGAACTGAAAATTTTGTGTACCGTTACAGGCCTAGTACGTACATAGTGACGGTAGACTCAAACTTCCTGTTATTGTCACATGTGTTTTCTACGATTTTAATTGCATTTATACATGTGCAGATGTAAAAGAATGAATCAGATTAACCTGTATACATGCATGAAGACATCAGAGTATTAGGGAGAAATCCAGGTGTGTTAATCTGATTTCTCATAACCAGATTACTGCTGTTATCTGATAAAACACTGTTAGATATGATCACTTGAATAATCTGATAATTCCAGAAATCAGATCGTGATCGGTGTATTCGTGGCTCAGTGTCTAGTTTAAGTTGTCTACTTGGCTCTGTCTAAACTGCAGTGCAGGAGGAAAACTAAATCAAAACATGATGTCTGATCCTTGGTTCTGACTTTCAGGTGTGGAAAAAAAAACAGCCCTTAATCTCTTCAAATAGTGGCTGGAGTGAGGAGTGGATGGGGGCAGGTTCGTGTTATTTTGTGGCCTCAGAAGAGTTAAAACACCTGTGGCTCGCGAGCTGAATTGGAAGGTAAATTGGTCCCTGGTCATTTTGATGAACCGGTGCTGAGTTCCTGATTCCCCCGTGCTCTTGTTTTATTGTGTTTTTCACCTACTCGAAGAAAAGACTTACAAACAAAAACTTGCTGAAACACAATGGCAAAGCACACTTCACCGTAGAAGTATGTGTGAGTTGTCACCACATGGGTAAAGCTCACACACACAAAGGTTTGGGTTGGAGCAAAACACATAAAATTGTCTTTAAAAGCACACATGTACGAGAAAACAGATTTTATTTTAACCCTTTCATGCACGAATTATGAGAACCTTAATCAACATTTATTTCCTAAGTGTTTTTATTCCTCTTTAGGCATGAAAAAAACAATGTGACTGAACATTTTCTTATGAACCTATTTTTTATGGAGTTAAAAAAATGTCAGCTTGACAACATGCATTTAATTTTTGAAGCAAAGAAATATGGATTTACTGATATATCATGTGAAAACTATGAAATAAAAACCTTTTTAATGCTGCTAATCTGCTGTTTTGTCACATTTTAACATACTCTAATACAGTGGTTCTTAACCTTGTTGGCGGTACTGAACCCCACCAGTTTCATATGCGCATTCACCGAAACCTTCTTTATTAAAAAATACGATATGATTTTTTTCAAATTCAAGACACAGGTATATGTTTTACTGGTGCACAAAATGAACCGTGCATTAACATCACTGTGTTCAAAGAACAAAACCAATACAGTGCATGAACTCACAACAAATTACATACCTTTTCACAAAGACATGACCTTTTTTCATACAACCACACTGAAATGGTTTTAATTTTTAACCTTATGTATTCCAATAATGAACTTATTGTATTTATGATATTTATCATTTTTAACATTTTAACACACACCCATCACCTAATTTCCATCAGGCTACAATAATAATGAATATTTACTGCAAATCAGTGGGACTTCTGCTGTTGTGTATATGTATGTGTAGGCCGTCAGGTCAACCCGGTTTTCGTTTCATCTCGCTCCGAACTTTCCGAACCACGCAATTTTGACATAAAAAAAAGATAATTGCATGTAGTGTATCAAAAAAAAAAAAAAGTTCTCATTATACTCCTTCAGTATTTTTGTGATCGTTGTTTTATTACGGCACTAGCTCGGCTTTTGCCTAATACGATTTCTCCATCCGCGATGGTGCGTCGGTCATCTCATGATTGTAACTGACCAGTGTGGTGACCGAAAAATGTAAACAAACGCTACACATGGCTGCCTCCGTGGTTAACAGGAAGTAGCAAAAGTCATAACAACGATGTGGAAAATACTCAAATAATTCATCGTCAGACGAGTGGAAGAGATTATAAACACTTCCGGATGTGTTGTAGTGCTATAAGCAACAATACACCGCGTGTATTGGATGTCAATCAGAGAAAGAGTCTCCGAAGCCGTTTGTTTACATACACGGACCTAGCCCGACACACACACCCGACTAATGAGTCGAGTGTGTGTCTTGACCTCCGCCGAACCCCTGAGACTGACTCACCGAACCCCTAGGGTTCGATCGAACCCAGGTTAAGAACCACTGCTCTAATACAAGTCATTACTCACTTCATGGAAATAATATGCAAAAAAAACCCAACTTTTTGTAAAAAAAACAAACAGTTAATTGCAGTTTAGTAACAGTAACAAGCAATTGATTTTCATTTTTTTGTTTAGTTTTGTTTGTTTTGAATATGCAACAAGACAAAGTAATCTTACTTAGTCCTTAGAAATAAAACAGGTAGTAAGAGGTCATGGAAGAAAACAAAAAAAAAAACAAAAACAAAACTTATACAGGGTGGGGAAGCAAAATTTACAATATTTTGAGGCAGGGATTGAAAGACAGTGTATGACCAGTTAGTTTATTGAAAGTCATGAGAATTTATTTGCCACAAGAAAACTGACATAATAGAAAATGTTTTTATTCTATGTGTCCTCCTTCTTTCTCAATAACTGCCTTCACACGCTTCCTGAAACTTGCGCAAGTGTTCCTCAAATATTTGGGTGACAACTTCTCCCATTCTTCTTTAATAGTATCTTCCAGACTTTCTCGTAATAGTTTTGCTCATAGTCATTCTCTTCTTTACATTCTAAACAGTCTTTATGGACACTCCAACTATTTTTGAAATCTCCTTTGGTGTGACGAGTGCATTCAGCAAATCACACACTCTTTGATGTTTGCTTTCCTGATTACTCATATGGGCAAAAGTTTCTGAAAAGGTATGGATAATAGTGTTAGGTATGATTATGACATCAATAAATGTTTGGTTTCAAAACAATTGACGTAGTGCCTGCTGAGAAAAAACAACTAAATGTTCATTGTAAATTTTGCTTCCCCACCCTGTACATATACATGACTTCATTTGCACATTCGAAAAGGAGTGAGAGGAAGTATAATTTATTTAATCCCACCCCTTCAACACTCAAACATGTCACTGCAAATCAGGTTTATCAAGAACAGTAAAGTTACACTAATGGTATGAACGTCAGTGTATGGGATGATGTATAAGTGTCTACTGTGTTGGCTGATATGGAACTAAAACAATAAAATCCATGAATATTTAAGAGAACAGCTGGAGAATAACTATCCACTGTAGTGACCAGTATGCATGAAAGGGTTAAAGTGATGTTAATTTATTCCCACGTTACTTGAACGTAGAAAGCATCGACCATTTGAAATGACGTCTTTTTCAGTATCCTGCGTTTCCTTTTCTCTCCGGAGCCCCTTGTGCAAAAACTCCCCTTAAGCTTCAGAGGTAAAGTACAACACACAACCGTCTTCCCACACACTACAGCCTACTGTTTGGCTACAGTTTGACTTGATTGAATAATTGATCTCTTCGGTCTCCTTGATATGAGAGGAAAGTAATAAATGCTCGAGCCTCTAGGTATTTCATTAGCCTCTAGGAGGGGCTGTGCAAACAAATTTAAAGGGAAGAGTAAACTCTTCAGAGTGTGGCTGTTTACAATGAAGAGTATGTCAGTGACCCTCTGCAGAGTTCTAGGATTCATTATTTCCGTTTTAAACATAGTCTATGCATTATAAATCATTATATAGCATCCAAAAGCACATGCTCTCTACCAAGAATCACACATGATAGATGATTTTCACTTTTACTTTGGCCATTATGTACAGGTCAATAAGCAGCTCATTTTTTGCCATTGAAAAAGTGTTTCATTCAGATTTGGGAAATTTCTGTTTTGTCAGAATAACACAGGGATGTCAAAAATAATACCCACTCTACTATTACAAGTCTGCGAAAAATGCAGTAATATGTTGAAAAGATCCTGCAGAAGATTAGCTGAAACCATAAAGCAGGGGTGTCAAACTCATTTTATTTCAGGGATCACATTAAACCCAAATCGATCTCAAGTGGGCCGGACCAGTGAAACAGTAGCATAATAACCTGTAAATAATGACGACTCCAAATTTTTCTTTTTTTGTTTTACTGCAATCAGAATTAAATCATGAAAATATGTAAATTTAGAAACTATCCAAACAAAATGATGTGAATAACCTGAAAAAAACTGAAATTTCTTGAGAAAAATAAGTGCCATTTTAACAATATTACACCTCAACTTACCATTTATACATGTATGTTACAGATCGGATCTACAAAAGGCACAACATATTTAATAACAGGAAGAGTAATGTTAAAATTTCACTTTCAAAAGTTCAGGTTTTTCACATTTTATTGTTAAAGGATAGTTTGTAAATGTTAATATTTTCATAATTTAATGTAAGTTTTTACACTAAAACTAAGAGAAACATTTGGAGTTCATTATTTACAGGTGTAATGTAATATTATGTTTTTCACATTAGACTAAGAAAATTTGGAGTCATTATTTATAGGTTATTATGCTATTCTTTTAGTTGAGATCACATTGTTCTGTATGTGGAACCTCAACTAAAACAAGTTCGACATCCTTGATTGCTAATATCTTAAATGCGCTTTGCAAATTCATCCCGCGGGTCGGACCCCCGGGCCGCATGATTGACACCCCTGCCGTAAAGTTTTACAAATGAATGCATTACTGACAAGAATATATCCTGTGCATGTTGAATAATGATACTTGAGCAAATTTAACCCTTTCATGCATACTGATCACTACAGTGGACAGCTGCTCAAAGCTGGTCTCTCGCATATTTATGGTTTTTGGGTTTTTTTATTTCCATCGGCCAACACAGTGGACACTTATGCATCATTCCATACACTGTAATTCATACCATTACTGTAAATTTGCTGTTCTAGATAAACCTAATCTGCAGTAACATGTTTGAGTTTAAAAAATTGCTAATTGTTATTAATTACTGTTTTGTATTTTTTAAACAAAAAATTATTTTTTTAGCATACTATCTCCATGCAGGTATGTTAAAATGTGAGAAAACATCAGATTAGCAGCATTAAACATGATTTTATTTCAAAGTTTTCACGCAGTATTTCAGTAAATACATGTTTCTTCGCTTCTAAAATTAAACGCGTTGTGTCCAACTGAGTGGATATTTTTGTAACTCCATGAAAAAATAGGTTCATAAAATGTTTCTTATTTTATCATATCTAAAGAGGAATATAAACAATTAGGGGAAAAAAATCATTAATATTCTCGTTATTCATGCATGAAACTTTACAAGTCCAAGAACAGAAGGTATAAAAATAGAAGTAAAAGAGAAGTCTGTGTTGCCAATAATGTCTAACTGTCAGTCAATTAAATAATGTTTCTTAAATAATGCCATGTTTCTTCTACACTGGTAACAGTGACGTATGTGGTGGTGTTCATGACTGTTAATGGAGTTGGTGAGTTAGAAAAGGCAAAAATTTTCAAGAGTAGAGATCTGATGACATCACTCGATCAGATCATCATATGTCCACAAATGCTTAATTAATCAAATTAATACAAAAATAATCTTATCACTCCCTTAATATCATTATTTCAATTTTGGAACCCTGATCTTAACACTAATAGCATTGTTAATAAAAAATCATCCATATTGTAAGGCTCAGAAGTTAAAATAATTTATGTTGAAGGAATGTAAGGTTTAACAATGGAGTAAATTACAGGGAATAAGTTAATTCAGGTATTTGTTAAAAAAAATATATTGACAGTGTTTACACAAATAACTATTTACATTTATGTTGCGGAATTATTATTTACACATATACACATTTAATTATTGTCATTTGTACTATATAAGCAGCTAAAATAACCTGTTGAAAGTGCCTTTTCTAAAACACTTACATTTACCGATCTAGGTACTGTTAGTTCCTGATTGGCTGGTTCAGCTTTGTGAGATGATGTTTCAGGAAGTGTTGTTGTAGCAGTTACGGCACATGAAAAGTAAAGCGCTGTTGTAAGAAGAAATCCGTCTCCATCCTGCAGTCTCATTTTATAAAGAATGAACTATTAACCACCAACGAACCTTCATGTTACAATATTATTAGTTACTATTTGTCAGGTCATTGTTGTTTTCAACTTTTTTTGTTGATGTTTTCTACAGTTCATTAAACTTCATTGATTCCATGGGCAGAGCCTCTGGAATATGAAAGACTTCCTCTTTCTTTAGAGATAGTGTTTCCTCGTCTCTGGGGGGACTTGAACCACCAACCTTTCGGTTAACAGCCGAATGCACTGACCTATTACGCCACAGAGACTTACTTCATACAGCATCTTGAAACATTTTGATGCAGAACTTTCACTTTTAGCAGCGACAAATGAAAACAAATACAGTGATCCCTTGCCAATTCGCGCTTTAAGTTCCGCGGTTTTAGTTATTCGCGGATTTTTCAGAAATATTCATCAAAAAATAAAAAATCAAGAAAAAATCGCGGAAATTCCGCGAAAATCCACCCCACAGCAGACGAGAGGCCGCAGCTGCCAGAGAGAGAGAGAGAGAGAGAGAGAGAGAGAGAATGTAGAAATGTCAGTTCATGCATGTACGTGTGTTTGTGTGTGTTGATGCTCGAGACCAAAGAGTGAGAGAGAGAGAGAACTGATTGGTTTCTTGTGCGTATGAGAGGAAAAGAGAGCTGGGAGTAGATGTGCGTGTGTTCGTGTGCACGTATACGATGGATAAGCGTCACGAATGAAGAGAGGAGAGAGTACGTGTCAGCTGTTAGTACGTATGCACGTGTGTGTTTTGTTTCCTTTCTACATTCTTTTCTTTCAGTTGTTTTACAGTACGTACATGTACATGTATCCGATCAATATATATGCGTGTATACATGTACTAATCATTGTTTTCTTTTATATATATATATCTCATTTATTTCATAATTATTACATTTGCAGTATTTATATACTATTTATAGATACATACATACATGTACCTAGGTCTAGGATAGGCTCGGGGGGCTCCGGCTCCAGTTCGCGGATTTTCAATTTTCGCGGGGGGCGCCGGTCCCCATTAACCGCGAAAAATAAGGGATCACTGTATAACACATATAACAAATATGAAAGAATACAAGCATATTTCAAAAAATATGTTGACACTATCGACAAAATGGATCTGAACCTGTGAAAATTCATCTCTGCTCCCAAGTCATGCTATGTTTCTTCTTCTTTGTTTTTGTTAGATATCACATTTGATCACGTGAGATTTGTGGCATGGAGGACTAGATTTTTGGTCGGTGGTGGAACAGAATCGTTATGTGTGTGGTGGGCTGTGTTGAGATTATTGGAGCACACCACACACAGCACAATCAAAACTGTTCAAAGCCTGATTTTTTTAATCTATACCAGATAAAACATTTCTTTAGATTGAGAAAATCCTTAGGTGTAAAACTCACCCGTCTTATTAATCAAATATAGTTACTGTTAGTCAGGTCATCTTTGTTTTCGGCTCTTTTTGGTTGATTGTAACCAAGTGTTGATGTTTTCTGCAGTAGATTAAATACTGTTGATCCTATGGGATATTAAAGATCTTGTCTTTATAGACAACATTTCCTCGTCTCTGGGTGGGCTTGAACCACCAACCTTTCGGTTAACAGCCGAATGCGCTGACCTATTACGCCACAGAGACTTACTTCATGTAGGATCTTGAAACATTTTGATGCAGAACTTTCACTTTTAGCAGCAACTAAATAAAAATATAACGCATAAAATATGAAAGAATACAATCACATTTCCAACAATATGTCGACACAATGAACAAAATGGACCAAAATTAACAAAAACTGACCAAAATTTCCAACAAAATGACTGGTTTTAATGTTAATGATCTCGTTCTAATGAGATCTGTCAGTGGGTGGATATATTAGACAAGTGAACATGTAGACCATGAATCTGATGCAGGCAAGGCAAGGCAGGTTTATTTATATAGCACAGTTCATGTACAAGACAATTCAAAGTGCTTTACATAAAACATTAAAAACATTACAGCAGGGAAGCAATGAAGAGTAAAGGCATGAGAAAAAAAACAAAACAAAAACAGATAACTGGATAAAACAGATAAACAGATTAAACAGATAAACAGATTAAACAGATAAAAACTTTAAGCTTAAAAGAAACTATGCAGATCTGAAAGGATGAATAAAAACTGTACTCAAATGCAGCTGAGAACAGGTGGGTCTTTAACCTGGATTTAAATAAACTGAGTATTTCAGCTGATCTGAGGCTTTACACTGATGTGTTAGAAACAATAAAAATGTTCAAGAGTAGGGATCTGAAATGACTGGGTCAGATCATCATATACCCACAGATGCTGAATTAATCAAATTAACAGCAAAATAATCTAATCATTCCCTTAATATGATTATTTCCATTTCAGAACCCTGATGTTAACACCAATAGCGTTGTTAATCAATCAAACGTAGTTGCCATTCGTCAGGTCATCTTTGTTTTTAACTCTTTTTTTGTTGACTGTAACCAAGTGTTGACATTTTCTACAGTAGATTAAACACTACTGATCTCATGGACAGAGCATCTGGAATATTAAAGACTTACTCTTTCTTTAGAGATAGTGTTTCCTCGTCCCTGGGTGGGCTCGAACCACCAACCTTTCGGTTAACAGCCGAATGCGCTGACCTATTACGCCACAGAGACTTACCTCATGCAGGATCTTGAAACATTTTGATGCAGAACTTTCACTTTTAGCAGCAACAAATAAATATGGCAACTAAATAAAAATATAACAACTACAACAAATCTGAAAGAATATGATCACATTTCAAAAAAATATGTTGACACAATGAACAAAATGGACAAAAATTAACACAAACTGACCAAAATGTCCAACAAAATGAGTGGTTTTATTTATTTTTATTTTATTTTACCTCTATTTTAACCAGGAAGTCCCATTGAGATTAGAAATCTCTTTTGCAAGGCAGACCTGGCCAAGGTAACAGCTGTGGAGAGCTGTTCATCAGTCCATATTCCCAAGTACTTATAGGAAGACACCCTTTCAATCAATATACCATCAGATGTAAAAATTCTTACATTGTCAAAGTTTTGCAAGCAAGCTTTTGATAAAATCATAAACTTTGTTTTTTGGGCATTTAAAAAACAATTTTAGGCCCTTCAGAGGTCTTTGCAACACTTGAAAGGCAGCTTGGAGTTCTTCTACAGCCTGTGCTGCAGAGGGCATGGATACAAAGATGATTGTGTCATCGGCATACAGATGCAGTTTAGTTTAATGTTAATGATCTCATTCTAATGAAACTTGTCAGTGGGTGGATATATTAGACAAAAAGTGTAGACCATGAATCTGATGCATTAGAAACAATAAAAATGTTCAAGAGTAGGGATCTGAAATGACTGGGTCAGATCATCATATACCCACAGATGCTGAATTAATCAAATTAACAGCAAAATAATCTAATCATTCCCTTAATATGATTATTTCCATTTCAGAACCCTGATGTTAACACCAATAGCGTTGTTAATAAAAGTTACTCAATCAAACGTAGTTGCCATTCGTCAGGTCATCTTTGTTTTTAACTCTTTTTTTGTTGACTGTAACCAAGTGTTGACATTTTCTACAGTAGATTAAACACTACTGATCTCATGGACAGAGCATCTGGAATATTAAAGACTTTCTCTTTCTTTAGAGATAGGGTTTCCTCGTCCCTGGGTGGGCTCGAACCACCAACCTTTCGGTTAACAGCCGAATGCGCTGACCTATTACGCCACAGAGACTTACTTCATGCAGGATCTTGAAACATTTTGATGCAGAACTTTCACTTTTAGCAGCAACAAATAAATATGGCAACTAAATAAAAATATAACAACTACAACAAATCTGAAAGAATATGATCACATTTCAAAAAAATATGTTGACACAATGAACAAAATGGACAAAAATTAACACAAACTGACCAAAATGTCCAACAAAATGAGTGGTTTTATTTATTTTTATTTTATTTTACCTCTATTTTAACCAGGAAGTCCCACTGAGATTAGAAATCTCTTTTGCAAGGCAGACCTGGCCAAGGTAACAGCTGTAGAGAGCTGTTCATCAGTCCATATTCCCAAGTACTTATAGGAAGACACCCTTTCAATCAATATACCATCAGATGTAAAAATTCTGAGATTGTCAAAGTTTTGCAAGCAAGCTTTTGATAAAATCATAAGCTTTGTTTTCTGGGTATTTAAAACCAATTTTAGGCCCTTCAGAGGTCTGTGCAACACTTGAAAGGCAGCCTGGAGTTCTACGGCCTGTGCTGCAGAGGGCATGGATACACAGATGATTGTGTCATCGGCATACAGATGCAGTTTAGTTTAATATTAATGATCTCATTCTAATGAAACCTGTCAGTGGGTGGATATATTAGACAAAAAGTGAACAGGCAGATCATAAATCTGATGAGTTAGAAACAATAAAAATGTTCAAGAGTAGGGATCTGAAATCACTGGGTCAGATTATCATATACCCACAGATGCTGAATTAATCATATTAAGAGCAAAAATAATCTTATCATTCCCTTAATATCATTATTTCCATTTCCGAACCCTGATATTGACACCAATATTGTTGTTAATACAGACTCATCCATCTTAATCAAATGTGGTTATCACTTGTCAGGTCATCTATGTTTCCAACTCTTTGTTGTTGATTGTAACTACATGTTGATGTTTTCTAGAGGAGGTTGAACTGTATTGATCACACTGGTAGAGGCTCTGGGACTTTCCTATCCTTAAATGTCAATATCTCCTTGTCTCTGGATGGGCTCGAATCACCAACCTTTTTGTTAACAGCCAAATGCGCTGACCTATTGCGCTAAAGCTGGGGAACAATAGTCCATAGTCATCCAGTTTCACAATGGATTAACCAGCTGTGAGTGGCTGGGTCCATTGTCATCTCATAACGTGATTGGCTGTTGTCCATTCTCACAATGGAGAGCTCGTAACATGATTGGACAAAACAACAGGGAGAAAGACAGCTGAACCGGATCAAGGTAGTCCCACAGAGACCTAGTTCATGCAGGATCTTGTAAGGTTTTGATGCAGAACTTTCACTTTTAGAAGCAACAAATAAATATAGCAACTAAATAAAAATATAAAAAATAAGAAAGATCACATTTGTAAAAACAAAAATGAACAAAAACCGACTAAAATATCCAACAAAATGAGTGGTTTCTAACCCTTGGCCAAACGGCTGAAAGGGTCTGTCCATTCTGGCCGAGGGGTATTAGTGCGCAACATGTTATATGTTAATGCTAACCCTTTCATGCACAGTGGTCACTCCAGTGGACAGTTGTTCTCCAGCTGTTCTCTTGTATATTCATGGATTTTGTTGTTTTAGTTTCATATCAGCCAACACAGTGGACACTTATGCATCATCCCATAATACACTGACATTCAGACCATTTCTGTAACTTTGCTGGTCTTGATAAACCTGATCTGCAGTAACATGTTTGAGTGTAAATCAATTGCTAATTGTTATTAGACTGTAATTAACAGTTTTCTTAAACAAAAAGGTTTTTTGTTTTTTTTTTTTTTTTTTGCATATCCTCCTGAGACCCAGCAATGCATTTTGTCCTCTATAGGGGACAAAAGTTTGATAGTTTAACTAAAAGGCTGTCCATTGCAAAGGACATTCCATTAAAAATTAAATAAATAAATAAAAATTATTTTAAAAATGTATCTGAAAAAAAAAAAAAAACTGTTGCATTATGCAGTTTCCAATCAAGACAAGTTTTTAATATAAAAAAGATAAAATTGTCAATTTCCTGGGTCTCAGGAGGATATTATCTCCATGAAATGAGTAATAACTAATATTAGAGTATGATAAAATGTGACAAAACATCAGATTAGCTGCATTAAAAATGTTTTTATTTCATAGTTTTCACACAGTATATCACTTTCTGATGATGAGTTTTATATACATGTTTCTTTGCTTCAAAAATTATGATGTCCAGCTGAGTGGGCATTTTTGGAACTCCATGAAAAATAGGTTCATAAAAAAAAAAAAAAATTCATTTGCATTGTTTTTTTTCATGCCTAAATAGGAATAAAAACACTGAAGAAAAAAATATTGACTAAGGTTCTCATAATTCATGCATGAAAGGGTTAATGATCTCTTTCCAGTGAGACCTGTCAGTGGGTGGATATATTAGACAAGTGAATATGTAGACCAGGGGTGTCAAACTCATTTTCTTTCAGGGGCCACATTCAGCCCAATTTGATCTCCAGTGGGCCGGAACCAGTAAAATAATAGCATAACAACCTATAAATAATGACAACTCCAAATTTTTTAGTGCAAAAAATAACATTAAATGATGAAACTATTTCTATCCAAAACAAAAATAGATGTGAATAACTGGAAAAAAACTGAAATTTCTGAAGAAAAATAGATGCAATTTTATCAATATTATGCCTCAATTTATGATTTCTACATGTGCATTACAGATCAGATCTACCAAGGCACAAAACAGGCAGAATATTGTTAAAATTGCACTTATTTTTCTTTCGACATTCCAGGTTGTTCATATTTGTTCAGGTTATTGACATTTTTTTGTTAAAGGATATCAGAATTTAATATTCTTTGCAATAAATCAAAGAGAAAAATTGGTGTTGCCATTATTTAGAGGCATAATGTCATTAATTTTTTCACATTAAACCAAGAAGAAAATTTGGAGTCATTATTTCTAGGTTATTATGCTATTATTTTTGAGTTTGATACCCTTGACTGTTAATATCTTCAGGGTAGTTTTTTGCATTTTGCAATTTGTAAATTCATCTCGCGGGCCAGATTGGAACCTTTGGCGGGCCGGTTTTGGCCCCCGGGCCGCATGTTTGACACCTGTGATGTAGACCAGGAATCTGATGCATTAGAAACAATAAAAATGTTCAAGAGTTGAGCTCTGATGAAATCACTGGGTCAGAGCATCATATGCCCACAGACTCTTAAATTAACATTATGAATAGCAAAATTAACAAAAATATAGAACTATAATCAGCAAAATGAATAAACATTCATAAAAAAGGCACCAAATTGAACCAGACTAATTAGAAAGTCATGGAAACTTGACTATATAACCAACAAAAACTAAAAAAAAAAACAAAAAAAAAAAACCAAACATCAAAAAACTAAAACTACTGACAGAAATTAATCAAAAAAAGAACAAAAGGCAATAAAATTAACCAAACAAACAAGAAAATCAACAAAAATGTAACAAAAAGAAAATCAACAATATTAACCGGAAAAGTAACAAAAAAAAAGATTTACAATTATAAGAACACAAAAGAGGATGTTATTCATTCAATTAAAGCTATACCGTATGATGTGGCATTTTTACACTTTTCTTTCGTCATCTTAAAATGCTCCTAATAAGTGTGTGTCAAACTAAAATGTAAAAGAAATCCACCAGGTATTGAAACTCAAAAATGTTTAATTCTCATATATTTCTGATAAAAGTCTGACCAATCATTTTAGTCGGTCCGAATAAAATAATTGGCCGAACCTGACTGAGCCTCCTGTCAATCATCCATTACTGCCGTCCAGCATCCAATCCATTATCGCCGTCTCACATCCGATATGTGTTCCTCTGAATCTGACGCTTCACTGGCGCTGCTTCTCCTGTCACTGACCACATTCTACTGTCTAGGATGTGTTTGGATAGAACTGACATGCACATGTGGAAGGGAAAAAACGGATTTATGAACAGAAACAACAACTGAGGGGCACAAACGGAAGTCTGATGAATGAAGGATGGAGATAAAAGTCCGGAAGTCAGCTGTGCTGGACTGAACAGGTCTGCATAAAGCTCAGCTTTTATGACGGTGGGACTCATACAGGTACATGTACATGGTGTCACACATGTAAGATGATGTAGGATGATAATTGTATGGACTATGAAACCTCAAATGTCCACGGAAAATTCGCGGAGGCCGCGTGTTCACAGTGCGCGCACCCATCCCCTGGGCACTGCAGTGAAGAATACTGACCCAGTACTGTACAGACCAGGTCTACTGATGGAACAGGAGCCGCGGGCCCGCGGCAGGTGGATGATGCATCTGATTACTGAGGGAGGGGTCCGCGGACACACCAAAACGGACCGGACCTCCACCTCTGCTTCCTCCTCCCTTTCCATCGCGCATCAGATGAGAGGAGGAGAGAGGAGGAGGAGCCTCAGAGCTCAGGCAGAGGGAAGGGGGCGGGGCTTTGGAGAGAGGCGGATTGTTCATGTTCAAACTTTTACTAAGTGCTGTGAGAAATGCCACATCGGTAGGTATAGCTTTAACAGCATGCATGTAGACTACTGGTAATGTTTCATATCTCATCAGTTTTCTTCAAACAGATACAAACTTAGGAACATATTTGACCTAGAAAGAACGTTGCACCCTCCAGGTATTCTTTACAATTCATACTCATTCTGAACAAACCCAAGTATAGAGGAAATCCAGTGATTTTTACTTAAAAAAATAAAACAAATAAATACATAAATAAAAAAAGATACGATAATAATCATACAGAAAATACATTTATAACAGCTGAATGGACAAATATTCAGATTTATTTTATATCATGATTACTTTTTTGTTTTTCATGATGACCCCCCTCCCCTGATGACCGCATGTCACTGACTGGAAAAGGTGGTAATAGTGATGCTTATGAATGTTACTGCATTACATTATGACTATGTTACGTTACACTAAAGAACTCATCTTTAGTGTAATTTCTGACACCACATAAAAACAAACAATGGAGGGTTTTTTGCTGTTGCTGTGTCCCCGCTAAAAACTATGCTAACTGACCTATAAAGGCACCAACACCAACCCAACTGCCGATCGCCGCCAGAAAAGTAGCCCAATTGATCGGTCAGCTCCAGTCTCCCCGACGCGGTCAAAAAAGTGCGAAGAACACACCAAATCGACTACCGACTTGAGCGTATGTTCTGTGCTTGCACAAGATGTAAAACCGGAAAATGATGGAACATCTTTCTGGACCAAAACACAGAGCTCGCTGTCGTCAGTCATTGTTGTCAGCAGAGAGTGTTGAGTAGCCAAGAAGGGTTGCTGTTGTTGTACTTGTTGAATGGATGGCTAGTAATAAGAAGATACTGGCGTTGTCAGCTCTCGGGCTTCTTCTTGTGGAAGAAGAAAGATGCTGCGGGCAAAAACTAAGGAGAAATCGCACTATGCTAACAATGCTAACAGTGTTCACTTCACGGAATGAATGAAGTCCATAGGCAACACTGACTGGCACTCATTCAGATACGATATGAGCAGTGAATGGTCTATTATAGTAGACAGCAATAGTGTGAAGTACCTTGGCATAGCTGTATTCACTGGAAACTTCTCATTCATCACTAGTCAAGGGCTATCCCTCCACCAATCAGATTTTCCCGACCGAACGACGGGTAGTGGCCAATTACATATGATGAATCAGCTGGTGACGGCATTAACGACCGCTGATCACACGGAACACGCCAACCAGACTCATGTCACCGACCTTGCCAGGCTGCCAGACGACGTTCGACTGCCGAAAATTGTGTTGGTGTGTCTTCGCCTCAATTGATATATAACAAACACATCACACTTCTTACATTAAAGCTATACCTACTGTACCGATGTGGCATTTCTCACAGCACTTAGTAAAAGTTTGAACATGAACAACCCGCCTCCCTCCAAAGCCCCGCCCACTTCCCTCTGCCTGAGCTCTGAGGCTCCTCCTCCCCTCTCCTCCTCTCACCTGATGTGCGATGGAAGCAGACGTGGAGGTTCGGTCCGCTTCGGTGTGTCCGCATACCCCTCCCTCAGTAATCAGATGCATCATCCACCTGCCGCGGGCCCACGGCTCCTGTTCCATCAGTAGACCCTGTATTTAAGGGTCTGGTCTGTGCAGCGCTGGGTTAGGGTCTTCACCGCACCACGGAGATGAGATGCCCAGCCGACGGGCGCGTACACTGTGAATGATGGCCTCCGCGAATTTTTCCGTGTACATTTGAGGTTTCATAGTCCATACATTTATCATCCTACATAATCCTACACTGTGTGACACCATGTACATGTACGTGTATGAGTCCCACGGTCATAAAAGCTGACCTTTGTGCAGACCTGTTTAGTCCAGTACACCAGACTTCCGGACTTTTATCTCCATCCTTCATTCGTCGGACTCCTGTTTGTTCCCCTTAGTTGTTGTTTCTGTTAATAAATCTGTTTTTTTCCTTCCACATGTGCATTTGAGTTCTGTCCATTCACATCCTTAGACAGTAGACTGTGGTCAGTGACAGGAAAAGCAGCAAGTGAAGCGTCAGATTCAGAGGGACACATATCGGATGCGGAGACGGTGATAATGGATCAGCTGCTGGACGGCAGTAATGGATGATTGACAGGAGGCTCAGCCAGGTTCGGCCAATTATTTCATTCGGACCGACTAAAATGATTGGTCAGACTTTTATCAGAAATATATGAGAATTAAACATTTTTGAGTTTCAATACCTGGTGGATTTTTTTTACATATTAGTTTGACATGTGCTTATTAGGAGCATTTTAAGATGACAAAAGAAAAGTGTAAAAATGCCACATCATACGGTATAGCTTAAATAATAATAACTTTATTTGTATAGCACCTTTAAAAACAAAGTTTAAGTAATAATCTGAATTTTTTCACAGGTAATATATATTACTTCAAAAATAAGAAAATAAAACACTTTTACTTTATTGAGAAGATAGTTACTTTGAGTAAATAAGTTGACTCAACACATTCTTTAATGCTAATGTGAAAATGTGTGTATCTATGGGATCGGGTGAGATAAATAGAGATAAAATATGGGGAAAGTTTTACACTTCAGCCGACTAATGACATTACCAACCGAACAACGCTGCCTGACTCAGCATCGTGTTGTATTTTAGACCATGTGGGGGGGGGGGGCACTGACCACTGACCACCAGTCTGTCACTCCTTATCCTCTGTGAATCCTCTTTCTGGTCCTGCTTTTTCTTTCCAACAGCTCTACTACAGCGTCCTTCCTTCCTCCCTGTGCACTCACCTCCCTCTCTGTTACCCATAATGCCTCCCTGTCATGCACTTCTCGCTCCACTGGGCTCCTCTGTGTCTCTCGCCCTCTCTCTCTCTTCTGCATTTCCTGGAGCATCACCAGCCAGTCTGGCTCCCTGTGCTTCGCAACTGGTGTGTCCTCTTCTAAACCTGTCTGTCTTGTGCCCTGAGCTCGCGGTGGGGGGAGAAATTGCTGCTGCTGCTGCGGCGTCCTTGGGGGAGTCGCATTGGGCTGGAGGATTAATGCGATGTTTAGGTCGAAGTGTATCGTCCATCATCCTGAACCACTTCTAGGATGCAACGGCAGCGCCTTCTCCTCCCGCTCTGGCCCATCCCTATGGGTAGATCCTCAAGCCCACCCCCCAAAAGAAGGACTAAAAAGCCATTCTATTATTTGGCGGTAAAATATCTTGCTCTGTCATACATTTCTTGACAGTTTCCCACAGTGCTTTTTACACTTTCATTCTCTTTTCCCCCTCCAGGTAATTCCTGCACAATCTCCATAAATATTAAAGATGTATGACTGGTAAAAGTCAGAGGTTAGTTCCTTGTGACCCTTTAAAAGTGATCCAAACTTAGAAACTCTTGGCAGTATATTTTAACCCATAAAGACTTTTGTGGTCATTCCCAAAGGATTTTTTCTCTGTATTTAATTTTTCTGATGTGATTTATCACTACTTATTACCCTGCCCCCCAAAGGGGAGGCAAGGGATATTGTTTTTTGTTTTTTTTAGTTTGTTTGTTTGTTAACACTAGTCGCATTTCCATTGGCCCTCAAACTGCGCAAATATAACTTGCATATAAAAATTTACCTAATGGAAAAATTACAATTTTGTCAAATTCACATTTTTCGATTTAAAGTTTTTGCGCTGGCAAGAGGTGGTTTATTGGGTGTACCGCAAACGGTATATCACACAAAACTGCAATAGAAAGACCTTTTTTTGCAACTAGAGTCAGATGAATTTAAAAAGCGGATGTTGACAGACGTTTCAACAAGCGAAGAAGAAGAAGAAAATTGTTGCGGTATGTGTGGACACATCAGGAAACCCAATCATTTTTTAATATAGTACAAGATAGAGGGGTAATATATAACTAGCGGCATTGTACCTGTGGTGCCATTGTACGATAGCGCCCTCCCGTAGCGCAACAGCCGCATTGCACCTGTACGCCCTCCTGTGCTGCAACATCGGGACATCGATCGGACACATGTGTCGGACACACACACGCCGGACACAGAAACATCCATTATAGTAGGATAATAAATATATCTGTAAATCAACACAATATTTATGCTCATTGTTTATGGAATGATTTCTCGTGTCACCTCACAGTAATAAATAAACAAATCATCGCATTTGTGATTTAATGGAAAAACCGCCATTACGCACTTCTGTTTTTTCGACATTAAGTAAATATCAGTAAAGTTTTGCGCAGATGTCCAATGGAAAACAACTACTTTTGCAGCAAAACTATTGGTTCAGTTCATACCAAATTGGGTTTATAGATTTCTAGTGATCCAGAATAGACGTCATTGCATTTTGGCAAAAGTAGGTCAAAGTTAAATTTTTTTTTGATTTTTGAAAATCTTCCCATTTACTTATAATGGACAAAATACGTGCGAGGGGTGGGGTTTGTTGTGCGTGGCACCACTTGTTAGAATATTATCCTCTGTGATTGTTTTTTTTTTTGGGGGGGGTATGGTATTTTCCTTTATTTAATAAAATTTTAATCACATTTCTTAACAAATTTCTTTTTTTTCAGGTTATTGGCATCCTTTTTGTTTGGATAGTTTGTACATGTAAATACTGGCATAATTGCATAAATGTTATTTTTTGCGCTAAAACAATTTGGAGTTGTCATTATTTATTGGTTATCATGCTATTGTTGTACTGGTCTGGCCCACTTCAGATTAAATTGGGCTGAATGTGGTCCCTGAAAGAAAATGAGTTTGACGCCCCTGCTCTAAAACATAGAGAAAATTTTGGAGTTGACATTATTTATAAGTTATTATGTTATTATTTTACTGGTTCGGCCCACTTCAGATCAAATTTAGCTGAATGTGGCCCCTGAAATAAATTGAGTTTGACACCCCTGGCCTAGGGCTTTTGCACAGTACTGTATATTTTTCGCCACCCTTTGTTTGCATTTGTTTAATCATATTTACAAAATTAGATGACCGCTGAAAACATTGAACCCCCCTGTATTTCTGTCAGTTAACAAATGTATAAATGAATCCACATGTCAGTGATATTAACCCTTTCATGCACAGTGGTCACTACAGTGGACAGCTATCCTACAGCTGTTCTCTTGCGTATTCATGGGTTTTGTTGTTTAGTTCCATATGAGCCAACACAGTGGACACTTATGCACCATTCAATACGCTGACATTCATACCATTACTGTAGCTTTGCTGTTCTAGATGAACCTGATCTGCGGTAACATGTTTTAGTGTCCATCAATTTCTAATTGTTATAAGACTGTAATTAGCAGCTTTCTTAAACAAAAAGTTTTTTTTTTTTTTTTTTTGCATATTATCTGCATGAAGTGAGTAAGAACTAGTATTAGAATATGAGAAAACATCAGAGTAACAGCGTTAAAAAAATGTTGTTTCATGTAGTTTAGTCAGTGTATCGCTTTCTGATGATGGGTTTTAAATACGTTTCTTTACGCTTCTGTCAGTCTACCCCAGGGCAGCTGTGGCTACAAATGTACTTTACCACCACCAGAGGGAGAATGTGAGAGCGAATGAATAATGGGTCAATAATGTAAACCGCTTTGGGTGTCTAGAAAGGCGCTATATAAATCCAATCCATTATTATTATTATTATTTACTTTAAAAAATTTAATTCACGGTGTCCAGCTAAGTGGACATTTTTGTAACCCCATGAAGAATAGGTTCATTAAAAAAACCAAAAACATGCATCAGACATGGTCTTTTGCAATTCAAGATTCTGCACAGACTTCATTTATCAAAGCTGAAACTATCAAAGATGTTTCCCTCGGTAAACCCCTCCTGTGACAGATGTAAACAGGGGCCGGCCTCACTTGCACATATGTTTTGGAACTGTCCTTGTGTCAAAATATACTGGACCAAGATATTTCAGACTTTATCCGAAATCTTAAAAAAACAACTTAAACCAGATCCGGTTTTTGCTTTGTTTGGTGTGAAGCCGGCTGCTGTAGAACTTTCCAACAACCAAAACAATATGATATGTTTTATGGTGTTGCTAGCGTGAAGATTAATCCTATTAAATTGGAAACAAAAAACTCCTCCCACCTATTCAGCCTTAATGAGAGAAGTAATGAAACACTTACAACTGGAAAAAATTCAATTTTCATTAAAAGGGAAATTAAATGCATTCCACTTAACATGGCAACCTTTCATTGATTATTTTAATAATGCAAATGTGTAAACAACTTAGGATTGGCGATATATGATGTCCTCAGTTTGGTTTTTGATGTTCATTGTTTACTGTTGTTTGCGTGTTTTTTGTTTTACATTCTCATTTTTTTTTGCTTTGAGCACAATGACTGTATATGAACACGTCTTTGTTACTATATGAAAAAACTCAATAAAGAGAATTAAAAAAAAAAAAAAAAAAAAAAAAAAAAACTGCGATCATATTGTTTTTTTCATGCCTAAAAAAGAATAAAAACACTCAGGACAAAAATCTCAACTAAGGTTCTCATAATTCATGCATGAAAAGGTTAATTTACCGATCATGTAGCTGTCCATAAAAGCTCAGATTAAAGTTGACGGTTATTATATCAGAAACAGAGAAGACTGAAAAAACTTTTTTCTGCAAAATATCATTAACTGAACATCTAAACAAGTGTGTCATTGATCAAACTTCATGGGTTTTGCTGGTGAATAAATGTTGTAGAAGATGACGGTGTTTGAGCCTCTGAACGTCCAAATGAGTCATATCTGATGACCATGAAAAGATGACAAACTGCATTTTACACCAATTATTTACATGGACTGACAGGATTAATGGATCATCAGATATCACACAGTTTAGATCAGTAGATGCTTTTGGTCGTCGGTGGATGTTTGGGTCTTTATGGGTTAATATTTTGCCTGTGAGCTGCTTTGTTGATAAGATTACAGCCAAAATCTTTTCACACTGTGTACATCCTGCTGGAAGCCATGTACTGTACTGAACTACACTGAGTCCCACTACATGATCATGTCAGCGCATTAAGGGACTGAATCTGTTACTGTGCTTTTATCCTATAACAAACATTTGCTATACATACAAGCTTCCGATTACTGACGATAAATACATAATCGAAACACTTAACGTTCTTTTTATACGCGGCCTATCTGTGTAAGAGTCATTGTTTAGTGTCGGCCCAGTCCTAAATCAAATTGGCAAAGTGGTGACATCAAAGCTTTCACTATCGGTTGATCAGACAAAAAAGAGAAACCGAATCCCAATTTGCTTTCCAGCTGGATACATGACATGAAAAATGACAAACAATATCCTATGGTGATAAACTCATTTTGTTTTGTCTCCGGGGAAGATAATATTTAACCCAGAAATCATTTATAGTCAGATGAATTTACGAGGCATACCAGTATGTTCGCTATGTCAAGCTGTTTAATGTACAAACCCCTTTTTCTAGAGGATTTGGGATATTTCAAAACCCAATAGAGATTGATATCACTGACATGTTGATTCATTTATACATTTGTTAACTGACAGAAATACAGGGGGGTTCAATGTTTTCATCTAATTTTGTGAATATGATTAAATATGGACTTTGATGCAAACAAAGGGTGGCGAAAAATATACAGTACTGTGCAAAAGCCCTAGGCCAGGGGTGTCAAACTCATTTAAGTTCAGGGGTCACATTCAGCTAAATTTGATCTGAAGTGGGCCGAATCAGTAAAATAATAACATAATAACATATAAATAATGCCAACTCCAAAATTTTCTCAATGTTTTAGAGCAGGGGTGTCAAACTCATTTTCTTTCAGGGGCCACATTCAGCCCAATTTAACCCTTTCATGCATAGTGGTCACTACAGTGGACAGTTATTCTACAGCTGTTCTCTTCTATATTCATGGATTTTGTTGTTTTAGTTTTATATCAGCCAACATATTGGACGTTTATGCATCATCCCATACACTACAATTCATAACGTTACTGTAACTTTGCTGTTCTTGATAAACCTGATCTAACATGTTTGAGAGTAAATCAGTTCCTTGTTATTGCTGTTAGACTGTAATTAACAAAAAAGTTTTTTGGGGTTTTTTTTTTGCATATTTTCTCCATTAAGTGAATAATGACTAGTATTAGAGTATGTTAAATTGCTAGAATACATCAGATTAGCAGCATTAAAATGTTTTTATTTCATAGTTTTCACACAGTATATCAGTAAATACATGTTTTTTTGCTTCAAAAATTAAACGCATGGTGTCTAGCTTAGTGGACATTTTTTCAACTCCACGAAAAATAGCTTAATAAAAAAAAAAAAAAAAAAAAAAACGCATTGATTTTTTTAGTGCCTAAAGAGGAATAAAATAACTCAAAAAAAAAAAAAAAAAAATCTTGATTCAGGTTCTTGTAATTCATGCATGAAAGGGTTAATCTGAAGTGGGCTAGACCAGGACAACAATAGCATGATAACCAATAAATAATGACAACTCCAAATTGTTTTAGTGCAAAAAATAACATTCAATTATGCCAATATTTACATGTACAAACTATCCAAACAAAAAGGATGCGAATAACCTGAAAAAAAATGAAATTTGTTAAAAAATGCGATTAGAATTTTATTAACCATTTCATGCATGAATTATGCAAACCTTAGTCAATATTTCTTCTTGAGTGTTTAGGCATGAAAAAAACAACGCAAATGATTTTTTTTTATGAACCTATTTTTTATGGAGTCACAAAAATGTCCACTCAGCTGGACACCATGCGTTTAATTTTTGAAGCAAACAAACATGTATTTAACCCTTTCATGCATGAATTATGAAAACCTTAGTCAACATTTTTTTCCTGAGTATTTTTATTCCTCTTTAGACATGAAAAAAAAAAAAAACAACACAATGTGGTTGAAATTTTTTTTATGAGTCTATTTTTTATAGAGTTACAAAAATGTCCACTAGCCTGGACACCATCAATTAAATTTTTTGAAGCAAAGAAATGTGTTTAAAATGCAATAACAGAAAATGATAAACTGTGTGAAAACTATGAAATAAAAACAGTTTTTAATGCAGTTAATCTAATGTTTGCTCACATTTGATCATACTCTAATACTAGTTATTACTCACTTCATGGAGATAATATGCAAAAAAAAAAAAACAACTTTTTGTTGAAGAAAATGTTTAATTAAAGTCTAATAACAACTAAAACTTGATTTAGACTCAACATGTTACTGCAGATCAGGTTTATCAGGTTTATATAACAACTGTAAGAGTTCTATCTGCACTCTTCTCTTTAATTTAATTTTAATTGATTATTATTTATGTTTATTGATAATGTTTTAATTGTAATTGTGTGTTTTTAACCTGTCTCTTTTCCATTTTGTAAAGCACGTGTATGAATTGTACTCTACGAATAAATTTGCCTTATCAAGAACAGCAAAGTTACAGTAATTGTATGAATGTCAGTGTATGAGATGATGCATAAGTGAACACTGTGTTGGCTGATATGGAACTAAAACAACAAAACCCATGAACAGGTAAGAGAACAGCCGTAGAATACCTGTCCACTGGCGTGACCACTATGCATGAAAGGGTTAAAACTCATCATCAGAAAGTGATATACTGTGTGAAAACTATGAAATAAAAACATTTTTAATGCCACTGATTGCTAAATTGCTAATGTTTTCTCACATTTTATCATACTCTAATATTAGTTATTACTCATTTCATGGAGATAATATCCTCCTGAGACCAAGGAATTTGACTGTTTTAGCTTTTTTACATTAAAAAATTGTCTTGATTGCACTGTAAGCCCGGATAAGTAGAGTTTACTCAAAAAATTTGAGGCAAGTGATTGCACTAAAATGATTTGACAAAGGATCGACTAATCAATTGGTTTAAGTAGGTTCAACTTTAATGCTAAAAGTATTGAACTTAAGCTATTTAGTGGAAAACACTAAAAGACAAGTTATTTGTACTTTAAATCTGTTGTAAAATCAACCCCACTATCCAACCATTCAACTCAGCATTTTAGGTTACACTGACTAATTTTCTCGATTGCAGCCAGATTAATTTATCATTGATTAAACAACTTTTTTTAAGTTAAACAAACTCATAATCTTATTCCTGACCAGACTTGTTATGAAATTATTCAACTTAATATATTATAGCATTAATGGAAATTATCTCATTGTCATTTGCCAGTACAGGAAGTGCTTTTACTTTGACAAGACATTTAGATTTTCATTGCACAGAAACAGTTTTATATGAACAGGAAAGCCACTGTTCTTCCTCTGGCTCTGACTCATGGTGCAGCTCTACAAAAATACAAAAACAAACACAAAAAGGCCAATAAACACTGCCATACACACATTAAATCCAAATTAACACTAACACCACAACCCCGCTGAACCCCTGCACAGAAAAATAACACATTTTCAATAGCATGCCCAATACCCACAATGCAATGTAAAGATAAAAAGGTGTGGTCATGACTAAAACTTTGTGATTTAATTCCATTCAACTTAAACTTTTTTGTACTTTCAACTATGTCTACAAATTAGTAGAATATACTTAACATTTTATAGTAACATCATAAAACTTAAATCATTTAAGTGCATTGTAATTAAAGGATTTTAGTAAATACAAATTCTGGGCTTACAGTGTGGAAACTGCATAATGCAACAGTTTTTTCAGATACATTTTTAAAATAATTTTTATTTATTGATTGATTTTTTTAATGGAATGTCCTTTGTAATGCACAGCATTTTTTAAGTAAAACTGTCAAACTGTCCCCTACAGAGGACAAAATGCATTGCTGGGTCTCAGGAGGATATGCAAAAAAAAAAAAAAAGTTGTTTCGGAAAACTGTTAATTACAGTGCAATAACAATTAGCAGCTGATTTACACTCAAACATGTTACTGCAGATCAGGTTTGTCATGAGCAGCAAAGTTACAATAATTGTATGAACTGCAGTGTTTGGGAGGATGCATAAGTGTCCACTGTGTTGGCTGATATGGAACTAAAACAATAAAACCCATGAATATACAAGAGAACAGCTGTAGAATATCTGTCCACTATGCATGAAAGGGTTAATATTCTGCCTCAACTTATCATTTATAAATAAGCATTACAGATCCGACCTACAAAGGCACAAAACATTCAGTAACAGGCAGAATATTGTTAAAATTGCACTTAATTTACTTCAGACATTTCAGATTATTCACATTTTATTGTTAAAGGATAGTTTGTTAATGTAAACATTTTCATAATTTAATGTTTTTTGCACTAAATCAAAGAGGAAAAAAATGGTGTTGTCAGTATCTATAGGTTATTATGATATTATTTTTGAGTTTGATGCCCTAACTTGCACTTTGCAAATTCATCCCGCGGGCCAGATTGGAACCTTTGGCGGGTCAGTTTTAGCCCCCAGGCCACATGTTTGACACCTGCGCCCTAGGCCAATGTTAGGTTTGTTGGTTTATTAAAGTTCTAATGACCACACATATGCATTTGTCAGTCTCTGTATTAAGACCCAATCTGTATATACTGTATGTGAAGTATGTACAGCTGGAAAAGCTGCAGTTTAAGGTTAACAATTCAACCCCTGTGACATTATTTCAGGTAAATGAGCTGCTGTGAATCTGCGTCTGTTTCAGTGTCATAAAAGCTGCTGTGAGTATGTGCTTGTGTTCATTTTCTTCAGTGGTTTTGCTTTACAGTGTGTTTTAGGGTCAAAACAGGGTGGAATAATAGAAAAAGACAAAGAGAGGAATTTAAATTTTAGAGTTTTTTTTCTAAATGAGGAACTCAGAATGTACATCAATAAGAGATTTAGGATGTTGAACATGAACTGTGAACTGGAACACACTGAATTGAATTTTGACCCAGTTGTTTTTGTTTTGGGGTTCTTTTTTTCTAAATCAGTCCAGCTGCTTTTTGATGCCTGACTGAACTCCAAAAAGCAGTTAGATGGTCAAAACTCAGTAAAAACAAAAATGACAAAAAAAAAAAAAAAGGGTTAAAAAAAATGCCTAAACCGTCTATTTTTATAGCGAGTCAGTCTCACTCACCGCTCTGTGTTTTACCCTCTATTACGGGGGTGTCAAACTCATCTTAGTTCAGGGGCCACATTCAGCCCAATTTGATCTCCAGTGGGCCGAACCAGTAAAATAATAACAGTGAAAAAAGTAAGATTACATTATGATCAGGTTCACATCTACAAAGTTTCCTTAAAAATCTGAATGACATGAACAACTTGAATTGTGCCTCGTTTTATCAGTTTATCATTTACACATGTGCGTTATAATGGCACAAAACATTTAGTAACAGGCAGAATATTGGTAAAATTGCTTTTATTTTTCTTAAGACATTTCTGTTTGTTCATATTTGTTCAGGTTATTCACATTTTTTTGGAAACGTATAGTTTGGTAATGTAAATATTTTCATTTAATTTAACTTTTTTACACCAAAAAAACAAAGAGAAAATTTGGGGTTGTCATTATTTATAGGTTATTATGATAATATTTTACTGGTTCTGACCCACTTAAAATCTAATATGTGTCTGTATGTGGAACTTGAATTAAAATGATTTTGACACAATTGATTGTTAATATCTTCAGTGTAGTTTTTGCATTTCACAAATTCATCCCACGGGCCGGATTTGGCCCCTGGGTTGCATATTTGACACCTGTGCTCTATTACAAAGGTGGTGGGGGGTGCTCTGAGCATGCTCAGATGTCTATAGAAAGGACAATGGCTAATCTATCAGCACGTTTTGAAATGTTTCATGTTTAGCAAATGGTTAAATCTTCTGAATATTTCAAATAAATCATACACTGAGAACGCTCACCATAGAAACGTCAGGGGTTAAAGCAGGGTGTCAAACATGTGGCCCGTGGGCCAAAACCGGCCAGGACCGTTCCACATTCAGACCAATATGATCACAAGTAAAATAACAGCATAATAATCTATAAATAATGACTCCAAATTTTCTTTTTTGGTTTAATGTGGAAAAAATAATACTACATTATGCTTGTAAATCATGTCAGCTCTAAATTTTTATCTTTTTTTTTAATGCAAAAAATAACATTAAATTATGAAAATATTTACATTTACAAACTATCCTTTAACCATAAAACGTGAATAACCTGAACTAATGTAGTCTAAGTCTAATTACTTGCAATTTTAACAATTAAAGGCCTGTTGCTAAATATTTTGTGCCTTTGTAAATCCGACCTGTAATGCACATGTATATAAATGATAAGTTGAGGCAAAATATGTTAAAATTGCATAAGAAATTTCAGTTTTTTTCAAGTTGAATTATGTTTTTATTTTACTGGTCCAGCCCACTTGATTTCAAATTGGGCTGAATGTGGCCCCTGTAAGAAAATGACTTTGACACCTCTGGGTTAAAGTGTTAAAAACAGCTTCTGCAGGGGTTGGACAAAATAATGGAAACACCTAACATTTTGGCATCAATCCATACAGCTAGAATTGTTAAAGAATGGCATGAGGAACATTCTAATGAAGTTGAGCATCTCGTATGGCCGGCACAGTCCCCAGACCTCAACATTATTGAGCATTTATGGTCAGTTTTAGAGATTCAAGTAAGACGTCGATTTCCACCGCCATCGTCTCTAAAAGAGTTGGAGGGTATTCTAACTGAAGAATGGCTTAAAATTCCTTTGGAAACAATTCACAAGTTGTATGAATCAATACTTCGGAGAATTGAGGCTGTAATTGCCGCAAAAGGTGGACCTACACCATATTAAATTATATTTTGTTGATTTTTTAAGGTGTTTCCATTATTTTGTCCAACCCCTGTATAAACCACAGTGGTTGTATTTGGCTCTGTAACATATTCAAAAGTGCAAAATATTATTTCTGCTCACTGCTTCTGATCTGAACCTCACATCATGCATCTTAGTATCGAAGATGGATTAAGACCCCCACCCCTCCCCCAGACCATCCAGGTTTAGTTGTCAGTTGGTCAACACCTTTAGCTCATGTAGGTTTCACACTGACAGACAACAGCCTCTGATCACAGTCCAAAAAACAGCATCAACACCTGCAGATATTTTCTATCATATATTATTTCCAGTACATGATTAGAACAACATCACCACACGCATGTCTATGATTCAGATTCATCTTTCAACCACACACATACAATGACTGGTTCATTCTGCCCTGCGTACAGTATGTAAACCTATATCAGCCTGTAATTCATATCATGCAATGTTTCCACATCCTGATGGAGGGACACAGTGATACAACAGCCTAATGTTTCCCAAAAACAACCAATGTCAAGTGTACTTGTCACTGTGGAAACACAACACCGACAAAGACAGCAGTATCCAGGTCATAATGACTGAAACATACAAAAGCCTGAGCAGTATTCTACCACAGAGAAACCCTGTCAACCAGGCCTCATGTTTCTGTTATTTAACCTTTAAAAGCTTCCTGCACGGTTACATTCATACATTTTAGGACTAAATTCTCAATCCCTCTGTCGATCCATCCTTTTACCTTAAAATAGTTGTAATATTTTGATGCTAATAGATACACTGTGGTCCTGCATTTTGGAAAAAAAAAAAAAAAAAAGTCTAGATCCTCTTTTTTCTAATCATCTACTGATGTAAAATGTCAAATAACTGCCCATCCACTAATCACTTTTTCTTCCATTTTCTCTGTTTTTAAATAATAACCTTTGAATTTTTTCTGAGTTTTCTTGATCATCAGGGGCGTCAAACTCATGTTAGTTCAGGCGCCACATAAAGCCCAATATGACCTGCAGTGGGCCGGATCATTAAAATAATAACACAATATAATAAATTTCTATGTTATGAAAAAAGTAAGATTATCAGAATTTTTACATCTACAAACTATCCTTTAAAAAAAATGTGGAAAACATGAACCATGACCAAAATGAAATTTATTCTGAAAAAAAAAAAGTGCAATCTTAACAATTTATGCCATTATTTGGCCTCAGCTCCTCATTTTTATATGTTCATTACAACGTACAGATCGCAGTCAATCTACAAATACCCAAAACATTTAATAACAAAATATTGGTACAATTACTTTTAAATCTCTAAAGACATTTCAGGTTGTTTATATTTGGTCAAGTTTTTCACATTTTTTGGTTAAAGGCTCGCCTGTAAATGTTAACATTTTTGTGTAATTTTACTTTCTTTTACACTAAAACAAAGAGAAAAATTTGTGGTTTTCGTTATTTATAGTTTATTATGATAGGATTTTACTGGTCTGACAAACTTGAGATGGAATTGAACTAAAATTATTTTGACATCCATGATTGTTAATAGTCAGTGTAATTTATGTATTTCACTAATCCATCCTGCGGGCCAGGATACAAACTATCCAAACAAAAAGGATGTGAATAACCTGAAAAAAATGAAATTTGTTAAGAAATAGAAGTACAGTTTTATCAATATTGTGCCTCAACTTATCATTTATACATATGCATTACAGATCCCATCTACAAAGGCACAAAACATTTAATAACAGGCAGAAGATTGTTAAAATTGCGCTTAATTTTCTTTAGACATTTCAGGTTGCTCATATTTGTTCAGGATATTCACATTTTATTGTTAAAGGATAGTTTGTTAATGTACACATTTTCAGAATTTAATGTTTTTTGTGCTAAATCAAAGAGAAAAAATTGGTGTTGTCATTATTTATAGGTTATTATGATACTATTTTTGAGTTTGATACCCTGACTTGCACTTTGTAAATTCACCTGCAGGCCAGATTGGACCCTTTGGCGGGCTGGTTTTGGCCCCTGGGCCGCATGTTTGACACCTGTGATCTACATGATCAGTAAATTAAATATAAGAAAACACATGATTTACACTGAAAAATGCTAAATACGGAGGAACATATTATAATAAATGCTGATAAATTACTCAAGAAAGGTTAAATAGAGGAAAATTCATTTGAGAGCTGCCGCAACAGTAGCACTGGTGTTTATGGGTTAACCACTCATAGTGCATTACAACCACGTCTCTCAGTAAATACGTACATGCATTTATATAATATTATTAATAATTAGGTTTATGCACTGATAGCACTTCATTAAGTTTTGGGAAAGATAGTAGGACTTAGCTTCATACAAATAATATTTAATAAACACTGAAAACTCTAACGTTGTCTGACACTAACCAAAGTACTTTTACTGCCAGATACCTGGTTAATTTGTATCTCCATCATCCACTCCAACCTCAGATCCTTCAATGAAAACATGCAAAGATATTGAGATTGTACAGCTGTGAGGTCTGTTGTAGATTAGATAGTTCTTTATTGATCCTTTGGGCAGAGCCCTCAGGAAACTGTGGTTCCAACAGCAGCACAACAGGGAAAGTACACATACAAGAAATATTATAAGAAAATTGTAAGACAATAACTTTAAAAACACTAGGGAAAAAAACTGGCAATTGCACATTGGAAAGTTTTTTGTGTGTTTGTTGATTGTTATGTTTTGTTTGATTGCTGTTGTTATTGTTTACTTTATCTTATTGTTTGCTTTACTGTGTATTCATTTGTGTTGCCTTCAAGGATTTATGTATGTATGTATGTATGTACTTATTTATTTATTTACTTTTCTAGTATGTCAATATGGGTGTGTATGTGAGGATGAGGTTAATTACTCATAAGAGATCTAAGGGACTTGACTTTTCATATATACTACTGATAGGAAGCTAAAGAATAGACTGTTGTGTGGAGACGGGGAGGGATTAAATAAATTCTACTTCCTCCCACTCCTTTTCGAATGTGCAAATGAAGTCATGTATATGTAAAGTTTTGTTTTTTTGTTTTCTTCCATGACTTCTTAATACCGATTTTATTTCTAAGGACTAAGTAAGATTACTTTGTCTTGTTCCCTATGTTTATAAAGGGTGGGGAAGCAAAATTTACAATGAACTTTTAGTTGTTTTTTTCTCAGCAGAGTTTTTTCTCTATTGTTTTGAAACCAAACATATATTGATGTCATAATCATACCTAACACTATTATCCATACCTTTTCAGAAACTTTTGCCCATATGAGTAATCAGGAAAGCAAACGTCAAAGAGTGTGTGATTTGCTGAATGCACTCGTCACACCAAAGGAGATTTCAAAAATAGTTGGAGTGTCCATAAAGACTGTTTATAATGGAAAGAAGAGAATGACTATGAGCAAAACTATTACGAGAAAGTCTGGAAGATACTATTAAAGAAGAATGGGAGAAGTTGTCACCTGAATATTTGAGGAACACTTGCGCAATTTTCAGGAAGCGTGTGAAGGCAGTTATTGAGAAAGAAGGAGGACACATAGAATAAAAACATTTTCTATTATGTCAGTTTTCTTGTGGCAAATAAATTCTCATGACTTTCAATAAACTAATTGGTCATACACTGTCTTTCAATCCCTGCCTCAAAATATTGTAAATTTTGCTTCCCCACCCTGTATATATATATTCTTGTCTCATGCTGAGTTCTTTTTCACATTTTCCCTCTTTCTCTTTTTTGTTGCCATTTCCCAAACCAAACCTTTTTCCTTAATCCAAAGTGTGACCCTTCTTCTAATGTTAAAACCAAGTTGTTGTTCCACCTAAACCTAACTAAACCATAACCAAAATACTGTCTAGATATGTTTCAGAAAGATCCACACCATGAAGAATGAGTTCATGTATCAAAAGAACACACTTTAACGGTAACATATGCATCTAAAAATGATGCTTTGGCTCAAAAGGTGGAAATCATAAAAGGACAGTGATGGATTGGTGTCTTATAACCTGCATGATCTGTCAAATACAGAAATTAGAAAAGCAGAAATGTCAGGTTTTTATTTTATTTTATTATTTTATTTTATTTTATTTTATTTTATACCAATGATTTATAAAATGCAAGACAAAAGAAAAACATGTCCCAGTTGTTCCAGACTAGTGAACATCGGGGTGGGGGGGTGTTTGACACCTGATGGTACTGATCTGACAAGGCGACAACAGGGGAGAGGATGAACAACCTGACGATGAACTGTGCAGCTCAATTAACATGTTCTCACATTAGTGTTTATTATAACATTCCATGTCTTGTTTTCCATTTTGCATCTGCAACACGTGAAGCAGAGTTTCTACATAAATTAGGGAAATGAATGGTAGCTTTAAAATTAGTTTCTTTTCTACGATGTTTACCATCATACATATTCATTGCTGGGTTTCTGAAAAGCATGAACCAATTTTGCATTTATGTATTCGTCATTATTATAATAGCTCACTGATGAACACTTGCATTATCCTGAAATTAGACGTGTAACAGCAAAAACGTTCACTCTGCTTTTATTTGGGTTTTCTGTCATTTTCCTGCCAAAATAAATACAGATACAAATGCAAATACTGGGCTCTGTGCACATCACGGTGGTGACGGCTCAGACACACACAGGTCTCCAGGGCGTAGTAAGCAGAGTGTGTAAATTCCTGCTCATGTATCTGCAGGAGGAACAGTGAGTTGACAGCGAGTGCATGACACATGGCAGACAGTGGACAGTGTCGGCCGCCTCCAAGGACACCGGCTCCGTCCCATCAGCCCCCACAGCATGAGCACCGCTGCTTAAATGAAATAGGAAGTGACAGCTTCATGATATACTTTTAGCTGTTCACATAATTCACCTGGTATCTTTTGTTTTTACTACTTTAAAAAGAGCAAAAGTGGAGTTTCAAGTGCACGATGATGCATATTATTTTGGCTTCGTTCAAGTGTTTGTCAAGTACTATTACTGTAACAAGCCATGGGAAAATCAGAGGAGATTTATTCAATGTATAATAATAAGGAGCATTGTTTGTGTTTTTTACTAGGTCCTTGGACTCAGAACCCACTTGCATTAGTATGTTTGACATATCCACCAGTCTGTTTTGGAGCTAATACATGTAAAGTGATGAACATATTAACCCATAGCAAGGTTATAATAGTTTTGGATTTTTCATTATAGTTTAGTTTTATTTAGTTTTGACTTTTTTTTTCTCTATTCAGTTAGTTTTAATTCGTTTTTAGAGCAGGTTTGCTCGTTTTTATTAGTTTTTGTTTTCTTTTAAATGCTTAGTTTTAGTTTAGTTTTTAGTTTTTTTCATATCTTTTCTCTTCTTCTCTGTCATATTCAAATAAATCCCAGACAGGACTCTGCTGCTTTCTCCCAACTTTAGTCTCCATGTTTCCAGGTAGAGTGGGGACCAGAAGACGACTATAAATGACAAGTGATGAGAAGTGACAGACCGTGAAGTGTCGTATGGTGCCGCTAGCTAAAATTGCTAGAGTGAAATAAATCGCTTTCGTATCAATCCGACATTAACAAAGATAAAAACGAAGGGAATTTTATTCATAATTATTACCTCCGCCAAGGAGGTTATGTTTTTGTCAGGGTTTTTTTTGTCCGTTTGTTTGTTTGTTTGTTTGTCTGTCCGTTAGTGTGCAACATAACTCAAAAAGTTATGGACAGATTTGGATGAAATTTTCAGGGTTTGTTGGAAATGGGATAAGGAAGAAATGATTAAATTTTGGTGGTGATCGGGGGTGGGGGAGCCCATGGGGGGGGCGCCACTGATCAGCCTTGGCGGAGGTCTGCGCTCTCCGAGTGCTTCTAGTTTTTATATGTTTTAGTTAGTTTTGTAAGCACACAATACAGTTTCAGTTAGTTATCGTTTTTTTCTTTTAATTATAGTTTTTATTTATTTCAGTTAACGAAAATGTTTTTTCAATTCTAGTCTTCGTCATTTCGTTAGTTTTCGTTAACAATAATAACCTTGACCCATAGACACCCAAACATCCACCAGCGGCCAAAATCATTTACTGATATAAAATGTTTAATACCTGTCGATCCATTAATCCTGTCAATACATGAGAATAATTGGTGTAAAATGCAGTTTGTCATGGTCATCGGATATGACCCATTTGGACGTCCGTCATCTTTTACCAGTAAAACCCATGGAGTTTAATGTGCGTGGAGACACTTGGTTTATGTTGAGTTAACCCTGTAAAGCCTGAACCATTGAATCACTGACTGAAAATTCCAGTTATTTGAAACTGGAGCCTTTATTGGTCCTTCTGAACAACCCAAAAAATCAGTTCTTCAAATATCAATTTCCATGTATGAGTTTCAATTTTGTATCATATTTGTTATATTGGGTCTCAATGGTCAAATATTGCTATTTTTGAACCAACAAAAACATAATAACACACAAACATGACCAACAAATTGGTAATTCCTTTTCAAAATTGTCAAAGTTCTGTCTCCTTCCTCATTAATGACAGTCTTGTAGTGTCACTGGAAAGGCCTCTGGTGAATAAATTCCTCCCCCCGGTGGATTATCTGTGTATTGCATGTATCTAATTGTATACATCAGGTTTTTCAAGAAAAAAATATCACACTGATCACTTAGAGGGCTTCAAAACTCATGTATCAAATATGATACGTTTGCAGTTATGGGGTTAACTTTAATCTGAAATTTTATGAACATCTGCATGATCAGTAAATTAAATACAGGAAAATATCTTTAAACCTTTATATTTTCACCTAAAAATGCAAAATACAGAGGATAATATTAGAATAAATGGTGATAAATTACTTAAGACAGGTTAAAAATAGATGAAGATTTGGGAACTGCCACAAAAGTAGCACTGGGTCTTTATGGGTTAATGCCTGTGGGCAAGTTTAAGTCATTAAACTGGCAAACTGTTATGTGCTTGATGATAGGAGGGGACATATCCCCCCCTGATTACAGAGAACCAAAGTGACCTTGGGGACAAAACTTTGAAGAGAGAAATAATTTTTGGATCCTCAAGTTTCAAGGTTTTTTATTAGTCTCTTGTGGGAGAAGTTAGGATGGGGGGTGTGTGTACCGCTGCAGGCAGTAAGAGCATTCTGGACCATAAAATTTACAAATATCTAATAAGAACAATGAGACAAGCACAATAAAAAGTTACATGGACAATAAAAACTTCTAAGATTATTAAAACAACATTGAAAAATGGATTAAAAAAAAAAAAAAAATCAGTGTGCAAAACATGCTAGCTTATAAAAAAGGCTGCAGAATCATCCATACACATTCATTATATAATGCTGAGCGCTACTAGAATTTGTATGCTTATGTAACCCATGTTAAAACACCAAGATATAAATAACACATGAAATGCTCATAAACTTTATTAAAATATGCAAAAACAGGTTAAAATCTATAAATAGGGTTAAAATTCAAAAAAGCATTGATTAAAAGTCTGTTAATTATATTTTGATACCCTTTTAATTAGACTGATTAAAATTATGCCGATGTAAAATGAGTGCGACACTTCCCCTTTAAGAGCCAGCATGCACCTGGGACTGCGCGCTGCGAAGGAGAGAGAGAGAGAGAAGGAAGAGAAAAGCAGAGGGATTAGTGCAGTGCGTGAAATCGCCGGAAAAGAGTTTTGTTTTCTACGAAAACTACCACTTACCTTGTTGTAGACTGACAACAATCTTTTTACTACCTAACCGCAACGGTTTTGGTAAGTTTCATGTTGTTGTTTTGTACTTTGTTTGAGTGACAATTTTGCTGTGTGTGCGGGATGAGGCCCGTACGAGTGACAAGATGGCGAGCCGGACCCATGAACGCGATGCTGGAAACTTCTCCTTTTCATGCCAGCGAAAGGACCCGCTACACACTGGTGGATTATAAGTAAATTCGCTGCCAGAGTGCTGAATTCTTTTGTTTTTTTCTGAACTGAGCTTAGCTAGCATTTCCGTTTGGACACTGAACTGAACTGAACCAGGATTTTTCCGTTTGGATACTGAACTGAACTGAACCAGGATTTTTCCGTTTGGATACTGAACTGAACTGATCTCAAATCTGTCTTAGGAGCTGGAACGGATCTTGAAAGAGGTTTGAACTGAACTCGAACTGATTTCATTATTATATTGTGAACTGTGTTATCTTCATATTTGCTGAATTTATGGTTTGGTAATATACAGTATACAATGTTTTTGTTATTTTTCAGAACTGTGTTGAAAAAGGTAATGTTTATTTCTTACCTGTGAAAAAAAAAAGAGTTAACTCAAAGGAATAAGTAGATAAAAAATAGGTATAACAATTCTTAGGTTATATAGTTGTTTAAAGACCGGTCAAATTAATATAAGGATAACTATTAAACTTAAAGGAGCTGTTTCACCTAGACAATTCATTTAACTAAACTATTCATAATATAGTTTAAAAAGAGCCTATAAATGGAGAACTGAGGATATATCCATTTTTGGGAATTTCATTTTTATTTTTTATATATATATACCTGCAGGAGTGTTTATATGTTTTAATTGATTGTTTTTTGTGTTTTGTTATATTTGTGCAGTAAAAATTCAATTCTGCATTTAAAGTATCTGGTCTCAGCCAATATTTTATGCTTTTAGCTCCACTCCTTCCGAGCCTAGAACTGGTCCAGTAGCCCTGTTAGTGTACAGGTTAGTACACGTGCTACACTTACCCATTTATAAGCTCATCCTGCTTGAATTGTGTCATCATTTACATTTATACATTTATATTAGTATATTTGTTAATTGAAATAATTTTACAAACCAAGAAAATGGTAAAGAAACATATAGCTTTGTGGGAAACATCTCAGTGGCCTGCATCACCAACACCAGAACAGGTGTTTATATGGTACAGTTTAGCACAATCTGTAAGAGCAAGATGAAAAAATACTAATAGAGGTGAAAATCACTCCAAGTCTGGTCATGTTCATGCTGCAGAGACAGTTATGGGGACGTCATGTCCATTTCCACAGTTCCGCTGTCTGATACTTTTACCAGTTTTACAACAAAGCGAGACTTTCTTGATTTGTGACTAAAACTTCTTTTGTATCTTCAGTAAGTAACAGAGGTGATTTCTCATAGACTGCAAGGGCTTCCCCTAAAATTACGAAAATTAAATGGTCAGATATATACAGTTGTGTTGACATTTCATTGACTACAAATGTGTTAGAAAACGTTCATCTCAGAGATGAGTTTGTTCAGAATCAGTTTTATCACAAATCAACGGACTCGATGTTGTTCACTTCTCATACATTCCTGTTGCGCTGTTTTCTCATTCGGTCTCTGCTCAGTGCATTTGCCCATAGACGCTCAGTGTCCATGCACTTCAATGGGACTGAGTGGAACAGTTTTTTTCATTGCCTCAAAACTAGACGGTAATTGAATAAATGCCACGATGTTGTCCCACCCCCGGACGCCCTGCATCTCTGGGGGTGAATGGAGCTGTGGGCGGAGCTCGGCTGGGCTGGATGCCAGGCTTCCATGTGCTGACTGGAGGATCAGTTGAAAGGCTGAATCCCGTTTGATTGACAGCTGTTTTGAGATCTATTCCTTCATTTGACAGAGTTCAGTTTAACCCTTTCATGCACGAATTATGAGAACCTTAATCAAGATTTTTTTTTTTTCCCTGAGTGTTTTCATTTCTCTTTAAACATGAGAAAAACAATGTGATTGAAACATTTCTTAAATAAAAGAAAAAAATAAAATAAAATAAAATAAATAGATTAAATAAATAAAAAGTACAAAAAAAAAAGTAAAAAAAAAAAAAAAAGTGAAAAAAAAAAAAAATAATAATAATAATAGTAATAATAATCAGCTGGACACCTTGTGTTTAATTTTTGAAGCAAAGAAATATGTATTTACTGATAAACTGTGTGAAAACTATGAGTGGGGGGGGTTGTGATTCTGGGGGTTTATGCTCAGGGGAGATCTACACAAGGTTACTAATTCATATCAGAAAAGATACGTAATGTCTTAAAACTTTAATAAAGATATGTGGGAAAAAAAAAAAAATCCATGAATATACAAGAGAACAGCTGTAGAATAGCTGTCCACTGTAGTGACCAGTATACATGAAAGGGTTAATATCAGCATTTTTTTTTTTTTTACAATCAAACATGTTACTGTGAATCAGGGTTATCTAGAACAGCAAATTTACAGTAATGGTATAAATGTCAGTGTATGGGATGATACATAAGTGTCCACTGTGTTGGCTGATATGGAACTACAACAACAAAATCCATAAATATACAAGAGAACAGCTGGAGAATAGCTGTCCACTGTAGTGGCCACTATGCATAAGAGGGTTAATACCGTCGCGCATTCTACTGTGAAATCAAGAGAGAAACCGCTACGAAATTACTTGTTCATTTCTTGCACTGTAAATAAAACACACTCATTGTACTTCCTTGTTTCAATTTCATATATAATTTCAACGTTTTCTTGTTTAGTTGGTACGATAAGGTCACTGACCATTTTCTTAAAAAGGAACGGAGAGCCGAATTTATGTTTAAATAACTTGACTTTTTTTTTTTTTATTTTATTTTTTTTTATGTAAGCCGACAATGAGCTTCCCCTCTCTGAAAGACGAGCAGCCGCCACTGGTAAGTAATCACCTTAACCCACAAAGACCCAAACAGCCACTGGGTGACCAAAACCATCTACTGATCTAAAATGTTTAATAACTATTGATCCACTAATCCTATCAATACGTTGAAATAATTCAGGTAAAATAAAATTTGTCATCTTTTCATGGTCATCAGATATGACCCATTTGGATGTTCAGAGGCTCCGTAGGGAATGTGGAAACACTGTCATCTTCTACAACATTGATTCATCGGTAAAACCCTTTGGGGTGAATCAATAACGGTGGATGGAGACACTTGTTTTTCCATTCAGTTGTTGATTTTTTCACTGAAAAAGTCTCTTTTTTTTAATCAATTTTCTCTGTTTCTGATATAATAACCTGAGCTTTTACAAACATCTACATGATCAGTAAATTAAATATAGGCAAATATCTGATTTACACTGGAAAAAGCAAAATACTGAGGATAGTATTATAATAAATGGTGATAAATCATGTAAAAAAAGTTAAATACAGAGAAAAAAAAATGTTTTGGAACTGTCACAAAAGTAGCACTGGGTCTTTATGGGTTAAATGTGTGTCCTTTTAGTATCTGTTCAAACCTGTAGCCTTGAGCAGTTTAGTTCATGTGTTTAAGCATAATTTATCATCATAGTCCCGGATTTATTACTGCAGTGATTAATATGTGTCAGCTGCAACAGCCATCAGTTTGATACAGAGCATAAGGATTAGACTGTTTTAATAGAAAATACTGGATGTGTGACTTTCTTCTTTTTATTTGTCTGATCAGTGGACAGTTTTCTTTGACCATGGGTGTCAAACTCATTTAGTTCAGGGGCCACATTCAGCCCAATCTGACTTCAAAAGGGCCAGACCAGTAAAATAATAGAAAAATGACAACCCCACGTTTTTCTCTTTGCTGTAGTGCAAAAAAAGTACAATTACAGTATGAAAAATGTTTACATTTGCAAACTATCCTTTAACAAAAAAATCTGAATAACCTGAACCTAAAGTTTCTGAAGAAAAATAAGTGCAGTTTTAATATTATAATAATAAAATAATATTAATATCACAAAACATTTAATAAAAGGCATCTGAAACTTAAAACTAGACCATTTAACTTTATGATCAACATACTCTGTCAAGACTCAGTGACACCGCTGACTGTCAGTGTCTTCTGTGGGTCGGACTGAATCCTTCGGAGGGCCACTTTTGGCCTGTGGGCTGCACGTTTGACGCCCCTGACTTTACTTTCAAAACTGTTTTTTGTCTTGTTGCATCTTCAACACCATTTTCATTTCCATCTTCCATCTTTTGTCCCATTTCCATGTGGTTACATTCTTTGTGTTGTGTGTTGCTTTTTTTTTTTTTTTTTTATACAATGTTCTCACCTAGAATCCAGGTACCAAAATGAGCAGAATAAGTGTGACATTGTTAAATCAGAGACTACCGAAGTGTTACCATCTTGATAAAACATGCAGTGCTGTTCATTTTCCATCTGATATGTATTTCAACAACTAGTCACTTTTCTCTGCTGGAGTTTTTGTTTTTTTTCAATATTTAAGTGCTTTTTAGTTGTGGAAAACCAGAAACTGTTTCACAAGGTTCTTTGCTTTTTTTTCTTAACCCTGTAAAGCCTGAACCATTAAATCATTGACAGAAATTTCAAGTTATTTGAAACTGGAGCCTTTATTGGTCCCTCTGAACAACCCAAAAAATGTTTTTTCAAATTTTAATTTCCATGTATGAGTTTCAATTTTGTATCATATTTGATACATCGGGTCTCAATGCTCAGATATTATTATTTTTGAACCAACAACATAATATAACACAAACATGTCTAACAAATTGGTAATTCCTTGTCAAAACTGGCAAAGTTCTGCCTCCTTCCTCTTCAGTCTTGTAGTGTCACTGGAAAGGCCTCTGGTGAACAAATTCCTCCCTCCTGGTGGAATATCTGTGTATTGCATGTATCTAATTGTATACATTAGTTTTTTCAAGAAAAAAAAAAAATATCACACTGATGACGTAGAGCACAGGTGTCAAACATGTGGCCCAGGGGCCAAATCCAGCCCGCCAAAGGGTTCAATGCGGCCCCTGGGATGAATTTGTGAAATGCAAAAATTACAACAGATATTAACAATCTAGAATGTTAAAATCATTTTAGGTCAGACCAGTAAAATACTATCATAATAACCTATAAATTATGAAAACTACAATTTTTTCTCTCTGTTTTAGTGTAAAAAAGTTACATTATACAGGAATGTTTACATTTACAGACTAGCCCTTTACACAAAAATGTGAATGTCTGAAATCTCTTAAGAGAAGTATGTGGAATTTTAATAATATTCTCCCTGTTATAAACGGTTTTGTGTATTTTTAGATCTACTGTGATCTCTAAGTTGTGATTCACATGTATAAATGATGAACTAACACATAATATTGTTAACATTGCTTATTTTTCTTGATATTTACAGGTTATTCATATTTGTTCACGTTATGTTTGAGTATAATTCGTATGTAAATTTTCATTACGGAATTTTACTTTTTTTCACTCAAAAGTTATTATCCTATTATTTATATTATTTTACTGTCCAGCCCACTTTATATCGCATTAGGCTGTATGTGGCCCCTGAACTAAAATTAGTTTGACACCCCTGAGGTAGAGGGCTTCAAAACTCATGAATCAAATATGATACATTTGCCGTTATAGGATTAATGATATTTTACTGAAAAAGGCACTTTTTCTTCAGTTTTTTCTATTTCTGACATAATAACCCTCAACTTTAATATGAACTTTTATGAACATCTACATGATCAGTAAATTAAATACAGGAAAATATCTTTATACCTTTATATTTTCACCTGAAAAATGCAAAATATAGAGGATAATATTAGAATAAATGGTGATAAATTACTTAAGACAGGTTAAAAATAGATAAAGATTTGAGAATTGCCACAAAGGTAGCATTGGGTCTTTATGGGTTAATGCCTGTGGGCAAGTTTAAGTCATTAAACTGGTCAACTGTCATGTGCTTGATGATAGAAGGATTATCCATGTATTGCATGTATCTAATTGTATACATCAGGTTTTTCAAGAAATAAAATATCACACTGATCACATAGAGCAGGGGTGTCAAACTCATTTTCTTTCAGGGACAACATTAAGCCCAAATTGATCTCCAGTGGGCCGGACCAGTAAAACAGTAGCATAATAACCTATAAATCATGACGACTCCAAATTGTTCTTTTTGTTTTACTGCAATCAGAATTAAATTATGAAAATATGTACATTTACAAAGTACCCAAACAAAATGATGTGAATAACCTGTAAAAACTGAAATTTCTTGAAAAAAACAAGTGCAATTTTAACATTATTACACCTCATCTTACCATTTATACATGCATATTCCAGATTAGATCTACAAAGGCACAAAATATTTAATAACAGGAAGAACAATGTTAAAATTTCACTTTCAAAAGTTCAGGTTTTTCTACATTGTATTGTTAAATGATAGTTTGTAAATGTTAATATTTTCATAATTTATTGTAAGTTTTTACACTAAAACTAAGAGAAACTAGAAGCACTTGGAGAGCGCAGACCTCCGCCAAGGCTGATCAGTGCCCCCCCCCCCCCCCCCCCCCGCGGGCCCCCCCACGCCAAGGAGGTTATGTTTTTGCCGGGGTTTGTTTGTTTGTTTGTTTGTCTGTCTGTCTGTCTGTCTGTCCGTTAGTGTGCAACATAACTCAAAAAGTTATGGACAGATTTGGATGAAATTTTCTGGTCTGCGCCCCCCCCATGGGCCCCCCCACCCCCGATCACCACCAAAATTTAATCATTTCTTCCTTATCCCATTTCCAACAAAACCCTGAAAATTTCATCCAAATCTGTCTATAACTTTTTGAGTTATGTTGCACACTAACGGACAGACAAACAGACAGACAGACAAACAAACAAACTAGAAGCACTCGGAGAGCGCAGACCTCCGCCAAGGCTGATCAGTGGCGCCCCCTGTGGGCCCCCCCACCCCCGATCACCACCAAAATGTAATCATTTCTTCCTTATCCCATTTCCAACAAACCCTGAAAATTTCATCCAAATCTGTCCATAACTTTTTGAGTTATGTTGCACACTAACGGACAGACAAACAAACAAACAAACAGACAAACAAACAAACCCTGGCAAAAACATAACCTCCTTGGCGGAGGTAAAAATTGGAGTTGTCATGATTTATAGGTGTAATGTAATATTATGTTTTTCACATTAGACTAAGAACATTTGGAGTCAATATTTATAGGTTATTATGCTATTATTTTAGTTGAGATCACATTGTTCTGTATGTAGAACCTCAACTAAAACGAGTTCAACATCCTTGATTGTGAATATCTTAAGTGTAATTTTTGCATTTCACAAATTCATCCCGTGGGCCGAACTGGAACCTTTGGCGGGCCAGATTTGGCCCCCGGGCCACATGTTTGACACCCCTGACATAGAGGGCTTCAATGTATAATTGTACTGTAGTGAAAAAAAAGAGAAAATCTAATAAAAATTTAGTTAAAAAAAACTCATGTATCAAATATGATACTTTTGGTGTTATAGGTTTAATATTTAATGGCTGTTGCACCTTCAGTTCAGTCCCAGTATTGCTGAATTTTAGAAGCAAATCTAAACAATATTTGTGCTGTTTCACATTCTCTAATTTTCTCACTGTACAGTTGTGCAGTGTTAACATTTTTAAATACATCCTTTGTGCAGACCTCCTTCTGCTGAACCACATACACATACAGTACATCCAGAACTTTTGACGAAGATAACTTTTGCATGAATAACACCGTACTCTTCTTGCAGAATCCCATCTGGCAGCTGGCAAACTAAATGACCCTCCCAATATGGAACAGGTCAGTGCTTTTGTGATTACGGCCATTAGTTCCTGCAACATGAATTTGAGGTATTTTAGAAATAAAAATAAAGATTTGAGGTACTACAAGACAGAGGCAGACTGTAAGAAAGAATAAGGATTTGAGAGCAGAAGAGAGCGTCGTGAGGAAGGAACAAATGAAGAGTGACTGACATAAAACTTAAAAAGTGATGCTCGGATGCTTGAGAAATTAATGGCAGAGCTCTCTTTGTTCAAGAGTGCAGAGTGACAGAGCTAATTATAGCCATCAGGATGTTCTTATGTACAAAAGAAACAAGGCAAAGCCAAGCTAGGGGAGTACGTACTCAGCAGGTGGAAACATCTGCGCAAAAATCCCCCTGGGACAGCGGCACAGTCGTTAGCACATGTGACTCCTCTTATTAGCTGAATTTCTGCTTAGGTACTATAACACCGTGTCCTTGTGACTCTACTTATCTGCTTAAATAAACTTTTTTTTCTTAAACACTTCCACCTACTCCTTGCCTCATCTTTTGACATGTTACTGTTTTACTGCAGCTGCTCTTTTGCACTATTTTAATTAGAGTCGCTACGCACGTCGCTGAACTTAAAAGGGGTCAAACATCTGTTATATGTACAAGGTGATGGGTATCCACATGGTTCCAACACCAGCCCCTGTTTATGCACCAACTGTCATTTTCATACAGTCATTTACAATTTGCAATTAAAGAAAAAGAACCATATTTGTTCCAAGGTGAAGGCAAATGTGTATCCTTCACAAAAAAAAAAAAAAACAGCCTCATGTTCCATCCTGCCTGAGCCTGATAAAGTACTAGATGAATGACTTCAACAATCACTTAGGTAATTCATCTTGTGATTGGAAACTTCTTAATGAGGAAGAAAAAATAGGTTTAATTATGCTCTGCTTTTTTTTTTTTTTTTTTTTTTCTTTTTCAAATATCAGCCGAGGTGTGAGCACAGACAGACAGTTGTACGTGTGGAGCTTGCAGTTAAATAATTAAAGACAAAGCTGTGAAAATGCAAAGTGAGGTGTGCCTTGCAGGAGCAGAGAATAAGCAGAGAGTGTGATGTTTATGGGGAGATGCTGAGGCATCATCTGATCCAGGATAAAAACTCAGACTTTGGTTTATAAGAAAAAAGGGAAAAAAAAAAAAAATGATATGAATGATACAAAAAATGGGTTAATTCACCCCTTTATAGGACACTCATAGAAATGCTCTGAAATACAACATTTCAACCTTGGTGTGTTATTGGAGGACATAACAAGACTTAATTACTTTTGTGAAATTTTTCAAAAATTTTTATTGTCATGTAGAAAATCAAGGTCAATGAAGTTACCATATTTGGTTCTTTGCCCTTAAGAAAAAAAATCCAAGAAGTATATCGGCTAAAATTCACTTAGGGGGTCAAATGAGTGGACATTTTTGCCAAAAAAAAAGTTGTAAGAAATGCATAGAACTGTGTTGAAATCATGCTAATACATTTGTGCACAGACTACTGATATTATTTGACAGTGGAAGCTATATTTTCAGAAATATTGGATTTTGAATAGCACGTGTATGTGAAAACTTTTGCTGGTGGACGGACGTGACATTACCCATGATGATCTGGTCAGTACCAGTACTTTATTAGGAATAAACTTATATACTTACTATTGCTAATTCTCCTCTTATTCATAAATGTTAGTATTGTGGATCTAAAACAATAACAGCTGACACAAAAACACAAAATGTGTCAGTGGACGGATGTGACATGGTTGTTACAGATCCCATCATACTGATGCTCGGCAGCCATGTCACCGTTTCCACAAATGATCCCTGTGCAAAAACTAGGATCATAATTATTTATTGTATAGTTTATCATCATACTAAAGAGTAAATAACAATATAGAATTATTTCTTTATAAAAATGCTTATTATTAGAAAACTGTTGATTTAAAAAGTGACGTGTGACATTCTTAATGTATGTATTGGCGTAACATAAGCAGGATGGATCAGCACCATACTCCATATTGCAACCTGTAAAAATAAAACATGTGATATGTAGTATATAATCTTGTAAGAAAAATTGGGGAATCTAAAAGAATAGAATATTTGTTTTTCAGGTAAATTCAGTTCAAATATAACTTGGCCATTTGTGACATGAAAATCTAGCATTAATTGTGATGAAATTGGACATTTTTGACCTGAAAACATAGTTCATATGACCATCAACATGTTGCAACAGAACTGAAATCCTGTAAATTTGCATAACTTGCATTTATCAACACAAAGTTCCTTTGGGGATTCGCTTATATTGATTTCTTATGCACAAAGACATAAATAAGACCTCTAAGCAAATTTTTGCTGATATAGAAAAAATACAAGAAAAACACATGTAAGGTGAAAGGAACATGTATTTTAGAACACTAGAACATCACTTTTACAACATTAGACCAACATAAGTGCTGATCCAGACCCCTGTCCACATTCACATGATCCCTCTGAACATCATTCCTTACATTAGTACCATTACTTCATGGTACCTAACAAAGCAGGTACAGTCACTGTTCATGCAGAGGTGGACCTTACAGACCCTGTAGACTACATTGGACCTGAGATTGTAGCCTCACTGTCCTCACTGGAACTGTTGCTGTCACTGTCTTGTAATGTGTATAGAAATGACCAAAAATAGTCACTTGCCTGTAAAACGGTTAAACCAACCAAATTAAGGAACAGAGATGAGCATAATAAATTACCCATATTCAATAATAGCACCAACATGACCAACTAATCCATAAACCTGTCAATCAGATGAAGAAAACAACAACACATACACATTTGTATCTGTACAAGTTACTAGACAAAAGAACACAACGTGTTTCTGAAAGTCAAGGCAGGATCCTTCAAGGCTTCATTTACATAATGTCATGTCCTCAGATTTTGCTGAAGGACCGTTCCAATGTCCAAGATCCAATCAAGGACTCAGTCTTATAGTCGAAAAATTTTCAAGGATGCTTCTGTGGATCCTCAGTGTACCTTTATGCACCCGCGAGCCTATGAGCAAGTGTTAAAGAAGCGCCTCTAAATTAATAAGTTATCTATTAATGGGATATAGCATGTTTAATACACAAAAGACTCAATACGCTTATACATAAATAAATGGAGGACCCAGGGGAAAATTAAAACAAAGTGCTTGGATAATAAAAGATAGAAATACTGAGAAATGAAAGTAGAATGCATTAAGATGGAATAAAAGAGAATATGGTGGTTAAAAAATATTAATGTACTGTACAGTACTGCGCGGTGCAGTGTGACCTAAGACTTACAATGTGGTAAGAATAAGTTGAAGCAGTCTTGTTAAGTCTGTAAAAGTCATTTCTGGGTCCAAACAGTCAGCCTGTAAGTTTGTTTAGTACACCTTCTTTCTTTAGTGAGACACCAGTGTGAGTCCAGAAGGGGATGCACTGATTTATTGAACTCGAATACAGTGATTAATGTCATTTTTAATGTTACCTGGTCATTAAGACGAAGGACCGTCCCTGTCCTGCTGCTGGTAACTATGGGCAGGTGCAGTTTAGACTTCCCACGCACATATCCATGCACACACACACACACACACACACACACACACACACACACACACACACACACACACTCAAACATGCATTCAGACCTACACCTGTACTTGACAGTTGTTACCTTCCAGTTACACTGCTTTTGAGTAATTTTGCTTTAAAGCCACCAATGTTATTCTGTTGCCTTTTTTTTTTTTTTTTTTCATTTGTTGTGTGCTACTGGTTATTATGATATCAGAATATTCTGTTCTTCATATTCACTGATGGCCTTCCATTGTTGTTGTTACTGTTTCATTTTGGCCTGTTGTTAGGTATTGTGATCACCTTGCTTTGTGTGTTTGCGTGTTTGATTGTAAGCAGGATAACTAAAAAAGTTAAGGATGGATTTTCAGGAAATTTTCAGGAAATGTTGATACTGGCACAAGGAAGAAATGATTAAATTTTGGTGGTGATCGGGGGGGGGGACGACGACGACACACATCTGACTTGGTGGAGGTCTCCGAGTGCTTTTCTTGTTTGTTTCTGTTTCAGGGTCTGTATCAGTGTTTGTCTGTATATAACCTTGTCCTGTTCTCCCATCAGGTAACATCTGCACAATACAGTGGCAGCTGCTCGTCTTTCAGAGAGGGGAAGCTCATTGTCGGCTTATATAAAAAAAATGGTCAAGTTATTTAAACATAAATTTGGCCCTCCATTCCTTTTTAAGAAAATGGTCAGTGACCTTATCGTACCAACTAAATGAGAAAATGTTGAAATTATGTTAAATTGAAACAAGGAAGTATAATGAGTGTGTTTTATTTACAGTGCAAGAAATGAACGAGTAATTTCATAGTGGTTTCTCTCTCTCCTTCATAGCAGAATGCGCGACGGTATTAAACTGAACTCTGTCAAGTGAAGGAGTAGATCTCAAAATAGCTGTCAATCAAACGGGATTCAGCCTTTCGACTGATCCTCCAATCAGCACTTGGAAGCCCAGTGTCCAGCCCAGCCAAGCTCCGCCCACAGTTCCATTCACCCCCAGAGACGAAGGGCGTCCGGGGGCGGGACAACATCGTGGCATTTATTCAATTACCGTCCAGTTTTGAGGCAATGAAAAAAACTGTTCCACTCAGTCCCATTGAAGTGCATGGACGCTGAGCGTCCACGGGCAAATGCACTGAGCAGAGATTGAATGAGAAAACAGCGCAACGGGAAAGTATGAGAAGTGAACAACATCAAGTCCGCTGATTTGTGATAAAGCTGATTCTGAACGAACTCGTCAGTGAGATGAACGTGTTCTAACACATTTGTAGTCAATGAAATGTCAACACAACCGTACATATTTAAACATTTACTTCTCGTAATTTTAGGGGAAGCCAAGCTTCCCTTGCAGTCTATGAGAAATCACCTCTGGTACAATAATAAAATAATTAAATCCAACCAATAGGGGGAATTGACCTAAAGCTCAAAACCCTCTTAGATCAAACCTGTCAAACAACTTGTGCCACCCACTACACTCAGAGTGCGATTTGTCAAAAAAACAGAGGGGAGGTTCTATCATGAAAAAACAAACAATCAACAGGCCTAATTCTTTTTTAAGTTAACAGTAGGCCCTATTACATGTCGAGCAGTTGGACATTCATCTTTAATGCAAACTAAAAATACATGAAACATTTAATTTTCTGTGCCAGCCATACCTGTGATGTGGGAGATGACCTCATTAAGTTTCAGGACCATGGATTAGGGCTGATCACATGAACATGGGAGAGGATTTATGGCAAAGGGGCAACTCATTCAGACTGTAAAACTTAACATAAAACCTAATTAAGATGCATGTAAACTGGCGTGTGCAGGTGTACGTCCATACTAGTGATGAGCGGATCAGCGAGTTAACTGTGGGTCTAGTGTGGGCAGGTCAAAAAAATGTCACTTTCAGACACGGGGAGAGAGACATTGATATACAGAGAGAGGTAGGTAAGGTATACAATGTATTTATGTGCATGGGGACTGCTGACTACGGTGGCCCAGAGGTGCAACAGCCCAAAAAATTATCCACTATAAGAAAAAAAAGAACAGCTCAAAAAAGTATCCACTATAAGAAAAAAATAAAAAGAACAGCCCAAAAAATTATCCACTATGAGAAAAAAAAAGAGAGCAGCCCAAAAAATTATCCACTGTAAGAAAAAAAAGAGAACAGCCCAAAAAATTCTCCACTATTTTTAAATAACTATTTTTAGCACATCGACCTCCACTTCCGGTGGGTTACTTCCTTAGCATTAGCCACTTTAGCTGAAGGCCTTAAAATTTTTCAGCCTATGCTTTTATTTTTTGTGGTGGCCTAAATATAAAAGCAAGAGACCTTCTGGGTAAACAGCTCCCCCTTAATTGAAAAGGTGGATGATGTTTTTGTTTTTTTTGTTTTTTTTCTTATAGTGGATAATTTTTTGGGCTATTTCCTTTTTTTTCTAATATGGACACTTTTTTTGGGCTGTTCTCTTTTTTTTAATATGGATACTTTTTTGGGCTGTTCTCTTTTTTTCCAATATGGATAATTTTTTTGGGCTGTTCTCTTTTTTTTTTCTTATAGTGGATAATTTTTTGGGCTGTTGCACCTCTGGGCCACCATAGCCGACAGTTGCAGCTGCAACAACAACCACAAAAAGTATTAATAAAAAAATGTATATAGAAATAATAATAACTACAACAACAGTATAAAAGTATATATAAATATATCTATAGATACAAACAATACCAATGACATCTATAAACAATGTGTACTGCAGTCTTCAACACATTTAGATCCACCTTACTAACAACTTAAGATGGAACTAATATACAGCTTTGTGCTGGTCCTGGCGTCGTGTGTGTTACAATAAACATCTGTGTCAAACACAACAGTGGAACCAATGTTTAACGGCAGCAAAACTGAGGAAACGAAGCTTCAATTCAGGAAAATTATAATCGAATAATTTTTTTCGATTAGTCACTTCAGTTCCATATAACACAGATTTTAATGCCCTGTGTTAAGTATATAACCATTTATAAGTTATCTAGGTGAACAGATTTGAACTGAACAGAGAAATATTTTAAACAGGATTGTAAATGTACGGAAGCGTATTGCATTCACAAAAAAAAATAATTTCGGCTCTGTTTTTCTGAATTAATGAGATAATTATCTCATAATTACGAGAAAAAATAAGTTAAAAAAAAAAATCGGCGCTGTTTTTCTGAGTTTATGAGATACTGTTTCCTGAAAAAAAAAAAAAAAGCTCTGTTTTTATGAGTTTATGAGATACTGTTTCCTGGAAAAAAAAAAAAAAGCTCTGTTTTTATGAGTTTACGAGATACTGTTTTCCGAAAAAAAAAAAAAAAAGCTCTGTTTTTATGAGTTTACGAGATACTGTTTTCCGAAAAAAAAAAAAAAAGCTCTGTTTTTATGAGTTTATGAGATACTGTTTCCTGAAAAAAAAAAAAAAAAGCTCTGTTTTTATGAGTTTACGAGATACTGTTTTCCGAAAAAAAAAAAAAAAAAGCTCTGTTTTTATGAGTTTACGAGATACTGTTTTCCGAAAAAAAAAAAAAAAAAAGCTCTGTTTTTATGAGTTTACGAGATACTGTTTTCTGAAAAAAAATAAAATGTGTCTGTGTTTCTCTGTCAGTGGGACAGTGGTCCCTGGTCCAGGCAGGAGCTCCTTCTATCTGTGCTGCTGAAAGCCTCTCGGGGGAGCGTGAAGTTGTTTCCGTTCTCGTAACCGGTTCCGATTACGGATCATGGAACTAGTTTCGTTCACAGAAATCAGAACCAAGCCCCGCTTCGTGCACGGATCAAGCCCTTCAAGCACACCGGCGCTCGGAGCCTGTAACCCGGCTTCCTGACAGGGCACGACCGCGGTGATGGGAGCTGGCATTAATGAAGTCAAATAAAATGACATTCACCAGCATTAAAGAAAATATACACAGCAGAAGAGTGCAAATGTGTATTCATTTATTTGTCGGACCTGATGGAAAGCATTAGTCAGAACTAGATCCATGGAGGAGCGGCTTGGTGTACCGGTTCGTCCCCCCTCCAATAACTTTCCATCAGGTCCAGGTGGACAGCTATCCGCTCCCCGGTGTGTAAGCCGGACTGGAGCGGGTGGACGGAGCAGCTCAACTCGACAGAACCCCGGCGCTCGGAGCCTGTAGCCCGGCTTCCTGACAGGACAGGACGCGGTGATGGGAGTTGGCATTAATGAAGTCAAATAAAATGACATTCACCATGATTAAAGAAAATATGCGTCTTGGTGTCCCGGTTCACCCCCCACCCCCGGACAGCTTTCCATCAGGTCCAGGTGGAAAGCTATGGGGGTGGGGGGTGAACCGGGGCACCAAGAGCTCCTCCACGGATCTAGTTCTGACTAATGCGTTCCATTAGGTCCGACAAATAAATGAATACACATTTGCACTCTTCTGCTGTGTATATTTTCTTTAATGCTGGTGAATGTCATTTTATGTGACTTCATTAATGCCAGGACCTGGAGTACGCTGCTGACACCATCCTGCTCAGCACATCCTACAGTCAGCTGACAGATGCTCTGGGCAGTTACAGTGAAGAGGCACAGAAGCTTGGCCTCCAAGTGAACTGGACAAAAACCAACCTCACGCATGTCAGTGATGGGCCAGATCCACCTCCCTTGCAGCTTAGTAATGACATTGTAGAACCTGTCAAGAGCTTTGTGTATCTGGGGTGATGACAGACAACAGGGACCTAAAACCAGAGATTACCCGCAGAAGAGCCCTGGCAGCATCAGCTCTGATGTCTCTCTGGAAACCACTGTGGCGGAACCAGACCATCTCACGCAGGACGAAGCCCCGGATCTACAACTCTGCCGTCCTCTCCATCCTGCTCTATGGCTCGGAAACACGGCCCTTAAACCAGACTCTGGCTGCCAGAATAGATGGCTTTGATAGCAGGGCTCTCAGAACCATCGAAAACATCAGGTGGCCCCAGCGGGTTTCCAATCAGGTGCTTGGAGCCCGCACACGCCAGCCCAAAGCATCCAGCCTGGCCGCGCAACGTCGCCCCCGCTGGTTCGGTCATGTCCTCCGCCTCCCTCCTGACCATCCAACAAGAGCCATCCTTCAGTTTGACCCAAAGGCCGCAGACTGGAAACGACCACAAGGCAAGTCCCGCACCCGATGGCTCGACGTCATTGCAGGCGACCTCCGACAACATGGAGTTACCATGGAGGACGCAGAGCAGCTGGCACAGGACCACCAGCCATGGAAAACACTGGTTCACCTGGTCGGCCCAATGCACCGGGACAGGACACCCGCCCCATGGCAGGAGTCCTAGTAGTAGTGGTAGTCATTAATGCCAACTCCCATCACCGCGTCCTGTCCTGTCAGGAAGCCGGGCTACAGGCTCCGAGCGCCGGGGTTCTGTCGAGTTGAGCTGCTCCGTCCACCCGCTCCAGTCCGGCTTACACACCGGGGAGCGGATAGCTGTCCACCTGGACCTGATGGAAAGTTATTGGAGGGGGGACGAACCGGTACACCAAGCCACTCCTCCATGGATCTAGTTCTGACTAATGCTTTCCATCAGGTCTGACAAATAAATGAATACACATTTGCACTCTTCTGCTGTGTATATTTTCTTTAATGCTGGTGAATGTCATTTTATTTGACTTCATTAATGCCAGCTCCCATCACCGCGGTCGTGCCCTGTCAGGAAGCCGGGTTACAGGCTCCGAGCGCCGGTGTGCTTGAAGGGCTTGATCCGTGCACGAAGCGGGGCTTGGTTCTGATTTCTGTGAACGAAACTAGTTCCATGATCCGTAATCGGAACCGGTTACGAGAACGGAAACAACTTCACGCTCCCCCGAGAGGCTTTCAGCAGCACAGATAGAAGGAGCTCCTGCCTGGACCAGGGACCACTGTCCCACTGACAGAGAAACACAGCCACATTTTATTTTTTTTTTCGGAAAACAGTATCTCGTAAACTCATAAAAACAGAGCTTTTTTTTTTTTTTTTTTCCGGAAAACAGTATCTCGTAAACTCATAAAAACAGAGCTTTTTTTTTTCCGGAAAACAGTATCTCGTAAACTCATAAAAACAGAGCTTTTTTTTTTTTTTTCGGAAAAGAGTATCTCGTAAACTCATAAAAACAGAGCTTTTTTTTTTTCCGGAAAACAGTATCTCGTAAACTCATAAAAACAGAGCTTTTTTTTTTTTTTTTCGGAAAACAGTATCTCGTAAACTCATAAAAACAGAGCTTTTTTTTTTTTTTTTCGGAAAACAGTATCTCGTAAACTCATAAAAACAGAGCTTTTTTTTTTTTTTTCAGGAAACAGTATCTCATAAACTCATAAAAACAGAGCTTTTTTTTTTTTTTTTTCAGGAAACAGTATCTCATAAACTCAGAAAAACAGCGCCGATTTTTTTTTTAACTTATTTTTTCTCGTAATTATGAGATAATTATCTCATTAATTCAGAAAAACAGAGCCGAAATTATTTTTTTTTGTGAATGCAATACGCTTCCGTATAAATGTGTGTATTTAGGGTAAATCTATGATAGGTTTACTGCAGCACAACCTTTATTTTTGCCCTTGTACATATTTCCAGATATTCTGTTAAATACCACTGTCACTGTTAATGTGTAATAATGAGCTCCAGAACAGCTTCAGTCAATGAGCCACTGCCTGAATAGCTGTAGATGCTTGTTGTTACCACTTTCATTTGTGTTTTCATTTTCCATCGATTAATAAGCGAGTCAAATACATGTGTCAGTGAACCATGGGATTGGGGGTGGGACCTTTTCAATGACACCACCTACACACTTTCTAGACTGGTCCATTCACAGATGTATCGATCGCTGGGAAGAAGGACTCTCACCCAGATCCTGAAGGACTCAACTTGGAAGGACTCGACTGCCAAAGAAGGATCCTTGACTTTGAGAAACAACAAGAGACCAGATTCATTCAACTGCTGTGACTGTGAAAGGATGCTTTCATTTCTCTGTTCACAAAGGGAACAACAGTCAGATGTCAAACGGAACAATGGTGCAGGTGCAGCAATTATGTTTCCTCAAAATATATATTCAGTACTTTGTAAAGAAGATTTATAAGAGTGACGGTTATCTCTTGAATAATGTGAGGCAGACTCTGAGAGAAACTGTGTCAGCATCGTTTAATTCAGCTCAGGTTAGGTGTCTAACAGACGACAGCATCACACATTCTAAATCATTTTGAGCATCATCCACCAATTCTGACGGGAGTAAGACACAGATAGCTCTGTTTTTATTATTCAAGAGTCGATGGGAACATAACTTTTTAAAAATATATATATTAAGGATGTCAAAATTAATGTGTTAACATGGATTAATCCATTATCATGATTAATCTGGTTACATTTTTTTACGCAATTAACCCATCTGCAGCGCAGAATGACTCTGAATGTCTCTGCCAACGTATTTCAGGCCATTTGTCCAAGTAGAGTTAACGTCACATATGAACAAATGGGCAGTTGATCTGGTCGTGACAAACAGCAGAACCAACCCATAAAGATGGAAGACGCTAAACAGCACATTGGCCCTCTGGATGGAAATATGAGAACAAAAAACTCAAGACGGAACAGGTATTTTAAGTTTGGTTGAAACTGTTGAAGGTTTTTAATAAACACATTAAGTGCATATATATTCCTTTCTTTCTTGAGTCTTTTTACTCTGTTTGAAATGTGATTAATATATATTAAAAATTAATGATATTTAATGGTGATTAATTGAAATTAATCCACAGCAACCCTGTGATTATTCTGATTAAAATTTGTAATTGTTTGTTTAATTACCTCCTCCAAGGAGGTTATGTTTTTGTCAGCATTGGTTTGTCTGTCTGTTTGTCTGTCCGTGTGCAAGATAACTCAAAAAGTTATGGACGGATTTGGATGAAAATTTCAGGAAATGTATACTGGCACAAGGAACAAATGATTAAATTTTGGTGGTGATGGGGGGGGGCTCTGATCTGCCTTGGCAGGTCTGTGCTCTCTGAGTGCTTTTCTATTTCTTTTTTTTTTTTTTTTTGCTGCTGTGTTATACAGTATCCAAATATACCAACACAAAATAAGAGCAATTGGTTGGAGGAAACACACTGTTTTTACTAGTATTGGAGTCAAGACCACCTTGTCCACACAGAAACAGAAACCATCTACTTTTTCATTTTAAACAGTTTTCCATAAAGACGTCATTGTTTCAGGAAATGTGTGTGTCCAAACAAATCTACTGAAAACACTGTTGTATGAGTGCAGCTGTAACGCTGCCACAGAAATACACTGAAGACACAGAAGAAGATAGAGAGTATATAGGGCATGTGCAAAAAACTCATAGGACCCAAGCAAATGCAATACACAAAATACAAATAACACATACAAAAAATCTGTATGTATCTGTAATCTATATGTTTCTGTTATTGGTGGAGGGAGAGGGTCTGTTGTGGTGTTATTGTTTCAGAAAAAAGAAAAAGCAAGGATGGTGTTTGAGATCGGTTCAAACTTGAACCCCGCTTCAAAAACAAATGTATTCAGACTCCCAAAGCGCTGGTTCCGTATGGATGAAACACCCATATGTTAAAAAAAAACAAAACTTTTGAAGATACTCCTGAACTCTGTCTGTGTCTGTGTAGACAACCCCCAAGTCAACACCAAGACCAGACCAGATCCACAACATTATGGGCCAAAAACCTCTTAGCATCCATTGTAGACCCATTCTAGGGTTAGGTTTAAGGTTGTAATACAACCATCTTCAACCCTTAAAGACCCAGAACTGTTTTGTGACACTTTCCAAATCAATTTTCCTCTTCATTTCATCATTTCTGAGTGATTTATTACCATTTAATCTTACATAGTCCTCTGCATTTTTCATTATTCAGTGAAAATCAGATATGGTCCTATATTTAATTAACATGTACGTCATGTAGATGTTCATTAAAGCTCAGAAAAAATTCAAAGGTTATTATATAAAAACAGAGAAAACTGAAGAAAACGGACTTTTTCAGAAAACATAATATTAACAGATCAAGAAAAGATGACAAACTGCATTTTTCTTAAAGTATTTACATGTATTGATAGGATCAGTCAATCAACGGGTATTAAATATTTTAGATCAGTAGATGCTTTCGGTTGCTGGTGGATTTTGGGTCTTTATGGGTTGATATATGTTGTAGTTTAGATTGTATTTCACCCATATATTAAACAAACTAGAAGATATCTCCTTTCAGATTAAATCTAATGCATGTATATTGGCCTCAGTATGTCTTCTGTTACTGAGGTGATGTTAAAATGTTGAGTTTCTTACAATACCATTTAAAACCATCAACTTTAAGTGATTGAAATTCAGCAGAAATTTGGGTGATTTTCAACAGTTTGCTTCAGCAGATTGCTATGTTAGCATCTTAACTGCCTGTCTTTATGATTGCAGAGACATCTTAGTAATCTTTTTATTGTGGAATTTACATGATGTGTGTGATTTCTTTTGCATTTTAGAACTCTTTGTAGTAGTCATATTTTTCTTAACATGCAGTTTTTCCAGTTGAAAGACTGAAATGAGAAATCTTTGAATATAAAAAAGACAAACTCTAAATCCTTGCCTGAAATGTAAAGAAATTATTTTAACTAACATGAAATTGAGTAATTTATGCTACTGTATTAAAGTTACTATTAAAAATGTAATTCTAATTTATAATTCTAATTTATACAAGAAAAAATGTACATTGATTGTAAATATATGATCTATATATCTATTTTTAATCCCCATTACAAATTATACCATCATTTTAACCCTATTGAAATTCACACGAATGTTTTAGCATTTATCCAACACATATGTGACCTCTGACAAAATGATACAATCCTTTAATTTGACAAATCTTTAAACTATTCTAAATCAGTCATTCCAACAGCAAACAGCTCTTTAACTGACAGATTTTACAACACCAGATTTTGTTGATACCTCCTCTAGACCAGGGATTAAAGCAAAAATTTTTCATCTGACTGAAAATTTTCTTCTGGCCAAAATCACTGGCCACTATTAAAAATGATGCAATACAATACTACTATAGCGTACAAGTTTATATAGTCAAATTTGGCAATACTGTAAAACACACTGAATGGGACAGTGTACAGGTGTACAAGATTAGTAACATGGACAGAAAAAATGTCATGAGTGGTATTGGTGGGGGGTCTGGGGGTCCTTCCCCAGAAAATTTTTAAAGCTTCAGGTCAATTTTGGTGCTCTCTGGTTAATTTTAAAGGGTATGAAAACCTTTGAAGCAAGTGAAAATAATAACTAGAAGAAAACCTTACTGCAAAAAAATGAGTGAAAAACATTTTATTTAGCAATTTAGGAACTCCTAAAACATAACTCCAACTCCAACAGCACATCAATTTTGGGGAAAATGTCTGTGTAAATGTAACCACAACCAACTAATCTTTTATTTTTTCTGCTTTTTGCCACTGAAACCAAAAGTTTCAAGCTTGGTCATTCCGGATGTACGCTTCTGTTTTTTTCTAGAGACACATGGCACATTACTAGAACGTTCACTTTAGCAGTAGAGGTGGAGGTTGTTGCAGGGACAGTGGAGCTTGGAGCAGAGGAGGTGGAGGCTCTGGCTGGAGTAGAGGCCATACCCACCTCCATCTATTTTTCACGCATCTCTCAATGGTTACCACTTCAGCACCTTCCTCTACAAACGTGTCCATGATGTCGTATAAGCTAGCCAAAATAATCTGTACATTGTCAAACCTGCGTCCACAACCCCCTCCCGTCAATATCATGTTCTCTTTTGATTGGAAGAAATTACGTCAACTGAAACAGAAATTATATTCCGTTACAGATACTCTCTGAGGGTATTTAAAATACAGTGGCTTTGCAAATACCAAGGGTGTTACTCATGCATTCAATTTTATCTTCGTACTGTACCACACAGATAGAAATAAGATGCTAAACGGGTCAAAATAAAGCACTTATGCAGTCGGGCGCGTAACTGCGTAAGGCCGCGGCGTGCACAGCCGCACGCACGGGAAAGGCACATACACACAAACACACACACACACACACACACACTAGTCATATACCGGCAAGAGGAGATAAGCTATGAACCCAAACATGAAGGTCCATGTAGATCAGTTCTGTCTTCTTCCCTTTTCGCTGTGGTTCTTTCATAATGAAAGCTACTTGTTAGCACTAAACTAAAGTTAGCGTCTGGAGGCTGAACTTCGGTAAAGCTGAACTTGTCCATGTGTTTCTGAGGCACAGAATGAGCAGCGTTTCCTTCCAAAGAGAAGTAGTCATCAATCTGTCCTCCCAACATAAAAATAAAGAAGTCATCTTATTATCATCACTGTTAAACCTATCAGCCCCCTGTGCGTGGCGTACCTGTGTTAAACACCTGCAGACCCAGGACAGCAGACCCAGGACAGGATTGTGGTGCCGACTGGACTCCGCGAAACATGTGGGGAAGTTACTTCAATATGACTTTTTTTCCCCCCTCAATTTTTCCATTTGAGGGAAATCCGTCGTGGTGACGGAGAACTTTAATCCCTGCTCTAGACAGACATGGCATCTTTTCTGAACAACTTTTACTTGAATTGGTTTTTGTTAGCATTTGTAGCAGGATGTTGAAATCAAATCCCAGTGAGGACAGTTTAATCATATCCCTGTAGATGTGGTTCGACCAGAATTAAAATCAAACCCTGAGACAAGAATGACTATAGTTGTAATTGTGTTTTATTTTTCATTGTGTATCATGTATGTGTTTTATGTTGTTTGGACTTTGTATGGCTGCTACCTGGGCCAGGTCTCCCTTGCAAGAGATTCCTAATCTCACTGGGACTTCATGGTTAAAAAAAGGTAAAATAAAAATAAACAAGAATAGAATGACTAGCATTACATAAATATGGTTAGTCACTAAACAAGGCCGACATGTTCAAAAAGTGTATGTATTGAAATCCAAGAGGACTAGTTTATTCCAACACTATTCCAGAAGGGTGATCTAGGAAAATCTAAAAGAGGTAAAGCTTATGGACAAAGGTCTGACTTTGTGAAACTTTCGTCAGGAGTAGGTTCAGAGCATCAATAACCTGACATGCAAACATGCACACAGTGTTCATTCTCCTGACCAGTGTGAAATAAATTAAATAAAAAAAACACAGAAATGTTGTTTTTTTTAAAAAAAAAAAAAAAGAGCAGCAACACACTGTTATAAAGTATGATTGTGCCAGTTAATTACACAGTATAGGAAAAAAAATTCCACCTCCGTTCAACCACCCCCCCATCAATCGATTTTTCTCTCGTTCCATTGCACAGAGCAGAAATGCTCACTCCATCTCAATTGTCAGAGGCAGTAGGATCCACTTATAAGTTCTACTTCTCAGGTAATTGCAATGCAAATGAGGTCCTCCAAAGACAAATTAACCACCCTGAAAGAGCGGGCCATGTCCTCGCTTGGCCATCAGTCTATTGCCTAGTCCAATGGAAGGTGACCGCCCCTCCCCTCCTCTCCCCTCCCCTCCCTTCCCCTCCCCCCCCCCACTGCTGTTAATAAAACATGACTGAGAAAAACCCTCGAAAACCTCATCTGCATGCGAGACAGCTTTGATCTGCGACTAAACGTTATGAAGCACCACGGTTTTGTCCTCGCTGCTCAGAATAATGCACTGCAAACAGTGGTCAAGGCTGTCTCCTTTGAGCGTCTGAGAAGAATAACAGCTTCAGGGAAAATGGGAATTGTCATTTGAGTAACCTTTGGCAAGGACAAGTTTGCATGTATTTGGATGATGACATCTCTATAATCTAATGTATAACAAGTCATCAACTTTTAGGCAGTTCCACACATCAGTGCTGACATGAGGAGTCAAAGATTCACATTTTATTTGATACTTTGAAATTCTGTTTATTTTATCTGTAATTGTTGCACAGCTAAGTATTTGACAGAGTAGAGGAATATTTGCCTTTGGTTATGCGTGGATGTAAAAAGATGCTTAAATATGCACCGCTTTGAGAGCAGAATCTGCTATAATACAGAGCCGTTCATCGCTGGAAACAAGTATTCTCGTTTAGTCTGTTAACATTAGAGTCATGTAGGGTCTCCAACTGGGACAACACAGAGCGGAATCATTCATGTTAATTTGTGCACACACAAGGTGCATCTGTGAGTAGCCATGCATTTTAATGAAGCTGACACTGAACTCTTGGGTGGCGGTGTGTTCAAGTGTGGAAAATATGCTGGTTGGAACGTCTTTGGCACTTAATGCCTTACTTGGCCCTGTGAAGGGGACACAAATATTAGAGCATGTCTGGAGAGAATTAATGTGTGTGCCATCCTATTGCGACTCAATTTCATAGCGCGGTGATTAATGAAGTCTTCATTAGCTGGAACTTACCCTTCACTTTTGCATTGATGTTAAGCAAGTGTCGTAAAAAATAATAATAATCGTTCACGAATTGATGGTGTTGAGTGATATTTGTTTTCACCATTAGAACTGTTGAATTTGTATTGCTCTGCTTTTTTTTTTTTTTTTAATTTATTCGTTTTTCTTTATTTCAAGGATCTCACCAGTATTATCCAGCTTTGATGTTCGCAAATACTGAACATGATTTAATTAACAGAACCAAAACATGCTCTAAATTCGCAAACAAAATTTCCTTGGAAGTTTTTTGAAGCTTTAAAGCTTGGTGAAAGGCGGTTGTTTTTATCTGATGTTTTGCGGTAGAGCTCGGCAGAGTCGTCCTGTATTTCTGTAGCTCATTAACGCTAAACTGATGAAGTATCAAGCAATTAATGAAAGGTCATGCCTGTCAGTTCCAAGAACCTCCCACAGAATTTCTGGCACGATGCCTAAACTTAAAAAAAAAAAAAAAAAAATCAATGTGAGAGCATCCCTGAGGGTTTGGCAGCAACAGGATGGATTACATACAGTATTTATAGGAAATCAGGGTCGGGGTCAGCAGCCAGAGAAGGCCAATAAACCCTGGACTAGAAGGACACGGGTTTCAGCATGTAGGGCATTCGAAATTACAAGTAAGAAAACCCACATGGCTGTGCATAAAATGACTGAGCTTGATGTAAAAAAAAGAGCAAATGCCTGATAAAATTAGCAACCGAATTTGAATTTCGATCGGAAAATTCCAGTGCGTTCTGAGATACCCATCCCTGACCTATCGAACAGGTTTTAAAAGACATGAAGAGGTTCATTAATCAAACGAGGCCTCAGCCCACATGTTTCCCACATCCCTCGTTTAATGCAGTCAGACTTTTTTTTTTCCTCTCTTTTGTTGCGATCTGTGAAGATAATACCCAGATATGGGCCGGCTAGTGTTTGAAAATGCTGTGAGTTGCATAATCAGTTTGTCTGGGGCCAATCTATTCCCCCTGCTCCCAAATAATTGTGAAGGGCAGTTGAGGAGGCTTCTTTTTCCTTTTTAACAGCTACTCTAATATAATAAAGGCATATTTGTGGGTTGTGGTAATATTCACACAAATGTGCTCAGCAACATTAATTAGACCCAATACTGTCAGTTCTGATCTGAATAATCAATATGATCTATTTGAACCCCTAGTAGATTTTTACAGTACCTTGAATAGTACTTAAGTAAAAAAAAAACACATATCCTACTGTAGAAATGGTTGTGAGGTTAGAATGTACAAGGAATAATTTAGCACTACAAATGAACAAACCCCTTCAAAACAGTTTTTCCCCCAGAGTAAGCTGCATTCACTGACAGTTTTGTACTGATACCAAATCATGTCTTCTTCACAAATATCCACCAAGGCCGCTCAGTTCTTTCAAAACAACAAGCTTCATGGAGAAAATGATTCACCACAATGTCCAACCCTGAATCCAACCCAAACTCTGAGCTCTTCAACCTATTGATCCTGATTATGCAAATGCATGCAAATTCACTCAAGATTTTTGCATTTTGCATTTTAGAAGTCAATGTTCCAAAGATATCTGAGTTACACTTCTTTGTACAGGGTGAATTAAAGGGCTGAGCAATAGAGTAAAACCATTATCTCAGGTTGATGTTGCTATACCATAGGGACATATTGTAATAATAATAATAATAATAATAATAATAATAATAATAATAATAATAATAATAATAATAATAATAATGATAATAATAATAAAAATAAAACAAATACATTTTTTTTTTCAATTGTAAAACAAATCTGGGCTCTATAGGATAAATTAAATTGTTTACATTGAATTATTATTATTATTATTAGCAGAAGTACATGCAGCCCCAACTGTTTACCAGGGTGTCTAGATGATGGTATCCATGGTACAGACAGTAAATGAACATGGACCAGGCTTGTATTGAGTCTGGTTTTGACCAGCTCTATATGTAAAGTGTCATGAGATCACTTTGTTATGATTTGGCACTATATAAATAAAATCTGATTTTGACTGATATTGGTACGGCAAAATATGTGTGGTGTTTTGAGCTGAAACTTAAAATTCACAGTTTGGGAACATCTGACAACTGGGGGACAATATTAATTGAAATTTGGCACAGTTTTTTTTTTTTTTTATAGTTTTTTTGGCGGTGACATGGTGGTGCAGTGGATAGCATTCTCACCTCACAGCAAGAAGGTCCTGGGTTCGATTCCAACCAGGGATCTTTCTGTGTGGAGTTTGCATGTTCTCCCATGTTTGTGTGGGTTCTCTCCAGGTCTTCCTCCCACCATTCAAAGACATGCACTAAAATCGCCCGTAGGTGTGAACGTGAGAGTGATTGGTTGTTCGTCTCTATGTCAGCCCGGTGAAAAACTGGCAACTCATCCAGGGTGAACCCTGCCTTCCCCTATAGGTAGCTGAGATAGCACCCCCAGGACCCTAGTGAGGATAAAGTGGGTTCAGACGATGGATGGATGGATGGATGTTTTGGTCTTTAAACAGATACCTACAACATATTTATTAAATGAGGAATAGTATACTCAATATAAAGGTTCATTGTGTGATATTATATATTAATGGTGAAGTTGCAAAATGCAGACACTTTCCATTTGTTGGAACCAGTATTTTTGTGGCTTTTCAGTTCAGGGGAGATGAACTCTGGTCCACACTGAGACATATGCTCTATTACCAGTGACGACAACAACTATTATCATCTTTACCAAGGTTCCTCCAAGTGAAAGTAAAGATGATGTAAAGTCATACAGATCACACACTGGTTGATACTTGGTGTCACTCCATATGTGTGGCTTCATGTAGCGACTCAGGGAATCTCAGAAAACATTCTTATAAATCTTAGTGTGGCATTATGTGAGCAAAACATGCAGTAAAGTAGTTGCACCCGTTGAATTTGTTAAGATGTAAGTAAAGCTACTATTCTTGTCTGTTCTGTTAGTCAAATGTGTTTCGTAAAAGGTGTATTTAATTTCACCAGCAGAGGGCGCTTGGAGCCTCGTGCATCAGTAGCTGACAATAGTACATGGTTATTGACCCTTTGCACGTTACATCACACTCTGTTCGCGCCGCAAACGAGCGCCATGACGGACGGCGGAAGTACCGGACTGCACACTGGACGGCAAACCGGCTAATATCGAATTTGATCTGAACGTTCTCGTTTTTGTTTGTTTTTAACCCTGCTTTACATGTACAGTGGTCGCACACAACAGTCCCATCCTTCTTCACAGACACCCATGGTTTCAGCTGGTTCCAGACAGAGCCTGGATATGATGGACCTGATATTACAGATAGAGCAGGCTCTGTTCGTGTCCATAGCATATTAGCTAAATGCTAGCTAGATGGCTACACAGCAAAAATTGGAGAGTTGAAATTTCAGGGTTAAACATTTGAGAGTCAATTTTCACTCTCAAAGTGTAGTTTTAACTAACTGTGAGTTAAATGTCACTCAGAGTTGGGGTTAATGAAAAGAGTTAGTCAAGCCTGTGGAAATTAACTCGGGAGAAGTGTTGTTTTGCGTCTCTCCATAGTTAATTAGCCTGGCCCCTGCATTTCAAACCAGGTGAACCTGTGCAATTTCTATCAGACTGTCACTGTCAGAGAAAAAAGAGGAAAAATAAATTTTCTAAAAAAAAATGTGTCAGCTTTCTTTGAATCATGCTGTTAACATTGAATTTTAAGTCATTTTTAATGGGTTCACTTTTTTTGATGATTAAAATTAACACTACTTTCAGAGTGAAAATTAAGTAAAATGAGTGTTATTTTTGTTACTTTCATGGTGTTAATTTAACTCTGTTTGAGTTAAAGGAGAAACTCTGACAGTGTAAACAATAAATCCATATGGGTTAATTTAACCCAGGTCGAACAGATTTTTTTTTTTTTTTTTTTTTTTTTTTTTTAAATTTTGCTTAATTCAAGATTTTTTTACTGAATTCAAGCAAAAAAATCTGACAATGGAACAAGTGAAAATTATCTTGGTAAGATTTCTTGAAATAATATTTTCATGATCTACTGCCTAAAAATGAGTTCTTATTTCTCACTTACAAGTTACTCTTTAAGTGATTATGTCTTATTTTAAGTGTGATGAGATATTTTGACTAGAAATGAGAAAAATACACTTGGTAAGATTTGGATTTTTGCAGTGTAAACACCAACGAGGGAATGCCGGTGAAACTTAGCATCATTTTTTTTCTTTTCAACCCAGAATCGAGTCATTTGCAAGACATGCAAGTGAAGCAAAAGTACAAGGTGAGTTTTCAGAGGGGAAAATGTGGACCAGCTGGTGTGAATCAAGCCAAGGCAAGAAAAAGGTAGTTCTTCCATTGATGTGGATAAAGTCTACAACCACTGGAGAAGTGAGAAAGACAGACAGGAAGAATAAGGTGATATTTTATTCCGTCATCAGATTAGATATGTTCATATTGTCTCGCTCATTAAGAATTATCATCTATGAATATTAACCATTAGTATTATAATGGCTAATACAATCAACTGTCTGTTCATAACTTTTCCTGCTCAAGCAAGTTTGACAATTTTAAACTGTATCATTTGTGTTTTTGCCTGGGCCAATGTGGTTTTATTCTTTGTTTTTCAGAATAAAGCCAGAGGAGCAAAGGAGGTCTTTCACAGTACAACTCTATGGACATTGGACAATGTTTCCATCCCTCTCCTTCATTCTTTGGAGCCCATTGGTAAAACATTACAATTACAGTTTATTACAATTTAGCAAGCTCACACACACACACACACACACACACACACACCATATAGATAACTGCCGATACATCCAAGTAATAATGAATAAATTGAGTTTATAGACAGGCAACATTATATTTCCCATGATTGTGTATTTTTGTTGATGGTTGTCTATATTTTTTGGGGGTCATTTGTTCATTTTGTTCATAATTTTTGTACCAGATCAGAGGAGAGAGACCCTTGGAACAGGACCAGTCCAGATGCAGACCAGACACAGATTAGGACCTGATAAAATGAACCATGTGTTCAGTTGGATTTAATATTTTTTAATTTTGTCAAAGCTCAAGTAGAGTGCAATTTGATCTTCAACTTTCTTGCTGACCCTGGACAGACCAGGTCAAAGCTGTGGCACCCCTGCAGTCAGACAGGTGACACATTTAACTGATTCATTTGGAAATTGCTGTTCATTTTATTGAGTATCTTTGTCATTTTTGTATTTTTTTTTTTGACAATTTTCTCTATATTTTGGCTCATTTTTTCATTTTGTTCAGAATTTTTGGTACAGACAAAGGGAGAGACACCACATGAACAGGACCAGTCCAGATGCAGACCTGATGTCACAGGTGTCACATCCAGTCAGGACCTGATAATAGTGCAGGGGACCCACTATGGGTCCAGGTCATGTGGTCAGTTGACTTTCATATTTTTTTAATATTGTCAAAGCTTAAGAACAATGTGATTTCATCTACAACTTTCTTGTTCTTTTTCTTTTCATTGCCTGGGGATTTCATCATATACACAACATGTGCGCTACTTATCTTAAGTATTCTTAAGTGTCTTCTTAATCTAATTCTGTCATCATAACATCATCATCAAAATTCATGTATTTATACACAATATATAAACTAAGTAATTAGTACTGTAATATTTGTACTATAATTTTATAGATGGATGTTATTTTTTGGAAAGCGTGTGGCAAACATCAAGTCCACTATTTAAGTAAATGTATAGTAAACACACACACACACACACACACTGTAGTGGTGCAGCTACACTTTAATAAAGTTTTTGCTTGAAAATTATTATTATTGTTCATATCAAGAATGCTGTGCTAAGAGTTGATGTTGGTACTTTTTTTTGACACAATTGTACATATGGCAATAAATGCAAAATTTATTACTTCAAAACAATACTGTATTTTGTTGTCATTAACTGTAACTGACCTAGATATGCAGTAGGTTATATTGTCAAAATAATCTGATTCTTAATCAGTCTGGTAAAGGTTCATACTGTCTTACACATGTAATTATTGTAGGTGATTCCTTTATTGGCCAATCCTCCTGAACAGCCTATAAGGCACGTCACAGCAACACCATGTGACGCTTCTGATGAAGGCTACAGGAAGTAGCTGAAACTAGTAAAGCAGGTAAACAAACAACTACCCCTGTCTGATAAAGACATCACCTACAATGATTCTTAATCATTATGGTAATAGTCAGGTGTAATTATGTTTGGGGTTGGGGAGGTGAGGCCATAGCACCGCTATGTGGACAGTGTGTACGCTTGAGATGTTGCTCACAGTTGCTCAAGCAGGTCATCAGGGGAGTTAAATGTCTGCTCAGGAGTTTTGAAAATTAGAGGGAACATTGGCTTAGGCCCAGATTTACAAACCCCTTTGCAAAAACACAGAGGAGGTGGACATGTGAGAGATGAGGCAGAATTTTTACTACTTGTGTGAATTTCAAAGTTTAAATTTAGAGATGAAGGCCTTATCGGAGCAGATCGATGGCAAATCAGTTCACATTTTCACCTGAGCTCTTTACTGGATGTGTGCTCATTAGTGGAGAGTACATAACATCATCAAATCACCAGGATCAACAAGTCAAACAGAAGTTTTACTTTCATGTAAAAACATGAAACTCAGATGAAATATTGAAATATGACAAATGCACCACTGAACCACACAGGAAATCATTCCTGCCTGAGGCCACCAGACTGTTTAACTCCACCTTATAACCACAGAATTAGAATTACACACAACAAGAGTTTTGTGCACTTATTATGTGTATTTCTTTAATTATCATATTCATAATATATTGTGTAGTGCATATTGTACAAATCAGTGTTCTAAATTTGTGTCTTAATAGAGTGTTTTAATATATCGACCTGATCACAATCAAAGGTACCAGAAAGGGTGCACGTATAGATAGAAAAAATAATAATGCTCTATCAAAAATCAGATAGGCTATTTTATTTGTCTGATATTTCTCTTTTAAAATCCAAAATATTTTTTGTATTATGGTGTCTACTGAAAATTTCGCAGGTTTGCCCCGTCAAATCAGGAATTATTGGGTGTACGGACACTCCAGCCTAATAGCCTCTATATTTAATGCCTACAAAGATATCCAAATGTTTCAGCATTCAGGATAATCATGCATTGTTTATTGCATAGATGTCGTGTCCAAAGCATGCGAGCTGAAAAATTCCATATATTGACAGAAACAATAAAATTACACTCACTCTCACACTCATTGGGTTGCCATTTTATCAGTTTTTATCCGATTTTCTTCAAATTTGGAGGATTGCATGATCTAGTAATAAGATCGCAAAGAAACATTTTGGGAATGGTTTTAGGGGTATCTTTTTTGCAATACTGATTAATAACTGATGCAAATATACTTGTACACCTTGATTGTGATCAGGCCATGCATATATATATATATATATATATATATATACTGTTTTTTTTCTGTTGCATTGATGTATTGATCATTTCTTTCCTGCTACTTTTTATTACATTTGAATGGAGAAGTGGCTGTAACACACTATAATTTCCCCCCAGGATTAATAAAGTATTCTGATTCTGAATAACAGTTTGATAACATCTGATTTCCAAGTCTTTTTGCTGGTTTGGACAGCATACTGTGTTTCCTGTGTGTTACTGATGAAAACAATAACATATGCACTATATAGAATAAATCTATTAACCACAAAATTAACCACAAAGGTTTGACCTGTGAATAAAAGTCAGAATTCAGTTCTATAGCAGCCTACAAATGTCACATCTAATCTAATCATCTTCTTTATTCTCTGTTGGAAACAACTTTCCCCTCCTGTATTTACCCCCTTTGCAATAGTGATGCAGATCTGCCTTTGTGAACAGGCTGGATGTAGTGATTTTACTGCATTTAAACCACTATTTTAGATTCAGTTTAATTCATTTGTTAAGTAGAAGTTTAACCACAGAATGTCCCTTCTTTTGCTGCCTCTGTTTGCTCTATGTTGCTTCTTCCTGTGTATTCACGCTGTGTCCTCATTATTGAAATGCACTGGCAACATCTGCATTCGTAATTTTGTGAGTTGTTAGTAAATCACCCATAAAACGTGGCCACTCCTGCAGGCACCTTTTCTGGATCGCTCACTTGCTAATTTGCTCTGCCTTAGTAAATCTGGCACCTTTTTAGTTTCATCTTCCTTCAGTGATGCCTCGCTCGTATCCGTAGTCACACTGTAGAAGATGCTGATGAGACACCACTGTGGAAATGAAACGCACCGGCAGCCAAACCGAAGCAAGTCGTGCAGCCTCCAGGTGAGTCAAGCTGATACCAGTGGTGGAAAAGCAGCAGTAGTAGATGACTGCAGTACACCTTAATGCTGGATGCCATCTGTTGGAAAGAATAAACAGCGTAAGCTTCTAAAAAATGTGTAGATTAGAAATGAAAGAAAGTAATAAAAGAGGAAATCCGTATCCTCATTGCACAATTGCCTAACTCATACAGAAATGGACAAAAGTATTGGGACACATTGAATTCAGGTGTTTCTTTTCTAACTGGGATACAAAACAATAATGACAAATGTAATATAGTTTTATATTCTGATAGATTCATATTGATAGTTAATATTTATGTCAAATCAACATGGACAGGACATCTTACAGCTGTAGCTGTGACGTGTCCCAGTATTTTTTTTCCATATCATTTATAAACATCAACATTTCCTTACAGTTTAATGTGAGATTTTTCTTCCTAAGTGAGATGTGAAGAAAGTAGATGGTTAGTTGTGGTAGAAAATTATTACTTAGACAGAGCATGAACAATATTTTAGAAATTTAGAGGTAGAACATTTAAAATCATAGCCATTGATAAAAAAAAAAAAAAAAAAAAAAGAAAAAATCAATGTTGAGAGACACCATCTCTGGGGCATTTTGAAAGTAAAGAACAATTTAAACCAAACTAACCGATGCAATGATATTTAACCCAATATGAAAATATTTTATGATATTTGTCATTATTGTTTTGTTGCCCAAACATCTGTTAGAAAAGAAACACCTGGATTCAGTGTGTCCCACGGCTAAAATTTACTTAGGGGGTCAAATGAGTGGCCCTTTTTGTCAAAAAAAAAAAAGTTGTAAGAAATGCATAGAACTGTGTTGAAATAATGCTAATACATTTGTGCACAGACAACTGATATTATTTGACAGTGGAAGCTATATTTTCAGAAATATTAGATTTTGAATAGCATGTGTATGTGAAAACTTTTGCCAGTGGACGGATGTGACATTACCCATGATGATCTGGTCAGTACCAGTACTTTATTAGGAATAAACTTATAGACTTACTATTGCTAATTCTCCTCTTATTCATAAATGTTAGTATTGTGGATCTAAAACAATAACAGCTGACACAAAAACACAAAATGAGGCAGTGGACGGATGTGACATGGTTGTTACAGATCCCATCATACTGATGCTCAGCAGCCATGTCACTGTTTACACAAATGATCCCTGTGCAAAAACTAGTATCAGAATTATTTATTGTATAGTTTACCATCATACTAAAGAGTAAATAACAATATAGAATTGTTATTTCTTTATAAAAATTCTTATTATTAGAAAAGTGTTGATTTAAAAAGTGACGTGTGACATTCTTAATGCATGTATTGGCGTAACATAAGCAGGATGGATCAGCACCATACTCCATATTGCAACCTGTAAAAATAAAACATGTGATATGTAGTATATAATCTTGTAAGAAAAATTGGGGAATCTAAAAGAATAGAACATTTGTTTTTCAGGTAAATTCAGTTAAGATATAACTTGGCCATTTGTGACATGAAAATATAGCATTAATTGTGATGAAATTGGACATTTTTGACCTGAAAACATAGTTCATATGACCATCAACATGTTGCAACAGAACTGAAATCCTGTAAATTTGCATAACTTGCATTTAGCAACACAAAGTTCCTTTGGGGATTCACTTATATTGATTTATTATGCACAAAGACATAAATAAGACCTCTAAGCAAATTTTAGCCGCCTAATACTTTTGCCCATTTGTGTATGAGTTAGGCAATTATGCTATGAAGCTAACAAAATGATGGTGAGTTGTGAGCCACGGTAAATACATGGTAGTAAAATACAGTAGTTTTATTATAAAGTCACAAAAACACAACAATTTTGAGTTTTGTGTAGTTACATACAAGTGAAAACATACATCTGATTAATATAGTCCTTCACACATCATTCATTTCCACATGTCGTGGCTCTTCTAAAGCAGCTGTTTCAATAAATGCAAATGAGCTGCTCCCTGTCGGTGCCATGGACACCAACATGAAAGATGTTTGCAGCGGTTCTGCCGGGCCCTGGAGGACAAACTCACCAATACATACAATCCTAAACGGCTTGTTTCAAGGCCTGAAAAAAGGCTGTTTGTGTTGCTTCCTTGAACATTTTTTATATAGTTTAGAGCCTCTACACCAGTTTTATAATGAAAAAAGAAACCTTATTACTTCACAATGCCCCCTTTAAACAAAAAGGTTTAACAACAACACCAGCTGAATCCAGGGGTAATATTCTGTAACTCAGCCCTTTAATTCACCCTGTACAAATGTGTTGCATGTGAACATCTGAACAGTGTGAAGGTTCTTGTAACTAAAAGCATTTTCAATCTGAAAGACTTGAGAAGAAAAGTTATGCGCCGGAGCCTGCACACACAGAATGATTCATTGAGTTCACAAGGTTCATTGTAGAGTACTTGCACATGGCCATAGAAAATAAATGAGATTTTCAAAAGTATGTGTAGGTGGAATATTTCTGTGTGGATGTGTTCTGCCATAAACACAATTATATGTCTAACCCTTGACAGCAGGTTGAGGGACAGACAGAGAGAAATAGTGTTTGCATAATCAACTCCTACTCTGGTAACCATGAGCATGTGTGTTTGTCAGTGCATGTACCACTAAATAAGCTTGTATACGGCTTCACCAGAGCAAATTTGTGATCTGCTGAACATCCAGGACAGCAGCGTGACAAAAGATGATGTTTGATATGATTCAATAATCTGGTCTAACAGAAAATCGGAGCGGTACACGAGGAAACAACACACTGTTTGTGTTGGCATTGATTGTTCCCTATTAAGCCCAAGGATGCACCAGCTCTGTTGAGAAACTAATTATGGTGGATACCATCCAAGACAGCAGCTACACCCTGGACTGAAAACCACTGTTTGTCTAGAGATGTCCCTTGACAGAAAATCTAAAAAGAAAAGTATAAATAATAAGTGACTGTTAAAAAAATATCACTTCAATACCAAGCATTAATGTACTAAATAAATAACCTCCATTAATAATGATATGGCACTGCGTTGGTAGTGGAGCACCCACTGTGTTTATTCATTTGTTGTTATAAATATAGTATTTACTAAATTCAGACAGCATTTATTTCTCTGTGTGCTTTCCAATATTTTGCTTCAATTAGTCACAATGAATACCACTCCAAACAGACCAAAGCAAAGGGTCATCCAACATTAACCTATTAACCAAGGTCTTGATTCATTAAAACAGCTGAACTGAAATAACAATGATTAGAAAAAAGAAGAAGAAAAAAAAAAACCCTAATGTATTTCGTTTGCCTTGTTCGGCTTTAGCTAATGGTTTACATGGCTCACTGTCACAGACGCTGGGAATATTATGACCAATACAGGTGACCGTCTCGACTCCACAGGGATTAACCACCTGTGAGGGTGTGATTTACCAGACACAGGAAAACACAGAGTCATGGACAGGTGGTAGTTGCTGCAGGGGGTTTTAGCAGGGCAGGAATAAGTGATTTTTATCAGCTGGACTTTTGGGAGAACACTTTGTGTCGTGTACACATTTAGGGCTGCTTTTTTACCGGTTTGGCACAGTATGACAACATTCAGCATCTGGTGCCTGTGTTGTTTCTTGTTTATCAGCGCTTGTTCATTAACTTTTAGACAGTTAAAGCTTGGGATGCGTAAACCACGGATTGTTTCTTTTATTTCAGTGCTTTCCACTCTTCTCTATCATAATGCAAACCAAGGTAATCTTAAAGTAAAGCGCAATTATCGCAGGAAATCCCAGGAAAAGAACAAAACCAATAATGCGGTGTTTGTATTAACTGCATGTGTAGCCAGCGCTTGTTAAATTTTGTTTCTCGGTGCCATGGAGAGTTTTTCTCCTCATTACAATGAAAATGAAGGCTGTTGTGAAGCCTGTCTTTTGTCTCAAAGGCTGTAATTTGGTTTTGAGTTGATCCCATTGGCTCTTCCCCATGGCCGTATTACCTGCTCATACTCCAGATCCTCATCTCTGCAGCAAACCACAACAGCCAACCATTACAAAACAAGTATTCAGCCATTTTTTTGAAGTATACACAACAATTATCAGTTTTGCTGCTACAAAATGCATCGAGCTGCAGCATTAAGTAAAAGTATGGCGCACAAGATTTAGGGTTATTTTAGGTAATATAAAATGTATACTTTGCATATAATCACCTAAAAAGTGTGGCTGTGTGTTTATTGTATTAGAATGAGCAGTTAAGTAGATGATCTCACATGTGTTTCCAGAAAGGACAAACCAAACACTGGCTCTGATGAGGTCTTTTGGCATTATTAGTGACCATCCAGAGGTGGCAACACTCAACACTTTATTTCCTCCAGTAGAAGTATGGATACTGGTATGATAAAGACTGAGAAAAGCACAAGTACTGATTCAACTCTGAAAGGTACATAGAGTATAAAATGTAAAACTAGGCATAGCTCAACAGCTGATCAGCGTGACCTACTTCGTCATCTTTGTGAGCAATATCTTCAAACATCTTCTCTGACAAGCCAATAGTCGGACTTTACATTTACATGTATGCATTTGGCAGGCGCTTTTTTTCCAAAGCGACTTACAGGGGAAAACCAAAAATTAAAAAAAAAAACAAAAAAAACAAATAAAATAAAATAAAATATAAGAATAGATTAAAAACATAAAGCAGCTGTACAATTAAAAACAGTGTCGTACAGAAGATTAAAAAGCAAAATTACAGACTAAAAATACAAGAATAGATTAAGAAGACATAAAAACAGCTGCACAATTAAAACAGTGAAATAAAAATACCAAGTAAAACAACGGAATAACCATAATAATACATTTAAAATGGAATGTTTGAAAATGCTAGGACAGGAGGTGTTCTCTGAAGAGCTGGGTCTTCAGGAGCTTCTTGAAGGCAGGCAGGGACACTCCTGTTCTCATAGTGCTTGGTAGAACGTTCCACCAACATGGAATGAGCCATGAAAAGAGCCTGGATTGTTTTGTGCAAGGTTTCGGGACCACCAGACAACATTCCCTAGACGAACGGAGTGGTCATGGGGCAACATAAGCTTTTATCAGTGCACGTAAGTAGGTAGGAGCAGACCCACTGAGAATTTTGTTGGCTAGCATTAATGATTTGAATTTGATGTGGGCAGCTATGGGTAGCCAATGTAACTCAATGAGTAAAGGGGTGACATGTGCCCTTTTAGGCTGATTGAAGACCAGGCACATTCTGGACCATCTGCAGTGGTTTGACAACACAGGCTGGGAGGCCTGTTATGCCCCGTTTCCACTACGTGGTATCAGCTCGGCTCGACTTGACTCGGCTCGGCCTTTTTTGCGTTTCCATCACGAAAAAGGACCTGGAATCTGGTACCCAGTAGTACTTTTTTGGTATCACCTCCGGCGAGGTTCCAGGACTGGGGACCAGATACTAAAACGTGACGTGTACACACTGCAGACCACTGATTGGTCAGCGAGTTGTCTCTGTGACCTGCCGTTTTACAAAAAACAGATGCGGAAGTAGACAGTAAATATAGCGGTGCATTAATTCACATGATAACAGCCCAAAACTACACCATGGTCGGTCGAGGAGAATCAGTCTTTGGTGGCCGACGTAAAAATTCAGACGAGACAACATGCAACGAGAGAGTTTATCAGCGACGCTCTGAACGGACGACACGGTAGTAACGTGCCACATCGCTATGACGACCAGGTACTGTAAAGTCAGTAGTGTCTTGTAATGGAAACGGTCTCAAGGAATACCGAGTCGAGCCGAGCTGAGCTGGTTCCACGTAGTGGAAACGCGGCATTAGAAGGGCACTGCAGTAGTCAAGGCGGGAGATAACCATGGTCTGCACCAGGAGCTGGGTGGTCTGTTGGGTTAGGTACGGCCTGATCTTTCTTAGGTTGAACAGAGTGAAACGACATGATCGGGTGGCAGAGGCAACGTGATCTGTGAAGGTCAACTGATTATCAATCATGACTCTCAAGTTTCTTGCTACTTTGGTAGGAGCCAGAGATAAGGAGTCAATTTTGATGGAAATGTCATGCTGTATGGTTGGCTTAGCTGGGACTTATTTATTTAGTTATTTTTATGTTTTTCATGCAGTTTCCTTGGGATAATGTCTACAAAGTTTAACAGTTTTGAAAAATTTTGATCTTTGAAATTTTGACACATTTTTGAAATATAAAAAAAGTTGCCTTTACTTATAACGGTCCATATTTTGATAGCTTATAGCACGTAAATGGTTACAAATATCAATATAGTTACTTCTAGCTAAAATCTCTAGCTGTGGGAATATTTCCTTTAACCCTTTCATGCATGAATTATGAGAACCTTAGTCATTTTTTTTTTTCTTCAGTGATTTTATTCCTCTTTAGGCATGAAAAAAACTATGCAATTGAAATTTTTCTATGAACCTATTTTTCATGGAGTTAAAAAACGTCCAGTCGGCTGGACATTTTTTTTTTTTTAAACCATGAAAATGTAAATAATTGGTGTAAAATACAGTATTTCATCTTTTCATGGTCATCAGATATGACCCGTTTGGATGTTCAGAGGCTCCGTAGTTACCGTGGAAACACCATCATCTTCTACAACATTGATTCACCAGTAAAACCCATGGAGTTGGATCAATGACAGTGGATGGAGACACTTGATTAATGATAAATTTGCTGAAAAAGTCACTTTTTTTTCATGTTTCGCTGTTTCTGATTTAATAACCTTTGAATTTACTCTGAGTTTTAATGAACATCAACATGATCGACAGAATAAATATACGACAATACCTACTGTACACTGGAAAAAATGCTAAATATAGAGCATAATATAATAATAAGTGTGGATAAATACTTAAAAAAGGTTAAATAGAGAGAAAAAATCATTTGGGAACTGCCATCAAAGGAGTGTTGGGTCTTTATGGGTTCAATATTAATACCATTTTATTTCCTTGCCTTTTTATTCACTCATGCAGATATTATGCAGGTACTGTTATAGAAGTTCAGGTTAAATTACACTGTAGAATAACTGTCCACTGTAGAGACCACTACGCATGAAAGGATTAATGTCGAGATGGGACTGTTCCTCAACTGTAGGTACCAAATTGGCCAGTTAAAAACATCCTAGTTTCTCAGAACTGCACAGGTTCACAGACAGACAAACAAGCCCCTTTTGCACAGCACTTCTGTTCCAGGAATTTTTCACATTTATTCCGGAACGACGTCTGTGGAAATGAAATGGTGGGATCATTTGGTCCCACCTCTGTCATAGCGCTGTAACACCTCTGGAGGTAGTAGCAGAGCCACGATAAAGGGGGAATCACCAATCTTCAGGAACACCTCTCGTTCCGCAACCAAGGTATGATGTTTTGATGATGTATTGCGTGTGCGAACCCTGCGCTGGGGGGATTTAAAAATGAGCGTGGACCGTGTACAGTAAACAAACAGCTCCAACTGGGGAGATGTCGAGATCCACGAGCTGTTGTCACATCGGACGGAGGACTCTACCCATGCTAACATTGTTTGTTGTCCATTTTCATTTTGAGAGCCAACACTGCTATGCTTGGGATATTTCCAACATGCAAGTTATACGTCACACTATACGCTGTGCTGTGTCACCGCCCCTTTGATTCCGGAATGCAGGTCCACTGTGTAAAAGTCCACCCTGTCTCACCTCTGTTACTCCTTTGGCTCGGCTGTGGAAATCGGTCAATGATGGCAAAAAGGTTGGATCACCATGTCTCTTTTTTTCCAGGGAATTCTGTGGAAAAGTGGCTACCGAAAGACAGACAGATGCTCTGAGACCTTCCAGTAGTATGGTAAGCTAGCAGAATCCCAGACTAACTTATGCTTCACGTTAATGTAGTATTTGAAGTTGGAAATTCTTCGGTGAAAGGAAATCTCCTTCTTGCAGTGTGTGCATAATACTTTGTTTGTCAACCGTTCCTTCTTGGGGTATTTTTTTGTGCACAAATTTCCCACCCAGAGGGTCAACATGCTGTTTAGTGTCTTCCATCTTTATCGACTGGTTCTGCTGGCCATTTGCGCATGCGTGATGCTAACTCTACTTGGACAATCTGCCCAAAATGCCTTACCAGAGACGTGATGCAACGTGAATTTAATCAGTCCCTCCTAACGTTAAAAAAGGAAATTTTAGAGAAAAACGATATTTAATGTGGAGATGGAAGTGTTCCTCAACTGTAGGTACCAAATTGGACAGTTAAAAACGTCTCAATTTGTCAGAACTGCGCAGATACACACACACACACACACACACAAACACATACACACAGACGCTCTGAGACCTTCCAGTATTATGATATAGATTGAGCACTGATATGAACTCGTATATGGACTTCATTTAATTAACTGAGTTCCCCTCCAGTGAAAGTACCACCCACTTCTTTTGGGAGATTGATCTCCTGCATCGAAACCACAGGACTCTAACATAGCAGCAGGACCTGACAACCTCGCAATTTCAACTTTTATTGTTTCTTGATAGAACATGCTTGTGAGATAACATCGGTCCTATTTTGTGGTTTGTTCCTCTTTTATGTGGAAGTTCAGACACTTGACCAAAAAGTCTCAGGCCACCATTACCAGTGTTATTTTTGCAGTGTTGTAAAAGGCACGTATCTTTATTTCTCTGTCTCTTTTCTCTCTTTTTTTATGGGATGAGCTGTTTTTGGCTTCTACAGGTAAAAGTCTGTATTCACTATGACCTCCATCTGGATTCAGTACATGTTGAACTCTCTTGGGTCGACTTGTCTTCAGTGTCTTGTGTTGGTTTCTCTGCCCGAATGATCCCATGTAGCTTCCATAATATTCAGACTTTTTTCTGACATATATTCATGTTTTTGATGAATAGACATATTTCCTGTGTATTCCAATTGTACATATTGATATAAGATATAGACTGAAAAATGTATAAGTGTAGTTATTATTACGTTATTTGTCACAGGTCTGTATTTAAAAAAAGGCAAAAGTTGTATTGCTGATTCAGCCTCTTAACTATTGTAAAACTAAGTAAATATAGACACTTATTGAACAACCACAATGAGAACAACAAACCAAATTTAGAGACAAGGTGTGTATTCATTTTGTTATGTCTTCTTAGATGTTTTAAATGATTTTCCTCTTCTTTCTTTCCTCTTCTTTTACATTGTTTTAATCATTTTACAGACATTTGTTATGAGATTTAGGAAGTAAAAGTAAAAAAGTTGTCACAAAACTAAATGTTAAGGTTAAGTAACTGTAACCCTTAAGACCCCAAATTATCTACTGATCTTAAATTTTTACTACCTGTTGATCCACAGATCCTATCAATACATGTAAATAAGTCAGGTAAAATAGGTTGTCATCTTTTCATGGTCATCAGTTACGACCCATTTGGATGTTCAGAGGCTCTAGTGAACATGAAAACACAGTCATCTTCTATAACACCGATTCACTAGTAAAAGCCATGGAGTTTGATAAATGACAGTGGGTGGAAACATTTGTTTTTATGTACAATTAATAATACTTTTTTGTGAAAAAGTTATGTTTTCTTCAGTTTTCTCTGTTTTGATGTACACTGAACAAAAATATAAACACAACACTTTTGTTTTTGCACCCATTTTTCACGAGCTCAACTCAAAGATCAAAGACTTTTTCTATGTACACAAAATACCTATTTCTCTCAAATATTGTTACAAATCCGTCTAAATCTGTGTTAGTGAGCACTTCTCCTTTAATCCATCCAACTCACAAGTGTGGCATACCAAGATGCTGATTAGACAGCATGAATATTGCACAGGTGTACCTTAGGCTGGCCACAATAAAAGGCCACTCTAAAATACGCAGGAGGAGGGGATCTGGGGGGGTCAGAAAACCAATCAGTGTCTGGTGTGACCATCATCTGCTTCATGCAGTGCAACACATCTCCTTGGCATAGAGTTGATCAGGTTGTTGATTGTGGCCTGTGGAATGTTGGTCTGTGCTGTGCAAAGGTGTTGGATATTGACAGGAACTAGAACACGCTGTCGTATACGCCGATCCAGAGCATCCCAGAAATGCTCAATGGGTGACATGTCTGGTGAGTATGCTTGCCATGCAAAATAGGGGATGTTTTCAGCTTCCAGGAATTGTGTTCAGATCCTTCAACATGGGGCTGTGTATTATCATGGTGCAACATGAGGTGATGGTGGTGGATGAATGGCACAGCAATGGACCTCAGGATCTCATCATGGTATCTCTGTCAATAAAATGTATCTGTGTTCATTGTCCATAACATAAACCTGCCCATACCATAACCCCACCACCACCATGGGCCACTTGATTCACAACGTTGACATCCGCAAACCGCTCACCCACATGACGCCATCGATGGACGGACGTTTCGGACATGGACGTTTCGGCCTAGGACGTTTCGGCCTTTCGAGGGTTAGGATTAGGGTTAGGGACTGCAAAAGTGCAGTCCGAAACATCCTAGTCCGGAACGTCCAAGGCCGAAACGTCCTAGGCCGAAACGTCCAAGTCCGAAACGTCCTACATTCGACGCCATCTGCCCTGGACAGTGAAAACCAAGATTCAACCGTGAAGAGAACACCTCTCCAAAGTGCCAGATGCCATCAAATGTGAGCATTTGCCCACTCAAGTTGGTTACGACGATGAACTGCTGTCAGGTCAAGATCCCGACGAGGATGACAAGCATGCAGATTAACTTTCCTGAGACGGTTTCTGACAATTTGTGCAGAAATCATTTGATTAAACAAATTGATTGTTGCAGTTACTGTCCGGGTGGCTGGTCTCAGACCATCTTGGAGGTGAAAATGCTGGATTTGGAGGTCCTGGGCTGGTGTGGTTACACGTGGTCTGCAGTTGTGAGGCTGATTGGATGTACTGGCAAATTCTCCAAAACACCTTTGGAGACGACTTATGGTAGAGAAATGAACATTCAATTTGTGGGCAACGGCTCTGGTGGAATTTTTGCAGTCAGTATGCCAATTGCACACTCCCTAAAAATTTGCAACATCCGCAGCATTCCCCCTTTTGATAAAACTGCATATTTTAGAGTGGCCTTTTGTTGTGGTCAGCCTAAGGCACACCTGTGCAGTAATCATGCTGTCTAATCAATGTTTTGATATTCCACACCTGTGAGGTGGATGGATTATTTCAGCAAAGGGGAAGTGCTCACTAAGACAGATTTAGACAGATTTTAACACTATTTGAGAGAAACAGGCCTTTTGTGTACATAGAAAAAGTCTTAGATCTTTGAGTTCAGCTTGTGAAAAAGGAAGCAAAAACAAAAGTGTTGCATTTACTGTGTATTTTTTGTTTAGTGTAATAACCTTTGAATTTACTCTGAGCTTTAATGAACATCTACATTTTCAAGTAAAATAAATACAGGAAAATAGCTGATTCTTCGTGGAATTAAGTGAAATGCAGAAGATAATATTGTCGTAAATGGTGATCACTTGGTATTGGTTATATGACGAAAGAAAGTCATTTGGACGTCAACACAAAAAAAAAATAGTTGTGGGTCTTTATGGTTAAACTTCTTCTAAGTACTCCAGCCACAGTAGGGGAGGGTGGGGTATTATTAATGGGTATTCAGTTAGTTTCAATCTACAACCTCACCACTAGATGCCACTAAATCCATTAAACCTTTAAATCAACAAAGTTTAATGACTATTAATTATTTGTCTTAACCATTCACCATGCTGCACACAGTCATAAATAACAGTAATCATTTGTTGGTGTAAACGTTTAACATTCGATTGCATTATTTAATATATTAATTTTGACTTTGTCATGTATGTGAATGTTCATATTTGTGTTAGGTTAATGAAAATAATAACCTGCAGAAAAGAGTTGTCTCCAGCTCTCATCTGAATGTATTTAATTGCCTCTCTGGTTATTAAGAAAGTGTTTTCAGACTGTATGATTTATCGTCAGATGGTGGGGCAGGAAATGGTAAATTCATTGCCGTGTGTTGCACCAGCTAAGGCGCCACCTGCTCAACAGCATGTCCAAGGGGAATCACTGCAATCTATTACAAGCTCTCTCTAGAGCACAGCTTGTTTTGTCAGCCCATGCCCAGTGGGTGATTTGGAGCCGAGCCCACTGTTTTCTAAAACATTCAGGACACTTATACAACAAAATATTTCAAAATGCAAAATCAGACTCGTTCAATAAGTGCAGTGGAATGTGTTGCTACATATTCAAGGTTAGAGAAACATCAGTTAATCATTGAGCAATATCTAAATGCAGTTAATCACGATGATGGTACTTCACTCTGACACAAACAAAATGAAGTAAAAGCTGAAAAGCCTGAAAAGCATTCTGTATCACAAAACTTAACGTCTGCATGACAGGAAGGTTAGATTTTACCTATTTGTGACCGAGGTCGACTGGTTCAAACTCCAGCACCGGGGTATTAAATACATTCACCTCGCATTTGTGTTGAGTTTTATGCTAATTAGGATTTTTCCTGCACAGAGTTCATGTTATCAACACTACAGTAATCAACACTCAATTAACTTCAAACTGAAAGGCAGGGGTCGGAGCCATGAAATGAATACTGGGCTCTCACTTTGGATTGCATATACTGTAGCCTTTCAGTAAATACAGTATCAGTGAAAAGCCTAGAGTAAGCAAAAACACTGAAAAACAGCTGATTTGCATCTTGAATAATATAAATAATTTCTGAAAGCTTTCCTCCACTTACTACATCAAGCTTTCAATGCACTTTTACCATCACACTCCCTGTATACAAACTATTTGCTGTGCCTGCGAGTACAAACTGGTTGATGGTTGTTTCTTTTCTTTTCTTACAACATGTTTAAATTTAACTTACTGCAAGAATGGAGGGGTTCTTTTTCAATTCATTAAAGGTTGTTTTCATGCAACGGGCTGTGGAATGCAGTGAATACAGTGCACCAGCAGGTGATGATGTTACTTTATAAATATCAGCCTGAAAAATTCAAGCACAGTGAGAAAAGCTCACCTCACCCTCTCTTTGTCCATCTGCAATGTTTGTCCATATGCCGGACACTGATGCCTCTTCCCTGCACCGATGAATCACTGCATGTCAGCAAATTTTGTGCCAATGTCAACTGCTATTTTGACCACTATATATAGAATGATGCAGCCCAGCTGTCTCTGTTCATTTTAATTGTACTTTTTCTGTATTATTGTATGAACAGTACACCTTGTTTGTTTACTCTGAATGCTGCCCTGTGGCGTCCATACCTTTACATTATATCTGCATAATATAACAATATGCAGGCAGGTGATATGTTTAAAAAACTGAATAAAAGAATGTGGAAATATTAGAAACACAGATATTTTGCACTGCATAGGACAATTAACGTCCAGTCATGCCCTGTGGCAGGTATAACGATACTGAGCAGGGCCTGTGAATCTGAAAGAGGGTTCATTATTAGCCACAAAGACCACACAATCAGCCAGGGTTTCAACAGAGAAACCCCTCCAGCTGTACTCAATGGGACCTTATTTTACAATAAATTGCAGTACAGCCAATAGCAAGAGATAAGCATTTCTTTTTTCCCAAGTGGCTATTGCCACCGTACTGTGAGACTAACTTTCTCATTTGTCTATTACCACAGAGCCAGTCAGGGCCCTCCTTATATCCTGTGTAGACTGGTAACCTGTCATCCTGCTGCCACAGTACTGTGGCAATAAGCACATGCCATGGGCCTATCCGGTTACAGGAAAAAGGCTAGGGTACCAGTTACCAGATGACAATGCTCATGGTATTTTTCTCTCATGGAATCTAAAAGTTTCGCATCCATACCATTTCAAGAAATACCTGTGTCCAAGTGAAAACGGGAAAACTGGGTTAAAACCGTGTAACACGTATGCCACACCGTTATGTGGCACAGTACACAAACACAGACAGAGCCACGGATGCACTAAAATCACAGAAGAATACAGAAAACGTGCATTAGGTTACGTCTGGGGTTTTCTTCTTGTAGTCACATGGTACTATGGCATCATCATTTCCTAAAAGTGGTGTTTGCCTAGCTCAAGGGTCGGCAACCCTGGTCCTACAGAGCCACTATCCTGCATGTTTTAGATGTTTCCTTCTTCCAACACACCTGATGGTCATTACCGGGCTTCTGCAGAGCGTGATGATAGGCTTATCGTTTGAATCAGGTGTGTTGGAAGAGGGATACATCTAAAACATGCAGGATAGTGGCTCTGTAGGACCAGGGTTGCCGGCCCCTGGCCTAGCTGTATGGCAACACGTGGGTGGTGTTGTGAGATTTTTCCACTCTAGGACCCGGTCTCCAAAAATACCATTTCAGGGCACTGACAATGCCGGTGTCATGTGGATGAAAGGCTGAAACAAAATTAAACTTTTGCAGATTGACATAATTTGGTTGTGTTGTGTACAGGGTGTATACTCCATATATCACCACAGTACTGAGGCAACAAGAGGAGAATGAGTTCATGGAACAGTATCCATGATTGGCTCTGTGGCAGCAAAATGTCATTGCTGCTTATTGTCACAGTACAAAGGCTAACATTTGATTGGCTCTGTAGAAATAGTAGTGATGTGACGTTCACAAACGAATCGAATCTTTTGAACGGCTCTTTGAACTGAACGATGGGAACCGAGTCTTTGTGCCTGTCAATTTAGCGTCACTGGGGAGGCACTGGGCAGGAGGAGAATGTTTGAGCAGAAAAAAAAGAGTGCTTGCACACTGGGCATGTCTCATGGCATGAAGTTTGCAAAAAAAAAAAACAACAGTTTGAAGCATGAGGTGAGCATACTGGAGGAGGCAGAGCTGGAAGAGTGGTGGAAACTGGAGAAAAGTTTGAGAGTGAGTGAGTGACCACCTGTGAGTAATGAGCCAAAGAAAAAGGAGGACTATGTAGTCGTGTTTTGTGCAGTTTTTTCTGTATGTTTACACACATTTATTGTTCTTGTTTTGAGGAGAATAAAATGTTATTTCATAAGAAAATGTTTTATTTTCTTCTTCATTTTTAGGCTACAGACTACTCTACATAATGTACCATGATGTTTTTGGTCAAATTCCAGCATTTGCCTAATGTCACCTCTCATGTCACGTAATTAACCCACATATTTGAACTAACTATTCTTTTTTATGGTAAGATAATATTTACTGCCGTGCCAATTAAACACCTTTAAAATGTAATGTCAATCATCACATGTAGCCTATTTAGTCATTAAAACATTGGTGTTTCAAAATAATGCCAAAAACATAAAAGAGCCAGTCTTTTGAACGGCTCTTTTCAGTGAACAGCTCCTGATTGAACGACTCCCTTCAAAGAACCAAAAGTCCCATCACTAGGAAATAGACAAACTGATATTTTGTGGCAATACCCATTGCCTTTTTTTTTTTTTTTTTTGGTCTGTTTGAATTATTCCATTATTTACACAAGATATTTGTTAAAGGAAAACACATTTTCACAAGTTGGAGTTTGTTGTAAAACTGCTGAAGTATCAGACGGTGAAAATATAGAAATACAAATTACATATCAGAAATTTGCAGAAGGGATGTCATCATGATTGCTTCTGTCCACAATTGGTTCAAAGTTGTTGAAGATGTTTCTGCAGTGTCGACATCACCAGACCGGAGTTATTTTCACCTCATTTAATACTGTTTCATCTCACTGGTGTGAAAAAAGATGCAGTCTATTAAGTTGTTTCCAGATACAGATAGAGAGGAAATTCACAAATTTAACAGGAAAATAGTTTCATGTTTCTTTACTATCTTTGTCACAAACATTATCTTTTGAATTGACCAACATCATGTATAAACGGTGGCACAGCACAATAAACAGAGACAAGACTAAAGCTCTCTATAGAACCAAAGGCTGAGGTCATCTATAGTTAAGATGGGGGAAAATTGTGCTAGAAATTCTCAGTGCACAGTTGAAGAATGATATTTGTGCATTACTGTAATATTCACAAAGGGTGTAGTTGTTCATATATGAATTTTGGAAGCACATAATCAAATCTAACAGTATATTTCCCATTTTTAACTTGTATATTGTCTACCAGCACACTGAAAACAATGTGTGATATAATCTCATTGACAGAGAGTTTTCATTTTGAACTGTGAGCAGAGAATCTCCTAACTTACACCCTATCCATGCATACACAGGGTCCCATAACCAGACCCAAGGGCACACTTTGTTAACATCGGTGCATTCAGAGACAGACCACAAATAGGGGAAAAAACAAACTTGTATTTCTTTCAATGGTTTACACTCATCTTGGGCAGCGACAATATCTTTGTAAATTGGTGTCAGGGGAGGAAGTGCTGTAGTGGAGAAGAAAACTATATGGTATAAAAATGACTACATCCCCACAAAAGAAAATGCCACAATTCTTTGTCAATACTTGTCATTTTCAGTGTGTAGTTGCAGCTAAGAGGTTGTTTTTCTTTCATGTGTTGAGGGGAGGGGATGGTAGTATGAAAACAGCAGGAAGGAGGAGAATGCTGATGGAAATAGTCACTTTATTGACAACTCAACCTTTCCTATGTGATGTGCTGCAGTGTCACAGCTTCACTAACCAAAAAATGAAGACAAAACTCAATGCCACACATGACAGTGCACAATATGGAACAACTTAACAGGGAAAATGCATTACAATTTAGCTAATGTCCTTGATATCTTATTAACACAGACACAGAAACTAATGTAAACTGAGCTCATGTTAAACCACAAGTAAGCAAACCCCTTTTTTTTTTTTTTTTTTTTTTTTTTAGAAACCTATAAACTCCTTTTGTGTTGACGGATGCTGTAATAAAACACTAGAAATTGACTGAGTTACACAGATATCTCACTGAATATGGAGGGATGTGCACATACTCATAGAACTGTATTTCTATTTTCATTAAATGCATTCACTACATAGTGCATACAGTGTATTACAGTGATCCCTTATTTTTCGCGGTTAATGGGGACCGCCCCCCCCCCCCCCGCGAAAATCGAAAATCCGCAAACTGGAGCCGGAGCCGCTCAAGCCTATCCTAGACCTAGGTACATGTATGTATGTATCTATAAATAGTATATAAGTACTGCAAATGTAATAATTATGAAATAAATGAGATATATATATATATAAAAGAAAACAATGATTAGTACATGTATACATGCATATATATAGATCAGATACATGTACATGTACGTGCTGTAAAACATCTGAAAGAAAAGAATGTAGAAAGTAAACAAAACACACACACACGTGCGTACGTACTAACAGCTGATACGTACTCTCTCCTCTCTTCATTTGTGACGCTTATCCATCGTATACGTACACACGAACACACGCACATCTACTCCCAGCTCTCTTTTCCTCTCATACGCACAAGAAACGAATCAGTTCTCTCTCTCTCTCTCTCTCTCTTTGGTCTCGAGCATCATCACACAAAAACACACGTACATGCATGAACTGACATTTCTACATTCTCTCTCTCTCTCTCTCTCTCTCTCTCTCTCTCTCTCTCTCTCTCTCTGGCAGCTGCGGCCTCTCGTCTGCTGTAGGGTGGATTTTTGCGGAATTTCCGCGATTTTTTCTTGATTTTTTATTTTTTGATTAATATTTCTGCGAATAACTAAAACCACGGAACTTAAAGCGCGAATTGGCGAGGGATCACTGTAGTATTAAATCAAAGCTTGTGGTTTTTGGGGTTTTTTTGGAGTATTTCCTCGACATTGTAATTTATACAGACATATGTATTTATTGTACCCTGCTTGTCGCAATTTGAGATTTTTAGGTAAAAATGTGAAATGCATTATAAATAAAATGTATTATTATATTATTATAATGTTGTATAAATTAGTCAAGGTCAGTGGCTTTTGTGTCAAGTTCTCTATTATGCGATAAGTAGGTCTGACTTTATTCTTGTAAACTGTTATATTTTTCCCTCCGGCTTTTAGATTACGACATTAGTCTCAAAATAATTTGGCTTCATTCTTGAAATATTGCATTGCATTTTAATCTCATAAAAGTATGACCTTATTTTCATTAAAGTATGAGTTTTTTTTAAAACTACAACTTTACTATCAATATTATGGGAATGGGATGGGAATTGAGAACCGGTTCTTTTTGAGGACCGGTTCCCAGTAGCTCAGTTCCTTGGAATCGTTTGCCTGCCTGCTTAATGATTCTGCTTATCGATTCTGCCTTCGTTGTGCATGTGCAATGACGTCACATGTACGCTGCATTGTTTTGGTCAGAACGTAGCCAACATGGCATTGAGGCAGAAACGGTCTAAAAAGACGACACCAGGTCCACTTACCTGGAACACTTGCAAAGCTTCCATGTCTTCAAAAGGGTGGAATCCCTCCAATATCCTCAAACATTTGTCCACAGCATGTGAATCATTTACAGGAATGTCACATATTTGACACGCTACTTAGTGGCGCTTGTGAAGGTAGCGGCAGAGTGAACGCCGGGCCGGTTCCGGTGTGGGCAACAAATGTCGTAACTCCTCAAATACAAGTTTCCGAAGGTAAGAAGGGAAAGGAAATGAGATGCACAACAATGGGAGATAAGCTGAGCTGAGTCGAACTGGTTCCACAAAGTAGAAATGCGGCAATAGAGGAATTAGTAAAGAGTCTATAGTTTCACTTTCACTGTATGCCCCCCCCCCCCCGACCGGCCCGGCATCATCTGTTATTATTATTTGTACATACTGTATATGTTATACTTTCTGTGCAGAGACGGAAATATAAAAGACAGTTAATGCAAACACACCCGGTTGTACTCTTTTATTCCCTCACCCAATGAGAATCGATAAGAGAATCGATGAGGAATTGGATCAATAAGCAATATCGATAATCGGAATCGTTAAATTCTTAACGATTCCCATCCCTAGTCTGAGCTATTGCAAATTCTACAGTGACGTCATCTAGATGGTCTGTTCTTCTTTGTTTGTTGTGGAGCTGTTTTTGTTTTGGTTTTTTTGGGTTTGGAATTTATTTATTCTTTTTTGCTGTTGTTGTTGGTACTGTTACTGTTATTGTAATTGTTTTGCATTGTATGCTTGCTGTTGAATTTTGTTTTCCGTGCTCTGTTGCGTGTGTGTGTGTGTGTGTGTGTGTGTGTGTGTGTGTGTGTGTGTGTGTACATGTAGTTTGTTGAGTGAGTTGTGGGAAATTGTGGTGCTTTGTTTTTATGTTGTTAATGACCCCAGGAAGAGTAGCTGCTGTGGTGTGTAGCAGCTAATGGGGATCCAAACTAATAATAATAATAATATATGTAAATGTTGGGGGGGGGGATCATTACCAAAGCTGACACCGGATCTGCACCTTTTTATAATATATAAGAAAAACAACATAATAGCAGTCCTTCCTCAGGTGCCAGAGTCTTACTGCAGAATTTGATTGAAAACAGTCAGAGTACAATTACAGACAGATTTTATAACATCGTTGCCATGTAATCCTCATTACAAAGACCAATGTACATTACAGAGCTCAGCGATGCAAAAACGCTGGAGCTGAACTGAACCGAGGTGGAACATGTGATGTGGTCAGTTGAGCATTCCTTTCATGTAGCCTTGAAAAAAATGATGTTATATTTGGCAAACAAAGAACAGTATGGCATGGTTTGAGTCCATTTGTTCCCACTGAATGAAGGGTTACAGCAAATAGATTCAGAGTTGTTCTGAGTGACTCCTTCTATCATGTAAAGAGACATTTCAATTCTGTTGGAGGTGGTCACATCCAGGATGACAATCATTTCAGCCATAGGCCACAAGGGCGGGGGTGGGTGTGGGGGTGGGCGTTAGTGAATGTGTTGATGAGAAATGTTAAAAAATGTGATCCTTATGTTACAGCTTTCACAGTCAGTGAGATCTTAGACAAACATATTTGCTGTAGCCCGCGGGCCAAAAAAATTACATTTATATTCATCTACTATAAAAAAATAAATAAATCAGGACAATGGATGTTTTTTTCAACTTTTGCTCAAAGTTTAGACCCTAGTGTTAATAAAAGTACATCAAAAGTGTATTTTAGTGCAAAATTTAATGTTCAAACATGGTTTTTAATCTTTGTGGGGTGAAATATACGCTATTAAAAATCTCCAACACGAACAATTAATTTATGCATATCATTGTCAATCCAGACAAAAAAAAACAAAAAAAAAAACAGGTGAGGATAAAAAATTCTAATTTCTCTTTTAGTTTGTTACAGTTTACTCAGGCATAGTAATAGATACAATATTTTAGGCAATGGGAATGGATTCTGTGAGGTCTTTAAATGTCCATAGACACCAAGAACGTCTATATGAACCTTATTATTGTGAAGTAATTCTTAATTTACTTTGGTTATGTCTTTTTAGGTGTTTTATCCCTGAAATTTATGGCCAGGGTTAAACAGGTTAACATCATCACCAAGAAGAAGAATGGCTTCAATAGTTATTTGAGAAAATTCCATTTTTTCTTACTCTGTTATTTTTGTAAACACACACACAGGCATAAATACACAAACAGGATATACAATATGCATGTACTTAATGAGTAGAGAAGTATCAGAGTGAGTGGACATGGTCAGAGGCTCCAAGCAGTCTGGATTTTGATTGCCTTGCTCAAGGGAACCTAAGCAGTGCCCTAGCAGGGAACTGCGTCCACAAGGCCTTACCAACTGAGCCACTATCCAGTAGAGGTCACAAGGCAGGTTTTCAACCAAATAGATCCCGAATCTTAGGTATATTTCGAAGTAGAAAAGCACTCTGAGAACGCAGAACTCTGCCAAGGCAGATCAGCCCCCCCGATCACCACCAGAATTTAACCCTTTCATGCATTCTGGTCACTACAGTGGACCATTATTCTCCAGCTGTTCTCTTGTATATTCATGGATTTTGTTGTTTTAGTTCCAACTCAGCCAGCACAGTGGACTCTTACGCATCATCCCATACACTGTAATTCATAGCATTACTGTAACTTTGCTGTTCTTGATAAACTTGATCTGCAGTAACATGTTTTAAATCAATTGCTAATTGTTATTAGACTGTAATTAACAGTTTTCTTTATCAAAAAGTTTGGGTTTTTTTTCATATTATTTGCATGAAGTTAGTCATAACTAGTATGAGAGTATGTTGGAATGTGAGAAAACATCAGATTAGCTGCATGAAAAAGGTTTTTATTTCGTAGTTTTCACACAGTTGATCACTTTCTGATGATGGGTTTTAAATACATGTTTTTTGCTTCAAAAATTAAATGCATGGTGTCCAGCTGAGTGGACATTTTTGTAACTTCATGAAAAATAGGTTCATAAAAAAAATTCAGTCGCATTGTTTTTTTTTTTCATGCCTAAACATGAATTAAAAACTCAGGAAAAAAAAAACTCAACTAAGGTTCTCATAATTCATGCATGAAAGGGTTAATCATTTCTTCCTTTTGCCAGTATCAACATTTCCTGAAAATTTCATCAAAATCCAACCATAACTTTTTGAGTTATCTTGCTAACAGACAAACAAATAAACAAATAGACAAACCTCGATGAAAACATAACCTCCTGAGCTGAGCCCATAAAAAGAATAAAAAAAATTAAAAAAAAAAGAATAAAAAAAAACAAAAGAAAACATAACCTCCTTCCTTCAGATTTGGGATTTACACAAATATGTGGATATAAATATACACATTTCTATCCACTCCTGTGAATGTGTGAATATTTAGAGTTGGTTCATCATCACAGTTTAAACCTTTACCAGTCAGATGTCATATTCCATACAGTACAGTACAGTACAGATGCATTTGTATAAAAGCCTGAAGCTTCTTTAGCTTTTGCCTCTTGAATTAAAGCATCATATAATAATCATGAATCATAAAATACTTCTACTAATTCTTCCACTTGCTTCTCAGTGTTTGCCACAGTTTATCAAAGCCTTTGTCTAATGTTTTGTTGTTTTATACATGGTGTTATTTTGTTGCTGTTTCCCTAATATGGAATTTATTATCCTGTTCTCCAGAAGGGGAGGCAATGGGGTATTGTTTTGGGTTTGATTTGTTTCTTTTTTTGGTAACACGTTAGCAGCAAAATTATTGGTTGAATTCCCACCAAATTGGGTTTACAAATTGCCAGTGACCCAGAATAGATGTGATTACATTTTGTGAAAAGTAGGTCAAAGTTCACACTTTTTATGACTTTTTTAAGTAATATTTTCCCCCATTTCCTTATAATAGCCCAAATGTGTCTATGTTGTCTATGTCTATGTTGACATCAGCAAACGCACAGACATGATGACATCAGCTGGATCGATGCCAAAATAAGATACAATACATGCGGGGGGGGGGTTGCCTGACACCACTTCTTGTTCAAACCGTTTCTGTTCTATTGCATTTAACTTTCATCACTACAACTTTTTTTCCCTTGCATCCTGCATCATGTTCACTTCTGAACATACTGAAAATTTAAATTCAAAGAGAACATATGCAGCATGGGCGCCACAAAGGACTGAAGCACACTGTAGACTAGTAACTCACTGAGACGTTTTCACATGTGAAAGTTACTACAGTGGTTCAAGTTTACATCGTATGTATTAAGTTCATGTTTACGTTGACACTACATTTTTTGCAGCAGACTGATAGATCCTGCCATCATCTTTTTAATGTGCTGTGTAAGTCTGATGGTGATGAGGATGTTGGTAATTCGTCTGATTTTTGAATTCTTCAGATTCCGACCTTTCATGACATCCTTGTGTAAACTCCTTGAATTAGCCTTAAAGAACTAACTCTTCCAAACAGTGTTTCCATAAAGTTATACATACACAGGGTGTGATTTGTTGTGGGGGATGGGGGGTATCGACCCCCCCTCTGGTTTTTACATCCCTACTTCTGCTCAATCAATTTCGTCCTCGGGGGGGAACCAACCAATAGAAATAACAGGCAGGTTGTGTCAGTTTTCTTCCACCTATATCCTACATTACTGTCGCTAACATTCATCTGAACTGAACTGTCGGCAGTCTCAGAATTCGCGAACATCCCCACACACTGGGGCACTATAAAGGGGGGTAAATGTGACAAATTCATGGGGCCCAGCATTTGTGGGGGGGCCATAGAGCAGTGGAGGGGGTCCAGTGGATACAGGTTAGAAGTTATGAAACTTTCGTGTAAGACCCGCTGTATAATAGAGGAACAGAACCTGGGAGTTGGATGTTGAAAAGTTTTTAAAGTTTCACTTTTGTTTCACGCTAGTGTTAGTTATGGACCATACCCCCCACATATATAACTACGGCCACCCCCCACCCCCCCACCCCACACTCTGTTTTTTTTTGAGAAATTGCACCCTGTACATACCAGTGGGGGCTGCTCGTCTTTCAGAGAGGGGAGGCTCATTGTCGGCTTACATAAAAAAAAAAAAAAAAAAAAAAAAAAAAAAGTCAAGTTACTTAAACATAAATTCGGCCCTCCATTCCTTTTTAAGAAAATGGTCAGTGACCTTATCGTCCCAAGTAAACAAGAAAACGTTGAAATTATGTTAAATTGAAACGAGGAAGTACAATGAGTGTGTTTTATTTACAGTGCAAGAAATGAACAAGTCATTTCATAATGGTTTCACTCTCCATTTCGCAGCAGAATGCGCGACGGTATTAAACTGAACTCTGTCTATGTCTCAAAATAGCTGTCAATCAAACGGGATTCAGACTTTTGACTGATCCTCCAATCAGCACGTGGAAGCCTGGCATCCAGCCCAGCCGAGCTCCCCCCACAGCTCCATTCACCCCCAGAGACGCCAGGCGTCCAGTGGCGGGACAACATTGTGGAATTTCTAATTTTTGTCCAGTTTTGAGGCAAAGAAAAAAACTGTTCCACTCAGTCCCATTGAAGTGCATGGACGCCGGGTGTCTACAGGCAAATGCACTGAGCAGAGATCGTATGAGAAAACAGCGCAACGGGAATGTATGAGAAGTGAACAACACTGAGTCCGTTGATTTGTGATAAAGCTGATTCTGAATGAACTCGTCTGTGAGATGAACGTCTTCTAACACATTTGTAGTCAATGAAATGTCAAAACAACCGTACATATTTAACCATTTAATTTTCATAATTTTAGGGGAAGCCGAACTTCCCTCGCAGTCTGTGAGAAATCACCACTGGTACATACATATGAGCTTAGACCAGGTCTGAACCAGAAAATGTAGGCGAGAAATCTCTCTAAGACACTTTTTGCTAGTTTTTCCTTTGATTTGGCACTAGACTACAAAGTGCGTTGATTAATTTTATCTTTCACCATCCTTCTCACTTGAGTATTAGTACACCTTTATCTTGGTAACAAACACCATGATTATTCATCCCTCTCTGCAGCGCTCATCATTTTATTTGTCTATTGTTCTGGCTGTGATACTGTTTACTCTTGACAGCATCTATTATTCAATCACATCATTATGCAGCGGGATAAACTGATCATTTGCGGGAGCACACTGGACAGAGGTGAAACTGGGGACTATCATCATATATTAGAGGGAAGGGCGAAGTTATATCAGCATAATGTTTAAAGTCAGGATTATGCACAAACAGCGCTCGCCCTCTTTATGAAGCTTTCTCTTTGAGCCGACGTGGACAACATGTGTTCGTGCGTCAGTCTCGTCATTATTTCTTATACAACACTATCTGTCCCTGTCAATACAGCGCCCACTGTTGATTTCATCTCCCGCCTGGTGTTACACTGTGACTGCACATTCTAATGGGCACATGTAGTATCTGTAATATTAGTGCTCAGAAACCTTCACTTTTTCCAGTTGTAATTATCACTTGGATGTTGATGTGAGTGCTATTTACAAGTGTCAATCTGGCAAACACAGTATGAATGCAGCATAAGCTCCAATCTATGACTGGTATGCTTGATTAAAATAAAATGTTGTTCTTAGCTTTGGCAGGCGAGCAGCTCTTCTGGCACGCTTTTCAGCATAAGTTGAGCTTTCGCATTTGTTACACGACGTGGCAGTAATGTCGGAAAGCCAAACCTACCTCCATACTTTGTTAAAATGGCTCTGCTGATACATCTGGCACATCCAATGATCATTTCAGAATAAGGTGAGGCAAGCTGTGGTTTGTTTGGCTCGTTTCTGTTGCTTTTTATGACTCATACTCAATTTGGACAGTGATAAACACAAGGTGCAATGAATTACTTCAGGTGAATCGTTATAATGTGTGCAAGAAAGAGCCATGATATTAAAATGACTTAATTCTTTCAACAAAAGGCCAAATATTTAGAAGTCTTTCTTGTCAGAATTTGCTGTTTTAAACTTGGAACCCTTTTGTAAATTTCATTCGAGGCATCCCCTTCCAGTAGACTTCTTCATTCCTTCGCTTTTTTCATTTCTGTCCTCATTTTTGTAGTGACCCTGGGTATCATATAACCACTTAAAAAAATAGGCTATTAACGCAACCATTATGCATCATACTGTTATCTTTTTTTTAAAATTCTGTGTGCCCCCTTTTATTTTATTTATTTATTTATTTATTTATTCATTCATTCATTCATTCATTCATTCATTCATTCATTCATTTATTTTCCCTTCTTTCTGAGCCTTTGGGTGGGTGGGGTTTGATGTTTGTGTGTTGTTCTGCCTTGGACTAGTTCATATAGAACCAAAACTAAAGAAAACCACACTGGACCCCACAGACTTCAAAAGCTACAGGCCCATTTCAAAGCTCCCCCTATTGGCCAAAATCCTTGAGAAGGTAGTGTCTAAACAACTTACAGTTTTTCTGGAGACACACCAGATCTATGACACTTTTCAGTCTGGGTTTAGACAACGCCACTCAACAGAAACCGCACTATTAAAAGTGTCTAGTGACATCCTGATGGCGGCTGACTCCGGGAAATCCACGGTCTTGGTCCTGCTAGATCTCTCCTTGGCCTTTGACACAGTGGACCATACTATAATGATTGAGAGACTGAGGGACCTGGTAGGGATGTCAGGTCCTGTGCTAGACTGGTTTTCCTCTTACCTGACCGGCAGAAGCTTCACTGTGTCAATAAACAACTTCCAATCTGACTCAGCGGATCTACTGTGTGGTGTGCCCCAAGGCTCTGTCCTGGGACCAGTGCTATTCTTACTCTATGTTCTCCCACTTGGCCACATTATCCAACAGTATAGTGATGTCTCCTATCATCTATTCGCGGATGACATCCAGATATACTGCTACTTTAACTCCTCTGAGCCCCACAAACTGAGTTCCTTAATCAACTGCTTGTCAGAGCTGAAGCAGTGGCTAAATGAGAACAGCCTTCAGCTGAACTCCAGCAAAACAGAGACCCTCATTATTGCCCCGGACAGTGCAATCCCAGGGATCAAACATCACCTTGGAGACCTGAGTTCCTCGGTAAAGACCAAACTGAGGAATCTGGGTGTCATCTTTGACCAGGACATGTCTTTAGAATTCTACTCCAAACACCTAGTTAAAAACTGTTTCTTCCAACTACGCAACATCTCCAAACTCAGATCTATGGTGTCCATCAATGAGCTCGAGATGATCGTTCACGCTTTTGTGTCTTCTCGCTTAGACTACTGTAACAGCCTGTTCACATGCTTAAACAAGAAGGAGCTGGCCCGTCTACAGTTTGTCCAGAACTCTGCTGCCAGGCTTCTGACCCGCACAAACAGGAGAACCCACATCACTCCCATTCTTAAATCTCTCCACTGGCTCCCTGTTCTATATCGTCTTCATTTCAAAATTCTTGTGCTCACTTTCCGGGCCCTACATGGCCAGGCCCCTGCATACATTGCTTCCCTGATCCAGCCCTACAGCTCAACTCGTAGCTTGAGGTCTTCAGGACAGCACCTGCTGTCGGTTCCATGCACCTGTTTTAGCACACGCGGTGACAGGTCTTTTAAAGCTGTGGCACCACGTCTATGGAATGACCTGCCTCTACACCTACGGTCCATGGACTCTGTAGAGAGCTTTAAGAAACACCTCAAAACCCTCCTGTTCAAAAAGGCTTTTTAGTCTCCCACCTGACCCACAGCCACCACAGACTGATTACACTCTATGTATTCATCATAAAGTACTCCATGTGTCATCCCCCCCCCCAGTCTCTCTATATCTCTATCGCTCTCTCTTTTCTCCTCCTTTACTCTCTCTCTTGAACCCCAACTGGTCAAGGCAGACAGCCATCCTTCAGGAGTCTGGGTCTGCTCGAGGTTTCTGCCCGTTAAAGGGAAGTTTTTCCTCACCACTGTCACCAATCACAAGTGTTTGCTCCTGGAGGATTCTGTTGGGTCTCTGTAAACTTAATTTGATTCTGATTTGACCTGATAAAGCACTTTGTGACTCTGTCTGTGAAAAGTGCTCTATAAATAAAATTTACTTACTTACTTACTTACTTATTATATGTCCTGCTGATGTACATGCTTATTTGAAAATTGAAAAATAAAGTCTTTAAAAAAAAAAAAAAAAAAAAAGAATTTAACATTTTGGGCATGTAGCTGCAGCTTGATAGCTGATATTGTTTTGCACATAAAACTGTGAGTGGTAACACACAAAAACAGAATAAAATAATTGCCCAGTGGCAGGATTATTCCAGTAGACTATGTCCTGTGAGCCAGACTTAAAATTGATTTAGAGTTATTTCCATATACAACACAGTGACGTGATAATGAAACTGTATGAAGATGATTTGCTTCAGCACATCAGATATTGACCAGTCAGATTTTACTGTGTTCTGCAACTCTTATGTTTTTACCAAACAACACTTACAACTAGTATTTAAAGTTTCAGTGTGTGATATGTAGTGGCATGCAGCTGTGAATACCCACTCACCCTCATTCCTCATCTGAGCCAATGATGGTTGTGTCCATTCTCTGCATTTTGGTTAAAGGGTTCAGTGTCGTCTTCATTGAACCATTCTTCAAATTACAACTTATAGACGCTTGTTTTAAAAATAACACTGTGTCTTAGAATCTTCACCTGCTGCATCAGCTGATAGTTTACATCAGGGGTGTTAAACTCATTTTAGTTCAGGGGCCACATTCACCCCAATATGATCTGAAGTGGGTCGGACCAGTAAAATAATACCAATGAAAAAAGTAAAATTACATTAAGATAATGTTTACATCTACAATGTTTCCTTAAAAATCTGAATAACGTGAACAATTTGAAATGTCTTAAGAAAAACAAGTGCAGTTTTAACGATACTCTGCCTCAGTTTATCAGTTTATCATTTACGCATGTGCATTACAACTTACATTACAATTACAAATACACAAAACATTTAGTAACAGGTATAAAACTGATAAAATTGCATTTACTTTTCCCAAGACATTTCACGCTGTTCATATTTGTTCAGGTTATTCACATTTTTTTGTAAAAGGATCGTTTGTTAATGTAAACATTTTCATGCAATTGTACTTTTTTTTTACACTAAAACAAAGATAAAATTTGCAGTTGCCATTATTTATAGGTTAAATGTTTTTCTGGTCTGACCCAATTGAGATCTAATTGGTTTATATGTGTATGTATGGAACCTGAAATAAAATTATTTTTACATTATTGATTGTTAATATCTTCAGTGTAATTTTTGCATTTCACAAATCCATTCTATGGGCCAGATTGGACCCTTTGGTGGGCCGGATTTGGTCCCTGGGCCGCATGTTTGACTCCTGTGGTTTACATTGTAGCTCTGTTAGCTTAGCTCTGTTTTTAGACAGACAACAGCCACAGTAAATCCACAAATCACCTCAATTTTCTGTATATTTTGTGTTTGTGCACTGAAAATCTGTTTATAATCAAACAAACAAGGTCAACTTAGCAAAGATAATAACATCACATGGTTTAGTTTGTCATTAGATCATTTTTGTTCATTGTGTTCATTTTTTAGTTCATTTTAAATCTTATTTTGTTTGAATTATGTTGCCTATTCTGTTAAATCAGAGTTTCTCAACCTTTTTTGAACAAAGGCCCACTAATGGCATCATGAGACTCCTGCCCCCCACCCCCCCCCCCCCACCCCAAGGAGGGTACAGATATGCCTCTATTACATGACAGACCTCAATCTGTAAGCCAGGGGGTGGAGTATGTGCCTCTGTTATATATCGGAGCTTACACGGAGTCTTTACATGGGGGTACTGCCCCTGTTGAGAAATTGCATTTTAACATGGGGGGAATCTGCTGCATCTCCTTTAATAACCAGTGAGTCCTGGATGTTTCCCCCCCCCCTCCTGTCCTATGATTGATTTGACCAGATTTAGAGTTATCCATGTGCTGACACAACTCATAGTCAAGGTTGTAGGTTTGGTCTGAACCAGTGGCGGCTGTTCATCTTTCAGACAGGGGAAGCTCATTGTCGGCTTCCATCAAAAAAAAAAAAAAATTGTCAAGTTATTTAAACATACATTCAGTCCTCCGTTCCTTTTTAAGAAAATGGTCAGTAACCTTATCGTACCAAGTAGGCGTCTTTTCCAGGAACTTGACCAGTGTCCTCTCAATGTCCAGCAGAGCTTGGCTGCTCAGATTGCCTTGGCCCACTGTGTTGCGAGTATAAGACTTCAGCCTTTTTAAACAAGAGATGCTCCTTTCACTCCGACCTAGCCGACAGTTTGATTGATTTAACTATCTACAAAACGATATTAAACTCGAACAAGAAATGATTAAATTATGTAACTGAAACAAGAAAACGCTGAAATTATGTTAAATTGAAACAAGGAAGTACAATGAGTGTGTTTTATTTACAGTGCAAGAAATGAACAAGTAATTTCGTAGTGGTTTCTCTCTCGATTTCACAGCAGAATGCGCAACGGTATTAAACTGAACTGTGTCAGTGAAGGAGTAGATCTCAAAATAGCTGTCAATCAAACGGGATTCAGCCTTTCGACTGATCCTCCAATCAGCACGTGGGATTCTGGAGTCCAGCCCGGCCGAGCTCCGCCCACAGCTCCATTCACCCCCAGAGACGCCCGGCGTCCGGGGGCGGGACAACATCATGGCATTTATCTAATTACCGTCCAGTTTTGAGGCAATGAAAAAAACTGTTCCACTCAGTCCCATTGAAGCCCAGAGACGCCCGCAGTCTACGGGCAAATGCACTGAGCAGAGATCGTATGAGAAAACAGCGCAACGGGAATGGAGGAGAAGTGAACAACATCGCGTCCGTTGATTTGTGATAAAGCTGATTCTGAACGAACTCATCTTTGAGATGAACGTGTTCTAACACATTTGTAGTCAATAAAATGTCAACACAACCGTACATATTTAACCATTTAATTTTCGTAATTTTAGGGCAAGCCGAGCTTCCCTTGCAGTCTATGAGAAATCGCTACTGGTCTGAACCCTAGTAGAGACATAACAACCACCCCATCAAAATAGATAGATTACGGTCACGTTATATGTACACTGCAAATTTACAACCATTGCATTATGCATTATAGTTTACAGTGGGTTTAATAAAAGTTATAATAATGATGGATTAGATTTCTGTAGTGCTTTTCAAGGCACCCAAAGCGCTTCACATTATTGACCCATTATTCATTCGCTCTCACAGTCTCACTCTGGTGGTGGTAAACTACATTTGTCTCCACAGCTGCCCTGGGGCTGGCTGACAGAAGCATGGCTGTCGATTAACGCCAAACACCCCCTCTGACCACCGCCGAACATTCATACACATTCATATACCAGATGAAGTACATTACACCGGTTTTAGAGTCGCTGCATTGGCTCCCCGTACGCTTCAGGATCGATTTTAAGATTCTCTTGCTGGTTTTTAAATGTCTTAACGGCCTTGCGCCCTCCTATTTATCTGATCTGCTTTTACCATATCAACCCTCGCGGACCCTGAGGTCCTCCGGCACTGGCCTTTTAACCATACCAAAACCCAGAACAAAAACCCACGGTGAGGCAGCATTTAGCCACTATGGCCCCCACCTGTGGAACAGCCTGCCGGAGAGCCTCAGGACTGCAGAGACTGTTGTTATTTTTAAAAGAAGATTAAAGACACACCTTTTTAATCAGGCTTTTAACTAATTTTTTAAACTCTTCTTGTTCTTATTTTGTTTTATTTATCACTGATATTTTATGTATTCTATTTTATTTATAATCTTACGTATTTTACTCTTGGTACTGTATTTATTTTATTTTATTTATTCTTAGTCCTATGTTATGCTTTTAGTCTTTAGCTTTTAACGCCAGTGTTTCCTCAGGGGGGTCCTCCACACTGGGAGCTGTGTCTGCTCTGCTAGTGGGGGTACTGTCCTTGGGTCCCTTTGGCCCGGCTGGTTGGGGGTCCTCCCTTCGATGTGGGGGTCCACCTGTCTGTCGGAGTCGGGGGGCCTGGGTGCCGGTCCCCCCGATGGCACGGCCTGCGGCTCCTCCCAGTGTGGACGTTTCCTTGATCCTCAGTGCGATGCCATGTCTCCCTGTTGTCTCCCTGTTGTGTGCGTGTGCATGCGTGTGTGTGTGTAGGTGTGTGGGCGTGTGTGTGTGTGTGTGTGTGTGTGCGTGTCTAGTATGGAGGGTGGGAGGGAGGGGTTTTCTTTGTAATTATTTTTCTGTTTTTATTGGGTAATTGTTTTTAATTCTGTAAAGCACTTTGTGTTGCATCTGTGCATGAAAAGCGCTTTATAAATAAAGGTTGATTGATTGATTGATTGCCCAAGGACACAGCAGCACATGACTAGAGCGCGATCCCAACTGCAAACCCTTTAGTTTTTTTTTTAGACGACCCGCTCTACCTCCTGAGCCATGGCTGCCCCATAAAAGTCCAGTTTCCCCCACCGGTTATTAGAATTGAATAAGTCTCTTGGATGCGAGATGAAACATTTTCAAAAGAGCTAAACCAATCCAGTTTAACCGAGAGGACCTACCAAGAAGAATGATGACCTGGACAAATGGACAAAAAACAAAAACAATAGACTTACTAATAAAAAATATATGTTGAGTTGAGAGAGACAATCCCAATCCATAACAGACAAACTGTGAAGCTGAAACTGAAGCACTGTGGTACTGTTTATCTGTCAAATGTTCATTGTGGTCGGTTTCAGACGCTGCAGCTCTTTTATAATTCATAGTTTGAGTTCTTGTTTGTTCAGTATTAATTGTCAGCCTTGTAAATCCAAGCTGGACCGACTGTACATATCCTGACCAAGGAAAATCAAATTCTCACTTTGTGCAGTAATCTACACCTGGCTTTTCTGCCTCCGTCCATAATAATTTATATTACATACAGGGTGGGGAAGCAAAATTTACAATATTTTGAGGCAGGGATTGAAAGACAGTGTATGACCAATTAGTTTATTGAAAGTCATGAGAATTTATTTGCCACAAGAAAATTGACAAAATAGAAAATGTTTTTATTCTATGTGTCCTCCTTCTTTCTCAATAACTGCCTTCACACGCTTCCTGAAACTTGCGCAAGTGTTCCTCAAATATTCGGGTGACAACTTCTCCCATTCTTCTTTAATAGTATCTTCCAGACTTTCTCGTAATAGTTTTGCTCATAGTCATTCTCTTCTTTCCATTATAAACAGTCTTTATGGACACTCCAACTATTTTTGAAATCTCCTTTGGTGTGACGAGTGCATTCAGCAAATCACACACTCTTTGACATTTGCTTTCCTGATTACTCATATGGGCAAAAGTTTCTGAAAAGGTATGGATAATAGTGTTAGGTATGATTATGACATCAATATATGTTTGGTTTCAAAACAATTGACGTAGTGCCTGCTGAGAAAAAACAACTAAATGTTCATTGTAAATTTTGCTTCCCCACCCTGTAGACTAAATGTCATCTAAAATTTATCTGTATTTGCAACACAGTATAGCAAACTATTACATGATCAAACACAAATTAATTTTAGCCAAAAAAAAAAAAAAAAAAGTCTCAGCTGAATGTCTGGAGTCGCCAGAAATTTGTGATGTTAAAATGGGGTCACGAGACAAAAAAGGTTGGAAACCACTGTCCTAGAGCCTTGGAGGTCCAGTTGATTCTCCATCTTCTCATGAAAACTCGACGATGCCTGACTTCGATTTCTCAGTTTCTTACGTGTAATAAAATGATGCATTAATTGAAATTCCCGTAGTCTCACACAAAAGCATTTAGATAATATTGACATAGATTTTTTTTGATTATTTTCAATATTGAATCAAGGATCTTATTCAACTGATATTACTTTTTTTTTAGTCAAAATAACATCATGACCAAATACTTTGACTATCAAAAGATATCCTAGCTGAATATCCTAAATGATGACACCTTCATATAAGAGATCATTAGGACTGAATATGCACCTGTTTCCTCATCAGTCTACTCTTCATCTTCAATCTACTGCAGTTTCATACACAATAACTCATTAATGGTGATTCATCTCATATGATATATTCACCCATTTTATGCTGGTCTCCTGCTGATGAACGGCAACGATTGCTCAAAGAAACCAGGGTTATCATGGTAGTTAACACAAGCTAATGTTAAGTATTTTCCATGTAAGTTTTTTCTAATAAATGTTGAAGTTTCGCAATTATTATGTGTTGATTATGCCGTGTCTTGTCAGAAACTGTGTGTTATGCTTCTTTTCTTGGCCAGGTCACTCTTGAAAAAGGAGATTTGCAATCTCAATAAGGCTTTTTTCACCTGGTTAAATAAAGGATATATAACAGAACACGTTTACGGTACAGCACCAGTCCGAAAGATAAAAAGAGGACCAGTTTGTGAGGTTGTCAGGTTGTGTTCCACGTTAGAGTCCTGTGGGTGGTACTTTCACTGGAGGAGAACTCAACTAATTAAAATAAAGTCCATATATGACTTCCTATCAGTGATCAATAGTAACTTACTGATATCTGTAACCATTTATATCACAGGTGTCATACATGCGGCCCGGGGGCCAAATGTGGCCCGCCAAAGGGTCCCATCCGGCCCGCGGGATGAATTTGTAAAATGCAAAAATGGCACTGAAGATATTAACAATCAATGGTGTCAAAATCATTTTAATTCAGGTTCCACATACAGACACATACAGTCCAATTAGATTTCAAGTGGGTCAGACCAGTAAAATATTATCATAATAATCCATAAATAATGACAACCCCAAATTTTCTCTTTTTTTTTTGGTGTAAAAAAGTAAAATTACATGAAAATGTTTACATTACCAAACTGTACTTTTACAAAAAATGTGAATAACCTGAACAAATGTCTTAAGAAAAGTAAATGCAATTTGACCAATATTCTGCCTGTTACTAAATCTTTTGTGCGATTGTAATGCACATGTGTAAATGATAAACTGAGGTAGAATATTGTTAAAATTGCACTTGTTTTTCTTAAGACAATTCAAGTTGTTCATGATATTCAGATTTTTAAGGAAACTTTGTAGATGTAAACCTGATCATAATTGAATTTTACTTTTTTCACAGTTATCATTTTACAGGTCTGGCCCATTTGAGATCAAATTGAGCTGAATGTGGCCCCTGAACTAAAATGGGTTTGACACCCCTGATTTATATGATACAAGCCACCACAATTATGGACCATTATAAGTGAAGGCAAATATTTTATTCTTCAAAAATTAGGCAAAAATTCAAAAATCTAAATTTTTCAAAACTGTGAGCAAAGTTTGTAGACTTTGTCCCAAGGAAGCTACATTAAAAGAATTATTTGAAATGAATCCGACCAGTTTCAAAGAAGCAGATTGTTGAAATGTAGACATTGGTGACCTTGACTTTGACCCTCAAGTCCATGTATGACTTCCTATCAGTACTCAATAGTAAAGTATACTGATCTCTCTAACCATTTCCATGTTATAAACCAGGGGTGTCAAACTCACTTCAGTTCAGGGGCCACATACAGACTAATATGTTATAAAGTGGGCCGGACCAGTAAAATAATATAAATAATAGGATAAGAACTAATCAATAATGTCGACACCAAAGTTTTCTCTATGTTTTTGAGTGAAAAAAGTAAAATTCCATAATGAAAATGTTTACATCTACAAACTCTACTTGAACATAACATGAACAAATATGAACAACCCGAAAATTCTAAAGAGAAATAAGTGCAATTTTAGCAATATTACACTTAAGTTTATCATTTATACATGTGCATCATAATTTACAGATCACAAATACACAAAACATGTAGTAACAGGCAGAATATTGGTAAAATTCTATATACTTCTCTTAAGATATTTCAGGTAATTGAAATTTTTTGTAAAAGGCTAGTTTGTAAATGTAAACATTTTTTGTGTAATTTTACCTTTTTTACACTAAAACAAAGAGAGAAATTTGTGGTTTTCTTTATTTATAGGTTATAATGATAGTATTTTGCTGGTCTGACCCATTTTAGATTGAACTGACCTAAAATGATTTTAACACCATTGATTGTTAATATCTTCAGTGTACTTTTTGCATTTCACAAATTCATCTAGTGGGCTGGATTGGACCCTTTGGCGGGCCGGATTTGGTTCCCAGGCCGCATGTTTGACACCTGTGTTATAAACCATCATAATGTGGCCCATTGTAAGTAAAGGCACATTTTTTATATTTCAAAAATTCTTAAAAAATTCCTAAAGCAAATTTTGTCAAAACTCCAAACAAACTTTGTAGACATTGTCCCAAGGAAGATAAAATTTGAAATTAATCTGACCAGTAGTTTCGTCAGAGAAAATGTTTGTAGAAATTGCTAGCAAAGACGACAACAAAGACAATGGACAAAGCGTCTTCCTAATAGCTAACAACAAGTAAGTATCACATTATACTGAAAAAGTCTCACATTTTAATGACGTACAAAGCAGTTTTCACTTATCTTGATAAATGTAATAATTTATAATGTGATAAATCCTTGTCTTGTAAAAATGTAAGAGTCTGCTGAAGGAGATCAGCTGAATTTTGAATATTGTGAATATATTCTGAATATTATGTTTTAACAACTAACTTTAGAATACAATAAGTTTTCATGTTATAATATGATAGTTTGTGAGTCATTATAACATGACAGGAGGTTGAGCAGGTTGTCCAATAACCGAAGGGTTGGTGGTTTGAATCTCGCTCTGTCCTAGTCTGTCCATTGTGTCCTTGGGCAAGACACTTCACCCACCTTGCGTCCAGTGCCACTCACACTGGTGTATGGTCGGAGGGGCCCCAGGGCAGCTGTGGATACAGGTGTAGTTTACCACCACCAGAGGGAAAGTGTGAGAGCGAATGAATAATGGGTCAATAATTTAAAGTGCATTGAGTGTCCAAAAAGCACTATAGAAATCTAATCCATTATTATTATCATTATTGTTATTATTATTATGAAAGTCAATATGAAACTTTATGGAAATGACAGTTTTTTGTTTGTTTTTTAACTCAACTTAACTTCATTTATAAAGCATTTAACCCTATTCAGGATAACCAAAAAACTTACGTTACTGGATAACCTGTTTTTCAAAAAAATCACCAAAGATTTATTTGAAGTCCAATTTTTATGATCAGTAGCTCAACAGAAAGTCTGGATTGTCTACTTTTAGATAAACTGTAGATAATCTGGCTCGAAGTAGTCTGTAAGGGTCCCATATCTCCACTTCTGTAGAAAAGTGTGAAACTAAAGACACATTTTCTTTCAAAACTCAAAAATGTCAAATCCAAATTTGACAACACTCAATACAATTTTTGGTGCACTAGTGCTGAGCCTATAAACAAAACATGAAAGAAAAATACAGAGTAGTGTTTTTTCTATGAATTTTTTAATACCGAAAAGTAACGATTTCTGTGATTTGGGCATTTGACAGAACATACAATATATGCAGCATTATCTAAGAAATTAATATTCAGTCATAAAGTCAAAAAAAGTTTTTCTTTCTCATTCCTTTCAACAATCCTTTTCCAAATCAACTGTTATATAATGTATATAATTTAGTGGATTATCATTTGGATCTGGTGGATTTACTATACCTTGATCATGAACAGCAGTCTTGACTATGATCTCTGCCAAGGCCTCTGCCACGGCCTCTGCCCCTGTAACTGCCTGATCTTTCTCTGTCACCTCTGAGTTCATTGTTTTCTACATTACCCTGAATATTTGCATTTTGATCAGGAACATTCTGTTCCACCGCCCCATTTTCATCAATTTCCAAGACATCATCAATATCTGAGTTGATTTCAGCCTCTGTATCACTGTCAAGGCTGTTGTCACTGTTTGGAAAAAAATCATCATCTGAATCACTTTCACTATCAAATAGTCCTTGGATGACAGCTGGGGTTGTGTATTTTGTCCTCTTGTGGGCCATGGTTTAGTTATTTACATTCCTGGAAAATAAGAAAAAAGGTTAGTAAAGTAAATCCAGAATTACAGCATGAAATAAATGATCCATTTTACAGGATCCGAACGGACCTTGTTGAGAAACTTAATACCACATGAAAACGAACAAAGCTATCATCATAATTTTCTACGGTCCACAAAACAACAAAATTTGGTTCACTGAAAAAAAAAAAGAAAAAAAAATCAGACCGATTCATTGATTTTTGCAAAAACTAGGAACGTTTTTTCATCCACAGCGTCCATTCAGACCCTGGTTATCCTGAATAGGGTTACAACAACACAGTCTGTCGAAGTCCTGTACACAGACATAAAAAAAATCAAGACATAAAAGGATGTATGCACTTTATGGGGAAATGTAATGGACATTTAACTTGTGATTGATCCATGAAATGATTAGCTATTTACAACATCTTGTCGAGTAGCACAAAGACCAATTTACTGTATATCTCAGGGGTGTCAAACATGTGGCCCGGGGGCCAAAACCGGCCCGCCAAAGGGTCCAATCCGGCCCGCAGGATGAATTTACAAAGTGCAAGTTAGGGTATCAAACTCAAAAATAGTATCATAATAACCTATAAATAATGACAACACCAATTTTTTCTCTTTGATTTAGCATAAAAAACATTAAATTCTGAAAATGTTTACATTAACAAACTATCCTTTAACAATAAAATGTGAATATCCTGAACAAATATGAGCAACCTGAAATGTCTAAAGAAAATTAGTGCAATTTTAACAATATTCTGCCTGTTACTAAATGTTTTGTGCCTTTGTAGATGGGATCTGTAATGCATATGTATGAATGATAAGTTGAGGCACAATATTGATAAAATTGTACTTCTATTTCTTAACAAATTTCATTTTTTTCAGGTTACCCACATCCTTTTTGTTTGGATAGTTTGTATCCTGGCCCATGGAATGAATTAGTGAAATACATAAATTACACCGACGATATTAACAATCAAGAATGTCAAAATAATTTTAGTTCAGTTCCATCTAAAGTGTCTCAGACCAGTAAAATACTATCATAATAAACTATACATAACAAAAATCACAAATTTTTCTCTTTGTTTTAGTGTAAAAGAAAGTAAAATTACACAAAAATGTTAACATTTACAGACTAGCCTTTTACAAAAAAATGTGAAAAACCTGAACAAATATGAACAACCTGAGACGTCTTAAGAGATTTAAGAGTAATTGTACCAATATTCAGTCTGTTATTAAATGTTTTGGGTATTTGTAAATCCACTGTGATCTGTACGTTGTAATGAACATGTGAAAATGAGAAGCTGAGGCCAAATAATGACATAAATTGTTAAGATTGCACTTTTTTTTTTTTTTTTGGAATAAATTTCATTTTGTTCATGGTTTGTTCATGTTTTTCCACATTTTTTTAAAGGATAGTTTGTAGATGTAAAAATTTTGAAAAATCTTACTTTTTTCACTCTTAAACATAGAAATTAGACATACAAATTTTGAAAATTGATATTGTTTATGTATTATTATGCTATTGATGAAATTGTGAAATTGATGGGGATATTACATTAAAAATTTGCGATGCTGAAAATGAAAGAGTGTTTGATACAAAATTTTTAGGGGTTGTTATTGATCACAAATTAACATGGAAACCACACATTAGATAAATAAAAGGAAAGATTGCAAAATCAACGGCAATCTTGTATAGGTCCAGAAATATACACAACCACAAGGCACTACATATAGTTTATTGTTCACTTATAATTCCTTATATGTCATATTGTGTGAGAGTGTGGGGCTCGACATATAAAACAACTATAAATACTATAGTCCTCCTACAAAAACGAGCAAAACGTATTATTAATAAGGCCGGTTACTATGAACATACTAATGAATTGTTTATGAAATCCCATATTATGAAATTTAATGATTTGGTTTACTATAAAATAATGCAAATAATGTATAAAGCCAAATTAAAGTTACTCCCTGTCTGTGTACAAAGGTTCTTCTCAACACATGAGTCTAAATATGATTTGCGAGATGTTTGTAAATTTGTTGTACAAAAAGCTAAAAAAAGAGACAAAAAGAAGATGTATATCTGTTGTTGGAGTTAAACTATGGAATGAGGCCAGCATGGATTTAAGAATGTGTAGCCCATTTTTGATATTTAAATAAATGGTATGTAAGGCAGTTTTTGAAGGATACAATTGTTAAGTTCTAACAAGTAATAGGTAAATTATTTATTTTTGAGTCTACATTTAATTACCATTAATTTGATGGTTAAGTTTTCTATTTCTCTGGTTTATTTTCACCTTTTTATGTTTTGCTTGTTTGTTTGCTTGGGTACATTGTTTTTTTTGTTTTTTTCTTTTTCCTATATTGGATTCTGGGTAGCTGAATTTGTTCAGTAGGACGGGCATTAATATACAGGGGTTGGACAAAATAATGGAAACACCTTAAAAAATCAACAAAATATAATTTAATATGGTGTAGGTCCGCCTTTTGCAGCAATTACAGCCTCAGTTCTCCGAGGTATTGATTCATACAACTTGTGAATTGTTTCCAAAGGAATTTTAAGCCATTCTTCAGTTAGAATACCCTCCAACTCTTTTAGAGACGATTGGCGGTGGAAATCGACGTCTTACTTGAATCTCTAAAACTGACCATAAATGCTCAATAATGTTGAGGTCTGGGGACTGTGCCGGCCATACGAGATGCTCAACTTCATTAGAATGTTCCTCATGCCATTCTTTAACAATTCTAGCTGTATGGATTGGGGCATTATCATCTTGAGGTGAAGGTGTTTCCATTATTTTGTCCAACCCCTGTACATTGTGTGTGTTACTTTATTAGTTTTTTTTCAAAATACAACTTGGTTAAATTATTTCAGTGTGTGTATTAGTACTTTTTGAACATTTTGAACACATTTCAACAATACCGCGAGAATAATGCTAACCGTGATAATTTTGGTCACAATAACCATGATATGAAATTCTCATATCGTTACATCCCTAATATATACAGGGGTTGGACAAAATAATGGAAACACCTTCACCTCAAGATGATAATGCCCAAAAGGCGGACCTACACCATATTAAATTATATTTTGTTGATTTTTTAAGGTGTTTCCATTATTTTGTCCAACCCCTGTAAGCATTTTGCTTCTGCCTGTGCCTTTTCAGTCATTAACCTGTTGGTAATGTTTGTAATGTTTGAAGTGCTGTTGTTGACACTGGTTATTATGTGATGACTGAATAAAGAATTTCATCATCATCATCATCATCATCATCATCATCATCATTATTTTAATGATCCGGCCCACTGCAGGTCATATTAGGCTTTACGTGGCACCTGAACTAACATGAGTTTGACACCCCTGGTATATCTCATCCCAAAGTCCTTGGTGAGCCTCTGAACAGTCATATGTTAGGTTTATTCTCTTTAAATCAGTTTACTGCAATACACAGGATTTCACAGGAAAATACTGATGGGATGTAGAGCAGGTCTAGTCATCACAGTATCACAGAGTTGCTCAAACATTCGTAGGTAAAGTTGCGTCCTTCCATAATGTCGACGGGGGCACTTCGCTGTTATCCATGTGCAAATCTACCCGTCGGTCGTATCGTATGAGTCAGCATCACAGAACACTATGCAGCCACAATGAACAGGTAACAGAAGAAAAGCAAATTCATGACAGGACAGAGGGTTTTGAGAGGACTATAGAATGACTCTTTGCAGTTTGCACCTTGTAGTTGTATGAAAATGGCAGCAGCAGGATTCAATAGAACTGAACTAAATTTAAATAAGAGGCGAGGATTCTCACCTAGTAAAAATCCACAACTATCATATTGAATATCCATGACACAAGAAACACAAACCACTGGGGATATTTTATTCAGAGGGATTTTTTTTTTTTTTTTTTTTTTGTCTCACTAACACTCAGTCTCGCTGCTGTATGTGACGCTTAATTAACTTAGCTCCTATTCCTATTACCTTATGACGACTGTAGCACCGTATCTCCTCTGAGAAAGATTACCTGTGAAGAAAGGGGAAGAAATAAGTAAATGTCCCAGAGCTTGTCGTCGAAGAATAAGAGTCGTCAACGACACATGACTCCTTTTTTTTTTTTTTTTTTTTTTTTTTATCAAGTTATGCTTATACTTCCCCTTATTCTTTTGATGTGTGTCATAGTCGCTGTAATTGATTCCACTCACTTCTGTCATGCTTTCGCCTGCAATTTGCACCGCAATATGCCACTCTGAACTTTTTGAACCCAGACCATAATGGAAAAGCTGTAGGCCCTGTGAAGCGTGAATTATCACCTGGTCTTGCACATAATGCTCCTGGCACAAGAACACAGACATACATGCGGCGTGTCATCAGCGGTGAGGGGAGAGAATTATATTTGTGATGAAGTTTGCGAGGGAAGTTATTGTTGCTCGATGCTGCAGACGAAGTAAATCATTAGGTAATTTTCTCTCGCGGTCATAAGGGTTTCTCTCTAATTCTCTTTGTTTCCCAAGACAGAAATATAAAGTGGAAAAGTAATCAAAGTTTATTTGACTCACACACAAGGAAAATATAATAAATGGGCATGAGCTTAGCAGCTCCCGGTAAGAAAATGTCATTACAGGACTGATGAGTTTGTACTAATTTTGTCAGTTTAATTCAGAAAATATCAAACATCCTCATGTGTAAGGTGATTACTAATTAATAGGTTTTCTTCCCCTCCTTTAAACTGTGCAATGTGAGCTATAAGGAGGAAACAATAAGGTGTGTGTTCTCTCTACCAATTAAGTCTGGAGCCATTTATCATCCATTAAAGCCTGTGTTTTTGTTTGTGCTGATGCTGCATTTCGCCAATACAAAACTTTCTTGACAGAGAGGGGGGGGGGGGAATGTTTGCTGCCATGGAAAGTCTTTGAAATACAGTGTTTATATAAATAAATTTGGTTGTGTTTATTCTGTCAGTCTCCCGATTACTTGGATTCAGTGATATTTACGAGATGAAACGAATTACAAATTTGACTTGACAAGCAGCAGAGGCATTATGTATGGGAAGAAAATGTGTTCTTATTATGTTTTCTCTTCCTTTTTACATAAGTCAGGGCTTCCTCCCCACCACTGTTGGAAAGGAAAGTGGGTGGGGAAGGAGAGGATGCTGTGTGCAATCTATTTTGTCAGAAATGTGGGGAAAAAAAACAAAAAAAAAAACAACAAATATATTCTCTACATTTTATTTCTTCATGTCATGTGTTTAAGTTGCGAAAAACAAAGTGAGATATGACAGTGGCTTATTTAGCTTTTATTGCTTTAAAGGTTTTAATTAATTCAAAGTAAATATAGCTTTTTTTGTAGCGTGAAACTGCATTTCATATTGCATACTGTCATTTTTGACTGTTGATCAAGACATTATGTTTCTAAAAGAAAGAAAGAAGAAAAAAAAAATAGCCCGAGTTGATCAAACTTAATCAAAGTGAAAGGTTTAAAATAATCCTGATGCCCGAAGATTTCTCTCTATCAACGTACAAAGGAGGAAAATATAGAAATCATGCATGACGGGTGTGAAAACCACACGCAGATGTACGCCGCTTTAATAACCTAATGCAAATGCTAACCCAGAAACAAGTACAGCCTAGAGGAGGGAAGAGACGAAAGATAAAACAAAGTGACTGTGTTCTTTGCACTAATAGTATACACTGTAACCCCACATGTTTTTCAAAGTCAGCTCGGGGCTAAAAAGTCATTTGTTTAATGGTTTCTACCCAGCAGGAAGCCAAAAGTCTATTTTTATATATGTATAAAAAAAAAAAAAAAAAAAAAAAGTGATGCTGATAGTCAGAGCAGACCACACCTTCAGAACACCCAGTATCCCTGGACGGCCTCAGCAAAAAGTGCATTTGTGCAGTTTTAATGGCTGCCTCCTCAATGAGGGCGTTAAAAGGGGATGACTCTGGAAAACAGTGAGTGGTGACAGTTGAGGAGGCTGAGAGAGGCAAACACGGAGGAAAGACCAGAAGAAAAAGGCACCTTTAGCCGACTGTACTGCATCGCTCCTAGAATCAAAGACACCACAGGCTTCCCCCCCCCCCCCCCCCCCCCCCCGTTTGTTTCATCGTTTCATCCTTTCATCCTTTTTGTCTACTCAGTACCGGTGCTGATCTTGTGGTCACACAGCTTTTCTTCACTGTGACTTTCTCAGCATGGTGCAGTGGAGAACACCAACCAACAGGATAGATCTCTGCTGCCACCTAGAGGCCACACTCATAGTGGTGAGCACATGATATTTTCAGCTTATATTAACATCAATCATAGCATTGATGATCTGGGTCAGAGGCTTGAAAGACGTGGGAGGATTATGACCATTTGATCCTGTGGTTTGTGAACATGCAGTCGACTGCTGGTGCTCAGCGATGCAGTGATTCTCTGTTGAAAGGGTGTGATTCCATTTCCTGTGTTGTGCTTTAAGTCCATGAATATAAGATGGAAGGGGAAAATACTCAGAGCAGACATTATATCTAAAAGCAAAAAGATACTGAAAATTTAAGTTTACCAAGGTGGCAAGTTTATTCAGGGTTCCTACAGGTGTCTATAAGTTAAATTTAAGACTTTTTAGCACCTTTTTAAGACTTAGAATTGAATTTAATGCCTGTTTCTCAGCCTATTTCAGAGTCATACTGGCAAAGATTCCTGACTCCTAGAATTTAGGAAAATGTATTTGAGCTAAAATTTGCTTAGAGGTCTTATTTATGTCTTTGTGCATAAGAAATCAATAGAAGTGAATCCCCAAAGGAACTTTGTGTTGGTAAATGCAAGTTATGCAAATTTACAGGATTTCAGTTCTGTTGCAACATGTTGATGGTCATATGAACTATGTTTTCAGGTCAAAAATGTCCAATTTCATCACAATTAATGCTAGATTTTCATGTCACAAATGGCCAAGTTATATTTTAACTGAATTTACCTGAAAAACAAATATTCTATTCTTTTAGATTCCCCAGTTTTTCTTACAAGATTTTATCCTACATATCACGTTTTATTTTTACAGGTTGCAATATGGAGTATGGTGCTGATCCATCCTGCTTATGTTACACCAATACATACATTAAGAATATCACACGTCACTTTTTAAATCAACAGTTTTCTAATAATAAGCATTTTTATAAAGAAATAACAATTCTATATTGTTATTTACTCTTTTATATGATGATAAACTATACAATAAATACTTATGATACTAGTTTTTGCACAGGGATCGTTTATGGAAACGGTGACATGGCTGCAGAGCATCAGCATGAAGATGATCTGTAACAACCATGTCACATCCGTCCACTGCCGCATTTTGTGTTTTTGTGTCAGCTGTTATTGTTTTAGATCCACAATACTAACATTTATGAATAAGAGGAGAATTAGCAATAGTAAGTATATAAGTTTATTACTGATAAAGTACTGGTACTGACCAGATCATCACGTCCGTCCACCAGCAAAAGTTTTCACATACACGTGCTATTCAAAATCCAATATTTCTGAAAATATAGCTTCCACTGTCAAATAATATCAGTAGTCTGTGCACAAATGGATTAGCATTATTTCAACACAGTTCTATGCATTTCTTACAACTTTTTTTTTTGACAAAAATATCCACACATTTGACCCCCTAAGTAAATTTTAGCCGATTTATTAACTCCAACGCTTTGATTCCCACCGTTTATTGTAATTTCTCACTGCGATAATTGGTTCCTAATTACAATATAAAATGTCCGGTTGGAATAGGTGGAACTGAGTAGAATAATGTCCCTGTCTTTGCAGCTTCTACATTTAAAAGACACATTTAAACACAATATAGCCAACAAGTTTATGGCAACATAACTTAAGACCTATTCATTGATTGTTTGATTGATGTATTTATTTCAAATATGAATGTCAAAACAGAGGAAAATAAATAAACAAAACACTTAAAGATAAGACATAAAACATATAATACATATTCAAAAAGGAGTGAGAAGAATTATAACTTATAAACTCCCACCCCTTCTCTTTATAGAATTAATAACAATAATAACCTTCCTAGTCTAACCATATCTATACTATAAACTATATTATGACTGATACTTATTATTAAATAATTTCATCATATCATATGTAATACCTTTTAAAGACTTTTTTTTAAGATATTCAATTCAGATTTCAAAATTTAAGACTTTTAAGACTTTTTAAGGAACCTGTTTATTCTTATGTTATTTCTTTATGGTTTAATTGATGGGGACAGGTACATAAATAAACTGAGAACAACCATCTCATGTAAGTGCTGTAGTGTTTGTAGTGACTGCTAATGTGTGACAAAAAAAAAAAAAGCTTTTACACAATTTAAAAAAAAAAGTCAAATATGAAGAATGACCAGAGCACAGTTTGATAGAAATACAGTGAAATATTGTAGCGCTCATTAAAACTGATAACAGGTTATAAGGTTAAGGTTACGTCTAGATCAAACCAGAACATCCTGAAATAGTTCCGTTTAGAATGAATAGTATCACACTTCATTTTAATATGGTGTTTAACATTTAGCTAAGACTTGTTAACCCTTTCATGCATGAATTATGAGAACCTTAGTCAATATTTTTTTTTCTTAAGTGTTTTTATTCCTCTTTAGGCATGAAAAAAACAATGCAAATTATTATTATTATTTTTTATAAACCTATTTTTCATGCAGTTACAAAAATGTCCACTCAACTGGACAACATGCATTTAATTTTTGAAGCAAAGAAACATGTATTTAACCCTTTCATGCATGAATTATGAGAACCTTAGTCATGATTTTTTTCTTGAGTGTTTTTATTCCTCCTTAGGCATGATAAAACAATGCGATCAAGTTTTTTTTTTTTTTTGTTAATGGAGTTACAAAAATGTCCACGCATTTAATTTTTGAAGTAAAGAAACGTTTAGAACCCAAAATCAGAAAGTGATATTAAAACAATGAAATAATAACATTTTTAATGCTGCTAATCTGATGTTTTCTCACATTTTAACATATTCTAATCTTAGTTATTACTCACTTCATGGGGATAATATGCAAAAAAAAAACAAAAAAAAAACGGATTTTGTCTAACAAATGACAATTGATTTACACTCAAACATGTTTCTGCAGATCAGGTTGATCAAAAACAGCAAAGTTTCAGTAATGGTCTGAATGTCAGTGTATGGGATGATACATAAGCGTCCACTGCGTTGGCTGATATGGAACTAAAACAACAAAACCCATGAATATACAATAGAACAGCTGTAAAATAAATGTCCACTGTAGTGACCACCATGCATGAAAGGGTTAAAACTCATCATCAGAAAGTGATACACTGTGTGAAAACTAGGAAATAAAAACATTTTTAATGCAACTAATTGCTAAATCACTAATGTTTTCTCACATTTTATCATACTCTAATATTAATTATTACTCATTTCATGGAGATAATATCCTCCTGAGACCAAGGAAATTGACAGTTTCAGCTTTTTTACATTAAAAAAATGGTCTTGATTGGAAACTGCATAATGCAACAGTTTATTCAGATACATTTTAACAATTATTTTTATTTATTGATTAATTTTTTAACGGAATGTCCTTTGCAACGCACACCATTTTTAAAGTAAAACTGTCAAACTTTTGTCCCCTACAGAGGACAAAATGCATTTGCTGGGTTTCAGATGGATATGCAAAAAAAAAAAAAAAAAAAAAAAAAAAGAAAAAAAAAGCCTTTTTGTTCTAGAAAACTGTTAATTACAGTCTAATAACAAATAGCAATTGATTTACACTAAAACATGTTAGTGCAGATCAGGTTTATCAAGAACAGCAAAGTTACAGTAATGCTATGAATTGCAGTTTATTATTATGGGATGGTGCATAAGCATCCACTGTGTTGGCTGATATGGAACTAAAACAATAAAATTCATGAATGTAGAAGAGAACTGTAGAATAACTGTCCACTGGAGTGACTGCTGTGTATGAAAGGGTTAAACTGAAATGAATAAAATAACGAGCAAATAATGAACAAAGTAGCCCGTAGAATGAACACAACAGATAAAAAAAAAAAATAAACCAACAACTGAAAATAAACAAAAATGGAATAAAACAAGCAAAATTAAAATAAATATCACATCTGAACATCTTTCATCAATTTAATACCTTACAAACAAGCTGAAATTCATTTTCACGGGCCGATTTTCGAACCATCTGATTAAATCTTGTAACACATTTGGACATAAAACATGCCTTTAACTCATACGTTAACATCCAATCATAATCATAACCACATGACGTTTTAAGTCAATAAAATGTGGGACAAAGACAGAAATAAAATAGTATGCAAATGTGGACACCTGGTCACGCTTGGTGTAACTTAAAGGAGTGGTGTATTTTTAAAAGGACCCTGTGTGAGTACTCCGACTATTTCTAACACCACCCACACATTCCAATATGCACTACCTTTGCTTTTCATGGACTTACATTTGCATAAAACTTTCACATTGAATGCATGATATAACAGCTTCACAGCATTTATTCGTGCCTTGAAAGACAAGATGGATCGAGAATTGGTCTGTTTGGTTTTCTCTGTTCTTTAGAATAAAAAAAAAAAAGACAAGACTTCCTCATTTTGGAGGAAAGGCTCATCAGAATGCAGAGGGATAAACACATTCAGAGTGACTTAACACATAAGGACCCAGTGTTAGTTTTCTGACAGATCCTAAACTAATTTTTCCCTATATTTAACCTTCCTTAAGTGATTTATAACCATTTATTGTATATTATGTATATATTGTATTTGTGTTTGTTTGTTTTTTTTTAGTACAAATCAGGTATTTTCCTCATATAAATCAGGGGTGTCATACTCATTTTGGTTCAGGGGCCACATTCAGCCCAGTTTGATTTAAATCGATCAGTAAAATGACATAATAACCTATAAATAATGACAACTCCAAGTTTTACTCTTTGATTTAGAACAAAAAAAAACCCATTAAATTTTGAAAATATTTACATCTTACAAAAAAAGATGTGAATAACCTTAAAAAACTGCAATTTAATTTGATAAATGAGTGCAATTTTAACAATATTATGCCTCAGTTTATTATTTTTACATGAACATTACGCACAATAATACGCAAACATTTACTAACAGGCTGAATATTGTTAAAAATTTTGGAGTTTGGAACTAAAGTAAGAACGATTTCTACAATATGACACCTCAGCTTGTTATTAACAAAACATTTAGTAACAGGCAGAATATTGTTTCAATTTCACATTTCAGGTTGTTCATATATGTTTTTTAATGTATTTATTTGCAGTTTATTGTGATATTTTCATGGTGTAATGTTATTTTTTCACTTATATTTTTTCCACCTAATTTTTGAAGAAGAAAATGTGTAGTTGTCATTATTTATGGGTTATCATATTATTATTTTATATGAAATCACATCGGTCTGTATGTAGAACCTGAACTAAAATGATTTTGACAACCATGACTGTTAATATCTAGTTTGGAACTAAAATAAGAATTTCTACAATATTACACCTCAGCTTATTATTAAAACAACTTAGAGCTCACAGTGGAATTACAAATGCACAAAACATTTACAAACAGGAAGAATATTGTTAAAATTTCACATTTCAGGTTGTTCATATTTGTTTTTTTAATGTATTTATTTGCAGTTTATTGTGATATTTTCATGGTGTAATGTTATTTTTTCCACTTATATTTTTTCCACCTAATTTTTGAAGAAGAAAATGTGTAGTTGTCATTATTTATGGGTTATCATATTATTATTTTATATGAAATCACATCGGTCTGTATGTAGAACCTGAACTAAAATGATTTTGACAACCATGACTGTTAATATCTAGTTTGGAACTAAAATAAGAATTTCTACAATATTACACCTCAGCTTATTATTAAAACAACTTAGAGCTCACAGTGGAATTACAAATGCACAAAACATTTACAAACAGGCAGAATATTGTTAAAATTTCACATTTCAGGTTGTTCATATATGTTTTTTAATGTATTTATTTGCAGTTTATTGTGATATTTTCATGGTGTAATGTTATTTTTTCCACTTATATTTTTTCCACCTAATTTTTGAAGAAGAAAATGTGTAGTTGTCATTATTTATGGGTTATCATATTATTATTTTATATGAAATCACATCGGTCTGTATGTAGAACCTGAACTAAAATGATTTTGACAACCATGACTGTTAATATCTAGTTTGGAACTAAAATAAGAATTTCTACAATATTACACCTCAGCTTATTATTAAAACAACTTAGAGCTCACAGTGGAATTACAAATGCACAAAACATTTACAAACAGGCAGAATATTGTTAAAATTTCACATTTCAGGTTGTTCATATATGTTTTTTAATGTATTTATTTGCAGTTTATTGTGATATTTTCATGGTGTAATGTTATTTTTTCACTTATATTTTTTCCACCTAATTTTTGAAGAAGAAAATGTGTAGTCGTCATTATTTATGGGTTTAGCCAATTATTATTTTATATGAAATCACATCGGTCTGTATGTAGAACCTGAAGTAAGATGATTTTGACAACCTTGACTGTTAATATCCAGTTTGGAACTAAAATAAGAACAATTTCTACAGTATTACACCTCAGCTTATTATTAATTCAACTTATAGATAACAGTGGATCTCCAAATGCACAAAACATTTACAAACAGGCAGAATATTGTTAAAATTTCACATTTCAGGTTGTTCAAATTTGGGTTTTTTTTATGTATTTATTTGCAGTTTATTGTGATATTTTCATGGTGTAATGTTATTTTTTCACTTATATTTTTTTCTACCTAATTTTTGAAGAAGAAAATGTGTAGTCGTCATTATTTATGGGTTAGCATATTATTATGTCATGTGAGATTACATTGGTCTGTATGTGGAACCTGAAGTAAAATGATTTTGACAACCTTGACTTTTAATATCTTCAGTGTAATTTTTGCACTGTCATCCAGTGGGCTGGATTGGAACCTTTGCCGCATATTTGACACCCCTGATGTAAATGTTCACAAAAGCTCATATTAAAAAAAACAGAGAAAACTGAAGAGAAATGGACTTTTTCCGCAAATATATCATTAACTGAACATAAATTAAACATCTCCATTCACTGTCATTTATTAAACTCCATGTGTTTTACTGGTGAATCAATGTTACAGATCAGGGGTGTCAAACATGCGGCCTGCCAAAGGGTCCAGTTTGGCCCCCAGGATGTTTTGTGCAAGTGCAAAAATTCCACAGTCTTGAACTGAATTAAGCAAAAAAACAAACAAAAAAAAAATGCTTGAATTAAGGAAAAAAAAAAAAAATCTTCAATTAAGCAAAAAAAAAAAAATCTTCAATTTTAAGTAAAAAAAAAATCTTGAATTAAGCCAAAAAAAAAAAATCTTCAATTAAGTAAAAAAAAATCTTCAGTTAAGTAAAAAAAAAAAAATTGAATTAAGCCAAAAAAAAAAAAAAAAACTTCAATTAAGTAAAAAAATCTTCAATTAAGCAAAAAAAAAAAAAAAAAAACTTCAATTAGGTAAAAAAAATCTTGAACTAAGCCAAAAAAAAAAAAAAATCCCCAATTTAGCAAAAAATCTTGAATTAAGCAAAAAAAAATCTTCAATTAAGTTAAAAAAATCTTGAATTAAGCCAAAAAAAAAAAAAAAAAAAATCTAGAATTAACAACTTAATTTTTTTTCCTTTGTTTTAGTGCAAAAAATAACATTAAATTATGAAAATATTTACATTTACAAACTATCCTGTGACACTAAAATGTGAATAACCTGAACAAATATGAACAACCTGAAATGTCTAAAGAAAATTAAGCACAATTTGAACAATTTTTCTGCCTGTTCCTCAGTGTTTAGTGTCTTTGTAGATCTGATCCATAATGCACATGGAGAAATGAGAAGTTGAGGCAGAAAACTGTTAAAATTGCACTAAATTTTCTTATGTTTTTTTTAAATGTAAATTTCAGTTTTTTCAGTTTTTTTTTTTAAATAGTTTATAAAAGTAAGTATTTTCATAATTTAATGTTTTTTTTTTACACTAAAACACAGACAAAAATTTGGAGTTGTCATTACTTATAGGTTATTATGTTATTATTTTTCCGGTTTGGCCCACTTCATCTCAAATTTAGCTGAATATGGCTCCTGAACTAAAATGAGTTTGACTCCCCTATTATAGATGATGACAGTGTTTCCACGGTAACTACAGAGCTTCTGAACGTCCAAATGGGTCATAAATGATGACCGTGAAAAGACGACAAACAGCATTTTACACTAATTATTTACATGCACTGATCGAATTAGCGGATCATCAGGGATTAAACAGTTTAGATCAGTAGATGGTTTTGGTCGACGGTGGATGTTTGGGTCTTTTTGAGTTAAAAGGCATTGTGTTTTTTGCTACCCCCCCCCCCCCCCCCCCCCTCCCTCTCCAGCATGGTGCAGTGTAACGTGAGGACAGGGAAAGCGATCCACTGTATCACCTTTCCAGCTCACCCTCCTCACATGCCTCAGATTTAACTTTCTGATGACTCCTGGAACATAAGCGCTGGCTAGGTAAAGGTAAATATGTGATGTAGGGTATATAGGATTATAAAGCGCTATGAAGAAAAGTTAGGTGTGTTGTGGATCTGAGTGGAAACACCCTGGAGCGCAGAGGGGAGGTTAGGGACTAAACTCAATTCCGTCTTGGATATCACCTCTATCTTCCTCCGTAATGAGCTGATGCCGCTTTGAGCGACTCAAGCCTCACCTCACTCCTATGAAGAAGGTGTAAAATGGAGTGTTTTAGTCACGCCGGCTACCATTAGAGAGAACAGCACTTCTTACCTCGATTGTTACGGCCTCAGCAATTTGGAATGCTCAGCTAGAATTGTCACACGTTTTTCATATGCATCTGCTTTGGACTAATCCAGGATTTGCATACTTTTGTTCAGACATGTAGCATTTCTTTCTGCACCGGCAAGTTATAAGTGTCTCGGAAATGATCTATAAATGCAAAGGCGGAATGCGATGTCGTTGTGTGTGTAATTATATGACAGGCACAGGGTAAAGTACAGAAAGTGCAAAATCTAGTTTGTTATTTACATCTAGTTTACATCTGATTTTACTGCAGATACAAGTTTTACGTCGACACGCCGACCACTTTCTGCGCCTCCATTTTGTTTTGCGCTTACAATACATAAAAGCACTTTTCATTCATAACCTATGCATGGATTCTCCATCACCCTTGAACATTTTTCATTTACATCCTGTTTTTCAGCTATTTTCTTGTCGTTGTTGTTGTTATTGTTGTTGTGGCTGTAAATCCTTTTTTTTTTTTTTTTTTTTTTTGCATACTTGGAAAGTAGTTGATATCCTATGAAGGTTGCAAACTATTTTATTACCTCCGCCAAAGGAGGTTATGTTTTTGCCAGGGTTTGTTTCTTTTTTTTTTGTTTGTCTGTCCGTTAGTGTGCAACATAACTCAAAAAGTTATGGACAGATTTTGATGAAATTTTCAGGCTTTGTTGGAAATGGGATAAGGAAGAAATGATTAAATTTTGGTGGTGATCGGGGGTGGGGGGGCCCACGGGGGGGGGGGTCTGCGCTCTCCGAGTGCTTCTAGTGTTTGATAAGATGACAGAGAACGAACTTTGCAAGTGAAATATTCATTCGTTGTACCTTATAGTCAACGACACGTCGTAGTCAAACTTTGCGATCTAAACAAATCTGTACTCTCTCTCCTTGGGAAAATGCAGGGGCTTACATTTAATTGAAGATGTCAACACAAATCACGCTAGATAAACCTTTAAAAATAATTACAAAGAGCTCCGGAGCCTTTAAGCCTTTTAGATTTAGAGACAGGGAATAAGGGCTTGGCCACTGGGATCAGGGATTTAGAGACCTTCATTTTGTGGGACTAGCAACAAACGTAGCATAAGAAGAAGCTTTGTACCCACACACTGTAGGATCTGTCTTTTCAACGGTAGGAACACATATATTCGTCCCCTTCAATAAAAACAAGACAGAAGCAGAGGACTAATGTTATGAGCTCATACAAGCTCTGAATGTTTAGTGATGAAGGTAATTATCCCCCACAGAGGATTTAACCAAATCACTGTCTCTAACAAACCTGACTAATGGTTTTATCATTTTTACTCACATGGGCTGTAGGCTGTTTTAGTTTTCAGTTCAGCTTCAATATTCTCAGATTCCAATATGTGTGTGTGTGTGTACGCACTTTGGATGTGCAGAAAAGTCTGAACGTTAACAACAGATATACAAAACAAAACAAAACAAAAAACAGTGTGGAAAGAACAATGTGAAGGACATAAGTTATGAGATGAAAACATGATCTGATTCAATGCCCTTGTTCATTTTGCAATCTGAGGCCCTATTCAGCAACACAAAAAAAGGCGAAAACCTAGAAAACGTAACAAAATGAAAACAATGCAAAAGATATCAGATAAAAATGATTTCACTGCCATCTCTATGGGAACAAAATTAAAATGATCTAAACCACAGGTGTCAAACATGCGGCCCGGGGGCCAAATACAGCCCACCAAAGGGTCCAGTCCGGCCCTTTGGATGAATTTGTGAAATGCAAAAATTACACTAAGATATTAACAATCCTTTTAGTTCAGGTTCCACATTCAGACCAATTCAATCTCAAGTGGGCGGGACCAGTAAAATACTCTCATAATAACATAGAAATAATGACAACTCCAAATTTTTCCTCTTTGCAAATATAAATATTTTCATGTATTTACACTAAAACAAAGTATAATTTCGCAAAAAATGTGAATAACCTGAACAAATATGAACAACTTGAAATGTCTTAAGAGAAGTAAGTGCAATTTTAACAATATTCTATCATTTATGAAATTCTTTGTGTATTTGTAGATCCACTGTGATCTGTAAGTTATAATGTACATGTGTAAATGATAAACGGAGGCATAATATTGTTAAAATTACACTTATTTTTTCAGTTTGTTCATGTTATTCACATATTTTGAAAGGATAGTTTGTAGATGTAAACCTTTTCATAATGTAAATTTACTTTTTTCACTCTAAGACAGAGAAAAGTTTGGAGTTGACATTATTTATATATTATTATGTTATTATTTTACTGGTTCGGTCCACTGCAGATCAAATTTAGCTGAATGTGGCCCCTGAACTAAAATGAGTTTGACACCCCTGATCTAAATGATTCAAAAAGATCAAAACAAACAAACAAACTTGTAAATGAAGATGAAAATGATAATGCAATAAAATGAAAACAACACAAATGATTAAAACAACAAGGAAGATTTAAGACGAAAACGATACAAAGGACACAAGAGGACAGGACAGTCATTCCAAAACACACTTTGATTAATCAGGTTTTTTTTTCTAAAACTGTGAAAAGTAAAAATAAATAAATAAATAAATAATCTAAAATAAAAATGGAATGAATGAATGAATGAATGTTTATTTCAGTTAAATACAAAATACAAAACACATACATATTAAAAAAACAACAAAACGAAACACCTACATATAAAAAACAAACAAACATAAAATTAACACATTTTGTAACTGAAAAAGGAAGAAGCTGAAGCCGGAGGCTCATTTCTGCTTCTCCTATCCACATCCTTAGTCCAAGTCCACACCTTAAGTTGCAGCAGATAAATACTTAAACTTAAATTACACTACATTCAATGTAATAAGTTATTTTGTAATCATATTACTTTCATAGCCCTTCATAATTTGACAAATTAAATTCTTTTTTAAACTCAACAGCGAGCTACACAATTTCACTTCATCCTTCAGTTCGTTCCATAGCTTGACACCAATAACTGAAACACTGTGATATTTAACGTTTGTTCTTACTTTACATTTTTCAAACACAAACATCCCTCTTAAATTATAATGTCCTTCTCTTAACTTAAATTTTTTTCTGAATACAAAAAGGAAGGTTTTTACTTTTAACGCGAAACATAAATTCCATTGTTTTTAAATATACAATGTCAAAAAATTTTAGTAAACCAGATTCTACAAAAAGTGGATTACTTGATTGGAGATAACCAGCTTTGTTTATGACTCTAATAGCTTTTTTTTGGAGTTTAATTATTGGGTCAAAATTAGTTTTATACACATTGCCCCATAAATTAATAATCAAACAAATAAATTATTATTAAAATTAAATTTTTGTTTAATTAACAAAACATTATTCTTCTGTAAACCTCTCTTACTCAACACAAATTCAGAATTCAATGTATTTATTGTGTTTCTACAGTTGAATTTGACATGTAGTTGTAGTAAAAAAAAAACAAAACAAAACACTAAACAACTACAACTACAGAAAAACAAAAAACAAACAAACAAAAAACCACATATGAAATAGGCTAATAAGTCCAGAGGTTTCCACATGTATTGAACATGAACAAGAACAGGTTTTCCAAATTCAGTTTTATTTTGATGGAATCTGGTGCCCGAATTTTGTGTTTTCCCTTTGATAAAAAAACAAAACAAAACAAAAAAAAAAACACAACAGCAATTATACAAAAGACAAAAGATGAAAATATTAGATACAAGTGGGACCTGATTCATAAAAAAATCACCAGAATGCAAAAACTGAAGCGGTTGACATTCTACATTTACTGTTGATGCCCCCCTTCTGACCATTGACGATGGATTAATGAGTCCCCCCCACCCACCCAATGCTCCAGTGCAACACCCACCCATGGCCTCAAAGCCACATTAAAAGTCCAGGTGTGATAATATTTTATTTTCCCCCACAGGTTACAGGTTCTTTATTTTCTTGCCTCGTCTTCTGGCAGCTGGGTGCCGTGACTCCCTTGGCTAGCGTGGCTCAAATAATGTCACAGGCTACAGTATAATCTTTTGAACAGCTGCGGCTGGAGATAAAACCTTAATCAGGTGAAGGGAGCTGGGTAATACAATAACCCGGAGCCACAGATTCACCAAACATGCACCGATAGACACAAAAGGGCTCTGCGTGATAATCTGAGTTCAGGAGCTTTCTCAACCTTCGGCGCTATCCTGCTCACTCCAACATGGCTTCATGGAAAAGCCATTCATGTTGCTAAATGTTTTATGGAAATCCGATATAAACGCGTACCCATGCAAGTCTGGGAGTGTCACGATTTAGGGGTTTTGCAACCGTGGGAATACAGGGGTCTGGAGGTCTGATGTGAACAAGGATGTAGCAATACTGAGTTACATGTGACCAGAGTCTTTGATATATATCAGAGTAGTGACACTTCCATAGACTCCTGCAGTAAAAAATGGTGGACGAAATATGGACCTACTTCCAGGTTCTGGAGGGGCCGGTAGTTCCTATTTTGAGTGTAACGCCGTCGGAACACATTCTCTGGGTGTAGTCATCCTAGGGGATTGAAGAATAATTACACTGGTCAACAACAAATTTATTGTTTAAGTTTTTTGAGCTGATTTAGGATAATTTTGGTGTGCTGAATCCAAAAATCACATTAATTTTGCTCAATCAGGTCAACTTTCTGAACTATGCTACATATTGGCTTTTTAACATTTTTGCATTTTCACATCATATGATACAAAATTCTTTCATATTTCTTGCAATAAACGAGTGCTGAAGATTTTACTTTTGCCAATTTATGATTGTTTTTTTTAATATTACAGGTGAATGAAATGGCTTCGACTAGAAGATCTTGCAAAAATAAGCCTGACGTATTCTGCTACATCTGCGGTGAATACACCATTGTACCTAACAGGCATCAAGTCACAAGTTTCATAAAGTGTGCTTACCAATCTTATTTTGGTATTAAACTTGGTGACCAAGATAAAGTTTGGGCGCAGATTGTGAGAAGATCAAATTTTTCAAAATCAAATTAGCAAAAAAACCTGACCTGATTGAGAAAAACAGATGTCATTTTTGGATTTAGCGGTGCAAAATGGTCCGAATTCAGTTGAAAAAACCTAGACAACTTGCAAAAAACATTTTTTTGTAACCCGGTGTTATAGAATAATTACAGTATTGCTCTGAACTGCTCCAAAATGTCACATATTTCTCTACTGATGAAGCTTGTCCCCCAGTAAACTCATGGGCGCCACTGCTGATCAGATTCAGGATCAGTTCTGCTCACTGAAGAAGATGTTGTGGCTAGGGATGGGAATCATTAGGAATTTAACGATTCCGATTCCATTATCGATTTTGCTTATCGATCTGATTCCTTATCGATTCTCTTATCGATTCTCATTGGGTGAGGGAATAAAAGAGTACAAACAGGTGTGTTTGCATTAACTGTCTGTAATATTTTCCATCTCTGCACAGAAAATATAACATATACAGTCTGTACAAATAATAACAGATGACGCCGGGCCGGTTTGGGGGGGGCGGCGTAAAGTGAAAGTGAAACTAAAGACGCTTTACTAATTCCTCTATTGCCGCATTTCTACTACATGGAACTGGTTCGACTCGGCTCGGCTTGTCTCCCGTTGTTGTGTCCCTTCTTACCTTCGGAAACTTTTATTTGAGGAGTTACGATGTTTGTTGCCCACACCGGAACTGAAACCAGCCCGGCGTTCACTCTGACGCTACATTCACAAGCGCCGCTGAGTATCAAATATGTGACATTCCTGTAAATGAATCACATGCTGTGGACAAATGTTTGAGAATATTGGAGGGATTTCACCCTTTTGAAGACATGGAAGCTTTGACAGTGTTCCAAGTAAGTGGACCTGGTGTCATCTTTTTAGACCGTTTCTGCCTCAACGCCATGTTGGCTACGTTCTGACCAAAACAATGCAGCGTACATGTGACGTCATTGCGCATACACAACGAAGGCGGAATATAAAAAAACCTGACCTGATTGAGAAAAACAGATGTCATTTTTGGATTTAGCGGTGCAAAATGGTCCTAATTCAGTTGAAAAAACCTAGACAACTTGCAAAAAACATTTTTTTTGTAACCCAATGTTATACAATAATTACAGTATTGCTCTGAACTGCTCTAAAATGTCACATATTTCTCTACTGATGAAGCTTGTCCCCCAGTAAACTCATGGGCGCCACTACTGATCAGATTCAGGATCAGTTCTGCTCACTGAGGAAGATGTGACTAGGGATGGGAATCGTTAGGAATTTAACGATTCCGATTCCATTATCGATGTTGCTTATCGATCTGATTCCTTATCGATTCTCTTATCGATTCTCATTGGGTGAGGGAATAAAAGAGTACAAACAGGTGTGTTTGCATTAACTGTCTGTAATATTTTCCATCTCTGCACAGAAAATATAACATATACAGTCTGTACAAATAATAACAGATGACGCCGGGCCGGTTTGGGGGGGGCGGCGTAAAGTGAAAGTGAAACTAAAGACGCTTTACTAATTCCTCTATTGCCGCATTTCTACTACATGGAACTGGTTCGACTCGGCTCGGCTTGTCTCCCGTTGTTGTGTCTCTTCTTACCTTCGGAAACTTTTATTTGAGGAGTTACGTTGTTTGTTGCCCACACCGGAACTGAAATCGGCCCGGCGTTCACTCTGCTGCTACTTTCACAAGTGCCACTGAGTATCAAATACGTGACATTCCTGTAAATGAATCACATGCTGTGGACAAATGTTTGAGGATATCGGAGGGATTCCACCCTTTTGAAGAAATCGAAGCTTTGAGAGTGTTCCAAGTAAGTGGACCTGGTGTCATCTTTTTAGACCGTTTCTGCCTCAACGCCATATTGGCTACATTCTGACCAAAACAATGCAGCGTACATGTGACGTCATTGCGCATACACAACGAAGGCGGAATATAAAAAAACCTGACCTGATTGAGAAAAACAGATGTCATTTTTGGATTTAGCGGTGCAAAATGGTCCTAATTCAGTTGAAAAAACCTAGACAACTTGCAAAAAACATTTTTTTTGTAACCCGGTGTTATAGAATAATTACAGTATTGCTCTGAACTGCTCTAAAATGTCACATATTTCTCTACTGATGAAGCTTGTCCCCCAGTAAACTCATGGGCGCCACTACTGATCAGATTCAGGATCAGTTCTGCTCACTGAAGAAGATGTTGTGGCTAGGGATGGGAATCGTTAGGAATTTAACGATTCCGATTCCATTATCGATATTGCTTATCGATCTGATTCCTTATCGATTCTCATTGGGTGAGGGAATAAAAGAGGACAAACAGGTGTGTTTGCATTAACTGTCTGTAATATTTTCCATCTCTGCACAGAAAATATAACATATACAGTCTGTACAAATAATAACAGATGATGCCGGGCCGGTTCGGGTGGGGGGGGCGTACAGTGAAAGTGAAACTAAAGACTCTTTACTAATTCGTCTATTGCCGCATTTCTACTACATGGAACTGTTTCGACTCGGCTCCGCTTGTCTCCCGTTGTTGTGCACCTAATTTCCTTTCCCTTCTTACCTTCGGAAACTTGTATTTGAGGAGTTATGATGTTTGTTGCCCACACTGGATCTGGAACCGGCCCGGCGTTCACTCTGCTGCTACTTTCACAAGCGTGACATTCCTGTAAATGATTCACATGCTGTGGACAAATGTTTGAGGATATCGGAGGGATTCCATCCTTTTGAAGAAATTGAAGCTTTGAGAGTGTTCCAAGTAAGTGGACCTGGTGTCGTCTTTTTAGACCGTTTCTGCCTCAACGCCATGTTGGCTACGTTCTGACCAAAACAATGCAGCGTACCTGTGACGTCATCGCGCATGCACAACAAAGGCGGAATCGATAAGCAGAATTGTTAAGCAGGCAGGCAAACGATTCCAAGGAATCGAGCTACTGGGAACCGGTTCTCAAAAAGAACCGGTTCTCGATTCCCATCCCTAGTCACACACTATCAAAACAGGACATTAGAAGTGACACAAATCAGCCTTTTTTTTAAGAGAAAGTGGTGGAAGCATCTACACTTCTACACTTACTCTATATCATCCGTTCTTCAGTATAATGGATGCTCTGTTTTATCCCACAACAGTAACAAAAGGTCCTGTACAGCCAGACCAAACGTGGCAAAACAGCCGGGCCAGGCGCCGTCGTTTCACTTCCCATAAGCTGCAGTAAATCACTGGCGACGAGGTGAATGGAATTTCAGACAAACAGGCACCGCAAAGGGCAAGTCTCCACTGGAAGGAAAACACAGCTCCTTCAACGGCCTGCTGTTTATCAGAGGTTCATGCATATTCAGCTCCACTAGAATTTAATTTACAGTAAATATAGCATGAAAAATAATGTTGCACAAATTATAAGTACAATGTAAAAAAAATGTGAGACTTAAAAATAGATTTGTCAAGAAAGTGTTATTTAATGAAACTGAGTAGATTTAAAGTTTTAAGTCAATCACATGTGCTTTGTTAGATTTAATTAGTGTTTTAAATAGGCCTATTAGAAGAAAATGAATGTAGAGCCATCAACTTAAATTTGCACTACTCTACTTAAATATAACTTACTAAATTGGTCAATAATCAAACACAATTTAAAATCTGTCAATTTCATTTTGATATTTTTGCTGTAATTACATTGGCTTTTGTTTTTAAGGGTGTATTGACACTTGGAAAGTCCTTTGGGCCGATTATTTGGTTCGGATAGAATGTGGACTTTATTTTTTTCATTTGGTCAGATCAGATTCTCATTGAACTTTTCGCTAGTGGACCAAAATTTGTAAACAGAATCATGTGACGAACTGTGCTGGCATTTTACAGAAAAGTCAGGGGCGGGGTGAATCAGAGACGGCAAGTGTTGATGGTTGATGTTCCTACGTGACCATTGACCAAATGTCAATCAGACATACAACCTCCTCATTTTTCCACATCTGTTCACGGCTCATGGCTATTAGCTCTAGCTACAAATGTGGCTTGGCTTCCAGTTTTGTTGATTACCCACAATGCCACATGGCTACGGTGGCTCATCAAGCACAAAAAGGTGCATGGTTATTGGCTTGTTTCGGCTTGAGGCTGGTTATATTCACACCAGAAGTGAAGCAGCCCAGAGTGCATTTGGAAACAGACTGAGACCACTGGTTTGGTCTGAATCGGAGTTCATGTTTGTATTCTCACCTTAAAAATAGTCTGGATTTTCCGTTAAAACAAACTCTGGTCTGTTTTAAATGGACCCAATGAGGTAGGTCTGAATACACCCTATGACAACTGTCTGCATTTGCAATCACTCCAGTTTAATATGAGTGTGTGTGTGTCTATATATAGACGTTAGACTCCCTAATCAGCTTCCCAGTAAATATAATAATATAAATCTGGTCCCTTGTCTGTGCCTCCTGAAGGTTGGTGGTGTTATCTCTGTTTGTCCGACCTGCCATGACTTTGGTCTAACCAATCAAATAAACTCTAACTGTTCTACATGTGGCCTTAGGCTGCACATATGAAGTGAACGGACCCACAGTGATGTCACTAGTGGGTTTTGAAATGCTGTATTGACTTTCTGAGTTTTGGTTTATTTCATAGAACTCTTTTTTTTTTCTGACTGACTCCATTGCAGTTGTGGTTGATGAGTTCCACTAACACGACTGTAAAATGACTTTGTTACTCAGTAGTTGCTGAAGTTTCCCATTTCATCAGGTCAGTGAACTATTACTTAGCATTAGGTCACTCATGACCATAGTCTCCACTCTTTTGTCCAAATGTGGTTCATTCTGGCTCCAAAAATCCAACATGGTGATGGTCAAATCACAAAATACTGGGTTCAAACTGCCAGTTTAGAAACCAAAGGGTGATGTCACATTTCCTGTTATGTACAGCTTATGCTACGGTGACCATATTTTATTATTCTAGCTGTAGAAGTGCCATAAAAGCTGCTGTGTATACTTGTGTCCTTTATTTCAGTTCATATCTGTTCAGGTTATTTGCATTTTATTGTTATAGAACAGTTTGTTAAGGTAAATATTTTCATAATTCAATGTTTGTTTTTTTTTCATTATTTATAGGCATAATTTTAGTTTATTTTTTCACATTAAAGGAAGAAGAAAATTTGAGTTATTTTTAGGCTATTATGCTGTTGTTTTACTTGAGATCACAATTGGTGTGTATGTGGTCTCTGAACTAAAACAAATTTGACACCTTGGACTCTTAATAACTTCAGTATAACTTTTGCGCTTTGTAAATTCATATTGTGGACCAGATTGGAACCTTTGGCTGGCCAGTTTTGGCCTGTGGGCCTCATGTTTGCCAACCCTGCTGTAGTGCGTAAGCAAAAGCTTATTTTTTGCCTATCCTTTTCACCTACATTAAATTAAACGTGTACATTATTGAGGATTCACATTATAATAAAAGAATCAATAACAACAAAAACATATCTACCATCTCCACTTAATATTCCTGACTGATCTTATACTTAAGACATTTTTTAAGCTTTGTCAGAGAAGTAAACAACTTAAATTGATCAAGTCCATTCCATAATTTCACACCCACAACCCAAATACATCTGGACTTTGTCCTCACTTTCATACATTCAAAAATATAAAGACCTTTTAAATTATAGTTACTCTTAATTTAAATTTTTCTTAATTTAAAGAACTCTTGAATGGTATGTGGAACAATATTATTTTTTACTTTATAAATCTTCTCTACTATTTTAATACATACAATATAATAATAATTTTTAGAAACAAACTGATCAGAAAGACAACACTATGAACACAAATATACTGATTCAGATTCAGAAAACTTTATTTATCCCTTTATTCATTTGCAGCTTACCACAGACATCAGCCCACATCCGAAGTGCAATGTGACAAACATAAATAAATCAGTGTACAAATACAGGATTATTGAAAGCAACTACGAACAAATGCATTTAAATAATCAATAATAAATAATCAATACCAACGCAGACTAAAAGACTAAAAGGCCTTATTGGTTCTGCTAATATTTAAAAAAAAAAAGATCATATAAAATGACTAAAATGGCTTCTGTCAGAGTTTAAAAGTGTGATAGCTGAAAGAATAAAAGATTTTGAATATCTGTTGGTTCTCCTCTGAGGAGCGTGGTAAAGCCGGCATCAAGGCAAACTTCTGACACGACACATGGTGAGGATCTCTTATGATGGTCTCTGCTTTTCTCACCACCTGAAGGTCCCAGAAGGAAGACAAGTCTCTTAGTCTGACTCCAGTGATCTTGGAGCATATTTTTACAATAGCATGCAGACTGTTCTTGTCTTTCACAGTTAAAACACTGAACCAATGATAAAAGAAGAAGTTAAAAGGCTTTCAATAAATGAACATAAAAGTTTCTTAAAATGTTCTCACTGGTCTCGAGTATGGAGACCATACTCTGGACATTAAAACAAGATGGGAATCAGAGGGTAACTTCACAATAACAATGGATGAATGGGACAGAATCTGCAGACATCAATGGACAACAACAAGCTCCTGCTCCTGGAGGGAATACAGCTGGAAGAACTTGACTCGTTTCCACATAAACATTATATTAAAATGTATTTTGCATAGATATTATTGGTTGATTGATTGATTGATTGAGTTGATGGAGAAAACTTTACACAATAGTATGGCTCTCCCAATATGGTTAAATCATGATGTTAGCCCTGTGATATAGCCATTGTGTTGGTGGGTAAGGCCCTTGGCAGATGTCAAATTACATTGGTGCAGGGGTTTAGGTAGAATTTAAGAAGGCGGGGGTGGGCAAGGTGTAAATACTGACTGAATGAAATGATACTGAATTAGGCTCATACTGCCACCTAGTGGTCCCGCACGGTAACGCAGTAATTTTTGGTCTGATCAGCACCAAACTTGACCTGGTTGATATTGTTCCTGCCTCCAACAATATGACACAGCGATATTGAATCCAATTCATAGCGCCATCTAGTGGTCCTGGAAATTTGCCTCGGCTGTGCACCGCTTGGGCCTGGATGTGGATGTGACCTTGCGATCGCGAGCGGGACCTGTTGTCGTTAACGACCTCAGAATGGAACTGACGGTGTGCCCCCCACCCGACCCCCTCTCGCGATTTCCGCGTGTGGAAATTGTCTAGTTTCTTTTGTAGTCCAGCACAGAAAGCTAAGTACTCTGACCAATCTGTATGTTGGAGGTCCTGTGGAAGTATGGTGGCAAACCACTTCCATATCTTCTGGGATTGTCCCTCGGTGGCTCCATTTTGGAGACATGTCTATGGCCTCTTGGAGGTAGTTCTTAAGTTTAAAATTTGTTTTGACTTTAACACTATGTATCTCAACGATTTAAAAGAACTCAAGTGTACAAAGAGTGATAAAATGGTTATTGAGATTACTCTTAGTGGCAAGTAAGATGACTCTGACTAGAAAATGGCTGAAAAGAGACATACCCACAATAAATGACTGGGCTGATGTAGTGTACAATATATGTGTCATGGAGAGAATCACATTTAATTTAAGATGTAAAACTGATATTTTACATCTTAAAAATTGGTCAAAGTGGCTCACTTATATTGTAACTGTGAGACCGGACTTTGTATGATTTCATAGGATCCTCAAACTTTACTGTAAAGGGAAAAAAATAATAATAATTTGGGTATATGAGTATATTGATACGTGTGTGATGTATGTATATGTGGATTAGATGTTGCTCTAAAGCTGGACCCTCCTCCCCTGTTGTTTGTTTGTTCTGTTTTGTTCTGTTAGTGTAAGTATTTGTGATCTGTTCTTCTCAAAAACAAAGCAAAAAGTAAATTAAAAAAAAAAAAAAAATTTTTCACTGACATTAAAAGAGTTCATTCTTCTCATCAGATGGATTCTCTGTTGGCCCCTCTTCACCATTATCTAAAAACACCAAGCTCGCATAACATGTCCTGGATGTGTCCTTTGAGTTTCAATCTGGCCAAAGTCCCATAGATGAACATAAACTGAGTAGGATTTTCCACCTACACTGTGGCCAGCCACCACATATCTGACTCCACATATCTGAGCTACAACCCCCTCCATCCTCAGACAGTCTGTGGTTCTGACCTCAGTTTTCAGTTTCAGATTTTTTTGTGTTCAATGCTATGCAACACAAATTCTTTTCTGTACATTAAGTATGTGGAGTGTGAACCACATGATGTAAAACGGTCCTGGCTGACAGTGAAACATAATGACTGATGAATCTATTATAGATCACTAATAACGACAGAAAATTCCCTTCAATATTCTTCTGCATCTTTCTAGACTCGTCTGCTGTTTCTCCCATGGTTGACTTGAACGGGTAGTTCGAGGTTTCCTCCGGTCATTTTCACACTTCAGAAAAGCTCTCAGCTGGTGATGAAAAGATTCGCTGATAGAATTTGTCATGTCTTTGTGACAAGACTGTCTCTGTCCATTTGGCTGTGACTTTGACACACAACATGACTTTTGCTTGAGGTTTTGCTGAAAGTAATGGGACTGCACTACATGACCTGAGTATTTAATGTAACCTTTTAGAAGAGTAAGACTATTAATAGAGCGCTTAAAAATAGAAAGATCAGCAGCTATTTTATTCTGAGCTAAAGGACAGTTGAACTTCCCTAATGGGATACAGATCTATATATATACACTACAGGTCAAAAGTTTTAGAACACCCCAGTTTTTCCAGTTTTGTATTGAAATTCAAGCAGTTCAAGTCCAATGAACAGCTTGAAATGGTACAAAGGTAAGCGGTGAACTGCCAGAGGTAAAAAAAAAAAAAAAAAAAAAAAAAAAAAGAAAAGGTAAGTTTGAACAAAACTGAAAAATAATGTACATTTCAGAGTTATACAAAAAAAGAGAACAAGAAATGGGCTAACAACTTAAAGCAGTTCTGCAGCAATGGAGGTTGATCAAGCCTGGAAAGTTGGTGCTACCAATTCCTACAGGTGTCCCAACATTTGTGAATTAATTACTTACTTAATTACTTGATCAGTCCATAACACCTTCTTCCAGTCTTCAGTAATCCACTGGCGGTGTTTCATGGCCCAGCCAAGCCTCTTTTTCTTATTCTGAAGTCTCAGCAATGGCTTTCTTGCTGCTACTCAACCCATCAAACCTGCAACTGGAAGTCTTCTGTTCATAGCTGAAACTGAGACTTGCTTACTCCGACCACTATCTTCACTGTGCTTTCAGCTGTTGTCCTGTGAGTCTGCTCTCACTCCAGCTGTTGGCTATCATAAACTTGTCTTCTGATTCTGTTGTGTCTTTGGCTCTGCCAGACCTCTTCCTGTCAGCATTTCCCCCAGTTTCTGAGTGCCTTTGGATGGTGAAGGAAACTGGACTTACTGACACCTGGACTTTCTTGGACATTTCTCTGTAGGACAGACCTACATTTTTAAGTGTTATGATGGTCTGTCCCTCTTCTATGGTTAAAGCTATACGTACTGATGTGGCATTTCTCACAGCACTTAGTAAAAGTTTGAACATGAACAACCTGCCTCCCTCCAAAGCCCCGCCCGCTCATCCCAAGTTGTCAGAAATGGACACATGGTCAGAGCCCCGTTCGGCACTATTTGACGTAGGGGGTACCCCTTCTGCGTCGGATTTCGACGCGGAGGGCAGCCTGATAGAACTGTATGTAAATCCCTCAGTGTCATTGAGCTCTGACGCTTTCCTCTTACCTGATGTGCGTGATGGAAGCGGAGGTGGAAGTGGAGGTTCGGTCCACTTCAGCGTGTCCGTGGACCCCTCCCTCAGTAATCAGATCCATCATGCACCTGCCGTGGCCCCTGTTCCATCAGTAGACCCTGAATTTAAGGGTCTGGTCTGTGCAGCGCTGGGTCAGTGTCTTCAGCTGATGAGGTTCCCAGCATGCGCACGGCGAACGCGCGGCCTCCGCGAATTTTCTGTGGACATTTGAGGTTTCATAGTCCATACAATTATCTTCTTACATAATCCTACATCGTGTGACACCATGTACATGTACCTGAATCAGTACTGCGGTCATAAAAGCTGAGCTTCCTGCAGACCTATCTGTTCAGTCCAGTACAGCTGACTTCTGGACTTTTATCTCCATCCTTCATTCATCAGACTCCTGTTTGTTCCCCTCAGTTGTTGTTTCTGTTCATAAATCCGTTTTTTCCCTTCCACATGTGCATTTGAGTTCTATCCAAACACATCCTAGACAGTAGACTGTGGTCAGTGACAGGAGGAGCAGCGTGAGTGAAGCGTCAGATTCCGAGGGGCACATATCGGATGTGAGACGGCGATAATGGATTGGACGCTGGACGGCCGTAATGGATGATTGACAGGAGGCTCAGCCAGGTTCGGCCAATTATTTCATTCGGACCAACTAAAATGATTGGTCAGACTTTTATTAGAAATATATGAGAATTAAACATTTTTGAGTTTCAAAACCTGGTGGATTTCTTTTATATTTTAGTTTGACACATGCTTATTTGGAGCATTTTAAGATGACAAAAGAAAAGTGTAAAAATGCCACATCATACGGTATAGCTTTAATTGCCTTTTCCTCTTTTCCATTTTTATAGTAAAACACTACTTTCTGCAGTACAATACTGTTGAAATAATGCTCACAACGGTATGGTACCAAAGTGTGTTCCTACACTACTTTTCTGCGGACACAGGGGGTTGGAAGGAATTCACAAACGTTGGGACACCTGTAGGAATTGGTAGCACCAACTTTCCAGGCTTGATCAACTTCCATTGCTGCAGAACTGCTTTAAGTTGTTAACCCATTTCTTGTTCGCCTTTTTGTATAATTCTGAAATGTACATTATTTTTCACTTTTGTTTAACCTTACCCTTTTTTTTTTTTTTTTTTTTTACCTCTGGCAGTTCACCACTTACCCTTGTACCATTTCAAGCTGTTCATTGGACTTGAACTACTTGAATTTCAAAACAAAACTGAAAAAATTGGGGTGTTCTAAAACTTTTGACCAGTAGAGTACATATCCCCAAGAGATTCACTTTATTACTATTATTTACTATTTATTTATTTAAAGTTTATCTGATCTCACCAGGTGTGTGCTTTATATATACATTACACATCTGTCTTCCATATTTTTGGATGTGATGCAAAACAAATCCCAGAACTGTCTTTACTGGGAAGGAGGAGCTATTTACACACATTTGAGCAAAAATGTATCTGTGAAAAAAAAAAAAAAACTTTCCTGCTTTTCCTGCTCCGAATGTCACAGGACCCATTTGTTTAGTCCTGTTCAGTCCATTGCACTTCAGTTTAATGTCCTTCACTGTGTGTTACACAGGGACTTTAGTTTAACAGAGTATGGAGCAAAACACCTCTTGGCCATTTAGCTACATGTTAATGCAGAACTACATTTGCGTGGCTGTTCTGTGGTTAAGAGGTTCGGTTGTAGGTTCGCCACCTGGGAACCAAGGGTTTGAATCCCAACAGGTGCAGTTGTTTCTCTTTTTGTTCAGCTAAAATGCACGTGTTTTAACATCAAAGCCTTATGACAAGTATTATCAGCTGACTGAAAAATTCATATCTGCTGTGTTCATATTCTCTGGTGCCCATGATTGTCGATTAAAGCTGCAGCTATCAATATTTTTTGCAATCAGTTAATCTTTTGATAATTTTATTCCATTTGATTTGGTTAAATGATTATTTGAATAGGTGGAAAAAAAATAGTAAATATGTGAAACAGAAATGTCTGAAAATGACAAACAGCTTGTCCTTTATTCCACCAGCTGAAACAACCACCACAAAAAGTATAAAAGTACAAGCACAGATTAAAAAAAAATATCTACATAGAAATAAAAACAAAAACAACAGTATAAAAGTATATGTAAAAATATCTATAGATAAAAACAAGAACAAACCAGTCCAATAATATGTACAAACAATATGTGCACTGCAGTCTTCAACACGTTTGGATCTAACTTATTAACAACTTAAGATGGAACGAACGTACAACTGAAAAAATAAAGAAATATTTGTAATGTTTGTGGAAAGATTAAAAGTTTAAAGGAGTAAGAGATGGTTCCAGTGTAGAAAAGTCAACATGTAGGCTACGTTCAGACCAAGGTTATTATCATTAACGAAAACTAATGAAATGACGAAAACTAGAATTGTAAAAACATTTTCATTAACTGGAATAAATAAAAACTATAACTAAAAGAAAAAACGATAACTGAAACTGTATTGTGTGCTTACAAAACTAACAAAAACGGATAAAATTATGGGTAAAATTCCCTTCGTTTTCATCTTTGTCGATGTCGGATTGATATGAAATCGATTTATTGCACTTGAGCAGTTTTAGCTAGCGGCACCGTATGACACTCCATGGTCTGTCACTTCTCGTCACATGTCGTTTAGAGTCGTCTTCTCGTTCCCACTCTACCTGGAAACATGGAGACTAAAGTTGGGAGAAAGCAGCAGAGTCCTGTACGGGATTTATTTGAATACGACGGCGAGGAAGAGAAAAGATATGACAAAACTAAAACTAATACTAGAACTTAGCTAAAACTAAGCATTTAGAAGAAAATGAAAAGTAATAAAAACTAGCAAACCTGCTCTAAAAACTAATTAAAACTAACTGAATTAGAGAAAAAAAAGTCAAAACTAACTAAAACTAAACTATAATGAAAAATCCAAAACTATTATAACCTTGGTTCAGACAGCACTTTGTAATGCACAATTCAGATTTTTTAGTGAAATTCAATTTTTATTTGTGTGCTTGTTTATATTACACATAAAATGTGACTTCTATCAGTTTTGAGTATGAACTGAATGTGACCCAGAAGTGACCCGCATGTGCAAAAGAGGTCCTGACATAATATGTGACCACACAGGTATGCACTGTGAAAAGAAATCGGATTTGTGCCACATTTGCCTGCAATTTGAAAGTAACCCTAGACATTTTCTGCCTTTTTGTCCTCATCTCTTCTGAGCTACACTCCATGTTGTTTGTGTTGATCCTGGCATCATGTGTCACAATAAGCATCCGCATGAAACACAGCAGTGGAACCAGTGTTTAGCAAAATGAAGGAAAAAAACATTGATTGAGAAAAAATGTTACTGAATTTTTTTTCATTAATTAGAGTTAATTGTTTCAGCTTGAGTCTTGATTACAGCCACCACTGAGGCTGACATACTAGCAGTTCAATATTTTCATGGTATACTCCATACTTCAACACCATTTCCTCTGGTTTCCTGCTTGTTTAAGGAATTAGCTGAAGGCTAGCACCGATGCTAATACAGTTCTGTGTCCATGGTGTCTATGTTAGCGGTAGCGTGGTTGTTAGTGAAAAGCCTGAAAATTCACACACATACTCAACTTCAGTCTCAAAGGCAAAGCAAGGCATAAATGTATTTGTATAGCACAATTCATACCCAGGGCAATTCACAGTACTTTACAAAAGTGGAAAAGAGACAAGTTATAACCGCACAATTACAATTAAAACATAATCAATAAAACATATAATCAATTAAAATAAACACTACATTTAAATCTTAGTAGCAATAACTGCTGCTCACTGTGACTTACACATTGAATTTAGATCTTTTACTTGTAATCAGTAAGTATCAGAGGCGATTTCTCATAGACTGCAAGGGAAGCTCGGCTTCCCCTAAAATTATGAAAATTAAATGGTCAAATATGTACGGTTGTGTTGACATTTCATTGACTACAAATGTGTTAGAACACGTTCATCTCACAGATGAGTTCGTTCAGAATCAGCTTTATCACAAATCAGCGGACTCCATGTTGTTCACTTCTCATCCATTCCCGTTGCGCTGTTTTCTCATACGATCTCTGCTCAGTGCATTTGCCCGTAGACGCTCAGCGTCCATGCACTTCAGTGGGACGGAGTGGAACAGTTTTTTTCATTGTCTCAAAACTGGACGATAATTGCATAAATGCCACGATGTTGTCCCTCCCTCAGACGCTCGGCATCTCTGGGGGTGAATGGAGCTGTGGGCGGGCCTCGGCTGGGCTGGACGCCAGGCTTCCATGTGCTGATTGGAGGATCAGTCGAAAGGCTGAATCCCGTTTGATTGACAGCTATTTTGAGATCTATTCCTTCACTTGACAGAGTTCAGTTTAATACCGTCGCACATTCTGCTGTGAAATCGAGAGAGAAACCACGACGAAATTACTTGTTCACTTGTTCATGCACTGTAAATAAAACACACTCATTGTACTTCCTTGTTTCAGTTTAACATAGTTTCAACGTTTTCTTGTTTAGTTGGTACGATAAGGTCACTGACCATTTTCTTAAAAAGGAACGGAGGGACAAATTTATGTTTAAATAACTTGACTTTTTTTTTTTTTTTTTTAATGCAAGCCGACAATGAGTTTCCCCTCTCTGAAAGACGAGCAGCCGCCACTAGTATGTATTCACTGTGGTATTTTTTCCTTTACTCAAGTAAAAGCTCTGAATACTTCTTCCATGTGTAACCGGCGGTGTCGGACTCTGCGTTGTGTTTTTTAAGGACGAGACCTGCACGTACAACTTTGGAAGCAGTCTCCATTTATTGTTTTTCAGCTCCTGACAAAAGAAGTATGGACAGAAAAACCTCCGGTTAGTGACGCCCTTAAAACATGCCCCTACACAAACCAAAAGATACAAAAATGTGTTTCAGCCCATCATAAGCACCTCATACAGTTGGAACTAGCCAGTTCTTTTAAAAATGAAATTAGCAGAGGCTAAATCAGAAATTTCCCCCTACTGCACAGCTGCTTACCTCTCCCATAGTGATCAGGAACAACAGGGAAAACTTAAAGGCACAAAAACTATAGTGATAGTGGGTAGTGTCACACTATAAATCACTTGTTGGGGAACAGACTCAAATTAAATGTTCCATATATTGACTCAGAGCGCCATAATGTCAGGCATTAACCAAAACAAATGAAAATAAAATTAACAGATTTTGTGTAATTAAAACGACAAACAATACACAATACCATCTGCATACCCACATTGCTGTGAAATAACTGACCCTGTTACACGTTTGGCTAAACAAAGTAAAAGTGCTTGTTTTGTTGGTTTGTTGTTTGATCTGTTTATTTCAGATGTTCAGCAGTGTTTTGGCAGTGGAGGAGACAGTTAAAAATGAGGACGTTATGGCACTTTATCATGTCACCATACACTCCACATTTTTCTTTTGGGTGTTTCGCTGAGAAAGCTTCAGAATCCCTGCACTACATCATCATACCTTTAAAGTACAGAGTTTGGTATGACAGAGCTGTACTGATCATTAACCCATAAAGACCCAAACATCTACCAACGAACAAAATCGTCTACTGATCTAAACTGTTTAATACCTGTTGATCCACTGGTTCTATCAATACATGGAAATAATTGGCATAAAATGCAGTTGTCATCTTTTCATGGTCATCAGATATGACCCATTTGGACGTTCAGAGGCTCCATAGTTACCATGGAAACATCATCTTCTACAACATTGATTCACCAGTAAAACCCATGGAGTTTGATCAATGACAGTAGATGGAGACACTTATTTATACGTTCAGTTATTGATATCTTCGCTGAAATAGTCACTTTTTCTTCAGTTTTCTCTGTTTCTGATATAATAACCGACAATTTTAATCTGAGTTTTTATAAACATTTACATCACAGGTGTCAAACATGTGGCTCGGGGGCCAAATCCAGCCCACCAAAGGGTTCAATCCGGCCCCTGGGATGAATTTGTGAAATGCAAACATTACACATAAGATATTAACAATCAAGGATGTTAAAATTATTTCAGGTCAGTTCAATCTAAAAATGATCAGACCAGTAAAATACTACCATAATAACCTATAAATAATGAAAACTGTAAATTTTTCTCTTTGTTTTAGCGTAAAAAAGTAAATTTACACAAATGTTTACATTTATAGACTAGCCTTTTATTAAAAAAAAAAAAAAAAAATCTGAAATCTCTTAAGAGGAATGTGTGGAATTTTAATAATGTTCTGTCTTTTATTTAATGTTTTGTGTATTTTTAGATCCACTGTGATCTCTAAGTTGTGATGCATATAGATAAATAATAAACTGAGGTGTAATATTGTTAACATTGCACTTATTTTCCTTAAGAATCTTCCGGTTCTTCATATTTATTGTTTGTTTAAGTACAATTCGTAAATGTAAATATTTTCATCATGGAATTTTACTTTTTTCACTCAAAAGTTCTTATCCTATTATTTATATTATTTTATGTATGGTCCGGCCCACTTTATATCATATTAGGCTGAATGTGGCCCCTGAACTAAAATGAGTTTGACACCCCTGATTTACATGATCAGTAAATTAAATATTGGAAAATGCCTGATTTTCACTGAAAAAAATGCAAAACACAGAGGATAATATTATAATAAATGGTGATAAATCAATTAAGAAAGGTTAATTAGAGAGAAAAAAAATAATGTGGGAACTGTCATAGAAGTAGGACTGGGTCTTTATGGGTTAATAATGGATATAATTACACTGAAGAAAGCAAAGAACAGTTAAAGCATGAGCTGTGACCTTATGACCGACATCTCCTGTAACATTTGTTTTCTCTCTGCTCTCTTCCCTTTTCTCATTGTCAGTCATGTCACTGAAGATAGACTGAGGTGTGTTTTCCCTCTATCTCCAACACCTTCCATGCTACAGCAAAATTTCCTTTTGTAGCTCCCAGAGCAGCAATCTAGATGGCTGTTTCTGTGAATATGATGCCAGATAATAAGTATTTGAAAAGTACGGTATGGAAAATGTCTGTTTTGGGGGATTTTCAGTCTTCAAAAAGAACACAATCACCCATTCACATCACAGGCAGAAATATTTGAGTATATATGTTTATATTAAAAACGTAGATACTGTAGCCAGCTAATAACAGTATTTCCTATGGTATGGGATTTAATCAGGAATATAGTAATACACAAACCTGAACAAGCAAAGTCAGTTGCAAATTATAATGTACTATACATTTGTTTATAGAATTAGACTGTAAGCACTGTAAGCAGTTTTCACAACAAAAGCAGGAATCTCATAATAAAAACATCTCATAGATTTATAGTTTATTTCATTTTAAATGCTGAACAACCATTTAACCCTTTCATGCATAATGATCACTACAGTGGACAGCTGTTCAAAGCTGGTTTCTTGCATATTTATGGTTTTTGTTGTTTTATTTCCATATCGGCCAACACAGTGGACACTTATGCATCATCCCATACACTGTAATTCATACCATTACTGTAAATTTGCAGTTCTAGATAAACCTAATCTGCAGTAACATGTTTGAGATTTTAAAAATTGCTAATTGTTATTAGACTGTAATTAACTGTTTTGTATTTTTTTAAACAAAAAGTTTTTTTTTTTTTTTTTTTGCATACTATCTCCATGCAGGTATGTTAAAATGTGAGGAAACATCAGATTAGCAGCATCAAACATGATTTTATTTCAAAGTTTTCACGCAGTATTTCAGTAAATACATGTTTCTTTGCTTCTAAAATTAAACACGTTGTGTCCAACTGAGTGGATATTTTTATAACTCCATGAAAAATAGGTTCATAAAAAATGTTTCTTTTTTTCATGCCTAAAGAGGAATAAAAACACTCAGGAAAAAAAATAAAATAAATAAAATTCATTAATGTTCTCATAATTCATGCATGAAAGGGTTAAAACTAATGACATTCTAGCACCAACACACACATCAAATTCTACCAAAGTTGTACCATTCGACATTCTAAATGGACCTGTTTGATGTCACTAGATATGATAAGGGAATGTTGTAGAACCATCGCACACATTTAACACATCAGAGAAGTCAGTGGTGTTCTACATACAGTTCATCTGCTCCTTCTATTCACCAGCCACACCTAAATCTGACCTAGGATCAGTGGTAGTGTAAAAAGTGTCTTTCTGGGTTTGAACAGAAATGTGAACTGATCTATTATTATTATTTAAAAATAAATAAATAAATAAATAATAATAATAATAATAATAATAATAATAATAATAATAATAATAACTATTATTATTATTATTATTATTATTATTATTATTATTATTATTTTATTTTTATTATTATTAGAGGGATACAACACATTCACAAACATTTTTGGGCGAGTGATATGGTACAGACTAGGGCATTAACTGAAAAGTTGGTTTGTCGATGTGTCAACATCTGTGGCACAAGTTGACGTTACTTTGGAGGAGTTGACTAGTCGTGTGTTATTCTCTCTCTCCCTTCCATCACCCGACAGCGCACAAGCCGTCATTGATACTTTCATCTTTCTACATGAAAACATGGAGCGCAGTGAGCGGTAGTGATGCGCGGATCAGTGGACCCGGCTCAGGTTGGTGCGAGTCCAAAAAATATCACTTTATTTGCGAAGCGGGTCAAAAAATTCTACAAAATAGCTTAAAAAAAAAAAAAAAAAAAAAAAACACCTGTGCATCACTAGCCCAAGGCCAAGACTGACGGAAGAAGACGACTCAGAGAAGGAACTAAACTGACTGTGATCTACAAAAACTACAGTCTCAGTAATGTTCTGTGAACCATGGAAGCACCACTGATACTGAATAATAATTTGAACAGCCAGTGTGTTTGGATTATTCTGTTCATTTATTTCATGAAGACAATGCGCTCTTTTCTCCAACATGCTGTGCGTCTTTTCTGCCGCTGCATTAACTTTTTCCCACTTTATGTTGTTCAGTTAAATTAGAAGAAAATTCAAGGTGTTAGCCTGTGTTTTGTTTGGTTAAATGTCTGAGAAGGACTGTTGATGCTTGTGTCTTAGTTTTTTAATTCTGTTCTTTACACTGTAAAAAAAAAAATCCTGTTGTTTTTACAGGAAAAAACTGGCAGCTGTGGTTTCCAGAACAATACTGTAAAAAACACATCCAACTGTAAACATTTATTGACTAACATGTAGATTTAACATTTTAAACATGTATATTTAACATTTTAAACATGTAGATTTAACAGTTTAAACATGTAGATTTAACATTTTAAACATGTAGATTTAACATTTTAAACATGTAGATTTAACAGTTTAAACATGTAGATTTAACATTTTAAACATGTATATTTAACATTTTAAACATGTGAATTTAACATTTTAAGCATGTAGATTTAACAGTTTAAACATGTAGATTTAACATTTTAAACATGTAGATTTAACATTTTAAACATGTAGATTTAACAGTTTAAACATGTAGATTTAACATTTTAAACATGTATATTTAACATTTTAAACATGTGAATTTAACATTTTAAGCATGTAGATTTAACAGTTTAAACATGTAGATTTAACATTTTAAACATGTATATTTAACATTTTAAGCATGTAGATTTAACATTTTAAACATGTATATTTAACATTTTAAACATGTGAATTTAACATTTTAAGCATGTAGATTTAACAGTTTAAACATGTAAATTTAACAGTTTAAACATGTAGATTTAACATTTTAAACATGTATATTTAACATTTTAAGCATGTAGATTTAACAGTTTAAACATGTAGATTTAACATTTTAAACATGTATATTTAACATTTTAAACATGTAAATTTAACATTTTAAGCATGTAGATTTAACAGTTCAAACATCTAAATTTAACATTTTAAACATGTAGATTTAACATTGGATTTAAATGGTAAATGGACTGCATTTATTTTGCACATTTTCTACACCTTCATGGTGTCCAAAGCACTTTCCCAAAACCACCAGGTCCAACTGTTCAGTTAAATTTAAAAGAAAAATTAAAAGAAAATCGGAGGTGTTAGCCTGTGTTTTGTTTGGTTAAATGTCTGAGAAGGACTGTTGATGCTTGTGTCTCAGTTTTTTATTCTGCTCTTTACACTGTAAAAAAAAATCCTGTTGTTTTTACGAAAAAAAAAACTGGCAGCTGTAGTTTCCAGAACAATACTGTAAAAAAACACATTCAACTGTAGACATATTTACAGAGTAACATGTAGATTTAACATTTTAAACATGTAGATTTAAAATTGGATTAATGGTAAATGGACTGCATTTATTTTGCACATTTTCTACACCTTCATGGTGTCCAAAGCACTTTCCAAAACCACCAGGTCCAACTGTTCAGTTAAATTTAAAAGAAAAAATAAAAGAAAATTCAAGGTGTTAGCCTGTGTTTTGTTTGGTTAAATGTCTGAGAAGGACTGTTGATGCTTGTGTCTCAGTTTTTTTATTCTGCTCTTTACTGTACATTGATAATGTTCCAGTGAACATTTGTACAAGTTGCTCATTGCTGAACAGCTGTGTGTCTGTGTTGGTCCTCTGCTGTCAATGTGATGATGTCATCAGACGACAAGTCGACTCGACTTCAACTTTATTGACAAATAAGTCGATCTGAAACAATCTGAAGTCACTAATGCGCTAGTACTGACATCCATAATGTTTAGCACCTGAGTGAGATTTCTCCTTGTTTTATGCTTGGGTTTCTATTGTTTCACAAACCTACTTTCCTTCTTCTAATATTAGTACTACTGGTATTTTGCATCTATAGTACAGTCTATTGAAACGTCCATCAAAATAGACTGCAGTTATTGATGTAATTCATGTCAGATCTGAAGCATGTTAAATCAGAAACAAATGGAATAATATTCTGTTTGGTGTCACAGGATTTCCCAACTCCAAAAGACCTCCATAAATGCACATTTACTAAGACGGTGCAGCAGCAGTACGTTCATTAACAGCTTATCAGTCTTGATCTGACAGTCATTAGTGTTGTGTATTCTTCACCTGGATCTCCAGGATTGTGGGATAATCAAGAAATATGAATAAGTAATAAAGCAGTCTGATAATCAGTGCTTTTTATATTGAAGCACCTGAAACTCAGAGATAAGATGCATACCAACCTGAACCCTCCAATAACTGAATGATTTTATAGCTGATATCATTAAACATTAGTCCAATGTCATCAAAGCCCCACAAACACGAAGATTTGGAGGAAGAAGTGGATACTGACAGAGACAGTGAGTTAAAGGTGAGTTAATGCAGGATGAACGCCATCCAACAGTAGGTGCAGGTATATCCACCAGACAAACTGTATATAATTGTACTGGTGATTTGTGCATTGGATTTTTTTAATACAAAAATTATTTGCATAGAATGTGTTAGATTTCGCACAGGATGTATAAGGGTGCATCTATGAAACTGGTCCCTAAAAACAGGACACGGGGACAAAAATTCAAACCAGATGAAGCAAGTTTGGAAGCACTTTGGGTTTATTTTAAAAGTAAATACTTACTGAGATAAAAGAGAAACTGTTTTTCACATACAACACATTTTTATATTATTTTACATTATATTTGATGCAAAAATCCGCATGTAACACTGTCAAAAGGACATGAAAATTTCACGCTACGATTTTTTAAAAATCTTTTTATTCTCTTACAGGTACATTTTGGGAATTGAACTAATTATGCAAGGCAGAGTGTTTCACAAATATGACCGCTGTTGCAAAATAATTTGCGATTTACAGTATATGCGTTTAACTGCTCAGGTTCCGCATGTAACACAAGTGGACACGATGGGTTTTATAGAAAACCTGGAATGAGACAGATTCATGAAAAACCCACGTCTGGATTAGAAAAATCACTGATCGTCAAATTTAACACAGTGTCTTTATTTATAGAGGTATATAAGACCATTTCAAGTCATGTGGTCCAGGTCAAATGCACTGACACCTAAATAGCTTTCATGTCCCAATTTAGGTCCTATTTTTGGCCCCAGTATTTTATTCAAAATTCATATACAGGGTGACCCAAAAAAAAACGGGAATTTTTGAAGTGTGTATTGGCAGACATGAGCGAGTGGCAGCACTGCGAGACAGTGACCTAGAGCAAGTAAACACACCCCCATTTTAGTAACCACTGGCGGCTGTGCGAGAATTGTTCGGTAACCATGTGATCTCAAGATTCAGTAACGTTCCCTGGCCCCCTAGATCGCCAGATTTGTCCGTTTGTGATTTTTTCTTGTGGGGCTATCTCAAGAGTAAAGTGTACACGACTCGACCAAGAACTCTGGATGAGTTAAAACAGAGAATTCAGGATGAAATTCACAGTATCCCAGCTGAGATGTTGCAGCGGTCAATGAGGAATCTCAACAGCAGATTTCAAGAATGCATTCGTACAGGAGGACGCCATATACAGGAAGTAATTTTTAAAAAATGAAAATTCCATCATTGTTTCTTAAATGGCATGTTTTAAGGTTTCAATTACTATGAATAAAATATTTTTCTTCCATCACTCTTGGTTTTATTGGATTGTTAAAAAGTTCCCGTTTTTTGTGTCACCCTGTATTTTGGGATGGCTCAGAGCAAGGATATAATTTTTTACCTCCGCCAAGGAACAGTAATGTTTTCATCGGGGTTTGTCTGTTAGCAAGATAATTCAAAAAGTTATGGACAGATTTTGTGTGTGTGTGGGGGGGTGATCTGCCTTGGCGGAGGTCTGTGCTCTTGGAGTGCTTTTCTACACTGAACAAAAATATAAACGCACCACTTTTGTTTTTGCTCCCATTTTTCATGAGCTGAACTCAAAGATCTAAAACTTTTTCTATGTACACAAAAGGCCTATTTCTCTCAAATATTGTTCATAAATTTGTCTAAATCTGTGTTAGTGAACACTTCTCCTTTGTCCTTTGCTGAGATAATCCATCCACCTCACAGGTGTGGCATATCAAGATGCTGATTAGACAGCAGGATTATTGCACAGGTGTGATTTAGGCTGGCCACAATAAAAGGCCACTCTAAAATGTGCAGTTTTACTGTATTGGGTGGTCCAGGGGGGTCAGAAAACCAGTTAGTATTTGGTGTGACCACCATTTTCCTCGCTCAGTCTTCTTCATGAATTCTCTGAAACAGCTTTGGAGATGGCTTATGGTAGAGAAATGAACATTCAATTCACAGGCAAAAGCTCTGGTGGAGATTCCTGAAGTCAGCATGCCAATTGCATATTCCCTCAAAACTTGTGACATCTGTGGTATTGTGCTGTGTGATAAAACTGCACATTTTGGAGTGGCCTTTTATTGTGGCCAGCCAAAGGCACACCTGTGCAAAAATCATGCTGTCTAATCAGCATCTTGATATGCCACACCTGTGAGGTGGATGGATTATCTCAGCAAAGAAGAAGTGTTCACTAACACAAATTTAGACAGATTTGTGAACAATATTTGAGAGAAATAAACCTTGTGTGTACATAGAAAAAGTTTTAGATCTTTCAGTTCAGCTCATGAAAAATGGGAGCAAAAACAAAAGTGGTGCGTTTATATTTTTGTTCAGTGTAGTTTTGCATTTATCTGAGGTCATCATTAAGTACATCCTGGGGGGAAATATGTCTAAATTTCTCTTTTATTATTAGGTCTAAAAAAGCTGGAAAAGTGCCAGATACCAAAATCTACCCAGTTTCATAGAAGCACCCATAAATATTCACCAATTTACATCTGTAAATGACATTACCATTATCTGCTTTGAAGTTAATTCCAACCTGTGAGTGCCTTGTGTGTTCCTTACAATATTTTTGTGTGGTTTGCGCTTGTTATCGTGAATACAAAAGCTGCACAATCCTTTTGTGGTTGAAGCTCTGAGTGTGAACATTCTGTGGAAAATGAGGAAAAGACAGAAAACTTAGAAAACTTAGTTCATGCAGGCCACGAAGCCAAGGTCAGCCAACATATGAGTCCACGGTCTCACCTTTTATGTCTGCACGTAGAAACACAAGGAGCTCTCAGCACAGAGCCGGACTGCCGAATGGAAATTGTTTGTTTATTTATTTTGAATATAACATTAAACCAAACAACAAAAAGATTTTTATAAAAAGGAAGGAAAACATTTGAAAAAGAGCGGGATGAAGTTTCACTTATAATCTCCCACTCCCTTATCCCATCCTTCTACCGATCCTGAATTCCTATGTCCGATCCCATAAGTAACTCAAACATGCTACATATATCAGACTAAATTCTGACTAAGCACAAAACACAAAAATGCTATATGTATCAAAAATAGACTCTGTCCATTTTGCAACAGATTACACATCAAAATAAACTGTGTCCTTTTTGTAGCAGTAATAATACACATATCAAAACAAACAAAAAAAAAAACCTGTCCATTTCATAACAAAAATACACATATAGATAAAAATAAAATAAACTCTGTCCATTTCATAACAAAAATACACATATACATAAAAATAAAATAAACTCTATCCATTTCATAACAAAAATACACATATACATAAAAATAAAACAAACTCTGTCCATTTCATAACAATAATACACAAATCAATATAAACTGTCCATTTCTTAGCAGTAATACACATATCAAAATTAAACTCTGTCCATTTCATCATGTTCACTCAACATTTTGGATTTAATTGTCTTTTTAAATGTGGTATTTGATTTAATTGCCTTTCAGTCATCATTTAAGGTGTTCCATAAATTGATTCCTTTCACAGAGATACAACCTTCCATCATCCTCGTCCTAAATATTGTTTTTTTGTCTAATGTTTAGCCTAATGTCTAATCCTTTTAGATTGTAGTGACTTTTCCTTTTTTCAAATTCAAAACTTAAAACTTTATGTAACTTTTATTCATTCAGGTAGACATGGGGACCTGATCTGGACAGACATAAAACAATATTTAGTTACATTTTGTAAATTCAGTAGCAGATATCACAACGCTGTCTGATCCCAAAAAAGTCTTGTCAACTGTTTAAACTTTCAACCATGTTTCTGCATTAAAGAATGATGAAGGAAAGTTTCTCAAAGACGATGTTACTTTCATCAGTAACTGGAATTATTATTATTATTATTATTATTATTATTATTATTATTATTATTATTATTATTATTTTTGCCGTTTTTCATGTTTTTTGTGTGGCTTGTGTGTGTTATTGAAGCTGAAGAATGTGTTTTTAATAAAAAAGAATAAACACACTGAATATTTATATTTATCTTCTACTTGTACATGACATATAACCAACTTATGTGTAGGCAGACAACTCTAATGACTTTATGATATGCAGCTCAAACTGAAGATCTGCTCTTCCGTCTACAATCCATGAACAGATTACAGATGGAAAGTGTCAGATTTGAGTCTGATTACAGTAGTAAGATTTGGTGTATATTTTGGCTCCCTATACAGTCAGTGTTGTCAGTTTTGCCGTATGTACAGCACATAAGGAAAACTGAAATTACAAAAACCTTAAGGCCCACAGTGCCACGAAACACAGTAGAAAAATAGAGAAATGGAAAAAATTAGAAAATATATCTATATAAGAATTATTTAAGAATATAACTATAAACATACAATATTTGATTTGGACAGACATAAAACAATATTTAGTTACATTTTGTAAATTCAGTAGCAGATACACTATATTGCCAAAAGTATTTGCTCACCTGTCTTGACTCGCATATGAATTTAAGTGACATCCTATTCCTAGTCTATGGGGTTCAATATGACGTGGGTCCACCCTTTGCAGCTATAACAGCTTCAACTCTTCTGGGAAGGCTGTCCACAAGGTTTAGGAGTGTGTTCATGGGAATTTTGGACCATTCTTCCAGAAGCGCATTTGTGAGGTCACACACTGATGTTGGACAGAAGGCCTGGCTCTCAGTCTCTGCTCTAATTCATTCCAAAGGTGTTCTGTGGGGTTGAGGTCAGGACTCTGTGCAGGCCAGTCCAGTTCATCCACACCAGACTCTGTCATCCATGTCTTTATGGACCTTGCTTTGTGCACTGGTGCACAGTCATGTCGGAAGAGGAAGAGGCCAGCTCCAAACTGTTCCCACAAAGTTGGGAGCATGGAATTGTCCAAAATGTCTTGGTATGCTGAAGCATTCCCAGTTCCTTTCACTGGAACTAAGGGGCCAAGCCCAGCTCCTGAAAAACAACCCCACGCCATAATCCCCCCTCCACCAAACTTTACACTTGGCACAATGCGGTCCGACAAGTATTGTTCTCCTGGCCACCACCAAACCCAGACCTGTCCATCAGATTGCCAGATGGAGAAGCGCGATTGGTCACTCCAGAGAAGGCGCCTCCACTGCTCTAGAGTCCAATGGCGGCGTGCTTTACACCACTGCATCCGGCGCTTTGCATTGCACTTGGTGATGTATGGCTTGTATGCAGCTGCTCGGCCATGGAAACCCATTCCATGAAGCTCTCTGCGCACTGTTCTGGAGCTAATCTGAAGGCCACATGAAGTTTGGAGGTCTGTAGCGATTGGCTCTGCAGAAAGTTGGTGACCTCTTCGCACTATGCGCCTCAGCATCCGCTGACCCCGCTCCGTCAGTTTACGTGGCCTTCCACTTCGTGGCTGAGTTGCTGTCGTTCCCAAACACTTCCACTTTCTTATAATACAGCTGACAGTTGACTGTGGAATATTTAGGAGCGAGGAAATTTCACGACTGGATTTGTTGCACAGGTGGCATCCTATCACAGTTCCATGCTGGAATTCACTGAGCTCCTGAGAGCGACCCATTCTGTCACAAATGTTTGTAAAAGCAGTCTGCATGCCTAGGTACTTGATTTTATACACCTGTGGCCATGGAAGTGATTGGAACACCTGATTCTGATTATTTGGATGGGTGAGCGAATACTTTTGGCAATATAGTGTATCACAACGCTGTCTGATCCCAAAAAAGTCTTGTCAACTGTTTAAACTTTCTTTTTTTTGTTTTAAACTTTCCATGTTTCTGCATTAAAGAATGATGAAGGAAAGTTGCTCGAAGACAATGTTACTTTCATCAGTTACTGGAAAAATTTTTCTTTTCTTTTTTTTCAGTTTTCATGTTTTTTGTATGGCTTGTGTGTGTTATTGAAGCTGAAGAATGTGTTCTTAATAAAAAAAAAGAATAAACACATTGGATATTTATATTTATCTTCTACTTGTACAACAATAATGACAACTCTAATGACTTTATGATATGCAGCTCAAACTGAAGATCTGCTTTTTCCGTCTTCAATCCATGAACAGATTACAGATGGAATGTGTCAGATTTGAGACAGATTACAGTAGTAAGATTTGGTGTATATTTTGGCTCACTATACACTAAAAACAGGCTTACACTATGCTTTAACAGGGTTATCCAGCAGAGACAGATCAGAGAAGCCCCCCCCCCCCCCCCCCCACACACACACACACACACACACACACACACACACACACCACCCCCACTACCACAAATGCACTGCAGACCCCAGGCTTTGAGAGATCAAGAACAAGTAGAAACAACAGATATGTCTTTCTTCTGAGTGGGTTTAAAAGTATATATATATATAGCAAAAAACATCTTTTTGATGCCATGCTGTCACTCTTTCTACAAGCATCTTGACGCTGAACATACTGCGCATTTTACACATTCACACTTCCTCTCACCTCACCTTCCAGATCCCCCCACCCCCACCCCACCCCATCCTCCTCAATACATCGTTTCTTTCAGTATGCTGCCGTGAATACCAAAAGTCATTCAAAAGTAATTAAAAAGACTTATGATCTTAAGATTTTTGGCAATGAACATTTACTCACAGAAATTGTACATGAATTAATTTTTGCTTCCTGTGCGGCTGAAAACACATCTCTTTTGAATACCACAAGTTTATTCAACAGTACGGAGGAAAAACTGCAATGTTAACAAGCAGCTGGATATTAATACAAAAGAAAAAAGTTCTCTTTTTATCCTTTCTTTTGACACTTCAAGAGGAGGGCTACAAATCTACTCTGGGTTCAAGGGAGAAAAAAAAAAAAAAAACAAAGTCAAGAAGTCCATGACTGCAGACTGGTAGGAATCACTGCTTTCATTTGTATGCCAATAATAGCCAGAATAGGTCTGTAGAAACTCAGACAGAGGTGGTTGCTTCGGGGTTCTGCCAACATGCTCTCATGATATTAGGTCCAGTCTCTGCCAGGGATCAAACAGTGACCCACCAGTTCATCAAATACTCTGAGCTGGACATTCATAAAACATGCTTTCCCCAGTTAGCTCTTGGCATAAGCTCAGATGTAATAAATCACGTACTGTATATTTTATGACCTAACTGGCTGAGGTTGCGTTGGGGGTTGTGTTAAAAGACAGTTGCATGAGATACTGGAGCTGGGATATGCTGCATGTTTAATCACAGATGTAGCGTCTATAGATCGGCTCCAACCGTCAAACCACGCAGGTATTTCTGAAAACATTCGCTCATCAGATCAAACGATACTCCGACACTTATACATCTCTAAATTCTGCACATCTTTTTAATCCCTTTCCCATAGATTATAAAAGTTTACTACCCTAACACACCTACGACACCCGCCACTGCATAAAAGCACTCACACACCAACGCTGGACAAATGAACAGTTTTCCCTTTATGGCCTCCTTGTTATGGCCAGTAAACTGCCCCTTGTTACTGCCTCCATGTATTTCCAATTATTTTATATGTGAAAGAGGGCAAAGGGACAAATGGAGTGGGGAAGAGAGGGGGGAAAGAGTGTAGCAAGCCAAGACACTTTGTAACGGCATGGGCAGGTTATAAGGAAGATAAATAGTGTGACACCTTAATGGAGCCATACAGTTATCCTTTATGAATAAAGTGAGATTGCTTCATAAAAGGTACCTTTCCTGATTAATGACGGCACCGCATCGATCCTGAATGTGAAAGGACTCTCCAGTATTTACAACTGTTAATGTTATAACAAATGGTATTATAAAAGTTGAACCTACTGTAAGTTCAATAAAAAAAATTAAAAAAAATGGCATGGAATCCAGGAATTAGACTGAGCCCCTTGTGGCTACGGCTGAACTACTAAGTGTTCAGGTGAAGAGGGAATAATGATGGAACAGAAGCTGAGAATGCATTAGAAGAATGAGTGCAGCAGATATTCTCTGGATGATATATGATGGGAGTTGAAAAATGACAATAATTTCATAGAAAGAAGAACATTTTTATCATCATTTTTTTCTTATTTTACCTTAAATATGAACATAACAGTCACGATGCTTTAAATGGATTTGACGAAAACCTAAAAATGACAAGCACATCCTGGATCTCTGCACTTCCTCACTTTAAAAGAACTGTAGTTTTCATTGGTTAAGAACGATCTATTCATTGCTACATCCTCCCTCCTCTGAGTCTCTAAATAAAATGGCATACATTGGCATTTTTTTAAATAAATCTGAATATATGTAATTGCATTTTTCACAGTTTCAAAATATACTCAAACATCAAGTGTCCATACCAGTGGATCAGTGGCGGCTGCTCGTCTTTCAAACAGGGGAAGCCCATTGTCAGCTTACATAAAAAAAATGTCAAGTTATTTAAACATAAATTCGGCCCTCCGTTCCTTTTCAAGAAAATGGTCAGTGACCTTATCGTACCAACTAAACAAGAAAACGTTGAAATTATGTTAAATTGAAACAAGGAAGTACAATGAGTGTGTTTTATTTACAGTGCAAGAAATGAACAAGTAATTTCATAGTGGTTTCTCTCTCGATTGCACAGCAGAATGCATGACGGTATTAAACTGAACTCTGTCAAGTGAAGGAGTAGATCTCAAAATAGCTGTCAATCAAACGGGATTCAACCTTTCGACTGATCCTCCAATCAGCATGTGGAAGCCTGGCGTCCAGCCCAGCCGAGGTCCGCCCACAGCTCCATTCACCCCCAGAGACGCCAAGCGTCTGGGGTCGGGACAACATCGTGGCATTTATTCAATTACCGTCCAGTTTTGAGGCAATGAAAAAAACTGTTCCACTCAGTCCCATTGAAGTGCATGGACACTGAGCATCTATGGCAGGGGTGTCCAAACTTTTTTTAAAGAGAGCCAGATCTGATAATGTGGAGATTGCCAGGGGCCAGTGGTCCCTTCAGACGTTTTTTAAACAGCTAAAATTACATATAAAAGCGATAATTTTAAAAACAACTTTATTTTCATTGTCAAAATATCATTTTTTTAAATGCCAATGTAACCAAATCTAAGCCACTCAGGTGTGAACAAATTAAAAAAAAAAAAAAATTTCTGCCTTCCTTTCACATCTGGAGTCAGATAACATAGAACAAACCGTGTGGAATATCTTAAACGTCCAAGAAGTTGATAAAAATCTTAACCCCACATTCATTTTAAACATGACTTATATGAGTAATCATTACTCATATATTACTCAGTAATGCAAAGTCTGTTAACATTTAAGATGAAAACATATGACTCTTACTCTTGTCTTTCACAAAATCATTCAGAAAGTAATATTTTGTGTCACATCTACAAGTATATAACACCAGCAATTAGAGGCAACTAACCTGGCAACTTGGTAGCCTGCCTTGGTGGCAAATTCATTGAACTCCCAGGTTCACATGAAGAGTCACTGTTGTGAGTTTAAAGCAGCTTGAATTTGCTTCACTTTTTCGGAACGCTCACTCCCTGCTAGCTTGTCGTATGCGTTAGCATGTTTTATCTGCTAGTGTCTCTTTACATTGAATTCCTTAAACAAGGCAACAGTCTCTTGACAAATTAGGCAAACACAATTGCCTCGATTTTCAGTGAAAAAAATTTGTAATTCCCACCTCTCCTGGAAGCGGCGGCCCACACTGTCAACTTTCGTTTTTTTATTTACAGGCGCCATGGTTAGAAATTAGCGAAAAGGGTTCACGGCAAGGTCACAGAGCCAGATAGAGTTAGAGTGGTGCTGCCACCATGAGGTGAAAGGAGAAACTGCATTTTGAACCTTTTATGATTCATGTACTCGGTTCAACAGTCCAAGTGGGCCATAAATAATGTAATATAAAACCGAAGCTGTGGGCCGTATAAAATCTGACCGCGGGCCGTGATTGGCCCCCGGGCCGGACTTTGGACATGCCTGGTCTATGGGCAAATGCACTGAGCAGAGATCGTATGAGAAAACAGCGCAACGGGAATGTATGAGAAGTGAACAACATCGAGTCCGTTGATTTGTGATTAAGCTGATTCTGAACTTTCTCGTCTTTGAGATGAACGTGTTCTAACACATTTATAGTCAGTGAAGTGTCAACACAACCGAACATATTTAACCATTTAATTTTCGTAATTTTAGGGGAAGCCGAGCTTCCCTTGCAGTCTATGAGAAATCGCCACTGCTGTGGATCTAAAAAGACACAGATCAAGTTTGACTCAGAACAACCTCATGTACAAACATAAGCAGACTGCACAAAATAGGTTTAAAAATGTTTTACTTTGGTGATTTTGGATTACGTTGAGAAAAGTCATCACTACCATCTGATAATATGGTGTCCATTAGTAACCACTTTGGTTTGGTATTAATACAGGATCAGTGTTGTGCAAGTTACTTCTAAACTGTAATCCATTACAGATTACTTGTTACTGTTATTTAAAAGTTATTCCTTACCTTACAATATTACTGTCTTAGAATTGTAATGCGTTACATGACTCCTGTATTACTTTTGGGTTACACACAGACTCTTGTCATTAATGAAGCTGATTGGATGAGGGGGTGGGACTCCTAGGCCGCTGTAGCCTCTTTCATAGGACCACTGGGCCAGGTATTCTGAAAACAGGCAAACCAGCAGACCAACTGTCATCTCTACACAGAGTCTGCAGCTCTGTGGGCCGGAGCTACTGAAGGTCAAGGATTGACCATTTAGATGAAAGACAAACCTCTGGGCCTATTACATGTCTATCTCCCCGGGCCAGGAGGGTTACCGAAGTTACAAAAAAACATAAATAAAAATGGCCATACTCCATATAGTACTCCATATGACCTGTCTAGCCCTGCCTCACACTACTGTGTTACAGCAACAGAGTAATCCGTTACTGTAATGCATTACTTTTGGAACGCGTTGCTCCCAACACTGCATATGACAGGTTGTATGTTCTCCACCTGGATACCTGCTGCATAAATGAAATGCTGTCAACCTTGATTGTTTCATGTTGTGTGTGACTGGTTATTTACAAGTCCTGTCATTTTTACCTGCGCTGTTGTGTATACAGACCCACTGAGTGGTTTTGTGATTCAAGAGAATACTACTTTTCAGAGGTCTTCATGGTTTTGTGGATAATTAAAGACTTTTTTATTAGAGGGGAAATGAAAACTTTTTATTAGTGAGAAAATTCCAGGGTTATATGCAAAGGGTCAAAATTACATCATAAATATCACAAATGTAAATTCTTTCTGTTGTTCAGTTACTTATTTGTTCATTAAAACATTGAAACTTGTATTGGGATACACAGCTGTGGTGTATATAAACAGTGGAAACTCAGGGTTCTGCATATACCACAGAGTATAGGAATCACTCTATTTAAGTTAAGATAAGATAAGATAAGATAAGATAAGATAAGATAAGATAAGATAAGATAAGATAAGATAAGATAAGATAGATGATCCCCAAGGGAGAAATTAAAATTTATAGCAGCACAAGACAATTTGTATATATATATGTCACAGTAGAGATTGAAATCCAGTAGGATTCCTAATCCTACTAGGACAGATAGTAATTGTAGTTTGTCCTAGGACAAACTAAAATTCCTATCTGTCCCATTCTATCTGTGTATTAATAATAATAATAATAATAATAATAATAATAATAATAATAATAATAATAATATAATAATAATAATAATAATAATAATAATAATAATAATAATAATAATTATTATTATTATTATTATTATTATTAAAGAAACTTCAGTCTGAAACTGAAACTACTGATAAAAACTGTATTGTTTTAGGGGATTGTTGTTTCAAAACCATATAAGGCCAATTCAACCATTTATTAGAATGTCTATCCCTGTTAAGCTGTAACCTTGTCTGTACTGTAGTCAATTATATTTTGTCTACAATGAGCCGCATCAATGGCTTCAAGTATGACTCACCAGCTGGTGAAAAAAAAAATGCTTTGGCTCCTTATCTGTAGAGACCGACTTCATATAAGTCAGTGTTTAATGATACAGATTGTGGTAAGTTTTGCTCTGCCGCCGTCCTATAATGAATTGAAAATATTGTGGTAAGCAGAGTCACTTAACCATGCAGTTAATTAATTACCCACTAATTCATTTTGGAATTACCTTTAAGTGCATTGCTTTTGTTTCAGTACACTGTGATGAAAACGAAACAAAAAACATTTGTGAAAAACGTGCAACTGAACCAGTAGCATCTGGAACCACACCAAAGAGAAGCAAGAGTGTAAATGTGAACGGTAACATCACTGTCATTTTTTATTTATTTGTCAAGCAAATACTCCTCAGCAGCTCCTCAACAGCAGCAAACAAACCCAGTAGCACAGTAAACATAAACATGGTTTACAAACACAAATCTGGAATCAGATAATCAGCAAATAATTTATTGAGCCAACAGATGCTCTGTGCACGACTGTGTGTTTACTACAATAGCAGAAACTGGTTGATGTTTACTGATTCTGCTCAAATTCGTATCGAAAATGCAAAACAGAACTGCCAACTCTACCATCACTCGTCCATTTTCTCATGGAAAATAACTGATAACCTGGCAGAGGGAAGAGGCGATGCAACATAATACGTCAACATGATGAAGCAGAGCAGCAAAACAGTGAATCAGGCCGATATTAAACTTCATTTCCATGGTAACCTGGTTATTTCAGGGGTTTGTTTTTTGTTAAACCTCTTGAAATCAAGCTCCTCTTCAATCACATCTTGACAAAAATTACATCTTCCAAAACCTCTGTGATGGTTGAACAGAGGTGAAATTACCAAATGTGTGTCACTGTTCAAACCTGACTGTGACAGTTCATACACGTCCACATGCGCTGTGGTATCAGGTAAAGATGACGCCCACTAATGCCACACCTGCCTTTTCTTCAGTTAACCATCAGACATGTAGGTAACCCTGTACTATGTTATCTGTGTGCAAAAACCCTTTGATTTACCCAGTTATTCTAATGCACACCGACGACTGAAATGAGGGAAGGGTCTCAAATGTCCACAGTAAAAATAAATAGAAGAAATGTACATACCTGTCCTCAAAGGAAAACTCTTTACTTTCAGTTTATCACTATTATTATTATTATTATTTTTGTATTTATTACGTTTGTTAATGATTACATTAGATTATTTATTGATCCCTTGAGCAGAGCCCTCAGGAAATGAAGGTTCCAGTATCAGCACAACACACAATGTACACATGTAAGAGGAATTACAAGACCAAAATGCAAAGAATATAGTAGCAACAATAACTTTAAAAACAGTAGTGAAAATAGGCAATTAGAAGTACCAGGAGTAATAAACAATAAACCAGCAGTAATAATTATTATAAATAATAATTAATAATAAATGAGTAATCATCATATATACACACACACAATTAACAATAACCCACAAACATTGCACATTTAAGCATTTTTCTGTATGAAGGATGAATAATGATGTATTTTGTTAAAGCTACCAGTAGGAAACCAGAAGAGCATTCACAGTTTTCAAACCAACACTTTAACTCAGTGACATGTTCAATAAGAGTGGAGGGCCGACTTTATGGACCTCTTAGGTTTTCTAATCACGTAAACAGAGACAACAGACATGATAAAGTACTTTTTGGATTTTACACACCTTTTTACTTACATGTTTAGTTTTATTTTGTCTCCAGTGCAGGTTAACCAGCGATAAGCCATTAAATGATTAAAGCCTCATAATATTCTTTAATGCTGTTAGAGTTGACATTAAACTGCCTCTATATTTGAAACAGGTGAAACAAGTTATTTTTACACTGTTGTCTTTTGTTTGCCCTTGAACTCATCTTTTCCTCTGTTAGTATGTATTTTCTCACCTTTTAAACAACACTACAATTCCTCCGAGACCATTTTCAAGAAGTGACATAAATATTTTTTCTGCAGAAATTCAGCTTCAAACTGAAGTAAAGTTCAACTGTCACACCTACCTTTCCTTTTTTCTTGTCTTCAAGTTCCTCTGTTTTTGGTTTTATCAAGTTGAAAAAAAAAAAAAAAACTTTTTTTTTTTTTTTCAAAATTCTGCTTAATAGGGTCTGCATGTCTGAGGTGGATTTGTTTTATTTTTTCTTCCTTACTTTGTCAAAGTCAGCTTTATTTGTCAGTTTTGCCATATGTACAGCACATACAGGAAACTGAAATTACAAAAACCTTAAGGCCCACAGTGCCACAAAACATGGTAGAAAAATGGAAAAAAATAGAAAATATATCTATATAAGAACTATTTAAGGATATAACTATAAACATACAATATTACAATATTAATATTTTATAAACTGAAAAGGCAACTTATTTAATATGACCATAAAGTGTCATGGCTCAGTCAGAGTTAAGTTAACCCTCTGGTATCCAGGTGCGCCTTTTAGGCACCCTTTGCACTTCGTTTTAAAAAACGTTATATTATTTTTCACAATTTAAATAAGGTTAGAATTCAAAAGTTGTTCATTTTTGCATGATCTTTAGAATTCTGGCCACCAACTAAAATTTGCACACTGTAAACAAAAGAAAATTACAAGACTAGCTTCTGTCTCCCAAGTGTGCCTAAAATGCACTATTTCTTCCGCTTGATATGTATGATTAGGGCTGACCTTGATTTACAAAAATGAAATCAAATTAGAGCAGAAAAATAAATCAATATATAATATTTAATAGTTTGATTTATAGGTGTGCCTTTTTGGCACACTTGGTGAGAGATGCTAGTATTTTTGAACATTTGACCTAGCGCCAAAAATAATAATGCATATTAACCAGTGTTGGAGTTAATCATTGGCATATGCCAGGCTGTAAAAATTAAATAATATGTGATCCACTTTTTATGTAGTATATTGAAAAAAAAATAATTTTTGTGTTTTTTGCATCCAAAAAAAAGGTTTGTTTACATTACAAACACGGCATTTAAAGGGTTAAAAAAGTGACAATTATTGAGTATTTAGTATTTTTATTTACGGCTCAAGTTGATGAAATAGAAAAAAAGTGTAAAAGAATTAAAAACAAACTGTATGAAATTTTTTTTGACATTATTCCACAAGTGTGCCAAAAAGGCACACTTGGTGCTTAGTAAGGGCCTTGCTGGACAGGATACCGGAGGGTTAAACACATATTTCAGTAAAATAGTGAATTTCCCGTTGTGGATCAATAAAGCTCATCAGCATCTGTAAGACCTAATTAGTGTAAATGTAGTCTAGCTAATGGCCGTTAAAGTGTTAACACTCTAAAAGATCACTTTTTTTTTCTGCCACACATTTAATCAAAGTAAATTCAAAGGTAGCTCTCCCTGTATGAGAGCACTGTGGTAACAAATGGTTTAAACAGATGGAATAGTCTCTGTCTGCCTTCCTACTGAGGAACCCAGCAGCAATTTCCAGGGTTTGAAGAAGACTGGATATTAACATCTCAAAGTCAAACCAAGTTGGCAGCTGCAACTAAGATATGCTGTACAAACAAAAACATCTAATGACTCAATAGGCCTGTGTTGAACAACAGAGTCTCCGCAAGTTCCATCTGGCATTAGAAATAAATACTGTAATCGCAGCCAAACACAGCAGCCCTGTAGGTAGGAAAAGGTAGGAGGAAACAATTCAAACAGCACCCGGTGCAGGATGTCAGAAAACCCGGAGCCGCTCGAATGTCTACGCATCGGCTCGTTTTGGTTCCACCTGATTAATGACCTGTTTGGACGTCGCGGTCGCCATTAGAGTCAGCTGATACGGATCAGCTGATGTTGTGCACACATCTGCCAGAACCAATGCAATCCTTCATGTTGAAGAGGCCAGCTCCAAGACACGCCTGAGGCCATTAGCCTTGTTGGTAAATCAGGAGTTTTTGCTCGCACCAACTTCTATCTTCAGTGAATTCAGATGCTTTGTGGAGAGTCAGTCTGATCTGCACTGCATAATAATAATAATACATCTGCAGTATATTAAAAGTATGAATGTAGATTCCTTCTGAGGACAAAATACTGGACAATAGTACCTTAGAAAGATGAATTAAAATTCTTCCTGTATTGTATCAAATTGTTGTTTTCTTCACACGATTGAGCATAATTTACAGCATTAACACCATGGAGATATTTTTCTGTGTCATTTATAATTTTCCTTAAAACATAATAAGTTCACAAAATCAGTTCAGTTTAAAAAAAAAAAAAAAAAGTGTTAGTCTCTTTGCCTGTTTCACGCTGTCAAAGCAGATGAATGTGAACTACTGATGTTGTGTGGATTTGTTACTGGTATTATTTGTTACAGGTATTACTTGTGCAAACGTGATATACGATATTTTGTTCATGCTTTCTTTTCTTATATTCATCATTTAATAGGTCTTATGTATTTTATTGTTTGTTTGTTTGGTTTTTTTTGTGTAGTTTTGTTTGTCTTCGCCACCTTCTTCTCTCTTGCCCCCCCCCATGTCAGGTCCGGCATCGAAATGTGGTTCAACAAAACTCATAATAAACACAGTAGAATATCAAGGGGAGCTTCATATACTTTGTGAAAGTTACCCTTGGTAAAGCAAATTTGTTCAGCACCAAAAGGCAGCCAGACTACCATTCTGCTGTTAGGATGCTGGACAAGACAAGTAGAAAAAAAAAAAAAAAAGAAAGAAAAAAAAGTGTTTCTTACTTGATTGACAAGACCCGCAGCTTTGTATTTTTTCTGCTGTTTACTTTATGTTTTATTTCCTTGTTTCTTCCTTGCTGGTTCCCCATACTGTACATATATGTTTCCATTCCTCTAATGTTCCATTTCCCCTCACAGTACAGATCATTTGTCTTCGAGCTACAATGCATTAATATCCTTTAAATTGTTATGTATGTATATATTCTTATTATACCCTTACATGTTAATTTCTTTATGTATTTTAACCCTTTCACCCCTGACGTGTCTGTGGTGAGCCTTCTGAATGTATGATTTATTTGAGATATTCATGAAAATTCAACCATTTGCTCAATAGTATTATGTGGTAGGAAGCTAAAGGGTAGACTGGTGTGTGGAGAAGGGGTGCGATTAAATAAATTATTCTTCCTCCCACACCTTTTCAAATATGCAAATGAAGTCATGTATACTGTATGTATAAGTTTTTTTTGTTTTTCTTTTTCCAGGACTTCTTACTACCTGTTTTATTTCTAAGGACTGAGTAAGATTGCTTTTGTCTTGTTGCATATTCGAAATAAACTAAACCAGGGGTCTGCAACCTGTGGCTCCAGGACCACATATGGCTCTTTATCCTCTCTCTATGGCTCCTCTCATCAAAAAACAAAAGGAAAATTTTGAAATGAACTGAATGAGTCTTTACTTTTGCCTAAATCTATTCTAGCTTTGTCCATCTGCAAAAATACACAGGCTTTACATGGAATTAAATCATTTTTTGACAGCATAAAAACCAAAATGGATTATTTTCTTGCCAAATTCAATACAAGATGTTCAATTTGCATTTGTTTGTAGTTTGAAAGCAAGCCACTATACATAAAAGTTGCACTTTTTCTCCATTACACAACATAATTATGTTTTGGAAATAGTGTCTATCATTTTTTTTTTTAAAATTGTACAAATCTTGAATGTTTTCTTTCTTGTAGTTGCATAATTTTAGAAATGCACCAGACATTGCACTATTGTAATGGAAATACAAAGTTAAATAGCAAACTAATCACAACTAGGCTACAGCAGAGCAGCCACTTCATGGTAAAATGTAGATGGGTTTAAATATTTTTTTCATGGCTCCAGTCAGATTTATTTCTTTTTTCAAGACAAAAATGGCTTTTTAGCTCGTAAAGGTTGCCGACCCCTGAACTAAACTAAAAAAAAAAAAAAAAAAGTATATATATATATACATATATATATATATATATATATATATATATATATATATATATATATATGTATACAGGGTGGGGAAGCAAAATTTACAATGAACATTTAGTTGTTTTTTCTCAGCAGGCACTACGTCAATTGTTTTGAAACCAAACATATATTGATGTCATAATCATACCTAACACTATTATCCATACCTTTTCAGAAACTTTTGCCCATATGAGTAATCAGGAAAGCACACGTCAAAGAGTGTGTGATTTGCTGAATGCACTCGTCACACCAAAGGAGATTTCAAAAATAGTTGGAGTGTCCATAAAGACTGTTTATAATGTAAAGAAGAGAATGACTATGAGCAAAACTATTACGAGAAAGTCTGGAAGATACTATTAAAGAAGAATGGGAGAAGTTGTCACCCGAATATTTGGGGAATATGTCAGGAAGCGTGTGAAGGCAGTTACTGAGAAAGAAGGAGGACACATAGAATAAAAACATTTTCTATTATGTCAATTTTCTTGTGGCAAATAAATTCTCATGACTTTCAATAAACTAATTGGTCATACACTGTCTTTCAATCCCCGCCTCAAAATATTGTAAATTTTGCTTCCCCACCCTGTGTGTGTGTGTATATATATATATATATATATATATATATATATATATATATATATATATATATATATATATATAAATATACATATATATATAGTTACAATTTTAGAACCTGCTGATAGAATAGACCTTGTTGTTTCAATAGACATCTGAGCATGCTCAGTGCACCCCCCTCCACCTGTGGAATGGGGGTCAAAACAGAGCGAGTGAGTGAGTGAGACTGATTTGCTATAAAAATTGACAGTGTGGGCTTTTTTTAATAATGTTTTCCTCATCCTTTTTTTGATTTTACTGTTGTTTGTAGTGTTGTGATTTTCCTGGGTTTTTTTTTTTAATTTATTTATTTTTTTTTACCAAGCTGGACTGATTTACAAAAAATGAGCCCCAAAACAAAAACTACTGGGCCAAAATTCAAATATTTGTCATTGTTCAGTGTGTTCTACAGTTCATGTTCAACATCCTAAATCTCTTATTGATCTACATTCTGAGTGTCTTATTTCATTAAAACCTGTAAAACTCCAAATCCTCTCTTTGTCTTTTACTGTTTTTCTACCCTGTTTTGATCCTACAACACACAGTAAAACAAAACCACTGAAGAAAAGGAACACAAGCACAAACTTACAGCAGCTTTTATGACACTGAAACAGATGCAAATTCACAGCAGCATGTTTCATTGAAGTAATGTCACAGGGGTTAAAGGGTTAAATGACCATAACATCTGTGTTTGAGTTGTTGTTTGGCGTTTGCTGATCTGAGGCTAAAGGTTAACAGGTTTGTTGTTGTTTTGCAAAATTGTCTTTATTATATTGTTTAGAGTGGGACTCGTACATTGATGTCAGACTTATTTCCAATCTGTCAAAGCATCGTGTTGATTTAATCCACACCAACACAGTGTCGCAGCAGCCCACAGGTTTACACCACTATCTCTGTTTTACCTCGGTGCTTGATATACAAGCTTAACCACATTCACAGTAGAAGTGGTGTCAAAAACATAATAGATGAATCCTCTGTAACATCATTAATAACTTTGTAAATCACGTTATGAGCTTAGATGTTTAAGTTGCTGTGCTGTCGTATAACGAGATTATGTCTGCGCTGCTGAGAACAGAGAGCAGGTGGTAGAGGAGAGGATTCAACCCACTTGTGTTAATTTGCTGGAAAAGACAGGAAGACGTTATCGGAGCAGATCGACAGCAAAACCGTCCACATTTCAAGTCAAGCTGAGGTTTTACATCCACATGAAGTCATGAGGTTCTGTGTCCAAAAACATGAATGAAGTACAGGAAATCTTCAGCTCAATACAGGGTTTCTGCGGGTATCAGCAAATCTAATTTAATGCTGTTTAATACCCTTTTTAATGCCACTTTAAACAAATTTAATGCCCATGTCCATCTGCAGATACAGTTTTATGTATAGTTTTATGAAGGTTTACCGTTGACAGGCTTTAACCAGGTTCTGAATAGTTCCTCCTCCAATCACTTCAACTGGAACTTGCAATTTCCCATTTTTCCAACATTTGCAAGTATTCCCTCCACTCTTTCGCCACAGCATGAGCATGCTCACAGCACGTTGCATTCCAAGCATATGGTGTTGTGACTTTGTGTATCGGTCATAAACAATAGACAATTAAACCTTTATCGGGCAAGTGACTATTTTTTTGGCAATTTCCACACACATTACAAAACAGTGACAGCAACAGTTCCAGTGAGGACAGTGAGTCAACAATCTCAGGCCCAATGTGGTCTACAGGGTCTGTAAGGTCCACCTCTGCATTAACAGTGAGTGTACCTGCTTTGTTAGGTACCTTGAAGTAATGGTACTAATGTAAGGAATGATGTTCAAAGGGATCATGTGGATGTGGACAGGGGTCTGGATCAGCACTTATGTTGATCTGATGTTCTAAAATACATGTTCCTTTCACATTACATTGTTTTTCTTGTATTTTTTTAATATATACTTAGTGGCTTTTTCTTTTTTTGCCACTTACGGTCAAGGAATCAAATATGGTAACTTCATTGACCTTGATTTTCTATCTGACAATTAAAACAATTGAAAAATTTCACAAAAGCAATAAAGCCTTGTTATGTCCTCCAATAACACACTAAGGTTGAAATGTTGAATTTCATTGTATTAAAGGCGCAGGACACTTTTGTGACCAATTTTTCATCAAATCTGTAAAACCTCAGTCATAGCCTTAGTACAGTGATCCCTTGCCAATTCATGCTTTAAGTTCCGCGGTTTTAGTTATTCGCGGATTTTTCAGAAATATTCATCAAAAATAAAAAATCAAGAAAAAATTGCGGAAATTCCGCGAAAATCCACCCCACAGCAGACGAGAGGCCGCAGCTGCCAGCGAAACGTCAAACGATGACTCACAGCCTCCTGTAAGCAACACGAGAAACGCAGACGGCCCAGCAACCACTTACCCTGAGCGAGAGAGAGAGAGAGAGAAAATGTAGAAATGTCAGTTCATGCATGCCCATGTTCGTGTGTTTGTGTGTGTTGATGCTCGAGACCAAAGAGAGAGAGAGAGAGAGAGAGAACTGATTCGTTTCTTGTGCGTATGAGAGGAAAAGAGAGCTGGGAGTAGATGTGCGTGTGTTTGTGTGTACGTATACGATGGATAAGCGTCACGAATGAAGAGAGGAGAGAGTACGTATCAGCTGTTAGTACATACGCACGTGTGTGTGTGTGTTTTGTTTACTTTCTACATTCTTTTCTTTCAGATGTTTTACAGTACGTACATGTACATGTATCCGATCTATATATATGCATGTATACATGTACTAATCATTGTTTTCTTTTATATATATCTCACTTATTTCATAATTATTACATTTGCAGTACTTATATACTATTTATAGATACATACATACATGTACCTAGGTCTAGGATAGGCTCAGGGGGCTCCGGCTCCAGTTCGTGGATTTTCGATTTTCGCAGGGGGCGCCGGTCCCCATTAACAGCGAAAAATAAGGGATCACTGTATCATGAATTTTTAAGTCTTTCAGTGATTACTCACCTGAATCTCAGAGTCGGGAGGTAACTTGGGCATCTTCAGAATTTTGTCGCGACATGCATTGTGGGAAGCGAAGGCTCGCACCTCCGCCTGATAGCGGCAGTGCGTCCATATGATATTATATGGATGAAAAAAACATGCGCGGAAACAGCTGAAATGCGGAAACGGCTGGAGGAATATGCATAGAGGGAAGGGAGCTCCTGCCATTTCCGCCTCGTGTCTGTAGCAGCTGCCGCCGCCAGACACTGAAGCGAACCGGCGTTTCCCACAATGCACGTTTCAACAAAATTCTGAAGATGCCCGAGTTACCTCCCGACTCTGTTTGTAAACATATGGTCTGTTTATGGTGGATGGCACTTCGAAATTGTTCGCCGTAATGCAAGAGATTCAGGTGAGTAATCACAGAAAGACTTACAGATTCATGATACTAAGGCTATGACTGAGATTTTACAGATCTGATGAAAAATTGGCCATGGAAGTCTCAGGCACCTTTAACGAGTGCCCTATAAAGGGTTAAAGGGTTCCGCCTGTCAATCATCACACTATACTTCCAATCAAAATTATTAAATGTTTATATAATCAAAGTAAATCGTGAATAACAAGGCTTTTTACCCATCAAATGTATTTGATCTGGACATCAAATTTAATGCTTTTTAATGCAATTTAAGGCCTTAATTTTCACAAAATCTATTCAATGACTTTTAATGCTTTTTAATGACCCCCAGAAACCCTGCAAATATTTATGCATATTTCATATTTCCAAGAATTCTTCCTGGTTCTGTCGCTGATACAGACGATGTAAAGCACATTCTCTGTGTTACTGATATTAAAAACGACAGCTACATCATCACAGCTAAGGTCTGACTGATCAGTAAAATGATTTTTAGAAGTGAGAATTATTTGCTATGGCAGCTAAAAAATCCAGTTCTCCATGCATTTTCTTTGCATCATGCACCATGTCCTCTGTAGAATACAACTCTCCCCTCCTGCTCAGATTAGTTATTCTGATCTTTTTGGATTTTGCAATTTTAACCTATAAAGTCCCAAACATTCCCTGTCGACCAAAACCATCTACTGATGTAAAATGTTAAATAACTGTTCATCTAATAATCTTATCAATACATGTAAATAACTGGTGTAAAATGCATTTTCTCATCTTTTCGTGGTCATCAGATATGACCCATTTGGACGTTCAGAGGCTCCGTAGTGAACATGGAAACACCGTCATCTTCTACAGCATTGATTCACCAGTTAAACCCATGGAGTTGGATCAGTGACAGTGGATGGAGACACTTGTTTTTATGTTCAGTTAATGATAGATTTGCTGAAAAAGTCAACTTTTCTTCAATTTTCTCTCTTTTTGCTGTAATAACCCTCAACTTTACTCTGAGCTTTTATGAACATCTACATGATTAATAAATTAAATTTAGGACAATACCCAATTTTAATGGAAAAAAAAAACACAAAATACAGAAGATAATATTACAATAAATGGTGATAAATCACTTAAGGAAGGTTAAATGTAGAGAAAAATTCATTTGGGAACTGACACAAAAGTAATACTGGGTCCTTATGGGTTAAAGTATTTTATTCAGTATGTTAGTCTAGGTAACATTTCATCTCCTCCAGTTTTGCCACAGAAAACTCTTTCTTCTGCCACCTGTCCTTGGTCTGTGTTGCTGTTTCCAGAGAGAAGCGTATCTGAAAAGCCTCCAATAGTCCGTTACTAAGAAATGCCTGTGTTGAAGTAGAATCCTTATGCACAATGTGGCTCGGTGTTAATTTACACTGATCTCAGTAGAGCGGTGTAGGTCATTACTGAAATTATCTGGCTGCGTCTGTGTTCACAATTTTGCAAGTTGTTAGTAAATGACCTGCAATTGTAACCACTCCCATTGGCACATTTCCTGGATTGGGCTGTGTCAGTAAATCTGACCCATAATGTGAAAGAAAATCACAGTGCGTCAGAGTTTTACACAGATTTCACATTTTAAACTGAGGGATCACTGGGCCACCACCAATGAAAGCAAAATAAGGCCATGAATATAACATGCATTTATAGAAATGGGTCTTTCCATGAAACTGGGTTTGTTTTGGTATCTGGCACTTTTCCAGCTTTTTAGACCCAATAATAAAAGAGAAATTTAGACATAATTACCCGCAGGGTGTACCTGATGATGATCTCAGATAAATCTAAAAAAATTATACTCTTACTCTGAGCCATCACAAAATTAATGAATTTTTAATTAAATATCGGAGCCAAAAATAGGACCAAAATTGAGACATGAAAAGCTACTTAGGTGTCAGTGCATTTTATATTGAAAACATGACTTGAAATGGTCTTGTATACTGCTATAAATAAAGACTCAGTTAAATTTGACGATCCTACTTGTTTGTCTAATCCATACATGTAGATTTTTCATGAATTTCAGTCTTATTTGAGGTTTCGTGCGTAACTCATCGTGTCCACATGCGGAACCTGCCCACTTAAACACTAAATAAATTGCAAGTGATTTTGCAACAACGGTCATTTTTGTCAAACACTCTGCCTTGCATATTTACTTAAATTCCCAGAATGTATCTGTGAGAGAATAAAAATATTATTAGATATTTGGAAAAATAGTGCTTAACTTTTGCATACATTTGACCTTGGTTACATCGGGGTAATCACTGCATGCAGAATCATCCGTGCACTGCTGGAATACTGACTAGTCATAGTTTCAGGGGAAAACTCAGATATCACTGAGTTGTCTGTGGATTTACTTAGTGTAATAGTGTGGGTATGGGGGAAAAAAACTTGAAAGAAAAAGACAGCGGAGTTCATTAGAAACCTGGTGTTACATGGAGATTTTTGTGTGCGCACATTAAATAAAAATGTGTTTCATCTGAAAAATAGTTTCTCTTTTATCTCAGGAAATATTTATTTGTAGAATAGACCCAAAATGCTTCCAAACTTGCTTCATAACATTAGTCTACATTTTGTTTGAATTTTAGCCCCTCTGTCCTGCTCTTAGGGACCAGTTTCAGAAGCGCCCATATAAAAAAATAAATAAATTTGAATTTGATATATATATTTCCCCAACCTCATTCTCGGTAATAGCATCATATGTTCCAGACTGAAGATTAAATCTGCATGAACCTGCATAAATACGCTGTAAAGCACTTTTATGGGGTTAGGGTTAGGATGAAAAAAGGTTGCACATGACGATGCATTTTTTGGAGTTTTCCTAAATCTCCACTTTGGCTTGAGTTTTTGGTCTCTGTGGCCTTGACTGGATGAAAGGCAAAAACTTAATAGAAAATATCCAAATGTATACATGATACAAATTCCAATGAGCAAATTTGCATAATTTTGAGGCAGCCATATTCAGGCATCGGAGTAAATATTTGTGCCCTTTAGTGAATGAAATCATAAAATCCAAATATTGACATCTGGTTTGGACATGTAACACTAAATAGGACCAATGTCCCTGTATCTCACTGGTATATTCTATCAAGAATCAAAAACAAGTTGAATTTGAACTCAATTAATTAAATTAAAGTCTATATATGACTTCCTATCAGTGCTCAAGCGTAACTATATTGATATCTGTAACCATTTCCATGGTATAAACCATCAAAATATGGACCTTATAAATAAAGGTACTTTTTAAAATATATTTAACAAATTCATCAAAAATCAAAATTTCTCAAAACTGTGAACAAACTTTGTAGACATTGTCCCAAGGAAGTTACATATACAATTTTAACCCCCTAAGACCCAGGAAATGTCAGCAAAGTACAAGCTTTTTTTTTGTTTTTTATTAAATAAGTGCCGATATTGGAAACATCATGATGCAACAGTTTTTTCAGATGCAATTTATAAAATTTTTATGGAATGTCCTTTGTGGACAGTTTTCTTTTCTTTTTTTTTGTATAAAGTTGTGAAACTCTTGTCCACAAATATGGACAGAAAACTCATTGCTGGGTCTTAGGAGGTTAAATGAATCCAAACAGTAGTTTTGTCAGAGAAGATGTTTGAACAAAATGGTCATGAAGACGACAATTAACTCATGAAGACCCAAATATACACCAGTGTCCAAAAGTATCTACTGATCTAAAATGCTTAATAACTTTAGAGCTATTCATCCTATCAATACATGTAAATAATTGGTGTACAATACAGTTTGTCATCTTTTCACGGTCATCAGATATGACCCATTTGGACGTTCAGAGCCTCCGTAGTTACCATGGAAATGCCGTCATCTTCTACAGCATTGTTTCACCAGTAAAACCCATGGAGTTGAATCAATGACAGTGGATGGAGACCCTTGGTTTATGTTCAGTTAATGATCGATTTTACTGATAAAGTCACTTTTTCTCAAGTTTTCTCAGCATGATCATTAAAGTACATGATCAGTAAAATAAATATAGGAAAATATCTGATTTTCACTGAAATACATGCAAAATGGAAGGGATAAAATTATGATAAATTGTGATAAATCACATAAGAAACTATTAAATAGAGAGAAAAATTCAAATATAAACTCTCACAAAAGTAGCATGGGGTCTTTATGGGTTAAGATGATGACGAAGACGATAATGGAAATGAATTGAGTTAATGATACAAGGAAAAATAATATCTGTTTGTATAAGTAGCTGGATCACTGTATCTCTGAATATTTGACTGTCGACTTTTATGATTGACTGCATGTTCGACAAGTTAAAATTTTGGATTTACTTATCCAAGATGACGTATATTCACATGTCACATGATACTGTGATTAGTCTCTATATTAAACACCTGTGCATTTCCATCTGTCCTTAGTCTGATGAAGGGCCTAGGCCCGAAACGTCACCACTTTGTCCAATAAACCTTCTGGGAGCTCACAGGTTGTGTGGACCTTCTCTTATTTTTTTCATCATTTTTTGGGATCCTGCACACCCCTCATTTTTTGGATGTGCGTGTCGAGCACCTCTCTTAACCCTTTCATACATAAGTCACTACAGTGGACAGTTATTTTCCAGCTGTTCTCTTGTATATTCATGGGTTTTGTTGTTTTAGTTTCATATCAGCCAACACAGTGGACACTTACGCACCATCTCATACGCTGACATTCACACCATTACTGTAACTTTGCAGTCCTTGATAAACCTGATCTGCAGTAACATGTTTTGGTGTAAATCAATTGTTATTTGTTAGACAAGAAGGTTTTTTTTTTTTTTTTGCATATTATCTCCATGAAGTGAGTAATTACTAGCATTAGAATACGTTAAAATGTGAGACGACATCAGATTAGCAGCATTAAAAATGTTTTTATTTCATTGTTTTCATATCACTTTCTGATATTGGGTTTCAAACACGTTTCTTTCTTCAAAAATTATATGTGTGGATATTTTTGTAACTTCATAGAAAAAAAAAACTTGATCACATTGTTTCTTTCCATGCCTAAGGAGGAATAAAAACACTGAAGAAGAAAATCTTGACTAAGGTTCTCACAATTCATGCATGAAAGGGTTAATGATACAAAGAAACCACAATGAACACACCTGTCTGTAGGGATGGGAATCGTTAAGAATTTAACAATTCCGATTCCATTATCGATTTTGCTTATCGATCCGATTCCTTATCTATTCTCTTATTGATTCTCATTGGGTGAGGGAATAAAAGAGCACAAATGGGTGTGTTTGCATTAAGTGTCTTTTATACTTCCATCTCTGCACAGAAAATATACCATATACAGTATGTACAAATAATAATAACAGATGACGCCGGGCCTGGTTTGGGGGGGTGGGGGGTGGTGGCAGCAGCGGCAGTGGGATGCAGTGAAAGTGAAACTAAAGACGTTTTACTAATTCCTCTATTGCCGCATTTCTACTGTGTGGAACCGGTTTGACTCGGCTTGTCTCCCGTTGTTGTGCACCTCATTTCCTTTCCGCTACCTTCGGAAACTTGTATTTGAGGGGGTACGACGTTTGTTGCCCGCACCAGAATCGGAACTGGGCCCGGCGTTCACTCTGCCGCTACATTCACAAGTGCTGCTAAGTAGCGTATCAAATACGTGACATCCCTGTAAATGAATCACATGCTGTGGACAAATGTTTGAACATACTAGAGGGATTCCACCCTTTTGAAGAAATGGAAGCTTTTATAGTGTTACAAGTGGACCTGGTGTGGTCTTTTTAGACCGTTTCTACCTCAACACCATGTTGGCTACGTTCCGACCAAAACAATGCAGCATAAGCGTGACGTCATTCCACATGCGCAACAAAGGCGGAATCGGTAAGCAGAATCGTTAAGCAGGCAGGCAAACGATTCCAAGGAATTGAGCTACTGGGAACCGGTTCTCAAAAAGAACCGGTTCTCAATTCCCATCACTACCTGTCTGTATTCGGGTTAAACACAAAACTGTACACTAACTTTTAGAGGCTGAAATTGGAAGAAAAAAAAAAAAAAGCAGCATTTTTAATGTATCTGAAACCTTTCCATGCTGAATCCAACCTGCTCTCATTCCACCAGCGTGGATGTGTGCTAATGGACCCCTTGCAGGTAGTTGTTATTGACTGTGAAGTCTCCACAAAATCTTCTTTTCCAGAGAGAAAAAGGAGGTCATTTCTGAAGTGACTGCATTGCAATTTGGTGGAATGAACTGTCATGTTCTCTTCCTGCTTTATTATGTTTGTGCATAAAAATTCTGGTGCCTGAACAAGTGAACTATCAAAAATGATCTCACCTCTATTTGCACAATATTTTCTTGTTTTGCACAGATGCCTGGCTGGAATATGAGACAAAATGTCTTGTTAAGACACCGTTTGTCACCTCCTCCTGTGATGATGATCAATGAGAGCAGATGCGGTGGAGATCAATGGTCTTCGGATGACCTGTTGAACGTGGATCAATAGCTGCTGGCTGAGGGAGGACTTGTTCTGTGATTTGGTGTTTCTCACTGCCAGACACTCGCTCATAAGCTACAGTCACTCTCTCGGCTTATCCACCCCCGCATTCGACACACACTCAATGCACACTCACACATAAATACAGTTGCCTTTCTATCTCTCACTCTCTCTCCAGACTAAATAGTTTGCTGGCACTCCCCGGTGCCGCATGGTTAAGTCATCATGCTTTTTGACAGAGATGGAAAGGGTTATTATCTGACGCCATTCTGGACTCATGCTGTATGAGACAGAGGTGAATTTGGATCAATACATATATGAGTGGTGTGGCTGAGACACCTGGCCTGGTCTAGTACATCATACATACTAATATACAGTAAATCTGACTGAGTATCAAGAGGTCAAACAGTCACATACGGCCATCACCATTTGTTTTTGCCGTGTGATATTCAGAGCAGGATGTAGGGCGTGTTAATAACTAAAAACCTGGCTGGCTTTCATTATACTATCGAGCTTCTTTACATTCATTAAAAATAATATTTCAAAAATGTTATTAAGCAAAATAGCTCCAGGGAAATGGGGTTTTCAGAAAGAGTCCAACTCTAGTTGCACTGTTGTAGATTATTTTTCAAGGGCTTTAAGTTTCCATTTGTTACTTCATGCCCACTAACAACACACTCAAGCTTGTGTCCAATTATGTTTTGAAAATGAAATTATCTATCATGGGGAAAACACTGACATTTTGTTCTTCCATTTGGTAGCAATTCCTATAAAAGAAGATACTCCTAATATAATTGGTTAATGGAGTTACCAGTGACAGAGAGAGTAGAGACAATAATTGCATTTGAATTGCAGATTCTTACTTCTAAATCCTAAAGCTTTCCAAAGGACAGGAACAAACATCAGCATTTCACCCTGGCAAGAAAAAAAAAAAAAAAAAAAAAAAGCAAGGACAGCAAGATGGCTGACTGCTGCTAAACAATAAACAGCTGACACTATAGGAAACCGTGCACTGATGTACCCCCGCTGCTATGTCTTTTGAGGTAAATCTCTCACAGACATTCCTGCTCTGTAGAAAAGTCATGCATAATCCTCTCTTCCAAAAAAAAGTAAGAGGTTAAACTTAATGATTACGGGCCAGTGGCTTCTAACAGCTTGAAGACCTTTGGATACCGGTAATTTGCATTTCTGCTGTGAAGATTATGCTCGGCCGTTGCATGTGGTCTGTGAACACCTGGCGAGAACTGGTTGTGTCATCAGGATTTTGTGTATTACTGTCCTAGTGCTTTTAACATGGCGCAACCTCATAAATCTTAATGTCAATGCTCAATCAAATGGATTTTAAGGTGTCTAACAGAGTTCAGTACATTAGCTTGAAGACAGAAAACATGAGCTTATCTAACTAAGCTAATCCTTAAAGTAGTTGTGTTTCCATGGAGGCATTTTACAGTTTTGCCAAAGAAAACTTTTATTGAAACAGCAAAATTCAAAAAACACTTCCTCAGTATAACCAGAAAGTTTGGACGTTGGCTTGACACATTCGCATATCTACGCTGGGTCAGGGTCCAACTCCCTGAAAAGAGAATAAGGGACAGCTCATTGGCAGGGCCAGTCAACCCAATTACCTTCACTCCTCCCAGGGTGGTGAATTTATTTTGCCTGTTTTGTGTGTGTGAAAAAGTATGTCCTTTTTCAGCTCAATATGGGACGCATACTTTTGTTTCTAAATATACGACGATTCTGTTTTTCAAGGGACAGGTTGGCCACCTTTATCTAATCTTTTTATCAGGACACATTTTCAGTATACATATCATCTCAGCACAGGTACAAGCATGTCCAATTTTCAGGGTTTCCAAAAACCAACTAACAACAAATAAAAACTTAAACAAACACTGCAAAAATCCAAATCTTACCATGTGTATTTTTCTCATTTCTTGTCAAAATTTCTTATCACATTTAAACTAAGACAATCACCTAAAGAGTAACTTGTAAGTGAGATATAAGAACTTTTTTTTAGACAATAGATCTTGAAAATCTTATTTCAAGAAGTCTTACCAAGGTCATTTTCACTTATTCCATTGGCAGATACAGTCTACTCTCGTTATACCGCCAACTTCCGTTCACGGCCAAATTGGCGGTATCGCGAAAATGGCGTTACAAAGGGTTGCGTCCATAATGTGCATGTCTTTACTATATGATGTCTATGCTGCCTCCGTTAACCCGTTCTAATTGCGTTTCTAAATAAATCTTGATTCTGTTATGTTGTAAGGGATCATTTAAAGTGGGGAAACATTTTAAGCATTATTATACCGTGTCGGGAAATGACACCCCATCATCTTGAGGCTTTGGCTTAATCCCACGTCCTCTTCCCGACATTCTGACCTACTGAGTGTTCTGCGATAAATGAACGGTGGCCGTTCCGTAGACCTACTCGTAGCTTGTCGCGATCAGCGTCTGGCGCGTTTGTTTCAGGGCATTGTTAAAATTTATGTGTACTCAATGGCAATCACACTGGCGGTATAACGGTCGGGAAATCAATGGTATAAGTGTTGTTTGTGCATGGAACTGGGCTGGCGGATGGCGATAGGTGGAAATGGCGGTATAACGGCGGGCGGTTTAACGAGAGTAGACTGTATTTTTTGTTTGAATTGAGCAAAAAAAAAAATCTTGAATTAAATCTGCCAATGGAACGAGTGGAAATAAGGGGATCTGCATTTATAGAAAGAACATGCGCCTCCTCTTTTTTCAGTCGCTCCTCCCTGATACGGCGGTAAATGTCTTCAGTCCAGTCAGTCGGACTCTCACTGATAACTCCTCCCCTAAGTTAAACTGCGCACGTAGCTGTGTTCAAGTGAATGGGGTGTGCTGCGGACAACTCAAACTCGGACATGTCATTAGTCGTTCACGTGAAGGCAGCGTGGACAACTCAGACTCATGGGGCGCACAGGTGAAGCATGAAGGCAGTGTGGGCAATTTGAATATGAGAACGGCTCGTAAACGTATGGCTCGCAACGAATCGGTTCTTATCGTTCACTGAAAAGAGTCGTTCAAAAGACTCGACTCATCTGCGAACATCAGACCTCTCGTGCCGCTGTTAGATAGACATCAGTGCATAGTAACGCACCACATTTCACTGCTGGTAACGGAGTTGTAACCTTTCAAATAGTAATTCATTAGATTACCCGTTACTGGAAAACGATAGCAGCGTTAGTAATGCCGCTATTTTTAATGCCCATATTTTATTCCCAAAACTGCTCACAGGTACATTTTGGGAATCAAAGTAAATACTCAAGGCAGAGTGTTTCACAAAAATGGCCAGTGCCAAAAATTCAGTTTTTAAGTGTCATAAGTCTGGTTTTACTTCAACACAGTTGTCTTTACAGTATTACTTTGACATCTGCACTTTCACACAAGTTAAGGGAATACTCAGTGAGGCTCCATCTGCTTCATCATCTTAAGGTCACGTCCAGGGACTCTTACCAACACCTGGTCCACATAGTCAGTTTACAGCGTCTAAGGACTTCACTGACTCTGGTACAGAGTGTGTTAAAAAGCAAAGCTATCAGGGGACCTTGGGCATTGAAAATAGACAGGAGCTCATTACCAAGTGGTAGAATGTGACAGCTGGAGAGTATGTGGATAAAACACAACCCAAACTGTACCATATTAAGAAATTCAACATTCAATATGCAACGTAATATCATGAATTGCATACAGAAAACACGCCACTTTTAATTGGCGTGTTATCTGTACACATTGTAACAGGGGTGTCCAATCCTGGTCCTCAAGGGCCAGTACCCTGCATGTTTTAGGTGTATCCCTCTTCCAACACACCTGATTCACATGATAAGCCTATCATCAAGCTCTGCAGAAGCCTGATAACGACCGTCGGGTGTACTGGAAGAGGGAAATATTTAAAACATGCAGGATACCGGCCCTCGAGGACCTGAATTGGACACCCCTGCATTATAAGCTTTCAGCGTCTATATTTACGCCACTTAAAACAACATGCCATTTGCGCGATTAGCGGCTAGTGCGATTAGCGGTTAGGGTTAGCAATTTGCACAATTAGCAGCTAGCGCATTGACACGCCATCAAATGACATTAAAAAACAAGCGAAAGGATGAAAATGCGTATGCCTAATGCAATAACCTGGTGTCACACACAACACAATTTCATGAGATCAGTCTGCAATATGTAAGGATGGTGTTTGTTAATGTGATTGTTTAAAGTTTGTGTCAGGGTTTAGGTTGTACTGGGAGTTGATCATTTGTTGATTAGCAAACATTTGTGTGCCTACACGCTCAGATGAAACTCAAACTATAGACTGTTACTGTGGATTTAGTGTTACAGCTTGATCTGATTGTACGTTTCAGTTGTACTCATCGCCACGTTACACCAGGCTAGTTTTCTTATTTAATGTTCATTTGTTGATGTAATTTGAATAAATTTGTAACCTCAATAGTGCTGTAAAAGTTGTTCACACATGGCCCCCAATGTAACCATATCGCTAATGCTTCAATGGGATCTGAACTGTAATTATTAACACACTAGCGCTTTGACCCATGGAGAGCCATATTAATACCGATATCTAGGGACTGAAGTCAGTAAATGTATCATTCCTGTTTTTAACTTCATTTCCCATCATGCAGTGTGATCCTGCGCTTCCGGTCAACTGAGCAACGTGACTGTAAGGCTATTGTATTCCAAAATAACTAATATCTCCCAAAATATTGGTCCTATCAATTTACCGAGATATTTAATCGGATTTACTCTGATTATGTATGACATCACCCATATCGCCGCCCTCTGACACCACAATGTTTACTCCAAACCAGTTCATGCAGACCTACCAAGTTTGCATTTTCTGTTTTGCAACTTTTTTACCTCTGCCAAGGAGGTAATGTTTTTGCCGGCGTTGGTTTGTCTCTTTGTTTGTTTGTCTGTCTGTCTGTATGCAAGATAACTCAAAAAGTTATGGACGGATTTGGATGAAAATTTCAGGAAATGTTGATACTGGCACAAGGAACAAATGACTAAATTTTGGTGGTGATCGGGGTAGGGAGGGTGGAGGTCTGTGCTCTCTGAGTGCTTTTCTAGTTATGAAAGGTTTTGCTTCAAATTGACTTAACTTTTCATGGATTCTTGACCCCTGATGCATTGTTGTCATCCTTGTTTACCTTGTAAGAAGCATATTACCAAGCCCGGAAATGACTCATACATTTCTGTGGCATTTTCAAACTGTGATAAAATGAGAAAAACAAACCAAATGCTTGTTTTTATTTTTAGCATAATATTCTGTTTAAGACAGTTTACTTTGAGGGGAGGGAATTTGACTCAACTATTACAGGAGGATAAAAAAGAGTTTGCATGCAATAAGTCCAGAATTAACAGATCAAAAATGAAAGAAATTAAGTTGCATTTTCAAACAAACACTAAACAGAAATAAAAATCAGTGCACTGTTTGGCTTAATAGGGGCTTTCAACATCTGGGCTAACATTCAGTACTATCATATTCTTATTTCTCTTCAGTGGCATTGTAAATGACTAGAAATTGGTATTAGCGACTGACTCTGTGTTGTTTATAGAGAGGGTTTTAGTAATGGAATTACACAGAAGTCTAACTGATCAGTTCTGGACTGATATATTCGTTCCCTCTCTGAAGGATTTTTTCCTATGTGGAATCTACAGAATATACCAATGGGCCTGTAATGTCTGCTTCCAATGCCCAGGGTATCCCAGTCGCACCAATTTTCAATGTGCAAGATTGTAGATAGAAGTCAGTTGAAGTCCTCAGATGGTGAAACTGACATGAACCAGGTTGTGTAGTGAAGTAGCAACACCCTCGGTCAGGGTGGTTATGGTGGAACACCAAAGTTTGTGGTAAAAAAAAGACCAGGGTTTGTTTCCTGTTTTCATGCTGTCCCTTTCCTAATTTTTTTCTCATGCTCCAACCCTTTTTCTAACACTAACTAACTTGTTTTTACACCTAAACCAAATCAAACAATACATATGACATTGTTAATACATCAAACAGTTATGCCCTAGGAGGGGTTGAAATGTGACACACAAATGATCGATATGTGATTAGTTTGGGGGGAACGTGTAATCAAAGTTGCATCTTAGGCCAAAAAAAGTCATTGCCTGGATTTAACTAAAACTAAGCAAATAGTTAATTCGTCCATTTGATATTTACTGCAGTAATGAATGTTTCAGCTGCAGCAAGTTCTTGAACCCTTTAACGCAGTGGTTCTCAACCTTTTTTGGCTCATGATTCCATTTTAACATTACAAATTTCTGGTGAGCCCAGACATTAAAAACTGAGACTTTTTTTTTGCTAAAAATATTTTGATTTTGATCATGTAATAGTTTGCTAAACTATGTTGCAAATAAGTGTTACTTTTAGATGACATTTAGGCTGTATAATGTATATAATGCACCTTTTTGTGTCTGCTTCTCAGTTTCTCTTAGATGTCTTAGTGGGGCCAGGAGGGGGAAGAAATCTTTCCATTCTCTGCGACTGCGACTGTGTTCGGGCAGGTTGAAGCGTAATAACGCATGCGGTCACATGATGGGGTCAATCAAAATATGCCCTCTCAGATATTATATCCTCCATTTTATTTAAACCTTATTTTTATTATGAAATATGTATAGTGTTTTAATTTTAATGAAATTTATATTCAATCTTTTTTTTTTTTTTTTTTAATTAATTTTCTTTTTTTATCAATTACTAGAAATTTCAGGCGACCCTATTTGAATTTCAGGAGACTCCACGTGGTTGAAAAACACTGTTTTAAGTGATGCAGGTGTTTCTCCTTTCTGAAACAACCACAAGTTTGATAGAAGCATAAAGGTTGGACTCTGTTTCAATGGAAAAAGGTCATGTGGTCTGATGAGTCCAGATTGAACCTTCTCCAGAGTGATGGGTGCATCAGAGGTGGATGAGGGGCCAGATCTACTAAGATCACAATTTGCATGTCGTAATTTGCTTGCGCAATCTAGAATTTTGTAATGGGACTAGTACAAAGGCTGAACCCAAATGCAAGACCAGAATGCAGATGACCAATTGAGAGTGTTTATTAAACACAATCACAGTAGTAAAAACACAGCACAAAATAGTTAACACGTCTGTGAAGGCGTGTGATTCTGGACTCTTCGTCCGGGCTGTGAACGGGGAATATGGATGGTCAGCACGGCCGAGCCGGAGGATTCCCGTCAACACCCCGACTAGGGCAAAACAGAGGATAGTCAAAAACAAGCCAGGTCATACACAGGAGGGCAATTCAGGAGGCAACGGAACATGAGGGAAAGGCTACTCACGGTCAGGGTCCAGGCGAGGGTCAAAACACAAGGTAACACGTTGGAGGCTGAGGTAAACAGGGAATAGGCAGAATCAGAAGTCGAAGTACGAACCAGGTCAGAACCAGACGAGCAGGCAGACAAGGAACAGGCAGAATCGGTGGTCGGAAGGCAAAACGGGTCAAGAACAGGCAGACAGACTGACAGGTATCCAAAAACGCTGGTAAGTGAGCACACAAAGGTAGAACACAAACTGGCAAAGAAACAGGGGAAAACACAGGGTTTAAATACACAAGAGGGTGGGAAGACAATTGGACACAGGTGGAGATAATCTGGGAGGAGTCAGGTAATCAGGAGCAGGTGAAACAATCAAGGAGGGGAAGTAAAGACACCAGACATGACACAAGAGGGAAACTTAACAAAATAAAACAGGAAATGACAGACAAAACAGAAAAGACAGACACAGTCTGGGAGCAGACATGACAAATTTTGCATGTGGGGTGTGACCACGGATTGCTTGCACAAATTACAACAGGCACAAAGTCTTGGAGAGCACCCTATTTAAATGAGGATTTTGCATGTAGTGCTGGAGACAATAAAAACTGCTCTGGGATCCACCAGCACTAATGGGAACAGTGCACTGAAGGATCCAGATGCAAGGAAATGTAACGTTGGAGGAGTTTTGTCATAGAAGGTATTGCATGACTCATTCATGCATTCATTTATTTTTCATTTTAAAGATGTGTGTGTGTGTGTGTGCGCGCGTGAGCAGTGTGTTGCGCGGGGGGGGGGGGGGGTGTTAGTTGAATTGAATGACTGTCATGCCCACATAATTTTGTCACACTGTAGCCGAATGTCGGTGCGTATTTTTAATCACGATCATCAGGAGCCGTAAAGTGTGTGTGTGTGTGTGCATATGTCTCAATTATTTTTCTTCCGTCACTCCAAAAATGTTTACACGAGGGTGAAAAATGTGTTCTCTGCATCTCGTTTCATCATTTCTTTGTCTCCTAACCGCAGCCATGTGTGTGCAATTACGCATCCAAACCATTTGCACCTCCTTTTGAGACGTGTTAAATACAGACACAGTTTCTATGAGCAAAATTGCTTTCAGGTTCGATAAATCACTTTGCATGTGCTAAATTAATATATTTAGCACATGCACAATTGCGTGTAAACGTCCCAAATTGCATATTCATTGTGCCGAATGTACTAACTTAGGCATGTCCAAAGTCCGGCCCGGGGGCCAATCACGGCCCGCGGTCAGATTTTATACGGCCCACAGCTTCGGTTTTATATTATATTATTTATGGCCCACTTGGACTGTTGAACCGAGTACATGAATCATAAAAGGTTCCAAATGCAGTTTCTCCTTTCACCTCATGGTGGCAGCACCACTCTAACTCTATCTGGCTCTGTGACCTCGCCGTGAACCCTTTTCGCTAATTTCTAACCATGGCGCCTGTAAATAAAAAAACGAAAGTTGACAGTGTGGGCCGCCGCTTCCAGGAGAGATGGGAATTATAAATTTTTTTCACTGAAAATCGAGGCGATTGTGTTTGCCTAATTTGTCAAGAGACTGTTGCCTTGTTTAAGAAATTCAACGTAAAGAGACACTAGCAGACAAAACATGCTAACGCATACGACAAGCTAGCAGGGAGTGAGCGTTCCGAAAAAGTGAAGCAAATTCAAGCTGCTTTAAACTCACAACAGTGACTCTTCATGTGAACCTGGGAGTTCAATGAATTCGCCACCAAGGCAGGCAACCAAGTTGCCAGGTTAGTTGCCTCTAATTGCTGGTGTTATATACTTGTAGATGTGACACAAAATATTACTTTCTGAATGATTTTGTGAAAGACAAGAGTAAGAGTCATATGTTTTCATCTTAAATGTTAACAGACTTTGCATTACTGAGTAATATATGAGTAATGATTACTCATATAAGTCATGTTTAAAATGAATGTGGGGTTAAGATTTTTATCAACTTCTTGGACGTTTAAGATATTCCACACGGTTTGTTCTATGTTATCTGACTCCAGATGTGAAAGGAAGGCAGAAATGTTTTTTTTTTTTTTAATTTGTTCACACCTGAGTGGCTTAGATTTGGTTACATTGGCATTTAAAAAAATGATATTTTGACAATGAAAATAAAGTTGTTTTTAAAATTATCGCTTTTATATGTAATTTTTACTGTTTAAAAAAACGTCTGAAGGGACCACTGGCCCCTGGCAATCTCCACATTATCAGATCTGGCCCTCTTTAAAAAAAGTTTGGACCCCCCTGTACTAACTGGATCAGACGTGCTATTTTGCACCTTTGAAAGATGCAATCCTTAGTGCACATTGTTAGTAATTCTTTTTTTACATGTGCAATGAGTTTGCACACGTTTTAACACATGCAAACCTTTGATAGATCTGGCCTGAAGTGATTACCCATCATGCCTAATGCCTACAGTCCAAGCCCATGGGGGCAGTGTTCTGATCTGGGGTTGGTTCAGTTGGTCAGGTCTAGGTTTAGTCACATCCTGAGGTCAGCTGACTACCTGAATAGACTGAATGACCAGGTTTTTCCATTAATGTTTTTATTTTCTTCCCTGATGACACAGACACATTCTAATATGACAACACCAGGATTCATCTGAAAATTCAAAATAAGGAGCATGAGGCATTGTTTTTACACATGCATGGGCTACTACTGAGTCCAGACCTGAACCCCGCTGAGAATCTCTGGGATGTGTTGGAGGACACTTTATGCAGTGATCTGACTCCTCCATCATCAATACAAGATCTTAGCCAAAAGTTAATGCAACTCTGGACAGAAATGAATTATGTGACAAGGAACGCAGTGAATGAATAATTTTGAAACCTGTTCAGAGCTCTGTTATTAGTTAGATGGGGTACACATCTACACATCACCTCAACCTTCAATGCTTTTTCTCATTGATATACATGGGTTCAGCACTTTCTGAATTGGTACTGGATATTAATCATGTTCTCTGCAGAGTATTTGAATATATTCATTATAGTGAGCTGGTGGGAGATATTTCCGGATAGGTTTGGACAATTTAAAATTACAGTGTTTTTTTTTTCCTAGACTAGATACCTACAATACACTGCCTCTGGTGTCCTTATGTTCAACTCTTTATTACTCTTCACAAATCTGACACAGGAGCCCCTCTCCACAGTGACCTGTTGAGACTGTGTGTTTGTTTTGGCCCCTTGCTGTTGCCTATTTCTGCCCTCAACCCTACGAACACACACTCTGCAACCTGAACTTCATTTTCGTGCCTTTTTGTATTCTAAGGACAGCACTCTTTGGACACAATCACCTACCAAGACAGCTCTTGATTTGAACTCTACTGTATCGATCGTTCACATCTTTTGGCGTGGAAAACTACTTTTCCATCCCACACCTTTGGTCTTCCGTAGGTTTGAATCCCCCGATTAAGACCGTGTGGTTGACGCTGACGGAGCTGAGTGTTAATTCATCTGTGAGTTTAATATGAGATTTCTGCCACATGTTGAGTTTAAAAATCCTCACCAATATATATCACACCTCAGTTGTCAATTGTGTATGAAAGCCATGAAATAGCATCATATGGGTCACTGACTGTGGCGGCTCATCAATAGAGGGCGCTAGGGTGCCGCCCCACCTGTCTCACACAAAGAAGAAAATGATAGGAATCATATAAAATAATTTTACAAACACAAGAACATTTTATTTAACCCTACGGTATCCCGTCCAGCAAGGCCCTTTTTGGCACACTTGTGGAATAATGTCAAGAAAATGTTCATACAGTTTGTTTTTAATTCTTTTACACTTTTTTCTATTTCATCAACTTGAGCTGTAAACAAAAATACCAAATACTCAATAATTGTCACATTTTATAACCCTTTAAATGCCGTGTTTGTAATGTAAACAAACCATTTTTTTGGATGCAAAAAACACAATTATTTTTTTTACATAAAAAGTGGATCACATATTATTTGATTTTTGCAGCCGAGCATATGTCAGTGATTAAAAGCAGCACTGGTACAGTTGGTGTCGGCTGCTGCCTTATCGGTACAGACAGCTGCCTGTCAGCCAGCTGAGCCCATAAAGAAAAAGAAAAAAAGGAAAAAAAAAAAAAAAAAGCAGCATTGGTTAATTTGCATTATTATTTTTGGCGCTTGGTCAAATGTTCAAAAATACTAGCATCTGTCACCAAGTGTGCCAAAAAGGCACACCTATAAATCAAACTATTAAATATTATATATTGATTTATTTTTCTGCTGTAATTTGATTTTATTTTTGTAAATCAAGGTCAGCCCTACTCGTACATATCAAGTGGAAAAAATAGTGCGTTTTAGGCACACTTGGGAGACAGATGCTAGTCTTGTAATTTTCTTTTGTTTATAATGTGCAAATTTTAGTTGGTGGCCAGAATTTTAAAGATCATGTAAAAATGAACAACTTTTGAGTTCTAACCTTATTTAAATTGTGAAAAATAATATTAAGTTTTTTAACACAAAGTGCAAAGTGTGCCTAAAAGGCACACCCGGATACCGGAGGGTTAATATTTAAATAAACGAGTGATACAAAATACACCCTGTGAGTACTGTGTATGATTTGAATTAACGTGTAGTTTTTAAAATATTTTCAGTCGTTTAGTGAGCAGTCAAGTGACATATTAGCTGTTACTGTTAGGCACAAAAATCTTAACCCTTGACTCTGGTTGTAAATGGCACATGCTCAGTAGAACCCCCTAACGCAGTGGTTCTCAGCCTTTTTTGGTTTGTGATCCCATTTTAACATCACAAATTTCTGGCAACCCCAGATATTCAAAACGGAGAAATGTTTTTGCTAAAATTAATTTGTTTTTGATCATATAATAGTTTGCTATACTATGTTGCAAATAAACATTACTTTTAGACAACATTTAGACTATATAATGTATATAATGCACCTTTTTGGTGTTTCTTTTAGATGTCTTAGTGGGGCCAGGAGGGCGAAGAAAACTTTCCATTCTCTGTTCAGTCCAGTTTTCTGACTGCCACTGTGTTCAGGCAGGTTGAAGCGATGTAACGCCCTCTCAGATATTACATTTCAATTTAATTAACATTTAACATTTTAATTTAACTTTATTTTTATTAGGAAAAGTGTGTGGTGTTTTAATTATAATGAAATATATATTCAATCATAAAAATATTTTTTATTAGTAATCTTTTTCTTTTTATCAATTACTAGAAATTTCAGGCGACCCCATTTGAATTCCAGGTGACCCTACATGGGGTAAGGTTGAAAAACACTGCTCCAACCATAGGAGAAATCCGGGGCGCAAAATTTTTGCCCACACTGTAAGAAAAATCTGTAATTTAACAGAATTTTCATTCTTTATTTTACAGATTTTTCCTGTATTTTCAAGACACAGGAAAATATCAATGAAATTACAAAATAGACTGTGATTTTACATGTCAAATGTAAAATAACATGAACAAACTGTAACTGTGAATAACTATAAAATTTCATTTTTTTTAAAGAGATTTTTTCTTTTTTCACAGAAAAATACTGTTAAAATACATTTGCAAATGTATCATAAGTTCACAAATATTTTGTTTCTGTTTATGAGATTAAACTGTTAATTTAAAGTTTAATACTGTAAAAAAAAATTTAAAAAAACAAGATAAAATTACTGACAATTAACCGTAAAAAGAAGTATTTGTTCTGTAAGTTTAACAAGACTTGTTTGTTAATTGACAAATATCTTGTGTAATTACAGGAGTTTTCACAACAAAAATGTTGAATAAATGTATTTTTGTGAATGTATAACATGTATAAGCACAGATAAACTGTCCAAATACAGTTTATATCAGTGGATTGTACAACTTAGTCTCATTGAATATTATTTATATATATATAGGTAATTTGATTGTTTTAATACATGTAAATATTCTTTATAAAATATTAAAAAGTCAAAAAAAAAAAGAAGCAAAATCTCATGTAAAGTTAGGGCAAAAAACTGTATTTCAGTGATGGAAAATTACCTTTTTTTTTTCTTTTTTTTTTTACAGTGCATCAACAGGAGCAAACGTCACATCCCAAAAAGAATCAAGACCTTCCACAGAAATGTAGTGTCACAGGAGAGAATATCAGTGGATGCCTCAGTAGGTAGCACTACTGAGTTTGATACGACACACTGGGGTTTGAATCCCAGCAGGAGCATAAACATTAATGGTTATGTAATTTATAAATTGTTTTAATGCCATGCGATCTACTCGCACTACCTTCACCGCTGGTCTAAATGAACTGTCCATACTATCAGTGGAACAGACACTTGTCCAGGACATGCCTGACTTTAACAATAGAATCATAGCTTTGTATGTTTGAAGGATAGACGGGGGAAATTTACATATAAAAAATAAATGATGAAAGCACATACTGTGTATTTATATCTTCACTGAAATTAATATTTTAAAATAGTGGTGCATGTACATGTATCCTAGTTATGATATGTGGTTATGCACTGTAAAAAAAAATCCTGTTGTTTTTACGGGAAAAAAACTGGCAGCTGTGGTTTCCAGAGGAATACTGTAAAAAACACATCCAACTGTAGACATATTTGCGGAGTAACATGTAGATTTAACATTTTAAACATGTAGATTTAAATGGTAAATGGACTGCACTTATTTAGCACATTTTCTCCACCTTCATGGTGTCCAAAGCGCTTTCCAAATCCACTAGGGAGCAATTCAGGGTTCAGTGTCTTCCGTCATGTAAACTTTGACATATGGACAGTCAGAGCTAGGATTCGAACCACCAACTCTTTGATTATTGGACGAGCTGCTCTACCAACTCTACTAACCCATTAATTTACAAATTTAAAATGTTACATTGTTAAATGTTTACTTTTTATAACTTTTTTATATATGAATAAATAAATAAATACATAAATAAATAAATATATATATATATATATATATATATATATATATATATATATATATATATATATATATATATATATATATATATATGTGTAAGGGTAGAGACTGCGATCTGGTAGGTTCGGCGATTCTACCAGTAGAGACTCCGATCGTAGTCTCTACCAGTAGAAACTCCGATCCTGCCAGTAGAAGGGTTAGGGTTAGGGTTCAGATTGGAGTTTCTACCAGTAGAGACTACGATCGGAGTCTCTACTGGTAGAATCGCCGATCCTACCAGATCGCAGTCTCTACCCTGACACACATATATATATATATATATATATATATATATATATATATATATATATATATATATATATATATATATATATATATATACACATACATACACATATTTTTTATAACTTTATGTTGTATATATATATATATATATATATATATATATATATATATATATATATATATATAAAGCAAATATGCCGTTATTTCAACATTATTGTCTTGGAATTTAACATTGTTTTTTAATTTATAGTTTTATTTTCTAAAAACAACAGAAATACATAATTTCCACACACAAATCTGGTTTTGTTCACATACTCTTCCTGTAAAAACTACAGCTATATTTGATTCAACTGTTTACACAAAAATCTTTTCAAATAAACAACTTTGCATTGTATTGTCACTTAGAGTTTTTTTATGTTGCATTTTTACAACTTTTTGGTGTTAATTCTACAGTCATTTTTTTACAGTGTAGTGCATCTGAAAACTGACTCGCATGCAGCACCCCACCAAAAAATAATTTCACCCGTCGCCACTGGTCACTGATACACTTTTGTGACCGTGATTCAAGTTCCCTAACAGGCGTACCATCAAACCAAAATCCTTGATACAAATATCATTAAAAGAGGCAGAAGAAATAAAACACTTTGTCAAACATGTAAAGCACAAATACCTCTCTCATTTATCATATCAGCGCACACAAAAAAGCCAGGTTACATATAAAAGAAACTGAAAAAATAAAAAAATCATAAAATTCATAAGCACGAGACATCTATCACAGCACTCAGGAATAAAACTGTTATTTCAATCATGCTCATCGGGAGGCTTTTAAAGAAGAAAAGCATATTGTTCTGAAGCCACTCAAAAGGAGCATTGATGTGCAAATCATCTCGCGCTAACTCCATACGCTTAGCAGAATACAGAAGGAGTCCACTATCTCTTAAGTAAATAGATAAATACAGACATTCCATTTGGGACGTGCATGCTACGGTCCAATATCCCTTTATTCTTTTCAGAAAAATTCATTTATTGGCCGGGGAACCACAACTTCAAAGGAAAGTCACTCCCCACTGAACCTATCTTTTGACTCTTTGATTGTTAGCTATTCTAGCCATGTATGAGGTATTGTAGAGACTATAAAAAAAAAAAGCATGACCTCATGTTTTATTCATGACTTCTCCACTTTCATAAGATAAGGGGTGTCATTGTTGCACCAGCACAAAGTTAGCGTAGCTTCTAGGGGAATGTTTTCACCTTCAGCTTTTGCCAGCTCCTCCATTCTTCTAATCATAAGTGCGCGCCGATCTTGTTGGAATAATACGTAGTAAAAGAAAGCAGAAATGCAAACGAGACAGCGCACACTCTATTAACATCTCCGTACGGTCCAAGCATGAGCAGTAAAAGTGAATGTAATGGCTCCTCGGGGACACAGAGCATGTCTTGCAGCTGAAAGTGTTGGACTGAGATGCCTTAGTCACCTTAGGCTGCGGGTTTGTTTGCCTGCAGCACCATGCACACCTTTGTACACATGAATATATGTATGTATAGGTTTGCATACACACATACACCAGCAAATAACAATGAGACACATGTTGCAATCCTCCAGTAAACATATTTGTTGTAGATGGAATTTCTAGTCTGAGGTCAAGAAAAAAAAAAAAAAACAGGAAGGGACCTCCCTGCAATGACTTGCATGGTATTTTGTGGAGCTGTACCTGAGTCTGATAGCTTGTGCTGATATATTCGGTCTGACATTTACGATAGCCTCACTGTATTCCCTAATTATTGAACAATTTCAGCATAAAATCCGATTTAGCGGTTCAAATGAAGCTGCCTGAAGTCATTTGGCTCTGGTCGAGACTTCCTCCGGTGGGTTTTATTCATTTGTTTTGCTATATTTTCTTCTTTTGTCAACCTTCCCACTGTATTCTGTGCTCCAAAGATTTTTTTTTTTATTTTATTTTTTTTTCTTCCCCAGCACTGATATCTCAGTGTGAGGTGAGAGATTTAAGCACAGAGCAACATTGCCCCCTATTGGCTGAATGTGAAACAGCCTTTTCAATGTAATAAGTATGCTGAACCCACACTTCCTCACTTTGTAGTCACACATTTCTTCTTGTTACAGCTGATCGTTGACCTTGTCTACATATTAACTTTATGACTTTACATCCTTTCATGAGGCGCAAGTAAAGTACAGTAAGTTTGGGGATTTCTGTACATAAATTAGAATATATTTCTGAATATTGAGCCCTTCTTAAATGCCAGCATTTGGTTTATTTTCTGTGTTTAATCCACATGAATCATCACGTATTTGTACTTTTCTGGCTGGTCCCAAATTTTTTTTTTTTTCTGTATTTAACCTTTCTTAAGTGATTTATTACCATTTACTATAATGTTATTAATAATATAATTGTAGTTTGCATTTTTCAGCGTAAATCATGTATACGTGTACATATTTACTTCACAGATCATGTAGATGTTCATGACAACTCACAATAAACTCAAAGATTATTATATCAAAACGGAGAAAATGGAAGAAAAAGTAACTTTTTCAGCAAAGATCAATAATTATGTGTCTCCATCTTCTGCCATTTATCAAACTACATGGATTTTACATGTTAATCAATGTTGTAGAAGATGATGGTGTTTCCACATTCATTACAAAGCCTCTGAATGTCCAAATGGTCAATGTAATAAGTATGCTGAACTCACACTTCCTCACTTTGTAGTCACACATTTCTTCTTGTTACAGCTGATTGTTGACCTTGTCTACATATTAACTTTATGACTTTACATCCTTTCATGAGGCGCAAGTAAAGTACAGTAAGTTTGGGGATTTCTGTACATAAATTAGAATATATTTCTGAATATTGAGCCCTTCTTAAATGCCAGCATTTGGTTTATTTTCTGTGTTTAATCCACATGAATCATCACGTATTTGTACTTTTCTGGCTGGTCCCAAATTATTTTTTTTTTCTGTATTTAACCTTTCTTAAGTGATTTATTACCATTTACTATAATGTTATTAATAATATAATTGTAGTTTGCATTTTTCAGCGTAAATCATGTATACGTGTACATATTTACTTCACAGATCATGTAGATGTTCATGACAACTCACAATAAACTCAAAGATTATTATATCAAAACGGAGAAAATGGAAGAAAAAGTAACTTTTTCAGCAAAGATCAATAATTATGTGTCTCCATCTTCTGCCATTTATCAAACTACATGGATTTTACATGTTAATCAATGTTGTAGAAGATGATGGTGTTTCCACATTCATTACAAAGCCTCTGAATGTCCAAATGGTCAATGTAATAAGTATGCTGAACTCACACTTCCTCACTTTGTAGTCACACATTTCTTCTTGTTACAGCTGATTGTTGACCTTGTCTACATATTAACTTTATGACTTTACATCCTTTCATGAGGCGCAAGTAAAGTACAGTAAGTTTGGGGATTTCTGTACATAAATTAGAATATATTTCTGAATATTGAGCCCTTCTTAAATGCCAGCATTTGGTTTATTTTCTGTGTTTAATCCACATGAATCATCACGTATTTGTACTTTTCTGGCTGGTCCCAAATTATTTTTTTTTTCTGTATTTAACCTTTCTTAAGTGATTTATTACCATTTACTATAATGTTATTAATAATATAATTGTAGTTTGCATTTTCAGCGTAAATCATGTATACGTGTACATATTTACTTCACAGATCATGTAGATGTTCATGACAACTCACAATAAACTCAAAGATTATTATATCAAAACGGAGAAAATGGAAGAAAAAGTAACTTTTTCAGCAAAGATCAATAATTATGTGTCTCCATCTTCTGCCATTTATCAAACTACATGGATTTTACATGTTAATCAATGTTGTAGAAGATGATGGTGTTTCCACATTCATTACAAAGCCTCTGAATGTCCAAATGGTCAATGTAATAAGTATGCTGAACTCACACTTCCTCACTTTGTAGTCACACATTTCTTCTTGTTACAGCTGATTGTTGACCTTGTCTACATATTAACTTTATGACTTTACATCCTTTCATGAGGCGCAAGTAAAGTACAGTAAGTTTGGGGATTTCTGTACATAAATTAGAATATATTTCTGAATATTGAGCCCTTTTTAAATGCCAGCATTTGGTTTATTTGCTGTGTTTAATCCACATGAATCATCATGTATTTGTACTGAAAATCAGATAATCCACCGGCATCAACCCTAGATATATGTTTTTTGTAGGCGCTTTATTTTGTCCTAATTTTTCATGACTTTCTCAATCATGTCATTGTTTGCTGTTTTTGTTTGATGTAATGATTTTTAACAACACCAATGTGTTGAGCAGTGACAGGGGATCCCAGTCGGATGCATCCAATTCCACCTTTTCGGTTTAAGAACCAGAGCGCATGTTTGCCACGGCTCCTAATTTAAAGTGCCACACAATCTCACGCATGTCTTGTGCAGAGCTTGAGCTAAGTTTTCTAAAGCCTATTTATTATAGCAGTAGTGTGATGTGTTCAATGATCAATGATGACAGCGCTGAAAAAAAAAAAAGATTATTTTCAGCCGTTATTTGACACAAAATTTAAAAAGTGTTGTGTATTGTCTTAATCTCTACAGGTTTATCCCATTGATTTGTCATTTCATGCCAACTCCTCTGTATACTTGTAATACTTGATGTTGTTAGACCTTCAGAAAAGAATAGGGAAACAACCTGTGTAATGAACTAAGATGAATCTTTTGTCCAGACACAAAACCTATTACATCGCTGGAAACTTGAATTTAACCCAATGAAAAAGCAGCTTAGTACAAAACTGTTAAAATCAACATAATGAATACCATCCTAAAAGCACAGATTGTGTTATTATCTTAGCACATTTTGGAAAGTAATGAAATAATAGAGCAACATAACATGAATTGTTGAACTTAAAAACTGAGATTATCGTTGATAAATAAATAAATTAATTAACATATATATATATATATATATATATATATATATATATATATATATATATACACACAGGGTGGGGAAGCAAAATTTACAATGAACGTTAAGTTGTTTTTTCTCAGCAGGCACAACGTCAATTGTTTTGAAACCAAACATATATTGATGTCATAATCATACCTAACACTATTATCCATACCTTTTCAGAAACTTTTGCCCATATGAGTAATCAGGAAAGCAAATGTCAAAGAGTGTGTGATTTGCTGAATGCACTCGTCACACCAAAGGAGATTTCAAAAATAGTTGGAGTGTCCATAAAGACTGTTTATAATGGAAAGAAGAGAATGACTATGAGCAAAACTATTACGAGAAAGTCTGGAAGATACTATTAAAGAAGAATGGGAGAAGTTGTCACCCGAATATTTGAGGAACACTTGCGCAAGTTTCAGGAAGCGTGTGAAGGCAGTTATTGAGAAAGAAGGAGGACACATAGAATAAAAACATTTTCTATTATGTCAATTTTCTTGTGGCAAATAAATTCTCATGACTTTCAATAAACTAATTGGTCATACACTGTCTTTCAATCCCTGCCTATAAATATATATATATATATATATATATATATATATATATATATACACACACACACACACATTATATATATATATATATATATATATATATATATATATATATATATATATATATATATATATATATATATATATATATATATATAGTAAGTAAAGCTTTATTTATGTAGCACTTTTTAAAACAACATGTTACAAAATGCGTCACATAAAGGAGAGATAGATCAAATCAAATCAAATTTTAAGCCAATTTACAGAAACCCGACAGAATCCTCCAGGAGCGAACACACACACTGGTGACAGTGGCGAGGAAAAACTTCCCTTTAACAGCAGAAACCTCGAGCGGACCCAGACTCCTGAAGGATGGCCATCTGCCTTGACCAGTTGGGGTTAAAGCGAGAAAGTAAAGGAGGAGAATAGAGAGAGCAATAGAGATAGAGAGAGACTGGTGGAGAGGGGGAGGTAGGGGGAGATTCATGCACAGATAACTGAACAGTGTAATAAACACTATCGTAACTATATGGATAAGTATCTATCTATCTATCTATCTATCTATCTATCTATCTATCTATCTATCTATCTATCTATCTATCTATCTATCTATCTATCTATCTATCTATCTATATTCAGTTGATTCCATTAGCAATATATATTTTAACCCATAAAGACCCAGTGCTACTTTTCTGGCTGGTCCCAAATTAATTTTTTTCTGTATTTAACCTTTCTTAAGTGATTTATCACCATTTACTATAATGTTATTAAAAATATTATAATTGTAGTGTAACAAGAATTGGATACCAAATTATTTATTAATTGAGTGTTGATTTATTGATTAATTTAATTATAGATTTATAACCAAACTTAAACTTAAATCAACTCAAAACAATAATTTGGAAATCTTGCATAGGTGATAGTTCGTGGACTGCACAGTGAACCCATGTGTGAATAATAGTACACAAAGCACAACTGAGGCAATGGATTTATATACATATAAATACTTTATTAACTAAACTAAGACACACAAATAACATAAAGACAAGAGACAAATACAACCAAAGGGGCAGGAGATTATGGACAGGAGAATATGTAAATTAAGTTGGCAGACAGCTATATTCAAGAGATTATAATGTTAGTGAGGTTACGTTGAGGTAAACCTACTTAACTTGGAATAACACCAACTCAGATAAATCAGGAGCAAGTTTTCTTACAAGTTGTTGCGGTGCGGATGCAGCAACTGGCACGGCCTTGACGGCGGATGGATGAAGTCTTCTGACGTAGTTCGAAGCAGGAACAGGCTGTGAAGCGACGTGCTTGCACTGGAGGCCTGAAGGTCTGGAGTTCTGAAGTTCTGCTGGCTGGAGGAGGTTCACAGCTGGCTCTGGCGGCTGGTTCTGGAAAGCTCGCCAGGAGAAGATGGAACAGCTCTGAGAGCCAAGGAGATGGTCAAGACTCCTTGGAGAAAGCTCTTTGTTCTTAGGTGAGAGCTCAGAAGAGGTGGAGAAAGCTCTTTGCGTAGGTGAGAGCAGCAAAGGTGGAAAGAGCTCTTCTCTTTGCGTAGGTGAGAGCAGCCAGGGTGGAAAAAGCTCTGCTCTGTGAGAGCCTGGGAGAGGTGGAAAAGACTCTCGAGATGGAAAAGACTCCTCAGATGGAAAAGACTCCCGAGATGGAAAAGACTCCTGAGATGGAAAAGACTCCCCTGAGAAGTTGGTTTCATTCATTTTTATAGTTCTGTCCAAAAACCAGCTTGCCACGCCTTCCTCGTACATATAGATGAGTTATCGATGCCTTGGGGCGTTGCCTTCTTTGTCTGTTTTCGGCGGGAAAACGCCTCCTCGTGAATATTCAAAAATATCACGTTTCTCTTCCCTCTTGGGAAGACAGAGGGGGAGAGGACTGTGGCTTAGCCTTGTAAGAAAACTTTGCATCCTCAAATAAGATCCTCTTAAACTTTATACATCACCTGTAACCTCACTTAAGCATCAGTAAAATAATAGCATGATTATTCAGACATGCTATAAGCGGTGATACTCTTACTTTCACATAATTCACCGTGAACATGATCAGGACACACACATGTGAAACCACAGGTCAGGCAAATGGCTTAAGTATTACATGCATACAAGAGTTAACGTGCTGAGTTAATCAACATTAACACATAATGTAATACATTATTTACATGGCACATAGAGTGATTTTATCATTCAGTCCTTTGTTTGTTTCTGGGTTCATCTTCACCTCTGGATAAGCAAGAATAATGGGACACAGATGTTGAGAGGCAAAAGGTCAGCTTAGTGTCAAAACCGAGTCCATTAGGCTCATTCTTTAAGATCATCTGTCTTTGTAAATGTCATTTGCAAAGGATGTCCCAGCTTTGACCTGGTGACGGACCAATCAGCATGGTTGTTCAGGAATTTGGTTTGACACGGAGAGGAAGATAATATAATTTATACTTCTGTTTTTGAGTCTGTTCACTCACTCCACCGTCATCCGGCTACAGTAGTTTGCATTTTTCAGTGTAAATCATGTATATATGTACATATTTACTTCACAGATCATGTAGATGTTCATGACAACTCACAATAAACTCAAAGATTATTACATCAAAATGGAGAAAATGGAAGAAAAAGTGACTTTTTCAGCAAAGATCAATAATTATGTCTCCATCTTCTGTCATTTATCAAACTACATGGATTTTACACGTTAATCAATGTTGTAGAAGATGATAGTGTTTCCACATTCACTACAAAGCCTCTGAACGTCCAAATGGCTCATATCTAATGACCATGAAAAAGAGACAAACTGCATTTTATCTGAATTATTTGCATGTATTGATAGGATTAGTGGATCAATAGGTATTAAACATTTTACATCAGTAGATGCTTTCGGTTGGTGGTGACTGTTTGGGTCTTTATGGGTTTAATTATCATGGATGTTCAGTCTAATCCAATCAAAAATTAGGTTAAGAATGTACATATTAACGCTGTATTAGTTTGGGTTAGGTTGATTTTTATAGCCACAAAGTGGAGAACAGTTAATCCAGTATAGTAGATTAGAAGAAAAGTAGAAAAGAGAAAAAAAATTCTAAAGTATTTGGAGCAGAAATTTCAGATTTTGCAAGATTTCACGATTATCCTCTAAATCCCTAACATGAACTGATGTGGGTGCAGTATGAGTTGTCATATAAGAAGCCTGGTTGGTTTCATCATACAAATAACACAAATAACATTTATGTAAAATGACTGAAAATGAAATGCCTGCAAGTCATGAACTCCAGCATCACTTACAGAAGAGCTTTTTTCATGACCCTCCATTGGCACATTGATAAATTGGCATGTCCAAGGTCTACTCCGCCTTCATCCGATGTCGGTTGCAGTCAGCTGTAGCCCCTCCCCCAAGACCCTTGCTTAAAGGATTAAACAATTACGGAAAAGGTATGAAATGACACCAGAGTCGCAAGATGATAAATACACTTTTTTAGGTACTAACATGGGTTGTACTTGGCATAAAAGCTGCAATTTGCCGTACAGAACAGTATATATTTACAGTGTATTCATATATATAGGGAATACATTTTACATAACATGCAAATTGACTGTGATGTAACTGTAAATAATGTAATAATAATAACTTTAAAAATAGCACATTTTCAGACATGAAATACACTGCCAACAATGTTTTGGGAATAAATGACTTAATGCTGTTCTCTGAGTTTTGTGTCTTTCAGTGGTCTATCCTTGGGGTCCTCAGTAGGGATGCCCCGATCCGATACCAGTATCAGGCATCGGCTCCAATATTCAGTGTGTGTACTTGTATTCATATTCGTAAAAGTAATCCAATACAAATGCACCGATACCGGCCGTGTGACATTCACAGTTCAGTGCAGCAGGTACGCGGCGGTGGAATAATGTGTGGGGAGTGTGAAGAGTGTGGAGATTTTTCAAAGTAAATGACGGTGATAAAAGTAACGCTGACTGCAAGTAACGTTACAGACACAGACAGATACGGACGCAGCGTTCTGTCTGTCCTCTGCGTACATTCCATCTATTTTCCAGGTGCTGACGGATGCGTACCCAGTCGGAGAATACCAGCAGGAACCGTGGAGGTAGAGGATCTGTTCAAAGAGCGACTGTGTGAGTTAGAGAAAAACTACTGACAGATTTATGACAACTACCCACAGAGCGGTGCAGACCACTGCCAGTGGAAGTGAAAACAAAACTTATCGCTCATTTCTCTTTTCTGTACCTGCTGAAGCTTCACTTTTAAACCTTACCAGCAAAAATGCTGCAATATTAGTATCACATTAGTGTTACTTCTGTCATCTCCATGTTTGTTATTAATGACTTTCTTCTTCTTCTTCTCAAAAAACTTTACTCTTCTTCATGGTATTTGTCCAGTATGGTTAATTAAGAGCAGCACCCCCTGGTGGATTAATTGAGAAATGCTTATTCCAACACAATAAATCAGTGGTTCCCAACCTTTTTTGGCTCGTGACCCCATTTTAACATCACAAATTTCTGGCGAACCCAGACATTCAAAACTGAGACTTTTTTTTGGAGAAAATTTATTTGTTTTGTTTTTTTTTTTATCATGTAATAGTTTGCTATACTATATTGCAAATAAACATTAATTTTAGACAACATTTAGACTATATAATGTAAAATTGTATTAATAAGTTTTCATTTTTACATTTTTTTGATCAATTATTAGAAATTTCAGGCGACCCCACGTAGGGTCCAGACCCCAAGGTTGAAAAACACTGCATTAACTGCTCTCAATCCCCTTTTTAAGTTGTTGTTTGGTACAGTCTGTTCTTTCTCAAACTGATCAAATCTTGTGCCACAAGCATCTTAAACCAGTGTACACATCTGAATGAAGGAGTTAAGCCAGTGGTTCCCACTCTTTTTTGGCTCGTGACCTCATTTTAACATCACAAATTTCTGGCAACCCCAGACATTCAAAACGGAGACTTTTTTTTTTTTTTTGCTAAAATTAATTTGTTTTTGATCGTGTAATAGTTTGCTATAACATGTTGCAAATAAATGTTAATTTTAGGCAACATTTAGGCTATATAATGTAAATTTTTAACAGTAAGTTTTAATTTTCAATTTCAGGCGACCCAATTTGAATTCCAGGTGACCCCACGTGGTGTTCCAGACCCCAAGGTTGAAAAACACTGCATTAAATGTCAGTAGCAGCACTTTGTTCCAGTCAGACTAATGACAACGACAATAAAGCACATTTACAAAAGTAACTAAGAACTGGAATGGGATTATTAAGTACTTGTATCGGTACTCGGTATCGGCAAGTACTCAAATGTAAGTACTCGTACTCATACTTGGTCTGGAAAAAAGTGGTATCGGTGCATCCCTAGTCCTCAGGGGCCTCGTATGTTAAATATACTAGTGTGATCAGGGTTAAAGTACCATCAATGATTAACCTCCATGTGTCGACTGCAGAATATTGACCCATTTTTCAGACACTGATTACATGGTCCCACCATATTAGTGGATTTATTACTGTCCCCCAACGACTACACCGGTTAATGTATCACCTCTGAGCCTGACGTCATCTCACTTGAACTTCCCTTTATTCGTTCTACCTCTGTTTACATGAAGCTCATATTTACAGTTTCTATCCCTGTCTGTGATTCTGTGCTGATGTATTGCGTGTGATTATATTGTATGCGCTGCTTTTGTATGTTTGGATTATATGTGCTGTCTCTGTATGATTGTACTGATGTTTCACTGTTCTTTTTCATTAATTCATTAATTTCTTTTTTTATCTTTATTGATTTATCTTGTCTCTTATCTGTCTTAACTCTCTCTTTTTAATTAATGTGCAGTAATATATTGTTTTTTTTAGGGTGCCTACAGCAGGATACTAGCCATGTTGGCTAAAGCTGCCTCTTTTTACTGTTATTGATACAGTTCATTAATTGGGATTGCCCATGATACAATAAACTAATAAAATAAAATAAAAATAATAATTATAATAATCATTCTTTTTGCACTCAGCTGACCTGCTCTAAAGTGTACTTTCTCCATATATTCTGTGTTGTGTTAATATATTCCAGACTCCCAGCCTCTGCTTTAAGAACAGACACTTAAACTGCTTAAGCAGACCACTACTACTAACAGTTTCATCAAATGTGATCTATTGGGGTTTGTGTGCAAATGGTGGATAAATCAAACCCAGGTTAAAAAAAAAAAAAAAAATCATAATGAAGGGTTGTAGATTTTATATATATTCACATCCTTATTTGTCAACCAGGAAACTTTAATAACAGTTTGCTTTATGAAGTTTTTAATTAAACACTTGCTAAGAACAAACAGAAATTATAAAACATAGCAGACACTGCTTTGCTTTTTACAAGTGTTTATTAATCTGATATTGTGGATGGAGTTTGTTGTTGATTCTTAAACAGATTTGCATGTTTGCATGTTTAGCATGTCAAGTACTGTGTCTATCTCAGCACACATTTAAGAAGCTGTGTTTGCCTGTTTCATTCTGTCTGTCAAATAAACGCAAAGGTTGGACTAAAGCCTCTGGCTAAACTAAAGCACATTACACTATCATTACCTAATAATTCAAAGGGAAGTGAAGGGAGGGTAAATTTGTAATTTTGGCCGTGATGCTCTACAACAACTTCCAGGAACATATTTAGTTACAGCTTTAATTATCAGGTGCTTTAATTGCACTCTATGCCCATCTAATTAGTTGGAAGGCATAGATTTTACCGCAGTCAATGAGTGGGAGGGTCACATCAGGAGCTGAAAATTAGGTCTGGGGTCTCAGTGATGAGCCAGGGGCACTGCAGTAAATACCAGAGTGCAGCATGACCAGATGAAAGAGATACAGTAGTGCTCTAATAATCCCTGCTGCAACATTCACAGCTCCCCCTCCCCCCGCCCCATCTGAAAATCCTGCTCAGTGGAACATCTCTGTCTCAGGTCAAAGGTACCAGTTGCATAACCCTATCCTGACAGCGGCAGAAAACAGTAAACACAGCTAATTGCTGAATTTGGTTTGCAGTCGCTCTCATGGGATGTGAATCCTGCAGACAGATAATAATTCCATCTGGTTACACTTTCCCTGACTCTGAAATATTTAAAGTTAGACAGGTTAACTAGTATAACCAGGTGTTAACACAATGGGTCATATTCCAAATTCAGTCATATTTGTGTTCTGTTTGTGCAAAATACTGATGAAAGGTGTCATATTTGTCCAGTAAGTTATCCCTTCTGGTGACTACTTTCCCATTTAAACGCTCAAAACATTTCATCATGGTGTGATCATCATATGTAGGATGTGCGACTCTGGAAATAATCCGTGAACCGCTGTGAAGGAGAATTGACTTTCTTCGCAAAAATCACAGGTGGTCTAATAACTGTTTTCAAAGCATTTTACCTCCTGTTATATTTTACCTCCTGTTACTCTTGAAGACTGAAATTTGCTCCTAATATTAAGCTTATTTCTTCAAAACAGATCTACAACACAATACTGTGTATTTAACCCAAAAAGACCCAAACAGCCACTGGTGACCAAAATCATCTACTGATCTAAACTGTTTAATACCTGTTGATCCACTCATCCTGTCAATACATGTGAATAATTGTTGTTAAATACAGTTTGTCATCTTTTCATGGCCATCAGATATGACCCATTTGGATGTTCAGAGGCTCCGTAGTGAACATGGAAACACCGCCATCTTCTACAACATTGATTCACCAGTAAAACCCATGGAGTTGGATCAATGACAGTGGATGGAAAGTCTCGATCTTCAGTTTTCTCCATTTTGATATAATAACCTTTGAATTTATTGTGAATTTTCATGAACATCTGAATTAAATATAGGAAACTGAAAATAGGAAAATACATGATTTACAGTGAAAAATGCAAAACACAGAGGTTTGTGTCATAATAAATGTTGATAAATCACTTAAAAGAAAGGTTAAATAGAGAGAAAAAATTATTTGGGAATTGCCACAAAATTAACGCTGGGTCTTTATAGGTTAATAATACAAAATATCACTCATAGCAATGAGCTGAGAGAAAAAAAAAACAATGTAAAATGAATTTAGTGTAGATTTAAACTTTATTATCTTTAACCCTATAACGCCAAACGTATCATATTTGATACATGAGTTTTGAAGCCTTCTACATGATCAGCGTGATATTTTTTTCTTGAAATTCTTGATGTATACAATTAGATACATGCAATACACAGATAATCCACCAGGGGGGAGGAATTCGTTCACCAGAGGCCTTTCCAGTGACACTACAAGACTGTCATTAATGAGGAAGGAGGCAGAGCTTTGCCAATTTTAAAAAGGAATTACCAATTTGTTAGACTTGTTTGTGTTATATTATGTTTTTGTTTGTTCAAAAATTTGAATATTTGAGCATTGAGACCCGATGTATCAAATATGATACAAAATTGAAACTTGTACATGGAAACTGATATTTGACAAAAAAATTTTTGGTTGTTCAGAAGGACCAATAAAGGCTTCAGTTTCAAAGAACTGGAATTTTCTGTCAGTGATTTAATAGTTCGGGCTTTACAGGGTTAAGATCTCTTTTTTACAGAAGAGAAACATTTAGCAATGAGTAGACTCCAAAATGAAGTCAATGTGGCAGTGAAAAGTGTTATACTGCTGGTGGCCACTAGGTGCTGGCTCTAAAAAAAAAAACCAGAAAACACCCACGTGCTGTTTTTTTTTTTCCCAGTCACATCAGCTTGACTCATGTTGGCTTGGCTCAGCTTTCTTTTCCATTTCCACTGCAGGTTCACTGATGTCCTTGTCCCTGTGGACAGATTCAGTCACTTAACACATTAGGAGCGGTGATCTGAAGGCACTCAGGAACCAGCTCCAGACTGTCCTCAGTACCTTAGTTAAAGGGCACTGACGGAGAATCAATCACTGTTTCAGGCATATTTCGTATAGTTTTGACTCACTCTGACTTTCATCCCTTGGTCTCTGCTCTCACACAGTGAAAACACCAAGAAAAGCCAAGTCAAGTAAAGGTGAGTCCAGCTGATGTCATGTTTGTGGAAAAGTAGTAAAAGACATTAAATTTGACTCTAACACTTCTTTAACACTTTTGCTTGTATTTGGCATCTGTAATAAACGGTTCTTTTGGTCCAGCTTTAAAGTTCTGCTTGGTTAATGAGGTTTTAGAGCTAATAGAAGACTTCAGCATCAGCTATGTTGGGATTTTTAATGAGTCACACTTTTAGAGCTTCTGTTTATTGAATCAAACATAATCATTACAGATCAACTTGCAGCAGAGGTGATTTCTCATAGACTGCAAGGGAAGCTTCCCCTAAAATTCCGAAAATTAAATGGTCAAATATGTTCGGTTGTGTTGACATTTCATTGACTACAAATGTGTTAGAACACGTTCATCTCACAGACGAGTTCGTTCAGAATCAGCTTTATCACAAATCAGTGGACTCGATGTTGTTCACTTCTCATACATTCCCGTTGCGCTGTTTTCTCATTTGATCTCTGTTCAGTGCATTTGCCCGTAGACACTCAGCGTCCATGCACTTCAATGGGACTGAGTGGAACAGTTTTTTTCATTGCCTCAAAACTGGATGGTAATTGGATAAATGCCATGATGTTGTCCCGCCCCCAGACGCTCAACGTCTCTGGGGGTGAATGGAGCTGTGGGCGGAGCTTGGCCGGGCTGGATGCTGAGCTTCCACGTGCTGATTGGAGGATCAGTCAAAAGGCTGAATCCCGTTTGATTGACAGCTATTTTCAGATCTACTCCTTCACTGATACAGTTCAGTTTAATACCGTCACGCATTCTGCTTGTGAAATGGAGAGAGAAACCACTACGAAATTACTTGTCCATTTCTTGCACTGTAAATAAAACACACTCATTGTACTTTCTTGTTTCAATTTAACATAATTTCAATGTTTTCTTGTTTCAGTTACATAATTTAATCATTTCTTGTTCAAGTTTAAAAGTTATGGTGTAAATTTTGATTCAGGGAGACTGAGGTCTGAGCTTCAAGTCCTGTATTCGAATGAGGACTTACAGGGTAACAGGGGAAAACTGTGTGATTTCTTGATTTTTCTAAAAGATATGGACTTGGACAGTGCAACGCCTCAGGTATACAAACTGTTGTCACTAGTGGCAACAATTGGAGCTATATCGGCAGGTGTAGAAAGGAGCTTCTCTTGTTTAAAAAGGCTCAAGTCCTACACCAGCAACACAATGGGCCAAGGTCGTCTAAGCAGCCTAGCTCTGCTGGCCATTGAGTGGACACTGGTCAAGTCCCTGGAAAAGACGCCTACTTGGTACGATAAGGTCACTGACCATTTTCTTTAAAAGGAACGGAGGGCCGAATTTATGTTTAAATAACTTGACAATTTTTTTTTTATGTAAGCCGACAATGAGCTTCCCCTGTCTGAAAGACGAGCCACTGCCACTGAACTGCAGGTATGGCTTATAAATGTCAATAACAACAATTTCTAATGATTAAGTTAACCATGTCAATAAGCAAACATTTAATATAAACCCACCCATCCCTGCTGGTTAGCTGTAGTTGTCTTTCCTTGATATTTAATTTGGTGTCTTGGTGCCTTTAGCTTCTCAGAGCGTCCCATCTCACAAATCTCCTTTGTATTTCTAACACTGACGCTATACATTATTTATTGGTGAATAAACTGAACTGTTTACACCCTGGTCATGGCCCAGGGTGTAAAAAAAAAAAAAATATTGGGAGATTTTTTTCTTTTTAAATGCATATAAACACATGACTGGAACTACATTTGCAAATGGATGTCCATCAGTCCTGGTGCATCTCCAGCCTGTTCGTCCATGGGAGTGGATCTTTCCTTCACTGTGGTTCCCCTCAAGGTTTCTCTTTTCCCACTGGGTTTTTGTAGTTTTTCCTTGTTGAGAACGAAGGTCTAAGGACAGAGGATGCCCGGGAAATTAATCCATTTCCTTCATCTACTGTTTATTTGACTGTTGTTTGTTTTCATATCCAGCTAATTCTGTAAAGCCCTGTGAGATAACCTTGTTGTGATATAGGGCTCAACAAATACAATTGAATTGAATATCCGGTACAGTGTTTTTAGCAAAAAGAATCTGAAAATGCACTGGTGGCCAGTCCAAAAATACATGATTTCTCTATCTTTCCTTTTGGAATTTGTTGTTTGCTGTAGTTTGACAACTGCTCTCATCTTTCTGTAAAACTTGCACCATAAAGTTCCTGTTTTCTATTCAAAAACAAAAGTATCTAAAAGAAAATGTCTGAAACAATCCATGTTTCAATACAACAAAGATGAACCCTCAGCAGAAGAACACATTACCAATCAAAACAGCAACTGAAGAGATAACTTTGGCTTTGTTATATATCTGCCATGATTAATAAGATGGTTGGGGGCGGACAATTTCATCAAGGCAGTAAATTGCTTCAGCACAATCATGGGCAGTAATGTTATGCATGAGAGAATTTAAAGATAGGTACAGAGTTACCACCCATGTTAAATAATATTTAACATCACCTACAGAAAGAGGGAAACACTGTTATTGTAGCTGTAACAGTCATTTCAGAATACGGTATGAGGTTGTGTTTGAAAAAATAGACTTTTATTGTTGCTGCTCTGCACACACTCGCTGATTTAGTTTTGTTTTTGATTAGAAATTCATTTTCTCTTTTATTTACCTTTATTTAAGTAGGAATAGAGACTCGTTGAGATTAAAAATCTCTTTTGCAAACGTGTCCTGGCCAAGACAACAGCAGCAGAAGTTACAGACAATACAGTTGCTGAAAAAATGATTAGACCACCCCTTGTTTGCTTCAATTCTTGTCCATTTTAATGCCTGGTACAGCAATAGGTACATTTGTTTGGAGAAATATAATGATAACAAAAATAGCTCATAGTAGTTTAATTTCAGAGCTGATATCTAGTCATTTTCCATGGTTTTCTTGATAATAACCAAAATCACTTCAGTTCTTACATCAGTATCTATGGCATTGTACTGACAAAAACAGTGCTTTTAGGCATTCCATGTTTTCTTTTCTGTGTGTTTTAGTCACATGATACACACAGGAGATAGGACTTGATTGCATAACCATTGTTTTTGATGACTTTTGATGGTCTAATACAGGGGTGTCAAACATGTGGCCCGGGGGCCAAATGCCAAAGGGTCCAGTTCGGCCCCTGGGATGTTTTTGCCAAGTGCAAAAATTCCACAGTCTTGAACTGAATTAAGCAAAAAAAAAAAAAAAAAAAAAAAAAAAAGAAGCTTGAATTAAGGAAAAAATCTTCAATTAAGCAAAAAAAAAATTAAAAAAAATCTTCAATTAAGTAAAAAAATCTTCAGTTAAGCCCTGCGATGAACTGGCGACTTGTCCAGGGTGTACCCCGCCTTCGCCCCTGTGTAGCTGGGGTAGGCTCCAAGCGACCCCCGTGACCCTAGTGAGGATAAAGCAGGTTCAGAAAATGAATGAATGAATGAATGAATCTTCAGTTAAGCTAACAAATAATTCTCAAATTTAGCAAAAAAAATCTTGAATTAAGCAAAGAAAATCTTCAATTAAGTAAAAAAAAATCTTGAATTAAGCCAAAAAAATTCTAGAATTAACAACTTAATTTTTTTCTTTGTTTTAGTGCAAAAAATAATGTTAAATTATGAAAATATTTACATTTACAAACTATCCTGTAACACTAAAATGTGAATAACCTGAACAAATATGAAGAACCTGAAATGTCTAAAGAAAATTCAGCACAATTTTAATATTTTTTCTGCCTGTTCCTCAGTGTTTAGTGTCTTTGTAGATCTGATGCATAATGCACATGTAGAAATGATAAGTGGAGGAATAATATTGTTAAAATTGCACTAAATTTGCTTACGTTTTTTATTTTAAATTTAAGTTTTTTCAGTTTTTTTTTTTTTTTTTTTGAGGGGGGGTAGTTTATAGAAGTAAGTATTTTCATAATTTAATGTTTTTTTTTTACACTAAAACAAAGACAAAACTTTGGAGTTGTCATTATTTATAGGTTGTTATGTTATTATTTATGTTGTTATCACTGCAGATCAAATTTAGCTGAATGTGGTCCCCAGAAGAAAATGAGTTTGACACCCCTGGTCTAATATTTTTTTTTGTGACTGTAGATATGTCATCCATACATCCACACTAATACAAATGTACATAAAATACATAGTAAAACTCAGTTCTAAAACCATACATAAAACACTAAACTAAGAATATACATATAAGACACCATCAATAATTTACTAAGTACGAAAAGTATAAAACAATCCCTTAACCCTTTCGTGCATGAATTAGGAGAACCTTAATCAAGACATTTTTCTCAAGTGATTTTTATTCCTCTTTGGGCATGGAAAAAAAAAACCCCAAAAAAAACAATGTGACTGAATTTTTTTTTATGAACCTAATTTTTCATGGATTTCAAAAATGTCCACTCAGCTGGACACCATGTGTTTAATTCTAGAAGCAAAGGAACGTGTATTTACTACATGTACTTACTGATATACTGTGTGAAAACTATGAAATAAAAACATGTTTAATTCTGCTAATCTGATGTTTTCACACATTTCATCATACTCTAATACTAGTTATTACTCACTAATAATAATAATATGCAAAAAAACGCAAACTTTTTGTTTAAAAAAAGGAAAAAAAAAAAAAAATCCTGTTAATTACAGTCTGATAACATTTAGCATTTTTTTACACTCAAACATGTTACTGCAGATTATGTTTATTTAGAATAGCAAAGTTACAGTAACGGTATGAATTGCAGTGTATATGGAATTAAAACAATAAAATCCATGAATATACACAGGAAATTTGCCTGAGTAAAATTTACTCAAATTGAAGAAAATTTTACTCTACTCAGATTGCATTTGGTCCCTCTCTAAAAAGAGTAAAAGTTACTCTTTGGATGGGGCTCTCCAAAATCAATATTGAGCCAAAGTTACTCTTTTTGAGGAAAATTCTTTTGACTCTGGGGAAAATACTCAATAATTTTTCCTGTGTACAAGAGAACACCTTTGAACAGCTGTCCATGGTGACCACTATGCATGAAAGGGTTAAAAGCATCACAAGGCAGAACCTGTTTCAATCGATTAGAAAAACATCTACATCCACATTTATCCTTTTCCCATTCATTTAAAATGACTTTGAATGTATTTACAGAGACCACTTCCTTCAGTTTGATCTCCTTCTGTAGGTTGTTCCAGACAGTAGAACCAGAACATTCAAAAGCTTTCTTTCCAGTTCTGCTCTGACTTTTGGAACGTGTAGAGATAACAGATCCTGGGACCAAAGACTCTAATTCTTAACATCATTTCAACAGATGTAGATCCTTAAATATGATGGAAGCAGACTTAAAATATATTTATAAATAAAATACCAGAGTTTTATTCTGTGTGTAAAAAGATCTGTCCATCCAACTGGAACAGATAAAAGACAACGATGAGTGTGAACTCTGAGGCCTGTAACAAACCTCAGAGCACCGTGATAAACAGTATCAAGAGCATCTAAGAACTGATGATACCTTCATATAAATAATGTTCCCATAATCCGACAGACATAAAAGTGACAGAAACAAGTCTCTTTTTAGCCTCAAAAGACAGGCAAGATTTTATCCTGAAATAGAAACTCAAGTTTAGCTTCAGTCTCCTTAAAAGTTGCTGAATTTGAGGAGTGAAAGACAGTGAATCATCTATTAAAATACCAGATATCTGTACTCGGATACTCGCTCGATTTGATGACCATGAGAAGTGGTGATTAAAGGAAGGTCCAGTAGCTTTGACTTACCTTTTGAAAATATCATAAGTTTTGCTTTGGATGAATTTCAAACCGGTTTTAGATAACAAATGTTTGGAACATGTGGTCTTACACTAATAAAAACATCATGAATATTACATTGCATTCAATCTTTAAGGTCTGTCTATTGTTGATGGTCAGACTTGTCTGTCTGTGATTGTTGAGCCACATAAGAAACAATAACCTCATTGTATTCTCTTGTGCTCTATTAGGTTTTCGACCGACAAGTTCCGTCCAACTGGAGCATATAAAAGACAGTGATGAGTGTGAACTCTGAGGCCTGCAACAAACCTCAGAGCAGCGTGATAAACTGTATCAAGAGCATTTAAAGGTGCAGTATGTAGGAATTATGTTCTAAGTAATTATAAAATGGCCTTGACTGTCACCAGACATTAAGGAATCATGTTCATGTCAAATACTGACATCACTGACAGTAGCAGTCCAGCCAGAATATTTGCATTTGAAAAGCTCAGTGTCAGCCCCGAAATGATGTTTATGTTGTCATTGTGTGTTTTGGTCTGATGCTCCACCCATCACCTGTCTTCCAGTCACAGTCAGTAGCCTTTCAGCATCCAGGTTGTGAGTTCCCACTGAGCTGCAGCTGGAACATTTCTGATCATAAATGTCTGATGTTAATAAACCTAAAAGGCCTCTTATTATTCCCAAATACATCGTGACAAAGTGAGAAACAAAACAGGGATATGTATAGAAGATGATTTTGAAACATGGAGACGGCTGAAAGCAGAGAAGGATTTGAGGACCGATGCCGGCTCTGCCTTAGTCTGACCACCCAGTAAGAGCCACTGAAAGCTGGGGCCGTGGTCTCTTCACCCGGTCCCTTCTCCCGGGGTGGGCAACACTCTCTTCTCCTGGCCCTGGTGAAGAGACTGCCGGTCCAGGACTGGTGAAGAGACCGGGTACCGGTGTAGGACTTGTCTCTTGCTATGGTACCTCCTTGTAGTACAGTGTTTTCTGTGGAAGTGACCTCTTCATGTAGCGGTGTGTAATCTGAAAAAGGGGGGTGGGGGTTTGGTAGTTCGGTGTCTGTGGGTTGGTCGAAGGTGGGGTGGGATGGGGGGGGGTGATCCGTGCCACGTGTATTAAAAGTGAAACTTAAGGCTTATTTACCTTTTCCCTATCTCCTGAATCTTCGCAAACTTCCATTTGAGTGTGCAGGATGTTTGTCCTGGCCTGTTATATATTACACTAATGTATAATAAGTCTGCTGCTGATTTTTTTGTATGAAATTTATGCTGTGGTGGTAAGGATTAGTGGAAATGCTAGTAGTAGACGCTCATGCTGGATCTGGCAACCCCTAGTCTGGGGGGAGGCGGAGAGGATACCACGCTCTACAGCAGGGGTCACCAATCCTGGTCCTCGAGGGCTGGAATCCTGCATGTTTTAGATGTATCCCTCTTCCAACACACCTGATTCAAATGATAAGACTATCATCAAGCTCTGCAGAAGCCTGATAATGACCGTCAGGTGTACTGGAAGAGGGAAACATCTAAAACATGCAGGATACCGGCCCTCGAGGACAAGGATTGGGGACCCCTGCTCTACAGTATTTTGAATGTGATTGCAGTACCAGTTTTGGCCACAATCCTACATACGACATCTTTAAAGGGGTGATATTTTGCTATTTTAAATGGAATTATGCATTTGAAAACATTTCCCTGTGCTCTACATAAACTGTAAATGCTATACTTGGGTCTGAATTCTTCACAAATTAAACTCCACAGATCAATTTTCAACCTTATTTTTGGGTAACGACACGAAAAAGATTGTTTTGAGCGCTGGTCCTTTAAATGCACATGACTCCACCCCCTTCCAGGTCTTTGGCTGTGCTGCTCTGTCCTGTTCAACCAACAACTGAACATTTCAGATAATCAGCTCAAATTTTGGATATATTTTAAGTATGGACTACAACCGCTGCTGCTTGACAAACAATTATGTTGTACACTGAGAAATGTTCGTCGGAAGTCTTGACCTTATATATATTCATGTCATCAAGTAACTAGTTATAGACGTAACAAATTAAGAAGGAACTGAAACAAGTTGTAGAAATCCACTCAATTTTTGCCAGAATGAATGTAAAGATAGCTTTGCAGCACCTGGAGGGCTCATATTCAAACTTTATGAACTATTAGGGTCCAAATACACAAATAAATGAACCAAAGACAGATAAAAGTGGGTTTAGCAAAATATGACCCCTTTAAGAACGAATGACACATCTTTAACACCGTCAAACACAAGCTTTAACTTTCTGCTTAACTCTGTCCACAACTTTCTCCAGCATGTATACACAGAAATAGTCAAAGTGCAACACATTAAATACGGTCATAAAACATGGCTGAGGATGAGGGATATATTGCACTGCAGTGAATGCTGGTGACAGATGGGGTTGGGAGAGATTTGGGGGGGGGCGGCAGAGAAGACGAAGCTGAAAGTAATGGGAGGGAGCAAGGCCAGAGTAATGAAAGGAAGACCATACTTGTGACCTTGGCTAACTGTCCCACCTACCCCGTCCATCACCTGCACTATGGAACTAATGGTGAGGCGGTGGTCCATAGGATGTGAACGGCAAACTGGGACGACAGCTGACTCGGGACCTCTCAATGGGAATGATGGCAGAGGAGATGAGGATCGGGGAGGGTGGTGGTCATCCAGAGGTAGGTTTTTTTAACTGTGGGAGTTTGTCACGCAGCCACCAGCCTGTCGATGAGGTGGGACATGGCCCTGAATGACAAGAGTCCATGGCTCTAGTGTAACAGGCGTATGAATCAAATTCATGGTTCCACTGCAGCAGCATAAAACACGAGTGACTACAGTCTGGCGCTGTCGTAATAATGTCACAGAAGCATGTGGGCAGACTATGAAGAGGACTTGAGCTAATTTAGGAAAAAAAAAAGGTTTTAATACATTTCAGTTTAACCTATTAACATTCATTCTTCGTGGAATTGTAACTAGGGTTGTGCGATGTGACGATATTAGATTGTGAAGGATTAGAACGTATCCACGATCCAACAAAGCAGAGAGATCGTGGAATCAGGGGTGGGGGGGTATACGGGGGTGTGTTCCATGCCGCATGAACCCCACAATGAGTATGCACAGTGAAAGTGAAACCTAATATGGCAGGCCAAGTCTATCATAACTAAAGACTTGGCCCCCCCCAAAAGAGTCGGCCAGACCTGACTCTCCATTCATCCGTGCACATCAACCTGTTTTTTTTTTTTTTTTTTTTTTTTTTTAATTTATTTATTTATTTATTTAATAGGGACAGTGCATATTAACCCATAAAGACCCAAATATACACCAGTGTCCAAAAGCATCTACTGATCTAAAATGTTTAATTTCTTTAGGGCTATTACTCATATCAATACATCTAAATAATTGGTGTAAAATACAGTTTGTCATCTTTTCATGGTCATCAGATATGACCCATTTGGACGTTCAGAGGCGCTGTAATGAACACGGAAACATCGTCATCTTCTACAACACTGATTCGCCAGTAAAACCCATGGAGTTGGATCAGTGACAGTAGATGGAGACACTTGGCTTATGCTCAGTTAATGATAGATTTTACTGATAAAGTCACTTTTTCTCTGTTTTTTTCTTTTTTTGGTATGATAACCCTCAAATGTAATCTCAGCATGATGATTAAAGTACATGATCAGCAAAATGAATATAGGAAAATACCTGATTTTCACTGAAATAAATACAAAATGAAGAGGATAATATTGTGATAAATTGTGTTAAATCACATAACACAGGATTAAATAGAGAGAAAAATTAATATATGAAGTCTCAAAAAAGTAGCTCTGGGTCTTTATGGGTTAATGAACATCTACAACAATTGCAGCTGTAAATATGCCAGATTGTAGCAGCGGTGCTAATTTCCATCTGTAGTCCCTAGGCAGGTGACAAGAAAGACAGTTGACAAAAAGGCAAAATATTGTAAGACATCATAAAAAGACAGTAGACAGAAATGCAAAACATCCTAAAAACACATAGAACAACACAGTGAGGATGATCTACTGATGGTCACAGGCTTGGTTTTCCTTCATCCAATGTTTAAGTTGTGATTTGAAGGAGGCATATGATTGGGAGTCTCTTATGCTGAGTGGTAAACTGTTCCTATATTCAGTTCCAGTGACTGAAAGTGTGGTTTGTCCAAAAGTAGTGCACCTGCATGGCACCTCACAGTCTCCTGGAGCTGTGGCCCTGGTGACCATCCCTCTGACAGAGCGGGATTTGATAAAATCTGTCAAGGAAAGAGGGGCAAGTCCATGCAAGACTTTATATACCAGGCAAGCATTTTTAAAATTCACAAAATTATTAAAATTAAGACATTTATATTTATCTAAAACGATGCAGTGGTGAAAATTAAATGTTTTTTTTTATCAAATATTTTTATGGCTTTTTTAAAAAGTGATTCTATGGGTTTGACTGATGTGCCAGCAGCAAGTGACCAGGAAGTTACACAGTATTCAATATGAGAGAACCCTTCGATGCACGAATTATGAGAACCTTAGTCAAGATTCTTTTTCCTGAGTGTTTTTATTCCTATTTAGGCATGAAAAAAACAATGTGAAATTTTTTGAATGAAACTATTTTTTATGGCGATACAAATATGCCCAAGATGTGTTTAATTTCTGAAGCAAAGAAACATGTATTAAAACGCAATATCATAAAGTGATATACTGTGTGAAAACTACGAGATAAAAACATTTTTAATGCAGCTAGTCTGATGTTTTCTCACATTTTATCATACTCTAATACTAGTGATTACTCACTTCACGGAGCAGTACATATTGAATTTATTTTGTTGTTATTACTAGTGTACATGGCAATTGCTATTTTGTCTTGATCACCTTTATTTATTATTGCATTTGCTCGGATATTAGTTCCTTGTTCACAAAAAATGCCTAATTTTTACTATTGCTCAAAACAAATAAATTAATGAATGACGAATATACAAAAAAAAAAAAAAACTTTTTGTTGAACATCTACATAATCAGTGAATTAAATATACGAAAATTCATGTTTTACACTGAAAAAAAAAAAAACAAACCCAGTGGATAATATTATAATAAATGGTGATAAACCACTTAAGAAAGGTTAGATATAGAGAAAAATTCATTTGGAAACTGACACAAAAGCAGCACAGGGTTTTTATGGGTTATACAGACAATTTGCACGACCATTTTTCAGCAAACTCTCCTTCTGTAACAGATCAGATGAATTTTTGTTACTTTTAACGCCTACTCTTTTCTTGGAACCCTTACCTGACCTTAATGTTAGGGTTATATAACAGAAGACTGATACCCTGTCCACACAAACAAATATGTTTCTAAATATATTTTTATTCACCATTTTTAAAGAAAGATTCTGTCTACACAACAAGACATCAGATAAACCATTGCTTCTATTAGACTTCAGACTATGGTCACTGTGGATAATACTGGACGTATCAGACTCAGAGGATTTAATCTGTCATGAAGGGGTAGTTCAGCTGCAAACATGTGTTTCCTTTAGTATTGGTTGTGGTTGTGGACATGTGTTCTTTACATGATGTGGGTTTGTCCATAACACTGGTCCAGTCTGTCTCCCAAAGGTATTGGTACTGACGTGGATGTACTGCAGGTCATACACAGATTTATACACTTGGATTTGATGTTTTTGGTGCAGTTTCATCACATAAAGCAATAGAGGGTATGCATGTGACGCCACCGCTAGCGGAAGTCACCGCCCACTGAGTGGCAGAAAGAGGGAGATGAGTGACAGCATTGGCTTCAATACTGTCTAAACTTAAGAACAATATTTAATAAAAAAAAAAAAAATGGGGAAGAGCTGTTGTGTGATTGATTGTATGAACAGGTTTGAAAAGCAGTCGGAGCTATCGTTTTACAGACACCGAAAGACAAAGAAAAGAGAAGTAGATGGATCCACAAATCCAGGAAACCAAACCTAGATTTGTGGATCCTGTTTCGTGTCAGGTAACATTGATTTATGCTGTATTTTTGGGTCAAATCATACCTTAAATTATGTATTGTTTTGGCTAACATTATTTCTTGGTTTCATGATCAGATCTTTCATGGTTTTTATATTCATTTTGTGATTCTGAACCTTGTGAACTAACTTAAACTGAGGCTAACCCAGTTTTTCAAATACGGGGGAACTGGAGAATAAAGCTTCGACAGCGTATCAGGGCCACATGAGAAGATGAAAACACTTGTCACTATGAGTATAGTTATAAAATATCGATATAAAACCCGTAATTTTATGAGAATAAAGTCAAATACTAAAAGAATCACAATGTTTGAGAATAAAGTCGTAGTTATAAAAAAAAAAAAAAAAAAATCATAAAAATGTCATTCGTTTATGAGATTAAAGTCGCCATATTCCGACAATAAAACCATAATATTACAAGAATAAAGTCGTACCCTGCTGGTCCACAGCAGTAGTATGTGTGTTGTATAAAGTACTTGATATGAACTAGATGTAAATCTCCTCAGTCCCAGTAGATCATGCATATATTCACTGGGGTCAGTACATGGTCTACTGTAAATGCACTGTGGATCAGCTGGTTCTCAGCCTAGTTTTGGACCCTGGTTGTCAGTAATGATGAAACCATGTATATTTGTTTCAGGTAAAAATAGCGATGATCCCCTCCACCCTTGATGTCAGGATGTGCAATTTCTGTCCATATGTCAATGTTCATGGACCACTTGCTCTTTGGTAGCTCGTACGGATCCATATCCAGTCCAATTGTCCTTCATTTCATTTCATATTTCACATTTTCTCAGTCTCGCTGTGTTTACTGCTATACTCCGTCATGTTGAGCAGGTTGGTTTTCGCTACTCAGTCTGACTTAGAGGGGCGTGACCTGGGGGAAAGTGACGTATGTGCATACCCTCTATAAGAAACACGAGAAAAATGGGATTTGATTTATCATTTCCAATCTCTCCGTTTTCCCTGATCACACACATGTACACAAACTGGATTTTTTAAAATCCATAAACACCCAGTGCTACTTTTCTGGCAGTTTCCAATAAAAATTTTTTTTCTCATTTTAACCTTTCTTTAATGATTTATCAACTTTGATCATAATATTATCCTCTCCATTTTGCATTTTTTCAGGGAAAATCAGGTATTTTTGGGTATTTAATTTACTGATCATGTACTTTAATTATCATACTGAGATTACATTTGAGGGTTACTATACCAAAAACAGAGAAAACTGAAGAAAATCTGACTTCTTCAATAAAATATGTCATTAACTGAGCATAAACTAAGCATCTCCACTGACTGTCATTTATGAAACTCCATGGATTTTACAGGTGAATCGATGTTGTAGAAGATGACAGTGTTTCCGTGTTTACTACGAAGCCTCTGATCATTCAAATAGGTCACATCTGTTGACCATGAAAAGATGAAAAACTGTATTTTACAGCAGTTATTTACATGTATTGATAGAATTACCAGCTCTAAGGTTATTAAACATTCTAGATCAGTAAATGTGTTTGGTCCCTGGTGTATATTTAGGTCTTTATGGGTTAAATCAGCACTGCAAAGTGTTTGAAAAATTTCAAGTTTTGCTTTGTTAAATGATGTTTACATGAAGACAAAAGGCCCAAACAGAGAAAATGAAAAAAAAATAAAAATAAAAACAAAAAAAAACATGTCTATATTAGTGTGGATGGGGCATTAATATTGCAGAAGCCATTCCCATCAAAGTCAACAATACCTGATGATGACTGTTTGTTTAACTGTATTTCTGTTTGATTTTCTTTATGTTCTTGAACTTCTGGAAAAAAAAAAAAAAAAAAAAAAGATCTCTAGATTGTGTCACAGCTTAAACTCCATCATTTCAAACATAGTTCAGATCTGAGCATAATCCTAAACTGCATTACTGGTGACCTGGTGAATGTTAAGACATCAACCCATAAAGACCCAGTGCTACCTTTGTGGTGGTTCACAAATGGCAGTTCTCTATATTTACCTTTTCTTAAGTAATTTCTCACTATTTATTGTAACATTACTGTTTTTATTTTGTATTTCTTCTGTAAAAATCTGGTATTTTTCTATATTTAAATATTTATTCATCACAGGTGTCAAACATGTGGCCTGGGGGCCATATACAGCCCGCCAAAGGGTTCAATCCAGCCCCTGGGATGAATTTGTGAAATGCAAAAAATACACTGAAGATATTAACAATCAAGGCTGTTAAAATCCTTTTAGGTCAATTCAATCTAAAAATGATCAGACCAGTAAAATACTATCATAATAACCTATAAATTCTGAAAACTGCAGATTTTTCTCTTTGTTTTAGAGTAAAAAAAGTTACATTACACAAGAATATTTACATTGATAGACTAGCCTTTTATAAAAAAAAATGTGAATATCTGAAATGTCTTAAGAGAAGTATGTGGAATTTTAATAATGCTCTCCATGTTATTAAATGTTTTGTGTATTTGTAGATCCACTGTGATCATTAAGTTGTGATTCACATGTATAAATGATAAACTAAGGCGTAATATTGTTAACGTTGCATTTATTTTTGTTAGGAATTTTCAGGTTGTTCATACACTACAAACAAAAAGTTAAGGATATTTTAAATTGTTGGGCTATTTTTTTCAGTTGGGATTCTTGCACAGTGCTTCTTGCTTTTTTTGTGTGTGAATTGAATTGAAACACTTTTTTTTAATGACCATAGTTTTATTTACATATGGCAAAAATGACGCAAAAAAAAAAAGAAATATCCTTAACTTTTTGTTTGTAGTGTATTTGTTCATGTTATGTTTGAGGAAATTTCTCTAGAGACACTAATATTACTATGGTACAGAAAAATGTTGTTTTTCGGCTCAGAGATCTGTCTAATCTTTTTTTCATTCCACAGTTTTGCTTCCATTCCCCAGTCACAGAACACACACGGTATAATTTGGGACACACATCTGGGTGTAACATTACTCTCAAGGTAGCCTGTGGATTAGCAAATTGTGAAAAAAGGGCTGATAAATTTACTTTTCTCCAGTTATAGTCCTTTACAATCTCACGGCATTACTAGGTACACCATCCCCACTGTCACATTATGATGCTAAGACCTCATATTTTTATTTTATTTTATTTTATTTTATTTTTAATGTTACTACCACATATAATGCCACCGTAGCTCTAACTCCTTCTGATTATGGGTATGGCTGTCCTACAGATATGGTGTGGACGTGTGGTCAACACTCTTATTTGTATCTCCCAGCATGATGGGCAGGTACATGTCACCTCTCTTATTTGGTTCCAGCTACCTCCAAATTGACCATCAGCCCAGTTATGTCACCGCCTCACACCCGTGTAAAATGGGATCAGATTTCAGGTGGCCATAAGTTTGTAATCAGTATTATTCCCATGTACGGCCCTGATTGTTTAGCTTGGTACATAGAAGAACTTTCTGTGGAGCTACAGAATCTCACTGCGTCTGTTGAACAGGGGTTTAATGACCAGTGAGATGAAAGCTCTCCGCACTGTCGCATTACAGGATAGGGCAGCTTTAGATCTCCTATTGGCTGAAAAGGGAGGTGTCTGTCATCTTATTGGCGACCAGTGTTGTACCTATGTACCTGATGTTTCCACAATCAGTTTGATCACCCTAGACGAGTCCTACATGAGGAAAACACTGCATACACTACAACAGGCTGGGATTTTTGGGGCTGGCTGCTGTCTGGGGGATGGAAGGCAATGTTGATGAAAATTATTGCTGTGATTTTTGGTGTGTTTGTATTACTCCTCGGATTATCCTGTTGCATCATTCCAATAATACGTTCAATGATTAGCAGTGTGATTGGTACTTTTAGTATGGTATAGCATGAAGTGATTGATGATGATGATGATAATTATGATTTTGATGACTTAGATGATCTTGATGATGATTTGATGGTGTATGAAGAAAGCAACGTGTAATCCTGTCAAATTAACAAAAATTGTGAAACTGGAAATTACTGTTCTGACTGATGTCCAAAAGCAGATAGATCATGGGTGGATGTTTATAGTATTTTTTTTCATAGTATTTTGCTATTTGTCCTCCAATGTCAAACCTGATCTAAAAAGAAAAAAGACACAAAGTCTGGAAATTTGGCTACATATAATTTATCTGGAGAATATCTGGAGAAATATGGCTTAATTAGGTTGTCTTTGGGTTGATAATCATTTATAATCATTTATTGATACTCGTACGTAAATTTTATGTTTTTGCATAATTGATTCGGTTGAATAATCAAAAGGGAGGAAATGTGGTGGAAAAATTTACTTTTTATATTTTATACTCTTTATATTTTATACTGTTAGTACATCTTCTTTTAATGCTGAGTCATTATTCATTATGTGTGATGTTTACCACTCTGTAACACCCCCAACCCAGGAACGGAGTTCTTGCCTTGAGTTAAAACCCAAACACCTAAATGTCTGAATGTGTAGATAGAGGATGGCGCCTGCACTCCAGATTGGATCCAAGCAAGGTTAGAGTGGAGAGGTCATCATGACCTCTTCACGAAGCAGAGAAGGAGTAGTATGGGGTGGTACGATGTACGTAAGGAATGACATCATAGTTTGAGGGGGTTGGATTTGGTTCTATATAATCTTTAGTTTTCTCTTGTTTAATCAGACTTCACTTACAGAGTTTCTCCGTGATTGACTTCTCAATAAATGCATTTATTTATTTTAACTCTAACTTTCTCTCCTCCTCTTTGTGTGTGGGTTATCAGTTGAACATTTCCATAACAATGTAAACATTTTCATTACAGAATTTTACTTTTTTCACGCAAAATTTCCTATCCAATTATTTATATTATTTTACTTGTGCGGCCCACTTTATATCATATCAGGCTGTATGTGGCCCCTGAACTAAAATGAGTTTGACACCCCTGATGTAGATTATCACAAAAGCTCAGAGTAAATTTAAAGGTTATAAAATTTATCATTACCTGAAAACAAACCAAGTGTGTCCATCCACTGTCATTGATCCAACTCCATGGGTTTTACTGGTGAATCAATGTTGTAGAAGATGACGATGTCTCCACATTCACTACAGAGCCTCTGAACGTCCAAATGGGTCATATCCAGGGCCGTTTCAAGATATCTGGGGGCCCTAGGCAAGAAAGTAAAGTGAGGCCCCTAATACGCGGAGATGTGTTGGTCGAATCACTGAAGAAAAAAAATAAAATCCAGATGCGATTTCCTGTTTTCTGGTGCATTTAATGAGTCATGAATTACTCTGTATTACACAACACAGAGTATCCACCAGAGTGTAGTAAAGGACACAGTGTCTTCAATTAGGTATAGTTGATGGGAATGACACAAATTGTCACTATCAATTGGCGCCGACAGAAATTTAAGCAAAGCGCTTAAAAAAAAAAAAAAAAAAAAAAAAAGGCATTTGGTGAGTAGGCTTACTTTTGTCCTTATTCTAGAAGTATATGATTAAAGTGCGAAGGATTTGATAGTAACTTTGCAGGAGAAGAACTCCACTTCCCATAATGCACCAAAATGTAACGTCAGACTTCATCGGCAAAACTACCTGAGCACGTGGTGCAAAGTGATGTGATGTGTTGATGGGCAAGTGTGGGAAATATAGATAACTAGAAGCACTCAGAGAGCGCAGACCTCCGCCAAGGCTGATCAGTGGCCCCCCCCGTGGGCCCCCCCACCCCTGATGACCACCAAAATTTAATCATTTCTTCCTTATCCCATTTCCAACAAACCCTGAAAATTTCATCCAAATCTGTCCATAACTTTTTGAGTTATGTTGCACACTAACGGACAGACAAACAAACAAACAAACAAACAAACAGACAAACAAACACACAAACCCTGGCAAAAACATAACCTCCTTGGCGGAGGTAATTACAGAGTTTAAAATATAGGATTGTGATTACATGGTTCACAGACACAAGGAAGCTACATATACAACTAGAAGTACTCGGAGAGCGCAGACCTCCGCCAAGGCTGATCAGTGCCCCCCCACCCCCGATCACCACCAAAATTTAATCATTTCTTCCTTATCCCATTTCCAACAAACCCTGAAAATTTCATCCAAATCTGTCCGTAACTTTTTGAGTTATGTTGCACACTAACGGACAGACAAACAAACAAACAAACAAACAAACAAACAGACAAACAAACACACAAACCCTGGCAAAAACATAACCTCCTTGGCGGAGGTAATTACAGAGTTTAAAATATAGGATTGTGATTACATGGTTCACAGACACAAGGAAGCTACATATACAACTAGAAGTACTCGGAGAGCGCAGACCTCCGCCAAGGCTGATCAGTGCCCCCCCACCCCCGATCACCACCAAAATTTAATCATTTCTTCCTTATCCCACTTCCAACAAACCCTGAAAATGTGTTGCACACTAACGATCAGTGCCCCCCCCCCCCCCCCCCCCCCCGTGGGCCCCCCCACCCCCAATCACCACCAAAATTTAATCATTTCTTCCTTATCCCATTTCCAACAAACCCTGAAAATTTCATCCAAATCTGTCCATAACTTTTTGAGTTATGTTGCACACTAACGGACAGACAAACAAACAGACAGACAAACAAACAAACCCTGGCAAAAACATAACCTCCTTGGCGGAGGTAATTATAAATGAATGTGACCAGTTGTTTTGTCAGAGAAGATGTTTGAACAAAATGGTTATGAAGACGACAATTAACCCATAATGACCCTAATATGCACCAGTGTCCAAAAGTATCTACGGATCTAAAATGCTTAATAAGTTTAGAACCATTCATCCTATCAATACATGTAAATAATTGGTGTAAAATACAGTTTGTCACCTTTTCATGGTCATCAGATATCTGTATTATGTACTGTATTTTACACCAATTATTCACATATATTGATAGAATTAGTGCATCAGAAGTTATTAAACACTTCAGATCAGTAGATGATTTTGGTCGATGGTGGATTTTATCTAGCGTGCTTCCTAGAGGACTTACATTTACATTCAGACTTTTAGAGCTTCAATTATACCCTAACCTTTTGATTTAATGCATAGCCTTTTGATGTTGATTTTACTCCCACTCATTTCTTTAAAGTCTAATGTGGATTTCCTTTCTTCCTTTCTTACTCAATTTACTGTACTTCCAGAGAACTTGTGGGTCCTCAACACAAGCTCCTTGAGTCTCCCCTACTTATGCTGTGTCTTTTTTTCCCCCCTCACTTTTCTCTTTACCTCAGTTGATGAGCTTTTTCATATTTAATTTTAAAATAAATAGTAAATCACCATGTCCTCTACAAAGGACAGGAACAAAAAGAAAAAAAGCAAGCAGTGTTTGGTCAAACCAAATGCTGATGCTGCTGTAAAAACTCACCTTTCTATTTAAAATGTTCAATCTGTTGTAGAAATGTGGTAATTTACATGAAACGTTCATAATTACATCGCAAGACTTATCTCTCGTGATTCCATGCAATGTAACAGTGCTGATGGATGCTATTTTGAAACCCCCATGAAAATGATCAAGGTCCAACCCCCACATGTGTTTCATCATTCGACAAATTAGAGGAACAGATTGGAACTTCGTGCACTTCGAATAGAAGGACTTATCAGTAGCTTGCTGTACACGTTTGCTGGAATTATGAGCTCAGCATCCACTAAACCAATTTGTTAGGTATGCGCTCGTGTGTGTTTTTTTTTTTTTTTTTTTTTTTTTTTTTATGGGAGTGTGTGTGGTTGTGCATTTGTCCTCCAGGTGTAACCCAGTTTCTAATTGAGGAGCTCTTTGTTTACACCTGCAGAACTGGGGCAGTCTCCAGATAACTTAAACTAATCAATTAACAAAGATAGCACAGAAAAACACTGCCAGTGCAGCATAGCTCTCAGGACGGTTTGGACTAAAATTACAGATATGAATGTAATTTTAGTGAGACAGGATGAAAAAAGAACAAGCTTTTATTGACAAGTGATCCTGCCAATGTGTGTTTTCTGCAACAAGCAACACACTTAACCCATGAAGACCCAAACAGCTACTGGCAACCAAAAGTATCTACTGATCTAAACTGTTTAATACCTGTTGATTAGGGTGGTCCAACAATCATGGTAAAAAAATAAAGTTTCAGATAACCTCAATTAGAACCCTGCATTAGGTTTTGGCATTCAAAAGATGATTTAGGAAAAAATTTGGAAGAAAAAGGAGATGTTTTAGAGGTTGCACAAGTCGCTGGAAGTTTCTTGGAAATTGACTAATTTTGCATTTTCAGCATAACTGAGCTGACCTGTAAGAGAAGCAGCAGTACTATCAAAACCAAGATTTGAGTGCTTCATCTAGCAATATATGTATTAAGTAAGGCATATACCAGGTTCATTTATTGGAATTTTCACTAATGCTTATTTTTGTCTGTTAACAGATAAATACGTATCAGTGTGACACAAGAGCAGAAGCAGCTGATGGTTCACAACATGATGGAAATTGAAGGTTCAGAGGTTCCACTAAAGCACAGGTGTCAAACACGCAGCCCGGGGGCCAAAACCGGCCCGCCAAAGGTTCCAGTCTGGCCTGCGGGATGAATTTGCAAAAATTAGACTTAAAATATTAACAATCAAGGATGTCGAAGTCGTTTTTGTTCAGGTTCCACATACAGACCAGTGTGATCTCAACTAAAATAATAGCATAATAACCTATAAATAATGACTCAAAATTTTCTTAGTTTGATGTGAAAAGTATATTACATCTATAAATAAGTAATGACAACTTCAAATTTTTCTCTTTGTTTTAGTGTAAAAACTTACATTAAATGATGAAAATATTAACATTTACGAACTATCCTTTAACAATAAAATGCGAAAAACCTCAAATTTTGAAGGTGAAATTTTAACATTATTCTTCCTGTTATTAAATATATTGTCCCTTTGCAGATCCAATCCGTAATATGCATGTATAAATAATCAATTGAGGTGTTATTTCTGAGGTGAAATTTGTTTTTCTTTTCAGGTTATTCACGTCATTTTTGTTTGGATAGTTTGTAAATGTACATGTTTTTATAATTTAATTTTGATTGCTCTAAAACAAAGACAAAAAAATTGGAGTCGTCATTTACAGGTTATTATGCTATTGATTAACTGGTCCGGCCCACTGGAGATCAATTTGGGCTTAATGTGGCCCCTGAACTAAAATGAGTTTGACACCCCTGTACTAAAATGTTGTGATGCCCTTAATCCATCAGATTATGAAGGGAAGCAGATCAGTGATTTTGTCACCGCCAGCACGATGCGTTTCTTTGAAACTTTGGATCTGCCGCAAACATTCTTAAGAATTCCTCCAAAAGACTGGGCTGATGATGAAGACTTTCAGAAGGATGATAAAATTGTGCATTCCAGAAAAGTTGTCATTGATGTTGCTGAAAGAGGGGTGAAGCTTATTCAGGACTTCAACTGTAGCCGAACAAAAAATGAAGATCACAAACAGTACTTGGTCCAAGTTGTCAAAGAACACAGGAACATTTTTTGGAATTTCAATAAAGCAACAGTGGTTGCTGGACTTTCTAAGTAACATTTTTATGCGAGTTGCAGTTTGATTTTGAGAATAAAATTACAAATTATTCTAATATGCCTTATTCAGTTGGCTAGTTATGTTACAGGGTGAGTCAGAAAAAACGCTCTTTTCATTTAAAGAAATTGTACCACTGAAATGGAAATGCTTATTTTTCTTTTGATTATACAGTCATATTGATGTGGTTATTGAGCATGTCTGGCAATTGAATCATTGATTTATGGCATAGCATAACAGAGGGAATGTCCATTGTTTATTGTGCACCGAAATATCTGCCAACACAGTTTATGCCACCGTGAATGAAATTGAAATTGTCAACCATTACAGCATGTTTACTCGCCATCAAAATGTTTTGTCTCAACGAAGTCGTCCGGCACGACCTTCAACCTGGCTACCATTCAGATTGATGCAAATCTGTGCTCGTTGTCGCATCTCTAACACAGCTCTTCTCGCCATTCGTGTTCGTCGTAGGGCTTGGATTTCAGCCGTGATGCGATTTCGGAGTTCCTGAAGAGTTTGTGGAACAGTCTGATACACACGGTTTTTAAGATACCCCCACAAGAAAAAATCAAGGGGGGTCAAGTCCGGGGATCTAGGTGGCCACTCTCTCTCCTGACCCAAACAGACAACTCGATGAGGAAATAATACCTGCAATCGCTGTGGTCTTGCCATGATGAAAACTCCCTGGGCACTGTCATGTAGGCCTATGTCCTGAGTGTGAAAGCAAAGCCCCGACTCCTGTAATTGTTGTCAATTTCAAGTTTGTTCACTGTGGCATACATTGTGTTGGCAGGTATTTCAGTGTCCAATAAACAATGGACCTTCTCTCTCTTATGCAATGCAATAAATCTATGACTACATCACCAGACATGCTCAATAACCACATCAATATGACTGTATGGTCAAAAGAACAATCAGTGTTTCCGTTTTAGCAGTACAATTTCTTTAAATGGAAAGAGCGTTTTTTCTGACTCACCCTGTATAGTGTATAGAGCAATCTTCACGTGTCTTGTGCAACCTCTAAATATTAATTAATTTGCATAAAATTTGGATTGAAGTAATTTGGCCAGATATGGAACCAAATGCAAGGTTCTAATCCAGACAATCTTAAAAAATTTTTTTTGAACCACCCTACTGTTGATCCACTAATTCTATCAATACATGTAAATAATTGGTGTAAAATGCAGTTTGTCATCTTTTCATGGTCATCAGACATGACCCATTAGGACGTTCAGAGGCTCCATAGTGAATATGGAAACACTGTCATCTTCTACAATCAATGACAGTGGATAAATACTTGTTTTATGTTCAGGTAATGATATCTTCACTGAAAAAGTCACTTTTTCTTCAGTTTTCTCTTTCTGATACATTTACCCCCAATTTTAATCTGAGCTTTTATGAACATCTACATGATCAGTGAATTAAATACAGGAAACTACCTGATATTCACAAAAAAAAAAAAAAAAAAAAAAAAACACTACATAATAAATGGTGATAAATCACTTAACCTCCTAAGACCCAGGAAATGTCAGCAAAGTAAAAGCTTTTTTTGTTTTTTATTAAATAAGTGCCTATATTGGAAACATCATGATGCAACAGTTTTTTTCAGATGCAGTTTTTAAAATTTTTATGGAATGTCCTTTGTGGTGGACAGTTTTCTTTTCTTTTTTTGTTTTTGTATAAAGCTGTGAAACTCTTGACCATAAATGTGGACAGAAAACCCATAGCTAGGTCTCAGGAGATTAAGAAAAATTAAATATAGAGGAAAATCTATTTTAGAACTACCACAAAAGTAGCACTGGGTCTTTATGGGTTAAAATGTTGCTGGCTGGAGAGTAACACATTTACAGATGCTGAACATCAACAGATGCAACAGATTTGCAACTTAGCAGAAAGGTGTCTTAGTAAAAACAGAGGAGGGAAAACAATGTGTTATTCATATTGTTTTACAGTCCAAATGAGCTTTTCATTTTTGCTTATTTGCAGACTTCATTTCCATAAAAGTTGAGGCATTTTCTGAAATATAATAAAAACATCATCATTTACTTGATAATTTGCTTCTTAAGAATTTTAAGTTTTTGCTGGTCAACTTTATTGTGTAATGCAAATATAAAATATAAACTTTGATGCCTGCAACACAATGAAACAAAGATTCAACAGCATTTTTTAAACAGAATTTACCTGTATCAGTGTTTCAGATTCAGGTGAAGAGTCATGATTGGACATTAAATGCGGCATCGACCATGATTAAAGTTTAGTCTCAATAAGGATGGGTCAAGACTCAACACTTTCAACTTTTTAATCAGTTAAATAAAATTATATTTGTCTCTTACAGTTCATGATAGTGTGCAAAGATTGAAGGAGTCCAAGGAAATCTCAGAGTCTAAATGCCAAGGGCAGAAATCACTGAATAATGTGTGACCTGTGAGCCATGAGGCGGCATCGCATGAAAAACTGTCACGCTACCACGATGAAAAAGCCCATCCAGACTGTGGTCAGTGAAAGGTGCAAAAGAAGCATCTGTGGTGGTCTGGGGCTGCATTAGCATCCACATGACTGATCTGCACATGTGTGAAAGAACCTTAGATGCGGAATTTTGCAGAAAAATTAGATTGAGTCAACATCTTAAACCTGCAGCACACGACTATGCCAGACCTCATTCTGCACCAGTTCCATCAGATTTTAAAGTCACAGAGTGTTGATGCTGGACTGTGCTGTCTACAGTCCACATCTATCTACTATTGAAATGAATGGACATCATGACTGGCCACTATGGACTGGAAATCAGTTGGCAACCAAATGTTTAAAAGCGTAATAAAAACAACAGGAATGTAACAGTGTGTAAACATCCTCTGCAGATATCAAAATCTAAATGTGTTTATATCAACAAAACACAGTTGGTCACTGGATTTTGTTTTTAATCTTTTCTTATGCCTTTAACCCATAAAGACCCAAACAGCCACCGATGACCCAAACCATCTACTTATGTAAACTGTTTAATACCCATTGATCCACTAATCCTATCAATACATGTAAATAATTGGCGTAAAATGCAGTTTGTCATCTTCTCATGGTCACCAGATATGACCCATTTGGACGTTCAGAGGCTCCGTAGTTACCGCGGAAACACCGTCATTTTCTACAACATTGATTCACCAGTAAAACCCATGGAGTTTGATCAATGACAGTGGATGGACACACTTGTTTTTATGTTCAGTTAATGATATATTTGACTGAAATAGTAACTTTTTCTTCAGTTTTCTCTGTTTTTAATATAACAACCCTCAACTTTAATCTGTGCGTTTATGAACATCTACATGACCTGCAAATTAAATATAGGAAAATACAGTCTACTCTCGTTAAACCGCCATTTTCGCCAAACATTTTCGCTCACCGCCGACCAAAACCATTGCACAAAAATCCCCAATGCATTATTCCATTAGCTACCGCCATTTCCGCCTATCGCCATCCGCCAGCCCAGTTCCATGCACAAACAACACTTATACCATTGATTTCCCGACCGTTATACCGCCAGCATGATTGCCATCGAGTACACATAAATTTTAACAACGCACTGAAACAAACGCGCCAGACGCTGATTGCGACAAGCTACGAGTAGGTCTACGGAACGGCAAACGTTCATTTATCGCAGAACACTCAGTAGGTCAGGATGTCGGGAAGAGGACGTGGGATTAAGCCAAAGCCTCAAGATGATGGGGTGTCATTTCCCGACACGGTATAATAATGCTTAAAATGTTTCCCCACTTTAAATGATCCCTTACAACATAACAGAATCAAGATTTATTTAGAAACACAATTAGAACGGGTTAACGGAGGCAGCATAGACATCATATAGTAAAGACATGCACATTATGGACGCAACCCGTTGTAACGCCATTTTCGCTATACCGCCAATTTGGCCGTGAACGGAAGTTGGCGGTATAACGAGAGTAGACTGTACCTGATGTTCACTCAAAAAATGCAAAATACAGAGGATAATATTATACGGCTAAAATTTGCTTAGAGGTCTTATTTATGTCTTTGTGCATAAGAAATCAATATAAGTGAATTTTCCAAAGAAACTTTGTGTTGGTAAATGCAAGTTATGCAAATTTACAGGATTTCAGTTCTTTTGCAACATGTTGATGGTCATATGAACTATGTTTTCAGGTCAAAAATGTCCAATTTCATCACAATCAACGCTATATTTTCATGTCACAAATGGCCAAGTTATATTTGAACTGAATTTACCTGAAAACAAATATTCTATTCTTTTAGATTCCCCAATTTTTCTTACAAGATTACATTCTACATTTCACGTTTTATTTTTACAGGTTGCAATATGGAGTATGGTGCTGATCCATCCTGCTTATGTTACGCCAATACATACATTAAGAATGTCACACGTCACTTTTTAAATCAACAGTTTTCTAATAATAAGCATTTTTATAAAGAACTAACAATTCTATATTGTTATTTACTCTGTAGTATGATGATAAACTATACAATAAATAATTATGATCCTAGTTTTTGCACAGGGATCATTTGTGGAAACGGTGACATGGCTGCCGAGCATCAGTATGATGGGATCCGGAAAAACCATGTCACATCCGTCCACTGCCACATTTTGTGTTTTTGTGTCAGCTGTTATTGTTTTACATCCACAATACTAACATTTATGAATAAGAGGAGAATTAGCAATAGTAAGTATATAAGTTTATGACTAATAAAGTACTGGTACTGACCAGATCATCATGGGTAATGTCACGTCCGTCCACCAGCAAAAGTTTTCACATACACATGCTATTCAAAATCCAATGTTTCTGAAAATATAGCTTCCACTGTCAAATAATATCAGTCGTCTGTGCACAAATGGATTAGCATTATTTCAACACAGTTCTATGCATTTCTTACAACTTTTTTTTTTTTTGACAAAAATGGCCGCTCATTTGACCTCCTAAGTAAATTTTAGCTGTATAATAAATAAATCACTTAAGAAAAGTTAAATATAGAGAAAAAAAAAGATTTTGGAACTGCCACAAAACTAGCACTGGGTCTTTATGGGTTAAGTCAGGTAAATGAAGGTTTCTAAATGCGATTTATGCAAGTCTACTGTTCACACCTAAGTCAAAGGAAAGAGCGCAAGAGGGAATTCTCAATCATTTGCTGACATCAAACAACACTCTCCCAGTCTTGCTGAAGAAAGCAGGGAAGGGAAAAGGTCAGGCCCTTCGCTCATTATGCCCCAGAAATCTGTTTAACCATCACTGTCTAGGTGCAGTGGACATTAGCTTGTTGTCTATCAAATTCAATTTTGGGAGAGTCAGAAGCTGCCTCGGCATTCGGGTCGAAGCAATTTCCTGAGCAATAAATCTCGTATAACCAACCGCCGACTGTTTAAAAGCTCTCCATGAGCTAATAACAGTGCAGTTTTCCTTTGCATACCCTTGTTTGAGTTCCATCTTGGAGCTCTCCACCACCTCATTGCACACACCAACATCAATCAATCTTATTTGATGTCTTGTTACTGTTTGCCCATTAAAGACAGACAGTGTTCAATGAAATCTATCAGTGAAAGAGGTCATGTCTGCAAAAGACGGCATATGCTCGTGGGCCCACGCTGGATCTCCCCATAGTGTCAGCACTTTCACAAAGAGGACAGCGAAGCTTGTCAGATTTGCCCTTTAGGCTAATCTTTGTAGCCAACTATTCTATCAGGAAATCATTATGACAGACAGAATAAAATGTCAAATTAAAGCAAGAGGCAAAAGACCAAAATTGCCCAAATGCAAATGACTGTAGTGAGGTGAAACTGAGGCTTTGTCACTTTGATGATGTTTTTTTTTTTTGGTCAGTTCAAAGTATGGATTAAATAATGAAGTTGGGGGAACTTTAAATGTAATTTCATCTTCTAACATACATAACGCAGGTGACGATACACAGATAAGTAATATTATTCTGGGTGTAATTTAAATTTTTAGACATACAAGTGTAAATGAAGATGGATTCTGGGCCGTGATTGGTCATTACAGCTGTTAATGTACCATTTTTTTAATCTACCACCAAATGACAAACTTTTCAGAAAGATGACAATTTGAACACAGACATAAAGTGGCTGAAATAAATTTTGGATAATATTTATTGGAACTCTACTGTGAGTTTGTATTTTTGCCAAGATCTCATTGGTCAACATAGAGGTGGGTGAGATATGTGATCTGAACCGCATCCAGCCAGCAGGGGGAGATAAAGATGCTTTGGCTTCACGTTTGAAGACCTATTAAAGCAGTGTTTTTCAACCTTGAGGTTGGGACCCCACGTGGGGTCGCCTGGAATTCAAATGGGGTCACCTGAAATTTCAAGTAATTGATAAAAAAAAAAAAAAAAAAAAAAACAACTTACAAATAAAAAATATATGGTGAGTTGAGAGAGACGACAATCCATAAAAGACATGACAAACTCTGAAGCTGAAACTCAAGCATTGTGGTACTGTTTATCTTTCAAATGTTCATTGGGGTTGGTTTCAGATGCTGCAGCTCTTTCATAATTCATAGTTTGAGTTACTGTTTGTTCAGTATTAATTGTCAGCCTTGTAAAGCTGGACTGACTGTACATATCCTGACCAAGAAAAATAAAATCCTCACTTTTTGCAGTAATCTACACCCGGCTTTTCTGCCTCCGTCCATAATAATATACATTATATAGACTAAATGTTGTCTAATATTAACATTTATTTGCAACATAGTATAGTAAACTATTACACGATCAAAAATAAATTAATTTTAGCCAAAAAAAAACCCATCTCTGTTTTGAATGTCTGGGGTTGCCAGAAGTTTGTGATGTTAAAATGGGGTCATGAGCCAAAAAAGGTTGGGAACCACTGTACTAAAGTATAATAATAAAACTTTTCCATCTTTATATCCAATCTGTGGTTGTGCATAGACTTGAAATTATTTAAATGATAAGAACTATGAAAAAAGTTGCCAGTGCATGAGTGTTAGGGTGTCATTATATACTAATAATATTCTGATATTTACAGCATACTATTATTTAACTACTAGTGTAAGACAGTCTAATTTTAAATATGATATAATGTAAAAAAAAAAAAAAATAATAATAATAATCATCATCATAACTTTTCAGAGTTGACTTGAACTAGATTTCAGTCTTTAAATTGTTGATTTCTCAAGCTGATTCCCCAGAGAAACCTGTTCAGAACTTGAATTAACATCTGTCCTTAAAAGTCCAAACAAAACTGACCATTTTTAACTTTGTCTGGCGTTAGATGATGTGTCTCGAGATCACTTTAATCAAATCTGATTTCCCCTCTTAATGTGCAAAAAAATTGATCTAAAACCTTAACCATAGTAATTTCACTTCACATCAGAGTTTCTTGGCACTTTTAACTCTCTGTGCTGCTTGAGGGTTATCAATGGCATAAAAGCTTTTAAGGTGGATTGTTTTTGGCTTATTACTCACTGCATGAACTGAAGCAATCAATACATCTTAAATATAGAGAATGACTTTGACCCTTCTGTTTATTTTTATTGGCTTGTATGACACTTCAACAATAATGTAAATTTCAAGTGCTTAAAACATCCTGATGAATTTCTATTGGCTTAAGTAAACTGTGGATACTGAATTTCCTCACACTGAAAATAGTCTGAGCATTGTTCCGTTGTATCTGTGAGCTTTTCGAACATTTCAGATGTCTTTAAAACACTTAAATGTGCATCCTCAACCACCTTCCCCACGCTGTCCTTTGTGACAGAACAAAAATGCATCCTGAGTGTGTACAGAGTTTTCATTTCAGCTGTCTGTATGTGATTGGATTTGCCAGGATGGATGTTAAAGCCAGGTCTGAGCAGGGCCTCCAACAGTGGTTTGGAGTGTTTCACCACCACAAAGATGGACTGAATATGTAATCAGATCCACGGGGGATTGTCTCGTTTGTCTCATCTCTTTGTTTACCTTGTAACATTTCTTCCTTGTGTCTTACAGGCTCTAAAATGATGAGAAAGCCACACAAGAAAAGGTTATGAAGGTACAATGAAGGACACATATTTCACGTGTCAACAAGTGTTACCAGCTCAATATTGGTGACTGATGACAGCTTGTTAACTGGTAGAGGCATAAATTATTGGTGGCATCTTTCGTCTGACTTTCTTTTTTTATTAGGAGTCAATAGATAATTGAAAGAAGTGCCCGAATAATAGAGACACACTTTTAGAAAATCCTCCCGGACATTGTCTCTTGGAATTAATATTTTATAAGACAATATTTGATAAACCAATCTGCAGAAAATAAACAGAGCATGTTATGTAAACAGGAGCTCAATTTATGACAGTTCTAGTGTTTGAATGATTTACTACAGTAGAAAAAGACTATTCAAGACACTGGGACTGAATGTTTCTCAGCAATTCCTTTCAACATAAGCACAAAAGTCCCACTGCTCACATTGGCAGTATTTGTAAACTAAGCACTAAAAACTTTTTTTGTAATTGCAACCTTGCGTTAGGTTTAAAGCAGCCAAAGTGAAACACTTGCTCAGTTGCATATTTACATATTCATTTCCCAAAAAAATGAAATGAATGTACCTTAGTAGCTGACAGAAGGAGCCAAACACAATGGACCTACACCAGTGGTTCCCAACCTTTTTTGTCTCGTGACCCCATTTTAACATCACAAATTTCTGGTGACCCCAGACATTCAAAACAGAGACTTTTTTTTTTGGCTAAAATTAATTTGTTTTTGATCGTGTAATAGTTTGGTATACTGTGTTGCAAATAAACATTAATTTTAGACGACATTTAGACTATATGTACATTTAGACCAATACAGATGAGCTGAGCGCAAATGGAAAAAAGATAAACTGGAAGTGTCTTTTCAAATTCTAAGAGAAAGCTGGCGCCATTATCAATCAACTGTAAAATTATCAAGAACGAGGTATTTCTCTGAGATTGTTACAAATAATCGTCATAACCCTCGTGTGCTTTTTAAGACTATTGACTCGGCTTTAAATGTCCTTAAGCCTGTGTGCTTAGAGCATTCTTCTGAAACATGTGAGAAGTTTCTTTCATTCTTTGTAAGCAAAGTTGAAACTATAAGGACACAAATAACGCCCCCCTCCCCTTTTTTTAAGCTGTTTTTAACAGATTTTAATTTGTCTTGTTTTTATGATGGTTGTATTTTGTTGTTCTTAGCCCGCTTAACACCCTGTGTTATCACTAGTTTTATTTACTTATTTAATCCCTTGTTTTATGTTTGGTGTACGGCACTTTGGGCAGCTGTAAAGTTCTTAAAGTGCTTTATAAATAAAGTTGGTATGGTATGGTATGGTATATAATGTAAATTTTTATTAGTAAGTTTTAATTTTTCTTTTTTTTTTTTTTATAAAATGATTAGAAATTTCAGGTGACCTCAGATATTCAAAACAGAGACATTTTATTTGCTAAAATTAATTTGTTTTTGATCGTGTAATAGTTTGCTACAATATGTTGCAAATAAACGTTAATTTTAGGCAACATTTAGGCTATCAAATGTAAATTTTTATTAGTAAGTTTTAATTTTTTATCAATTACTAGAAATTTAAGGCGACCCAATTTGAATTCCATGCGACCCCACGTGGGGTCCCAACCCCAAGGCTGAAAAACACTGACCTACACTGAACTGCTTTTCCAAACTTAGTGAATGTTACTGGCTTGAGCATTCTCTTCAGATAAAAACATGGGAAAAAGTACCAATGTTTGGGACAGGACAAGTCCGTCATTAACATCCACGCTTTCCTGTGAATGGGCCTCATTTCAGGGGTTCACTAAGCGCAGGCACGTTTAGCCACTGAATTAAACACCAGACTCAGAGGTGAACGACTGACGAGTATCCGTGGTTTATGTGCAAATGACACGGTTTGCTTGTTGTAGTCACTTAGTGCGTCTAATCAATGGAGCTGTAATCATAGTCCAGGGAAAATAAAAAATAAAAAAAATTTGCTACTATTTACTGGGTAGCATGTAAATGGCCACTTAACCACAACTGCAAGAAGTGTGAGTACTAGGACAGACGCTGCGAGTGGATGTTCAGCACCATGGAGAGCACCACAGAGAAGGACCATGTGACTATTTCAGCACCATGGACAGAAAATGGCACTGTGTGTTTTTTCCAAATTACTCTTGAGAGTGTGTTTGGGTTTTTTTATTTATTTGTTTTTTTAGCATGCAATATGTTCACACCAGAATGGTGATAAATAATAAGTATGATCAAATATGTCACTATGCAAATATAATTCACAGGATTTTTGTGCACACAGCAGGAAAAAGAGAATATAAAATCATGCAGATTAACTTGATGCAAATCTAAGATGGATTAATTTCTTGTAAGCAGATTTCAGATGTTTTTATTAGAAATACTGTATTTCATTAGGCACCTGCAGGACTTTACTCACTGAATCATTGTCAACATTTTTCTCTTTTTTCTCCTGTTTTTTTTCCTGCCAGTTGTCATGCCCCACCTGCATCTCCCCCACCCCCAGCCTCTGATAATTTATTTTAGGGTGGATAGCACTTCACGAGATAAATTGAGGACCAGAGGCCACATTTACAAAATTAGGAGGGCAGGCACAAGTAGTGCTTATGCAACCTGATGTTTTTATAGCAATTTAAAGGCAATAGTGAATGTAAAAACAGGATCCTCATCTATCTGCAGAGTGATATTTTATAGTTTTTTTTTATAGTTTAATTCTTATTGGCCTGAAGCTTTAATGTTCAACTGCGCTTTTATATGTTCACGGCCATTAGGTTATAACACTAAAATTGGTGTAAGGAAAGGAAAGATGAAAAAAATATTCGACTTTAATTAAATATTGATAGTTGAGACAGGTAAAACAGGAAAGAAGGAACAAGAACATTCAACACATTCTGGTCAGAAGCATCAGGATATACACACAGAGAAGTCCTCAAAGTAAAATGAAATGATACACAAGTAAACATCCCAAAATCATGAGAACAAGCAATTAAAAAAAAAAAAAACGTGATGTCTAGATATTAAAAGATAGTTTGGGGTAAGATAACCCTGTCATCTGTCCAGGGTTTGCACTAAATTCATACACACACACATTACTCTGAGTCCCAGCTGGATGTTTCATTTGTCTGCAAAAGGTGAGGTGTCAAAGATTTTCATTTCCTGCCTTGCGGTGCGTTTTTATACATCAGCTTGTGGCTTTTGTGCATCGGTTTATGGCAGGAGCGGATCTACAGGGAGGGCTTTTGTCTTTTTAAAAATGTACTTGTAAAAACAAAGAAGCAACCAGACTCCAAAAGCAAAAGTGATTGAAATAGTTCTTCTGCATCACAACGTCTTAAAGACAATTATTGTCATTTTTACAGATAATTTTACACAGTGGCAGAGTTTAATTTTTATACTTTTATATGTCAGTAATCAAATATCATTGTAACTCCTTATGGACAGTAACAGCTCATGTGATTTGGCAGGATTTCTGCTCATGTTCCAAACTAAACTAAATGAAAACTAGATTAGATTTTCAGTCTAACCTTGACCAGAACTGATCTCTAACATCCACCAGATCATCCTAGGTTTAGGGTTAATGATTAAACTGATGAAGCTCAGGTTGTATTTCAAACATGTTGAACATAGACACTACCATAGGTTGTGTTTTAGCCACATTTTAAACAAGGACAGCATAAACTCTTATAAAAAGTAAGTCTAATTCACATGTATTAACCTCAGCCATTCTCTATTATAACCTTAACCCTGAATTAACACTAATTTCACCATATACACCTGTGTGAAGGCCAAACTCATTTGTCAGTTCAGGTAACATTCATATCTTCACTTCCTCTGTCTGAGCCTTGGGAACACTGAATGCTTAAAGACCTTGCTAATGTTGATCTAAAAACATTCACTCAGATCATCGTTCATATTCATATTCATATTCATATTTTGTAAGCAAATAAGAAGACAGACTGATAAAAGCCTGTTATACTGTTTAATTAACTCTGAATAAAAAAGAAGTCTATCTTTAAATGTGCACCTTTTGTTACTGAACATTACATTAACACAAACTAGGCATAAAAATTGGGAAAAAGTTAATCCTATAAAAAAAAGAAAAAGATCTTAATCTAAACAACAACAATACAGGGAGAACAAACACATCCATGAGTCTAACTTCAATCAATGTTACAATAGCAATGCTCATTGATGCTAATTTAGCACTTTTGTTGCTGGATAGAGCAACTTTTCAGACTACCCTAATGGCTATATTTTTCAAAAAACACCTGATAACAAATTTAACAACTTTTTAAATGTGCTTGGAAACTTGAAACTAGATGGTACTGCAGCCAGTTCCCAAGCCTGAACACAGGAGGGTTGGAATTGGGACATAAAAAAAAAAGTATAATTCATTAGTACTTCTAAACATTTTGGGTGCTTTTATACTCACTTTTCTGTCTCTAACACAATGTTATCCCTCTTTCCTACACTGTTCATTATAATTACACGCACATTTCTAATTATGCAAATTAGGTGATGACATCATTCAGCAACTTCTAGCGACCTTTCGGACAAACCATAGATACTTGAGGAGGTATCAACAGTGGAACTGTTCGATCTTTTACTTAAAGTCTTTTCTCAGTGGGTCGATAAACTCCATTCATCCTCACATAAAGCCAGTCTGTTTTTGTAGACCTTGACATAACCATTTTGGTCATAACTTTTTATTAACATAAAACAATTTGCAATATAATCATGTGCAAACCTTAACCAATTAATACTTGGTGGTTTACCTTGGTCCTCCAGCTTTTGTCTGTTTGTGTGCACTATGTGTTGTTGTTTGTTTTTCTTTTTGTACGTCTTTGTTCAGTTATGGTATTATGTTATTTGCAAGGTTTTTTTTCTTTTCTTTTTCACCTGTCAGTGGGACTCGAGATAGAAATTAACTGTATGGCTATAATCTCTTGTATTTACGTGTAAATACAAGAGATTATAGCAGCCATCACACAGCTGTGTAAATATGTAAATGATATTTAATATTAATTCAAATTCTTTATTTATATACATATGTATAGAAATGCTTATTTTTCTCTATATTTTTAATTTTCACTTGTGTGGTTTTTCTACCTGTCTTTCTCTCTGCGATTGCTTGTTGTATGTTGCTGCTGTTAACTGTGAAATTTCCCCATGGTGGGATAAGTAAAGTCTTGTCTCACCTTATTTCTATCTTAAATCAATCAATCAATCAATCAACATATCCACATATACATATATATAACCGAAGCCTAAAATGCAAATAAAATAAGACATAAAAAAGTGAAAGTTTTCTGCTTCTTTAGTGTTTTATTGGAAGAAAAAAAATGCACTAGTTGTAAACAGCCACCAGACTTTATTACAGTTCCCACTAACCACCCCCCTATCTCACACCATGTGCATGTGCACCTACGGTGTAAATATGTAAATAATATTTAAATCTAAATTTATATAAATATTTACATGAATACCAGATTTCTTTTTTTTCTCTTATACTTCATGTTTCATTTGTTTGTTGTTTTTTACTTATCTTTTTTTTTTTTATGTTTACTTGTATTTTGCTGCTGTTAACTGTAATATGTCCCCATGGTGGGATAAATCAAATCATATCTCATTTTATCTTCTCTTAAATACTGAGGCAGAGGAACCCCCTGCATCCCCTGACATGACTTTTTTTTTCTCTTATCCAGCTCTTTCATAATCATTATCAATCAACATATCCACATATATATATATATATATATATATATATATATATATATATATATATATATATATATATATATATATATATATATATATATATATATATGTATGTATGTATGTATGTATGTATGTATACACCTGAAGCCTGAAATGCAAATAAAATAAGACATAAAAAAGTGAAAGTTTTCTGCTTCTTTAGTGTTTTATTTGAGGAAATAAATGCACTAGTTGTAAACAGCCATCAGACTTTAGAACAGTTCCCACTAACCACCCCCCTATATCACACCATGTGCATGTGCACCTACAGTGTAAATATGTAAATAATATTTAAATCTAAATTTATTTAAATATTTACATAAATACCAGATTTCTTTTTTTTTTTTTTCCTCTTATATTTCATGTTTCACTTGTTTGGTGTTTTTCTACTGGTCTTTTCTATGTTTACTTGTTGTATGTTGCTGCTGTTAACTGTAATATCTCCCCATGGTGGGATAAATAAAGTCATATCTCATCTTATCTTAAATACTGAGGCAGAGGAATCCCCTGCATCCCCTGACATGACTTTTTTTTCTCTTTATCCAGCTCTTTCATAATCATAATCAATCAATATATACAGCTGAAGCCTGAAAGGCAAATAAAACAAGACATAAAAAAAGTGAAAGTTTTCTGCTTCTTTAGTGTTTTATTGGAAGAAAAAAAAATGCACTAGTTGTAAACAGCCACCAGACTTTATAACAGTTCCCATTAACCACCCCCCTATATCACACCATGTGCATGTGCACCTATGGTGTAAATATGTAAATAATATTTAAATCTAAATTTGTTTAAATATTTACATAAATACCAGATTTCTTTTTTTTTCTCTCTTATATTTCATGTTTCATTTGTTTGTTGTTTTTCTATTGGTCTTTTTCTATGTTTACTTGTTGTATGTTGCTGTTGTTAACTTAATATCTCCCCATGGTGGGATAAATAAAGACATATCTCACCTTATCTCATCTTAAATACTGAGGCAGAGGAATCCCCTGCATCCCCTGACTTATTTTTTATCCTCTTTATCAAGCTCTTTCATAACCTTCCTAAAGCATCTGTTTTATATTTGAAGTATGTAAATGATATTTAATATTTAATGCAAATTCTTTATTTATATACATATGTATAGAAATACTTAATTTTTCTCTATATTTTTAATTTTCACTTGTGTGGTTTTTCTACCTGTTTTTCTCTCTGCAATTGCTTGTTGTATGTTGCTGCTGTTAACTGTGACATTTCCCCACGGTGGGATTAATAAAGTCTTGTCTCACCTTATTTTTATCTTAAATCAATTAATCAATTAACATATCCACATATACATATATATATATATATATATATATATATATATATATATACACACACACACACACACACACACACATATATATATATATATATATATATATATATATATATATATATATATATATAAAACCAAAGTCTGAAATACAAATAAAACAAGACATAAAAAAGTGAAAGTTTTCTGCTTCTTTAGTGTTTTATTGGAGGAAATAAATGCACTAGCTGTAAACAGCCATCAGACTTTAGAACAGTTCCCACTAACCACCCCCCTATATCACACCATGTGCATGTGCAACTACGGTGTAAATATGTAAATAATATTTAAATCTAAAATTATTTAAATATTTATACAAATACTATATTTCTTTTTTTCTCTTATATTTCATGTTTCACTTGTTTGTTGTTTTTCTACTGGTCTTTTTCTATGTTTACTTGTATGTTGCTGCTGTTAACTGTAATATCTCCCCGTGGTGGGATAAATAAAATCATATCTCATCTTATCTTATCTTAAATACTGAGGCAGAGGAACCCCCTGGCATGACTTTTTTTTTCTCTTTGTCCAGCTCGTTCATAATCATAATCATAATCATAATCATAATCAATCAATCAACATATATATATATATATATATATATATATATATATATATATATATATGTATATATATACAGCTGAAGCCTGAAATTCAAATAAAACAAGACATAAAAAATAAAAAAGTGAAAGTTTTCTGCTTCTTTAGTGTTTTATTGGAGGAAATAAATGCACTAGTTGTAAACAGCCATCAGACTTTAGAACAGTTCCCACTAACCACTTGTTTGTTGTTTTTCTACTGGTCTTTTTCTATGTTTACTTGTTGTATGTTGCTGCTGTTAACTGTAATATCTCCTCATGGTGACATAAATAAATTCATATCTCATCTTATCTTATCTTAAACACTGATTCAGAGGAATCCCCTCCATCCCCTGACTTCATTTTTTCCCTCTTTATCCAGCTCTTTCATAATCTTCCTAAAGCATCTTTTTTTTTTTTTTAATATTTGAAGTATAAAGCCGTGCGTGGATTTGTCTCTGTGGATAGTCTTCTATTCTGGGTAAATAATAAACAGTGGGACAGAACCACGTGACCGTCAGTCGCACATAATGTCTATAACATGCTGACTCCACGTCACATTTTTCTCGCCTATGACACGTGTTTAAGTGATTTGTTGTTGTCCCGGAGCGTGGCCGTCCATCTGCGTGTGTGTGAGCAGACTAAAGGATGTCATTGTCAGTACACCTGTGCTGCCGCCTCCTGGACGGACGCGACTCCTTTGCAGCGACTGTACTATAAGTGAACGGACAGCTTATGAGCCCCAGTCAAAGCGAGCGGAGCACACACACGGAGCGGGATGGAGAGGACGCTGCTGCCGCTGCACCTCCGCGTCCTTCTGCTGGGGCTGCTGCTGGGGGGGACGCTCACGGTCCGACCGGCCACCACGTCTGCGGAAGAGGACCGGGACAAAGACGGAGACGCGGAGACACCGTGCGAGCTTAAAACCGTCACCGTGTCTACACTACCCGTACTCCGGGAGAACGAGTTCAGCTTCACCGGCGGAGCCTCCGGGAGCGTGGTCGGTGGAGGAGGAGGAGGGGGAGGAGGAGGAGGAGGGGGAGGAGGGGGAGGAGGGGGGAGCGCAGCCTCTGCTTTTGCCTCTGCCGCCGGAGCAGGTGTCTCTGCTGGTGCTGCCAGTGGAGGAGGAGGAGGACCTGGAGGAGGTACTGGAGGAGGAGGAGCAGGAGGAGGAGGAGGGGGGGGGGAATCCCGACTCCTGTTATTCGTTAGAACAGACCTACCTGGACGAATTTCTGTAATGGATGATCTTGACAACACAGCTCTTCCCTACTTCACACTAGGTAAGAGGAACTGCTGTGGTACTACCCCCCCCCCCACCATCCCACATCCCACATCCCTTTGACAGCCACATCCAGACACCCATCAGGGACCACCAAACACTAATAGTCCTGTTACCCTCAGATCCAAATCATGCATCAGGGTTTTTTAATCACTTTTCCTGGCTCTTTTCCTTGTTTTTTTTTTTTTTTTTTTTTTTTTTTTTTTTTTTTTTTTTTAATCGTACCGTAACTGATTTCCACTAGCAAACAACATGTGCGATAACTAACCCAGGTGAAATACTAAAGCAGCTTTTACTTTTCTTGTCTTTACTTAAATCATTGCTGCCTCTATAGGTAGCAAGGTTCTAATAGTTTTGGATTTTTCATTATAGTTTAGTTTTATTTAGTTTTGACTTTTTTTTCTGTAATTCAGCTAGTTTTAATTAGTTTTTTGAGCAGGTTTGCTAGTTTTTTTATTAGTTTTTGTTATTTTCTAAATGCTTAGTTTTAGTCTTTTTTTTTTTTTTTTTTTTATCTTTCTCTTCTTCTCTGTTGTATTCAAATAAATCCCAGACAGGATTCTGCCACTTTCTCCCAACTTTAGTCTCCATGTTTCCAGGTAGAGTGGGGATGAGAAGACGACTCTTTTTTTTTTTTTTTTTTTTTTTTTAAATTTGTCTTGTCCAGCATCCTAACAGCAGAATGGTAGTCTGGCTGTGTTTTGGTGCTGAACAAATTTGCTTTGCCAAGGGTAACTTTCATAAAGTATATGAAGCTCCACTTGATATTCTACTGTGTTTATTATGAGTTTTGTTGAACCACATTTCCATGCCGGACCTGATGGGGGGGGGGGTTGAAGGGGAAAGTATCAACTATACAAACAGTAACAACCATGGTGATAATTATCATAATTATAATGGTAACAGTAACTACAACCAGAATTGAGTAAACTGGGCAGAAAAGAGAGAGGTATTATTTGTGTGAACGTGGTATATGATATTCTGTTCATGCTTTCTTTTCTTATATTCATCATTTAATAGGTCTTACGTATTTTATTGTATTTTTTTGTAGTTGTTTTTTTTTTTTTCTCTCTCTTTTCTTGTCTTTACTTAAATCACTGCTGCCTCTTATAGGTAGCAACTAAGTTTCAGTCTGTTCCCTTCCCTCTTCCTGCTTCTTCTTTTCAGTCTGTCTTCCTATTTTGTGGTTAAATATGATTATGATTTTAAATTTCATGCATACCCTAAGTTTGGGACCCCAATCAAGGAATGCAATTTGGTCCTGCAAATATGCATGAAATTGATATTTTATTCTCACTTGAGCACATAATTCACAGTGCACATGCATCACTGGTGGTGTAAGTTTCACTAGGCTGAAATAGACTCCACTGTTCACCACTGTTAACATTTGGCAGTTGCAGCTTTTCTAACCACCATCACGGCCACCTCCTCCCCTTCTTCTCTTTGTGTTTGCTCGTCACACATGTCTGGATAAATGAGCGATTCAAAAGAGCAAAACCCTGGTCTGACAGGTCGTCTGGAAGCCACTCGCTTTGGAATGGTTTCTGGGCACGGTGTCACTGATTGGGTAAACACATGGCATAATAGCAGGAGGTATCTCTGGCTTATGAAAGAAAAAAGAAAGAAAGATTTGCTTTGTAAGAGGAGCTAGCTGTTGATTGGGGATGTGCTTACCCAGCTTTTTCCATATTTTTTCACTTATGTCTGGCGCCTGTGAATGATTGATGTTCTCATACTTGTCCCTTTTGCTGCTTTTTTTTTTTTTATTGCTAGAAGAGCATGGCGGCAGCAGAATGTACAGCACACACACAAGCGACGTTTCTTACTGTACATGTAATAACCCACACAAATGAAAGAGAAAGAGGGAGAAAGTTGGAAATTTGCTTTATGTTTTCTACAATTAGTCCAGGCCAAGCATGATAGAAAACCTGATGTGAGGAGATGAAGAGGATGCAGTACCCAGTGGAACAGCAGTGATGTGGGCGCCTAAGTGAATCCATGAGAATGTCTCATTACTACAGTTTTCAGACACTGGCTTTGCTATCGCCTCTTTTTTTTTTTTCCACTTTACTTTCCCCCGGTCTCAATTTCCTTCTCCGTATGAGGAGTGGTGCTGACTGAACTGGCTGCGCAAAAGCAAAGGCAGGCAGGCAGGCTGAGGGCTGGAGCATTAAGCTAGTAAATCACTTTCTATTCTCATTAAGGACAGCCGTTGACTGGTGAGAAAGGCCCCTCTGTCCTCCCAGTCAGCCAGCTAGCAAATTTGCTGCTTCGCCCTTCCAGCGCATGACTGCATGCTGGTGATGCAGGAGGAGAGGGAGGCTTTTAGGAGTTTCTGTGGATCTGATACACACAAGGAAAGCATATGTACAATCAGGGTTTTTTTTTTTTTTTTTTTTTATATACCGACATGTTGTGCTCATGAAACAGCACCAGGCTCATTTAGCTAAAGAAAATGAACACACAAATACAGTTTATGTACTAGTAAAAAAAAAGGGCATTTAATTATTATTATTATTATTTTTTTAATATTTAAATGTTTAATACCTGTTGAAGCATTAATCCTATCAATGCATGTAAATAATTGGTTTGTCATCTTTTCATGGTCATCAAATATGACCCATTTGGACTTTCAGAGGCTCCGTAGTGAACATGGAAACATCGTTATCTTCTACAACATTAATTCACCAATAAAACCCATGGAGTTTGATCAGTGCCAGTAGATGGATATATTTGTTTTTATATATATTACATGATAAAGAAAATGTATGAAAACCAATTTAAAAAATGTACAAAGTAATAAATAACATGAAAAAAATAAGCAAAGAAATTAACTAACATGAAACTAAAAATAAAATAAGGAACAAAACAAATAAAAAGAGCAAGAGTGATAAATAAAATGAACAGAAATTAATAATAAATCAATGATAAATAACATGAACACAATAAGCCACAAACTGAACACAAATTTAAAAGGGTAATAAAATAGGCAGTAAATTGAACACATTCATAAATAAAATTAATAAAAATCAACAAAATGAGACACTTGTTTTATGTTGAGTTAATGACATATTTTGTTTACAAAGTCACTTTTTCTTCCGTTTTCTCAGTTTTGATATAATAACCTTCGAATTTACTCTGAGCTTTAATGAACATCTCCAGTGAATTAAATATAAGAATTTACATGATTTTCAGTGAAAAATGCAAAATGCTGAGGATAATATGATAAATGTTGATAAACCACTTGGAAAAAGTGAAAAAAAAATCATTTGGAAGTTGTGATAATAATAGTTGTGGGTCTTTTAAGGGTTAAGGTTGAATAAAGTGTTCACAGAGACCTTCTTATTTACATGCTTTGCACAAATGATGTGTGGCAAAAATTACATAGCATCATTTTTATGATTCTGGCAGTTTCACTTTATGTCATTTTGTTGTGTTTACTGCCTGACTGCACATTTATACAGATTTGCAATGTACTCTACCATCACAAATACATAGAATATTCAATTACATACTACATTTTGCACAAGTACATTTTCATTCTATATGTACATAGAAGGTTTGGATCTGTACTGTATTTTCACTCGGCCACACACATCCATAAGATCTATGAAGTTGTCTGTAGGCGTGTTGGAAACTGACAGATTAATTGACACTGATAGGACATTTTATTGGTATTGGCAGAACTTGATAGTGGCTGATGGAGAATTTAGGCTTCAGTGACAGTGGAATCAGTGACTCTATGGGAAAACATTAGCTCAAAAAGTAATAATTGCAACTAGAATAACCTCAATGTTATGGTTAGTTTGATAATCAGTCACAGCTTTTATGGTCAGGAGTTTTATGTTCATTCATCCAGATTTACATACTTATTTGACTGAGAGGTTTTGGTTTCAACGGTTATCCAATTTCCTATATCAATTTCTAATATTTATATGTTATGAATGAACATGAATAATTCATTATTCCATTTTTCAAGACATTTAAACATCTGTTTTTTGTAAGTGTAATTTTTATTGAGGTGGCAGTGGGAGGAGATTTATGGTTCACTTGATAGAAACATGGAACTGTTTATTGTTTATAGCGCTGTTTCTGCTGCAAATGTTAGGGAACATCTGTTAAAAAATACAAATGAAACAAGAGGTGCCAGGGACAACAAACCCCGACCCTGGCATGTATTTTGCCCATTATGAGTAAATAGGAAGATAAAAAAAAAAAAAAGAAAAAAAATCATAAAAAATTTGAACTTTGTCCTACCTTTCCCAAAATGTAACTAGAAGCACTCGGAGAGCGCACACCTCCGCCAAGACTGATCAGTGCCCCCCCCCCCGATCACCACCAAAATTTAATCATTTCTTCCTTATCCCATTTCCAACAAACCCTGAAAATTTCATCCAAATCTGTCCATAACTTTTTCAGTTATGTTGCACACTAACGGACAGACAAACAGACAGACAGACAAACAAACCCTGGCAAAAACATAACCTCCTTGGCGGAGGTAATGACATCTATTCTGGGTCACTGACAATCTATAAACCCAATTTGGTTTGAATTGAACCAATGGTTTTGCTGCTTAAGTGTTAACAACAAAACAAAGAAACAAACAAGTGGTGCCACGCACAACAAACCCCGCCCCTCGTATGTATTGTATCTTATTTTGGCATGGATCCAGCTGATGTCATCATGTTTATGCATCAGTTGCTTCTATGTATGTGCCAAGTTTGAAGTAAATTGAAACAAAATTGATGTTTTTATGAACATTTGAAATTTCTCCCATTATAAGTAAATGGGAGAAGAAAAAAGATTGAAAAATTCATACAAAATTTTAACTTTGACCTACTTTTCTCAAAATGTAATGACATGTATTCTGGGTCTCTGACAATCTATAAACCCAATTTAGTATGAATTCAACCAATAGTTTTGCTGCCACAGACGTGACATTTTGCCCAATATAAGTAAAAGGGGGAAAAAAAGATTTTAAAAATTCATAAAATATTTTAACTTTGACCTACGTTTCCCAAAATGTAATCAGATCTATTCTGGGTCACCGGGTATCTATAAATCCAATTTGGTATGAATTCAACCAAGAGTTTTGCTGCTAGAGTGTTAACAAGCAGAGAAACAAACAAAAAAACAAACTGAACATAAAACTATACCCCTTGCTTCTCCTTCAGGGGGCGGGTTAATAAATAATAGGACACTGGGGATTTACCCACTCCACGGTTGGTCAATATTTTTACTATTATTATTGGGGTTTAGATGGAGAGCACATGTTAACAGTGACATCACAACGGATCCACTTAAGTTGTCTTGATTTTTCAACTTAGAAACTATTTAAAATGTCCCTAATATCCCTATTATATACTCACTGTATAAGAATTGACATCAGTTGTTAAGTCAGTTATTTTTTCTTGTCCTAAACTATTATGTTGACTTAAAAATCCACCACTAGTCAACCTCTGATGCACAAAACAGTTGCAGAATGTAAACAAGTCTTTCCAGTGCAAACTTCACTGTAAGTAAAGCACAAGTTTCAAAACCAAATATGCCAACAACTTGAACTTTACTTCCTTTCCTATATAAAATAACAGTATATTAACTTTTAACTGTTAGGAGGAAGGGTATTCACAGTTAATTAGAGTCTCTTTTCAACACACTCTGCGATGTGCTCCAAAGCACTTCAGCAAAAAAATGTTTTATGTAATTTTCTGCCTATAGCAGCATTAGAGCTGTTTATTTCAGCCATGCTACAGTATGGCAGTTTTTGAAAAATCCATACCTTAACAAAAATAAAAACAGTTTGATACAACTCAGAGCACTTACTGAAACCAGTAAAAAGCATTAATATTAAAGACAGAGCAAGAGTGTCAGGAAGAAAACCCTGTTTAACAGGGTTTCATTCTGTCTGTGCTTAGTTGGTGAAAGTATGTGATTCTCCTGAAATGTTCATGTCATAGCCTTTGGCTGCTCATTGAAGAGTTTCATTGGAGATGGTGTCAGATAGAAAAAAATCCCATGGAAAAGTGACCCGAAAGTCAGTTTTGTACTATAGAAATCTGACCCCCCTTATGGAAAAGTGACCCACCCTCAATAAATGACCAGATATGTAAAAAATAAATAAAAATAAATAAATAATTTCAGGTCTATATAAACACAAAACGTTATGAAAAGCACAAAAATTTATTAACAATCATGCACTGCACAAATGTACAAGCACATAATATTACAAATACATGCACTGGTACAATGTTCAATGTATTTACAATGTGGTGATTAGAACTGTATCAAATTACAAGAGTATTTAAATAGTGAAGACTGGCTGGAAATGGCTGCAGATGTTGGTGATGAAGATGGAAGTTTGAAATGAGAATTGCAAGATGGGTTTTGTTCCTGTGACTGGCGTGTATGTAAGCCAGCTGTGGACTGTCTTGTTGTCTGTCTTCCCAGCAGGGCTTTAGGCATAAATCTTGGTGTTGAGCATAACATAATAAACTACATTACATACTAAAACATACAAATAAGCAAGGGGTCAAAATTATGTCGCATGGAAAAGTAACCTATTACTTTACTGGCTATATGAATGAATGAATTTAGTAGTTTCTGGTGAAAATTTCAAATTATAAACATAATTTTAAGCTTATCATGATATAGAAATGTATTAGAACTAGGGCTGTCAAAATTAATGTGTTAATGCAGATTAATCCATCATCATGATGTGAAATGTTTTGTGATGGATTGTGTGGTGTGAGGGGTTGGAATTTTAAAAGCAATGCTTCTTCCATCCCCTTTTCAAACCATGCGTTTATCCGTCTGTCCAGTTGTTGTCTGTTAAGTGTTTAACTGTGGTAGCAGGTTTGAAATAAACATGTGAATGAATGAATGAATGATTAATCTGATTAAAAATTTTAACGCTATTAACCCATCTGCAGCACAGAATGACTCTGAACGTCTCAGCCAGTGTAGAGTTAAAGTAGCAGTAGTAGTTAAAGTAGAGTTAGCATTGCGCATGTGTAAATGGGCAGTTGATCCAGTAGTGACAGGCAGCAGAACCAGTCCATAAAGATGGAAGACGCTAAACGGCACGTTGGCTCTCTGGATGGAAATATGAGGACAAAAAACCCCAAGATGGAAGAGTCAACCGAAATAAAGTATTATGTACACGCTGTAGGACGGAGTTTTCTTTTTCACTGAAATACTTCCATCTTAAAATACCACATTAACGCGAAGCATATGTTAGTCAGGGATTCTGCTAATACTTCGGCTAATGCATCACCCAGCTTGCCACAAATACATTAAGTGCATATATATTCCCTTCTTTCTGGAGTCTGTTTGCTCATGCAAAATGAAACATGATTAATATAGATTAAAAATGAATGATATTTAATTGTGATCAATCGAAATTAATCCACAGCAACCCTGTGATTAATTTCATTAAAGACTTTAATTGTTTGACAGCGCTAATTGGAACATTTTTATTACCATACAGCACAAATTAATTCATTCATCCAGCAGAGGTCAAATGGTTAATGTTAAGCTTTTCAACTGGAGTTACTGACTTAAAAATAGTCATGCTATTAGTTTGAGCTTGATGCTCAGGTTAGCTGTTATCCAGCTTCTAATCAAAGCAAAGATCGGTCATTTCTGGTGATGTCAAATATTTTTGGACGTATGGAGATGGTGATGGTGTCTGTTTTTTTCCTCCTCAAACTATTATTATTATACCTGCCTTTAAAAACCCACTGTTGGTCGACCTCTACAACAGCAGCAAACACTGATATTCCCTAGCAACATTTCTCTATTTTCGTCTTTCAAGAAGACACACAGTATAGTGTCATGTACAAAGTGAAAAACATTGTGTTTGTCCCATTACGTAGCCTAAAACCGTAAAGTGACTTTCTCCCCCCCCTTGTACTCTGTGTTCAGCACTATAATGTACTAGGTCACCATTGCAGTTTCTCTCATGATGGATGTTTTAGAAGTTCTGCCTGTGAACTAAAATATTGTCCCTCGAATAAATAGAATTATGCACAGCCATATTCTGTGTTTCTTTAAAGACTTGGCTGCGTACTTTGATTCCCGGCGAACATTGTACAGTGGGAATATCCTTTGTAGGGACAGGACTGAATGGAGGAAACGGTCCGCTGACATTCTGCTCTTAGATACTCTCATAAAGCATCTGCTTCTCTGACAAAACCAACTGATATCAGTAACAACAGAGGAAATGCTGTCAATACTAGGACAGGAAACGGTAGCAAATCATGCAAATGACACATGGAAAATACTGCACAATTTAATTAAAAGTCAGTAAATGTCAGACAGTGTGTAAGATTTAAGGGGATTTAGGAGGATCTGTCAACAGAATGGGATTTAATATTCACAAGTATGGTTTTGTTAGTGTATGACTGAAAATAAGAATTATTGTTGCAGTTTCATGAGATAGGATGAGCTCTCATGACCGCTGTGTGTCCATATTTTTCCACCTTGATCTTTTTTCAGTCTTTACTCCATTCTTTTTTGGTTTAACATTCGGTGTTACAGTATTTTACAGTCACCTACTACGTCTGAGGATGGACCGGAGTTAATATCCCCCTAAAGCTCCCACAGACTGTGAGATTTCTGGAGTCTTACAAATCTATTGCTATCCACACTGTGTGACATGGATCTAATAATCTTGGGTACGAGGTGTATGCCAACTGTGGGTGCTGATATCACCTACTGCAGGGTTTTCCAGAGGTTTTCAAAGAGCTTAGGATCTAAATGAGTTGAAGCATATTCCTTAAATTTGTTTAACATTTAGGTAAATGGATAAGGGCTATGGAGGTCCTGCCACAACAAAGGGTTTCTAAATCTCATATATGTATATTTGACAAATATTCTTAATAAAAGATTTGTGCCAAAATTTTGGAAAGCTAGAGAAGATAGTAAATCAACAAGATTAACCCTTTCATACATAGTGGTCACTATAGTGGACAGCTATTTATTTATTTATTTATTTATTTATTTATCAATTTATTAAAAAAAAAAGAAAGTGGACAGTTATTCTGCAGCTGTTCTCTTGTGTATTAATGGGTTTTGTTGTTTTAGTTCCATTTCAGCCAAAACAGTGGATGCTTATGCACCATCCCATAATGCACTGCAATTCATACCATTACTGCAACTTTGCTGTTCTTGATAAACCTGATCTGCAGTAACATGTTTCAGTGTAAATTGGTTGCTTGTTATTGTTATTAGACTGCAACAGTTTTATTTTTTTTTTTAAACAAAAAGGTTGTTTTTTTTTTTTTTTTTTTTTTTTGCATATCTCCATGAAGTGAGTACTGATTAGTATTAGAGTGTGTTAAAATGTGAGAAAATATCAGATTACCAGCATTAAAAATGTGTTTTATTTCATAGTTTTCACATAGTTTATCAGTAAATATATATTTCTTTGCTTCAAAAATTAAATGCATGCTGTCCAGTTGCAACTCCATGAAAAATAGGTTCATCATTTTTTTTTTTTTTTCCATTGCATTGTTTTTTTTAATGCCTAAAGAGGAATAAAAACACTCAGGAAAAAAAACTCTTGATTAAGGTTCTCATAATTTATGCATGAAAGGGTTAAAAAGCCTAAACACAAATGTAGCAATTGGAAAAGTCAGTTTAGTTAGTTTTGATGTATTCATTTGTCTTAAGTACAACTAATGTGGTTTGGGTGCAACATCTAAATGGTATCATGGAAGGGAAGAAACATTAAAACTAATTTGACTGGAACAACCGTGCACACCCTTTACTGAATCGCAGTGATGCAAATCCTACACAAAAATGACATCATCAGCCTATGTAATCTGTCAGTGCTGTTGTAAACAGTGAAGCTAAGATAAATGATCATTCTCATATCTAAGTGGTGTTTATGAGATTACTTAAATTGATACTGAGCTACATAAACTTGCACTGTGCTGTTTCATATGCAGTTCCTAATTCGCTAATCTGGGATAGCCAAAAGCAGCGTATAGGTGCTTTTCTACAAAGATATTAAATGCCCATTTCAGAATTTTGCACAGAATTAAGATGGCAATGGCAAAATCCAAATAAATAAATAAATAAATACAATCACATACTTCCTTAAAACATATCTTGGTGTAGCTTTAGGACCAAATGAGTCAACGCACAGAGGAAATTACAGCACCTTTTTCAAATAAATTCTCACTGAGCGCATGTTAAACTCAAAACGTTAAACACTGTGTGCTACATCTTTCGTGATATTCTGGTGAAGTGTAAGAATATGTCTGGGGTAAAAGGTGGCATGGACTAATGAGACCTAATTATTCCTTTACCTCATCCATGAAAAAGACATCACAGCCATGTTAAATGGAAATGTCTGTTTCTTCTACTGTTTATTACACCCATACATAACATAGCCTGCAGTGCCATGTGCTTACAACACATCCCAGCCACATATTTAATGGTAACTCAACTTAGATCCTGATTCCACTAAAAAGACCAAAATAGACAAACGACACACGGTAGTACACAACACACACGCTCTGAGAAGGCTGTTTTGGTTTTTTACAGCCATCACAGGAGAGTGTGATGGTGTTCATCTTGTTGTCATGTGCAACTTTACCACTAGATGTGATTAAATATCATCCACTGAACCTGTAACTGCCCAGTTTACTCATAATGGACAGCACTGGTTGTTAGACTACCAATGAATCTAAAGCATTCTGATGATAACGTCCATCCATCCATCCATCCATCCATCCATTGATGCATGCCTCTATCTATCTGTCTGTCTGTCCGTCCCTCTCTCTCCCTCTCTCTGTCTCTCTCTCTCTATCTATGTATCTATCTATCTATCTGTCCGTCCGTCCGTCCGTCTGTCCCTCCCTTCCTCTATCTATCTATCTATCTATCTATCTATCTATCTATCTATCTATCTATCTATCTATCTATCTATCTATCTATCTATCTATCTATCTATCTATCTATCTATCTATCTATCCATCCATCCATCCATCCATCCATCCATCCATCCATCCATCCATCCATCCATCCATCCATCCATCCATTATCTGAACCCTTTGCTCCTCATGAGAGCCATAGGGGTGGTTAACTCTGGTCTACACTCATGCTTGGCAGGTGACAGTAATGCATGTCATCGCTAACCTGCTACAACATGACATAAAGGAGAAGCGGATGTCTATTCTGAGCTAATGGTTGTACAACATGGGCCTCTGCAGACCAAAAGACTCATTCTAAAGTAACACTGATTCTTATTTTCATTTGAGAATGCATTGCAAATCCTCACAAACCTTTACAAAACCTTAATCGACCAGCTGGTTTATAAATGCTCATCATCTACTGCACTTCTGTTTACTTGCTGAATGAGAGTTTAACCTGTTAATGCTTTAAATGACCATTAATTTACAAATAGATTAACACACTTTACTTTTTGCCTTGTTACCATTTTTCTGCTACTTGTACAACTAATGATTTGCCGAATCAGTGTTTACATCTGACTTGTAGGTATGTAAATTATTCATTGCACTTCCTCAGTCCGCGGCTTACCCGTTTTGGGATTTAATTCACCAACACCATAGATTATTAGCCACTTAATGAGCATTGTCCGGCATTCTGTCTATCTGTTCAGTCCTGTCAGGTGTCCGATTGTTTTGTCAAGCGAGCGTCACAGGTGAGGGAAGGGAGGGAAAGGACAGCGAGTCCCCTTCCCGCTGTGGCCTGGCTGCTCAGCTTTGATTTATTACCCCAAGTGTCATGGAGAATGGATGAGCAGAAAGGGCAGCGCAGAGGAAATGTATAGGGCTCCATCCCTTCCCCCATTCTTTCCCCTTTTTTCCTGTTCCTTTGCATTTTAGTCCAGTCCTTACAGACCCGGATCTCAGAAGTACAAAACTATCAATACAACAGCGTCAAAATTCAATGGTTCATTAAAGAAGAGAATAGTTCTGCACCACCATTATGCATCTTTCAGACCATCTTTTCCTGTCAGAATACAGTGTTAAAGTGTAGTTTAAGTTCACAGAATATTGATAAAGCAATCATCAGACTGCACAGACAGTCTGTACTGCTGCGCTTTGTCACACCACATAATTTTCTGTGCTCATGTTAAGTGATGTTATGGGACTGGGTGGAAATCAATATGTTTAGCAACATGGCTGACTCTGTAAACACCTCATTAGGAGTTCACCTTTTTGAAAACCTTCAGGCACTTAACGCAGGATCGAAACTCTGCGTCCTCTGTCTATCCCTATCCTACAGACTAAATGTTCTTTTTTTTTTTTTTTGTTTCTATTTCACTCCGTTCTCTTTTGCAGCATCTTTCTGCATGCTGCCACGTCAGCCAGCCTTTTCCTTATTCTCCCTCTGCCTCCCCTTCTATCGCGCACTGTTTTATTTTTCTGAGCAGGAATTACAGTAAACCCACCTTGCTTAGAGATGGCAGACTAAAAAGCATCAGTGGTGAAGTGAAGAAAAACCGGTCCGTTCTTTTCCCTGTGGCCGCGGAACTTGTGCACAGTGCACTATGTCTCAATCTTATGTCAGGATTTGAGCTTAACACCGGAGGACAAGCAATGAATAGGGGAGCAAAGGTCAACAGGAGAGATGGGAGGTTTTTGTCGATGTATTGCTCAGACCAGGCTGTGAGGAGTGTTACAGTACAGTATTTAGTGTGCCATGTAATTGAATACTGGCATAAAAAATGCAGCAAACCAGCTCATCCATATTGAAGCTAACACACATAAAGGCATTCAGACAGTTTACCAAATAGGAGCTATGTCAGAGTTTGTGCAGCCCATCAAATGGTCTATTTATCATCATTTGACCTGCTATAATAGACCTATAGGAGTCTGTCTTTTGAAGATGGATGCTCTACTACAGTCTAATTTCCACCACTGTGTTCATGTAATACCTTACTGCTTTAACTGCAGGTCTATTTTTTTTTTTTTTTTTTTTTTTTCGCTTGTTTGCTACTATTCAAAAACTACATGATTTTTGACCCTCAGAGACTAAAAAATCCCTCTGAGTTAAGAGGTTGTTTTCATCCGTTGCAGAAGCCTCTAAGTAAGGTTAGGTAATCGAGCCAAAAGATCCCATTATGGTCTTCTGAGATAGAATCACAATTTGATTTGCATTTTTTCTCACTTCTCATCATTTTTCAAGGAAGCTACAACATAGCATGTTCACATCTAGATTTCACTGGTATCTAGAGGCTTAAACTGTGTGTTATAGCTTTGTGTTGCTGTAATTTTTGCATCATTTTATATTTTATTGTTATTATTCCTGCAATATCTTGACAGTGTCTAGAATAAACCCCAAACAATCCTACTTACTGATTTAGTAAACACTAGTCCATAGTCTCCTAATACGTCTGTTACAGCTGCTGTGTTTCAATTAATTCACAAACTCTGGTGGCTTAATTCATCCTGCTGGATTTTTGTAATGAAACAAAAACAGTTTTACCCACTCAAGTCCTGTTTTGGATTTGCATTGCATTACTTTGGAGATGTACCTGTTGAAATCAGAGAGTGACTGTAATTCTTCACTGTCTCAAGTTGTAATTTTAATCAGTCAGTAAAGAACAACCAGTTACAAAAACTCCACAGTTTCAACTGAAGTAGTTGAACATTTTTAGTGCAGACAAACACTAAAGAATTGACTTAAACTAACATAAATAAACTCCCTAGTCTTGCAACATTAATGCAACATAATGCAATACTTAGGCTGGTACTTGGGTCATCTAAAATACATGTTAACTGATTGGGAAGTTTAGATTGTGCTGATATCTTTTAAATTTATATTTATGAAGGCAAATCAAATGACAAATGATGGAACATTATGAAATTGCCAGATTTCTGTACAAAGTTAGCTCATAAAAATGTACATTTAAGAACATATTGTATACAGGGGTTGGACAAAATAATGGAAACACCTTAAAAAATCAACAAAATATAATTTAATATGGTGTAGGTCCGCCTTTTATGGTGTAATATGGTGTAGGTCAGCCTCAATTCTTCGAGGTATTGATTCATACAACTTGTGAATTGTTTCCAAAGGAATTTTAAGCCATTCTTCAGTTAGAATACCCTCCAACTCTTTTAGAGACGATGGCGGTGGAAATCGACGTCTTACTTGAATCTCTAAAACTGACCATAAATGCTCAATAATGTTGAGGTCTGGGGACTGTGCCGGCCATACGAGATGCTCAACTTCATTAGAATGTTCCTCATGCCATTCTTTAACAATTCTAGCTGTATGGATTGGGGCATTATCATCTTGAGGTGAAGGTGTTTCCATTATTTTGTCCAACCCCTGTACATTCTAACATGTTTACAAGGATATCATTTGTTACTAGAGTGTGTTTGTTAAGTTTTAGTAAAAAAAAAAAAAAAAAAGCAGATAATCAGTACAAGCAGTCACCGACACCCTTTCCTGTTGGTGCCATGGATATCATCATGTAGTACCAGGATGGCAACAGCGGCTCTGGTCATTCTAATCCAAAACATCCAAAATGTGACTGTGCAACACTTTGTTGAGTGTCATGCTCTTTTTAGAACCCCATTCGTGTCATGCATTTGTAACCCAGTAGAGAAAACTACCTTATTTCTGTCCTTATTTTAATGCATTTGCATCATTTTATTTTGAAAAACATTTATTTTGAAAAGAGGACCTGTGATCATCTCTCTTTAACTTTACTTCCTGTTTTTATGGTCACGTTGGGTGACAATGATCTTCTCATTTGTTGTTGAGAGTATTAGTCCCGCCTTCCCAACTGCAAACAGAATCACGCATTAGTTCCTCGGTCTTTTGCACTCTGAGAATGAACAGAAAAGGCTGTCAGACAGTCTGTGTTGAAATATATGGTTGAACTTGGTGAGTTGTGATTCAGAAAAGTGTCTTAAATTAATATTTGCACTATCCAAATGCTAATTGGAAATATTTATTTTGTTAAGTTGATGGGAGCACGAGCTACAGAGGCCGTGGGACTGTGTCCATTGTCGTGCTCGTGCCAATATCTCATCTTGGTGAATTCAGCCCCTGTACTTGGTAGCGAAAACACGCTAGCGCCATGCCGATATAGAGGGTATGCATGTGACGTCACCGCTAACGGAAGTCACCGCGGTTCCGTCCACTGAGTGGCGGAAAGAGGGAGATGAGTAGCAGCTTTGGTTTGAATACTGCGAAAACTTTAGAACAGTCTAAAAACTGAGGAAGAGCTCTTCTGCCATTGATTGCACAAATAGGTTTAAAAAGCACTCGGAGCTATCGTTTTAGCCGCGACCTAAAGCCAAAGACAGAAGAAGCAGATGGATCGCTGCAATTCGTAGAAATAACTGGAATCCAGGCAACGAAACCTGGATTTGTGGTTGCCATTTCGTGTCAGGTAACATTAATTTATGCTGTATTCTTGCGTAAAATCATACCTTAAATTACATATCGTTTTGGCTAACGTTACTTCTTAGTAAAGCTCTTAATGTTAGCGTCTGTCATTTAGTTCTATATTTCATAACTGAAACGTTTTTGTCTTCAGTTGTGTGATTCTGAACCTTGTGCTCTACATGATTTGTAAACTAGCTTAAACTGAGGCTAACCTAGTTTTCCAAATAAGGGGGTACTCTAGCACAAAGCTGTTGTAGCTGTGTTGGATCAAGTATTTCATGTTAACTATAATTAAATATCCAAAGTACCAGTAGATCATCCACTCACTTGAGTCAATACTAAGGGTTCAACTCCAGTAAATCAGTAGCGAACTGTGAGCACTACTGCTGGGCCTTTACCTTGGCAATCACTGCCAAGAAAATACGTTTTCACTGACATAAAACCTCCAAAACAATAGTATGTTAAATTGAAAGCACTCACCAGCTGTAATCCTCTAATTAACGATGACGAGTATGTCAACAACTCTTTGGCTTTTGTATGCTTTCAGCCTTTACATTGTGGATTTTCCCGGTGTTGAAATCAGGTTCATATAAATGTCAGGATACGTGATTTCTGGCCACATATCAATGTTCGTAGACCACTTGTTGTTTGGTAGCTTGTATGGATCCATGTCGAGTCCAATTGTCTTTAATTTCATGTTATATTCCACATTTTTCCCGGTCGCGCTGTAGTTACTGCTATACTCCGCCATGTTGAGCCGGTTTGTTTTTGCCACTCAGTCTGACTTAGAGGGACGTGGCCCAGGGGGGAAGTGACGTATGTGCATTCCCTCTATTAGCATTATGCTAATGCTAATCGTGAGTGGACATTTTCTGTTTAAAAGCAATAAAAATGCTATTTCTGTTTAATGTATAGTTTTGTCAAATGAGATTTAAGGTCACAAAAGAATTACGAAGCACTTTTGATTCTTTTTGCACTATTTTTGAACGAATGTAATGTTTATTTCTATGCTAAATGCACAGTTTGATGGTTTATCATGTTAAAGCTTACACCAATTCCTATGTAATGCTAAACCTAGTAGCCCAGATAGGGTTTTACTGACACAAAGGATGACTTAAAAGGAGAATATTGGAAACTATTGTTATATTACAGTGGTTCCCAACCTTTTTTGGCTTGTGACCCCATTTTAATATCACACATTTCTGGCGACCCCAGACATTCAAAAGGGAGACATTTTTCTCTTAGATGTCTTAGTGGGGCCAGGCGGGTGAAGAAATCTGTCCATTCCTTGTTCGGTCCGGTTTCAACTGTGTCTGGGCAGGTTGAAGCATAGTAACGCATGCGGTCACATGATTGATTCAATCGAGATATGCCCTCTCAGATGTTACATCCTGCATTTTATTTGAACTCAATTTTTATGAGGAAAAATATGTGGTATTTTAATTATAGGTCATTAAAAAATATTTTTATTAGTAATTTATTTACATTTTTTTAATCGATTACTAGAAATTTCAGGTGACCCCGTATGAATTCCGTGTGACCCCAAGGTTGAAAAACACTGTTATATTACTTACTTGGTAATGTAATAAAGTGGTTGTATTTCATGTCATGATTTACAAAAGCTTTAAAATGGTTATAAAATCAGTAATTTAATTGGTTGATAATATTAATCACCATTTCATGGTTGAATAATATACAGTGATATAATGACAGTAATGAAATGTATTTATTTGTTTTACATGGGTTAAAAATAATTTCATGTACAACAAAGGATATTTTGAGTTAAAAGCATGCATGTAAAATATTACTATATATTGTTACGATGGTAATATGATTTGAGAAAAGAAGATACAAACTAAGCTATAGCTATGTGAAAAGATTGAAGAATTGATTTTATCCAGCTCTATACAATAATAGCATTATTGTTGTGCAGGCTAGGTTTTTTTATGCACTTGCTGATAAAGAAAACCATGGATCGGATTCCTGGATTTTTTTCCAGACGGAGATGGCGAGCCTGTGTCCAGAACCGAACCAAATCTTCCATTGAAGATCATTCTTCTCTTCAGTGTGGAATTAGCAAAGTGGTAACAACTCAAACTACCACCGGGAAAACAACTGAACTCTGACTTGAAAATAATAATAATAATAAAGGACAAACTACAATATAGAGCTCAATAGGACTTTTATAGGGTTTTATTATTTTATTTGTATGTCTGTAAGAATTGAGTTGTATGAATGGTTTTTTTCTCTCCTATAGTGTGTCTCAAGTGAGTGAGATATGACTGCTTATGGTGGTTTATATTTGAAGAACAAATGATATTTTACTGTAACAACAGGTCACTGCTGTCGTCTTAGTTGTGGATATTTTTGCTAGTCTTCTGTGATATTAAATCCGATTTTTTTGGGGGGGGTTGAAAGAACAAAAAAAGAAGAAGAAAGAAAAATGAATATGTCAACTGAAGCTTGAGGAAACTGTGATTACTTATTTATAAAATAATAGTTTGCTTCAGGCCCAAAAGTAAAACACATTCTTTGGTCTTTTTTTTTTTTCCTGTGCAGATTTAATGACAGACAGGTATGATTTATGGCTAAAAGAAATGGAAAACAGTTTGACAATAACTGTTAAGAAATTACAATTACACAATCATTCTACCCAGCTTTCTACATTTTATACAAAGCCTGCCACCACATATATCCGTTCAGTATGATGAATGAGTTTGTTTTTCAGTTATTATTGTGTTTTATTGTAAGAAAACAAACAACAGATTGCAGGGATATAATCACTTCATCCAGTGGGATCATTCATTTGACAGGCAGAGAGTAAAAAATCATGCTCATTTAGCTAAATGGTGAAAGGCCTCTGTGATGAAGGATGAATGAAATGTGGTCAGTGACCCATGCTAGTTTGTCTCCTTTGCAGGAACTGTATTGTGTAATACTTTATTATACCACCAATGTGTCTAATCTTGCCTTGTGGCAGCGGTGGACAGCTTTGATCTCCAGATAATCATTTGATCATTACCATTGCTGAGAGGCTCATTGTAGTTATCTCTGACGGAATGAACAAAGAATTTTATGTAAATACCCATAATGAATGCATGAGCTCTGTTTCGCTTCCTGCTTTTTTTTCCTCTGATGCTGTATGCAAAACAACAGGATACACAACTGTTTTTGTCCATTCTATTAATTGGCAAAAACAACAAAAGATAAAGTGTTTGGGAAAGGAGTGTTTGCCAAAATTCAATTGTTACTAGTTATGTTTTGTTGCTTTGTTTAGCATGGCTTGAGGGATGCTTCAATGATCCTTTGAAAAATCTCCTTATGTAACATGTCGTTGTGTATTGTTGACTAAGTTGTCATATTTTGACATTAAGTTAAGCAGTCTTTTTTGGTTACCTGGTCTGTTTTTCAGGTAAAAAACATACTCAGACTGGATATCAGTCCTATTACCTACTAGCCTGGATAAAAATCTGTTAAATGGCAAATTTTCCGCTACTGTCATTCTCTGAGCTGGTAATTTTCCAAAACTCTTTGAGCATGATTCAACTGAGGCACGAGGAGAGGACAGCAGAAGGATGAACATCGCTTATTCCATCAGCAACAGTTCAATACAGTCACAACTGTCGCTGATCAAGCACCAGAAATTTGTGGTTTTATATCCAAGAGACCAGGGATTATGACTAATTTCATGCCGTGTTAATTCCAGCCCTTCCCTTTACACTTTTCTCTAAACCTAACCAAGTTGTTTTTATGCATGAAAGTAACCAAATCCTAACCATGGCATTCTCTCTGCATCCGTAAGACAAACCTGTTGAAGAAATGATGCTCGAAGGATACCCTGTATGTTCATGTTACACGCTGACCAAGCAGACCAAGTATCCATATGTGGGTCGACCAGAAGTAATGTCGCTTTATTTTAAAAAAAAAAAACAAAAAACTGATGAAACTAACATGGACTCAACAGAGGATGAACGTATTATTTATTGCCACTGTGGGTCATAAACAATGGAGTTGATTAAAATCTACAGCTTCACTGCTACATAGTGTAAAATGTCACACGCTGAACTTTTAAAGCTGACAAAGAAAATGTTTCAGTGGCTGTTACAAAGCCCTAACCATAATCTAACAGGAAATTTGTAGATTTACGGACTGAAAGAGGTCCTCAAACTGGATTCCGGTGTAGAGTTCTGTTAGAGCTTGTGAAAGACTCCAATACCCTCAGTATTTGTTAGAGGTTATATATTTAGCAATGTAAAAGGTTAAATGTCAGTGTGTGTCGATTTAGTGGTTATCTTACTTCGAAGTCTACAACAAAAAATGATCGTTGTGATGAACCCTCTAAACCAGGGGTGTCAAACTCATTTCAGTTCAGGGGCCACATTCAGCCCAATATGATCTCAGGTGGGCCGGACCAGTAAAATAACAACAGTGAAAAAAGTAAAATTAAATTCTGATAATGTTTACATCTACAAAAATCTGAATAACATGAACAACTGGAAACGTCTTAAGAAAAACAATTTCACAATTTTAACAATATTCTGCCTCAGATTTTTAGTTTATCCTTGACACATGTGCATTACAATTTACATTACAATTACAAATGCACAAAACATTTAAAAACAGGCAGAATATTAGTAAAATTGCATTTACTTATCTTAAGACATTTTCAGGTTTTTCACATTTTTTGTAAAATAACATTTTTATGTAATTTAACTTTTTTGCACTAAGGCAAAGATAAAATGTGCTGTTTTCATTATTTATAGGTTTAATATGATTGTATTTTACTGGTCTGACCCACTTGATATCTAATTGGTCTTTATGAGGAATCTGAATTAAAGTGATTTTGACATCAGTGATTGTTAATATTTTCAGTGTAATTTTTGTTTTTCACAAATCCATCATATGGGCCAGATTGGATCCTTTGGCGGGCCAGATTTGGCCCCCGGGCCGCATTTTTGACACCTGTGCTCTAAACCTTTTGACACATACAAGACCATTTAAAAGCCTCCTTTCTACACCAATAAGGAAAAAAAAAACTGTATTTCTTAACAAATGTCAGCTACTTTACATTGGTACAGCAGCTGAAGTCAGAGATGACAGGAATTTAATGCTTGTTAGAAAATAGAATTTTCCAGAAGATGCCTGTCTAGGGCCTCATTTGCCCAGGTCATCGTTCTTGGTTGTTCTTCTCGGTTCAACTGGACTAGTTTGGCTCTTTTGAAAACGTTTCGTCTCTCATCCAAGAGACTTCTTCAGTTCAGTTCTTCAATTGAGTTCTTCAGAAATGAAGAACTCAACTGAAGAACTGAAGAACTTAACTGAAGAAGTCTCTTGGATGAGAGACGAAACATTTTCAAAAGAGCCAAACTAGTCCAGTTGAACTGAGAAGAACTACTAAGAAGAATTTTGCACAAAGACTCTCATCAAGAACTAGAGCTGCCAGAAACAGCCGCTTCGTAATTGTCTAGTCAGGAAAAACCCCGCTAAAGCCCTCAAATGTTTGATAAAATAAAATGCTTTACTATTATTCTGTATTTTCTCATCAAAGAAATAAATTGGTTTAGGAATATAAACTGAAGCAGAATTCTAAGTATTGTGAAAAAATGAGCTTTAAACCACTGAAGGTCTATGGAAACCTCAGTGTAGCCTCTAATCCTCTCATTGTATCTTCCTTTTTAGCCTTGGTTTTGTTTTATCTAAGTGCATCTTGAAGGCACCTTATCTTGATATGTAAAACTGCACTAGTTTAACACAAAAAAAGAAAGGAGAAACAACCAGGATGTTGTATCTAACAAAAATGGGATGTCGCAAGCTGATTCCCAGAAGATTCATAAACTTTCTACTTGTACACTATGGAGGAGCTTTCCAGTCTGTGTGCTGAATGCATAATGTGACACTGATTTATAAAAGCAATTCCATTTAGTTGCTCTTTTTGCTCCTTGGGCTCCTCTGGTGTGTCCCCGTCCACATAATAGAAAGCCCCATGTGGCAAAAACTGTGTAATGTATTTGCTCTCTTAGTGAAATACTTTTTATAACATGAGCCAGACATTTGGGGCAAAGGGATTTAGGGTGAAATCCATCAACTTGCATTAGGAGTCACCTCACAATGTGTTTAAAATCAAGTGTAAATAAATGGACGTGTTGAATATTTTGACTAAATTTGATATTCCTGATGTTGCACGTAACCTTTCAAACAAACTTCACATTCGACTTAATTATAGACAGGGGAAACTATGTCAGTTTTGCTGCAAAGGCTTGGTTGGATAAAGACATTTCAATGAATCAAACTTTCACAATTATTCCTGGAAAAGTTGTAATGTTTTTTTGAGGATACCAGCAGCTAAAATCTAGGTTTTTGCCATTGTTTGAACCTTCATTTAACTGACAAAATAGCAGAAAATATGCTCTAATGCTTCTTTCATGCTTCTTTTTACTCTTATTTTGTGAACTGATGACATTAATTGTTGCACTTTTGCAAGAGAAATTAGTGTCCATTACTGGTGTTTCCAAGACTTGAGCTGATCATCAGTCCGTAGTGGCCTTTGTCTGATTGTCCTCTCCATGATGTTCATATGTTTTTATAGGAGACAGATATAAACAGACAGGACAGTCCAGTACCAGCACTCACATTGTTCTGCTGAAATAATTGTGTATTTAAGGGAAAGCATGTCAATTTAAGGCAGCACATGTCTGTGTAAAATTCCAGTCTATGGTTCATTTCAGCCATGTGGACAATAATGCAGCCCCAGACCATCACAGATGCTGCTTTTGCACCTTTCATTAGTCGCTTTTCCATTGACCCGGCAATTGCGCGAATATAACTTATGCATAAAAATTTACCTAATTTAAAAACGCCAATTTCGCCAAAACTCTTGTTTTTTGATTCAAAATTTTGCGCTGGCAAGAGGTGTTTTTTTGGACGTAGCACAACTGGTACATCACACAAAACTGCAACAGAAAGACCTTTTTCGGCAACTAGAGTCATGTAAATAATTATTAAAAAAAAAAAAAAAAAAACAGAAGTTGACAGACGTTACAACAAGCGAAGAAAAAGAGTTTTAAAGGAAACATGGTGCGGTATGTGTGGACACACCAGGAAACTCAATTTTTTTTTTTTTAATTTGGTATGGGATAGAGGGGTAATATACAGGGTGACACAAAAAAAAACGGGAACTTTTCAACAATCCAATAAAACCAAGAGTGATGGAAGAAAAATATTTTATTCATAGTAATTGAAACCTTAAAACATGCCATTTAAGAAACAACTAGAAGCACTCGGAGAGCGCAGACCTCCACCAAGGCTGATCAGTGCCCCCCCCCCCCCCCGTGGGCCCCCCCACCCCCGATCACCACCAAATGTAATCATTTCTTCCTTATCCCATTTCCAACAAACCCTGAAAATTTCATCCAAATCTGTCCATAACTTTTTCAGTTATGTTGCACACTAACGGACAGACAAACAAACAAACAGACAGACAAACAAACAAACCCTGGCAAAAACATAACCTCCTTGGCGGAGGTAATGATGGAATTTTCATTTTTTAAAAATTACAGGGTGACCCAAAAAAACGGGAATTTTTGAAGTTCGTATTGGCAGACATGAGCAAGTGGCAACACTGTGAGACAGTGACCTTGAACAAGTAAACACACCCCCATTTTAGTAACCACTGGCGGCTGTGCGAGAATTGTTCGGTAACCGTGTGATCTCAAGATTCGGTAACGTTCCCTGGCCCCCTAGATTGCCAGATTTGTCCGTTTGTGATTTTTTCTTGTGGGGCTATCTCAAGAGTAAAGTGTACACGACTCGACCAAGAACTCTGGATGAGTTAAAACAGAGAATTCAGGATGAAATTCACAGTATCCCAGCTGAGATGTTGCAGCGGTCAATGAGGAATCTCAACAGCAGGTTTCAAGAATGCATTCGTACAGGAGGACGCCATCTACAGGAAGTAATTTTAAAAAAATGAAAATTCCATCATCGTTTCTTAAATGGCATGTTTTAAGGTTTCAATTACTATGAATAAAATATTTTTCTTCCATCACTCTTGGTTTTATTGGATTGTTAAAAAGTTCCTGTTTTTTGTGTCACCCTGTATAATAATAATGAATATATCTGTAAATCAACACGATATTTACATTTGTCGTCATGTTTATGGAATGACTTCTCATGTCATTTCATGATAATAAGTAAACCAATCATCACTTTTGTGATTTAATGGAAAACCAACATTACGCACTTCTGTTTTTTCAACATTTAGTAAATATTTGGAAAGTTTTGCGCATGTGTCCAATGGAAACACATCTATTAACTAGAAAAGGACTCGGAGAGCTCAGACCTCCGCCCAGGCAGATCATTCCCGCCCCCCAGATCACTACCAAAATTTGATCATTTGTTCCTTGTGCCAGTATCAACATTTCCTGAAAATTTCATCAAAATCCGTTCATAACTTTTTGAGTTATCTTGCTAAAAGACAAACAAACGAACAGACAAACTCTGATGAAACTATAGCCTCTTTGGCGGAGGTAATAACAGTCCGGCTGGTCTTTTTCCATTTTTGACGTGTGTTTCCTGGAAAAAGCTAAAACATGGAGTTGTCTGACCACAGCGCATTTCCACTGTCTTTTATTCCTATCAAAAATAATGTCTTTGTTCTTTTGTAAGGAAATGGTTCCAGCAAATTTTACAACCCACAGACTTGTCTTTCATTGGATTTTTGAAATTGTCCTTGCTTTTCAGGAAATAGCGTTTGTAAATCATGGTACTGTTGTGATTCAACAGAATATTACTGAACCTGTTTTGTGACAGTATGAAAAAACCCAGTTCACATTCCAGCTCTGTGAGTTGTCTATTTTTCTCCTGCTCCTTAATAACAAAATAATATTTTTTCTTGCCAGTTATTTCACAAACAATACAGGTAGATCAAAACTGATTCTTATGCTTGCAAGATTTAATTAAAAAACATTATTATAAAGCTGTTCTTTCTCCTTCTGTTCTTTCATAGAAGTTCAAGAGAGATCAAGCAAGTACTTTCTTAAAACACAGGAGTCTGATTTCTTTTTTTTTTTTTCCTGTGAGTTTTATTGAACTCAACAACTTTTCAAATGGCTTAATGTCGTTAACTTGGTGTCAGCTTTTACATTCCAAGTAAAAAGATTTCTTTTTTGTTTTTTAATGCGAGCAGTCTTTCACAAAGTAATTTACCTTGCAAGTAAAATAACTCTTTTTCAATTAGAATCAGCATTAGAATAAAGTAAAGGTTACATTGTTCCCACAGTGTGAGCGAACACCCACTAGCAAAAGAACCGTCACTGAACCTGTTCAACCCTGACTGTCAAAAACAAATGGAACATGATTGCAGAAAAATAAGGCGTTTTTGTGTACTGCGCTTCTTACACAATGAGGTTTTGTTTGTGTGTGTGTGTGTGCTCGAATTGGGAGTTTTGTGTGGAAGCTGCACCACAAACACACAGTTCATCCTCATGTGAGTGCTATCGAGGCTTTGAGAGCAGCCGGAATTTCATTTACCTGGGCAGTTCTTTTACTCTGTGAGCAAATTCCAACTTATCTTGCAGGACTTGTAATGGAAATGGCTGTTTTCCTTCAGTAAAGTACCTGCTGATACTCTGCAGACCACTTCCATGCCAACTGTCTGTGAGACACACTAGAGGAACAGCTTTTGGCAATGGCGAGTGTTGCTTACATCTTAAACAGACTTCTATAAAGTCACTGTCACTTTTGAAGTTCCTTATTTGGATATGCTAACTAGTACTGTATGTGCTATTTCCATGGATAATTAATTTAACGCAAATCAAAGCATCAGTCACTCTTCATTGCAGACAATTTATTTTCAAAGTCCCTTTTCTCCTCTTGCCAATAACAAAAACGGCAACAAGGACAAATCCATTTTTTTTGTGGATTAAAAGGAATAATGTGAAATTGAAAAAAAAAAAAAAAAAAAAAAAAACAACCCAGAGCATTTCTAAAAATAGACTTTTGCAGATTCCTTTGTCCTTTGTTTATTCCTTTATAGTTTTGTGATTTTCTGCCACATATCACTGATTAAGAATGTTTTAGAGGTCAGCTGATAGTGAATTTTTAGAGGCTTTTAATAACAATAATGTGGAGTGAGGAGAAGCTGATAACCAAACAATCTACCAACAGTCTTGACAATGAAGACACATCATGTTTGGGGGGTATTATTATTATTATTATATATTATTTTTATATAACTTATGGGAACATTACTTATATGAATGCCTTCGTCACAGTTCTTAAATGTTTTTGATAGTGTGTATTGCGGTGCTCTGGTGAACGCGGAGGGTATTCAATGAAACCCCTCTGTCCAATCCACCTGTTTGGCAAGTTCACCAGCCCTCACACCACTTGACTTTTTTTTATGGGGATCCATAAAAGACAAAGTCTACGCTATGAGACCTACAACAGTCGCTGAATTGAGAGCAGCCATTGAATGTGAATGCACGCAAATACCAAGGGAATTGTTTCGTGATGTGTGCGATTCCATTGCTTTGCGTTGTCAGCAGTGTCTGGACCAGAACGGACGTCAGTTTGAGAACAGGCGGTGACAAAACAATGAAATATTAGTAAATTCTATTACATTTTGAAAATTAGTTGAATTTTAATAAACACTTACTTTACAATTATTTAAAGTGTGTATACATTTTTGGGACATCCTATATGTGCCAAATTTGAAGCACATTTAAACAATTTGATGTTTTTATAGACGTTTGAAATTTTGCTTATTGTAAGTAAATGAAAAAAAAAAGATTAAAAAATTCATTTAAAAAAAAATTGAACTTTGACCTACTTTCCCAAAATGTAATCACATCTATTCTGGGTCACTGGCAATCTATAAACCCAATCTGGTATGAATTCAACCAATAGTTTTGATGCTAGAGTGTAAAGAAAGGAAGGAAGAAAGAAAGCTAACCAAAAACAATACCCCTTGCCTCATCTTTGGGGGGGTGGGGCAATAAAAAAGAACAAAATGTATATCTGAATTGAACAATTACCAGCCTTTAGTGAACATGATGCCAATGTGGAAGTATGTTAAAGTTGTAATAGATCTTAGATCTCAAGGCAAATAGAAGACTTTGACATCTGCCATGTGCAGGTACAGTATGTATGTCAACTCACTCACCTACTGAGTAAGACTTGTGGTGGAGTTTCAGTTTATTTATAAAAACCCATTTCTTTCCGGACAAACAGCTCCACTATAGTTGTGATTAATAGGTTTCATTAACAAGACTGTGAAATGACTGTTATGCAGTACTTGATGAAGTTTACAGTTTTACCAAGTCAATAAACTAGCATTTAGCATAAGCTAGTTTGTCACCTCTGGCCTTAAAAACCTAACAGCGACAACTAGAATGTAAACTACTAGCTTCAAAATGACAGTTCAGAAAACAATGGGAGACATCACTGTCCCTCTGTCCACTAATCACATACAGTCTGTGGTTCAGACTTTCCAGTTCTGTTCCAAATTTGCAGGTGTGGAACCTTCTCCTGACCAAATATATACTCAATGCCAATGAAAACGCAACACTTGAATGTGTTTTATTGTTCCTGAGCTGCATCAATATGTTTAAGTTTCACCTGTATAAGATAATCCCAGACAATTTCTTAACAACCTGAGACGGGTTGAGCTATTGTCACGCTTGAATGAACTTGTCTGCATTCGTAAGACTTGTTTTTCTCATTGCTCATCAATGAACTGCTCAACTTAAGGAACTGTGCTCAGTTAAGGAGTGGTCATGTTCTGTATATAAAGCAGTGGCGATTTCTCATAGACTGCAAGGGAGGCCCGGCTTCCCCTAAAATAACGAAAATTAAATGGTTAAATATGTACTGTTGTGTTGACATTTTATTGACTACAAATGTGTTAGAACACGTTCATCTTAAAGATGAGTTTGTTCAAATCAGCTTTATCACAAATCAACGGACGTGATGTTGTTCACTTCTCCTCCATTCCCGTGTCTGTGTTTTCTCACACTATCTCTGCTCAGTGCATTTGTCCGTAGACTGCGGGCGTCTATGGGCTTCAATGGGACTGAGTGGAACAGTTTTTTTCATTGCCTCAAAACTGGACGGTAATTGGATAAATGCCGCGATGTTGTCCCGCCTCCAGACGCCGGGCGTCTCTGGGGGTGAATGGAGCTGTGGGCGGAGCTCGGCCAGGCTGGATGCCAGAATCCCACGTACTGATTGGAGGATCAGTCGAAAGGCTGAATCCCGTTTGATTGACAGTTGTGTTCAGATCTCCTCCTTCACTGACACAGTTCAGTTTAATACCGTCACACATTCTGCTGTGAAAGAGAGAGAGAAACCACTACGAAATTACTCGTTCATTTCTTGCACTGTCAATAAAACACACTCATTGTACTTTTTTTGTTTCAATTTAACATCATTTCACTGTTTTCTTGTTTCAGTTACATAATTTAATCATTTCTTGTTCGAGTTTAATATCGTTTTGTAGATAGTTAAATCAATCATACTGTCGGCTAGGTCGCAGTGAAAGGAGCATCTGTAGTTTAAAAAGGCTGAAGTCTTACACCCACAACACACTGGGCCAAAGCAATCTGAGCAGAGAGGACACTGGTCCAGTCCCTGGAAAAGACGCCTACTGTGTACGATAAGGTTACTAACCATTTTCTTAGAAAGGAACGGAGGGACGAATGTATGTTTAAATAACTTGACTTTTTTTTTTTTTTTTTTTTGATGTAAGCCGACAATGAGCTTCCCCTGTCTGAAAGACGAGCAGCCGCCACTGATATAAAGGCAAGCTGAAAAGCACCAAAATCATTTGCAATAACTCAGTGATGCCTAGACTGACACGTGACCGAAGACGCCATGCTATGGGGCTCCTGGAGGCTGGAATCTCTGCTCGGCAGGTGGCGCGCCGTTTTGGATGCAATGTGTCCACCATTGTCAGGATGCAACAGAGGCATGAAGAAACTGGCTCAACTGCAAACAGACCTCGCCCTGGACGAGCACATGTGACCACACCACAGCAGGGGACCGCTTTGTGACTTTTGGTTTTGGGGGTCCTTGAGTTTGTTTCTTTATCCTTATTTTTTGTCAACAAACTTGGATGTGATTTTTTATTTTTACTGTATAGAAATGGCCTATGATTAATTCCAAAGATCTTATGGAATAAAAATCCTCATCGATTTAAAAAAATAGAAGAATCTTCAGGTGTCGCATTTTCATTGGCACTGAGTATAGAAAAGATGAGGTTAGATTGGATTAGATTATATAGAACTTTATTGATCCTTTGGGCAGACCCCACAGGAAATGGAGGTTCCAATAGCAGCACAACACCAAATATATACACACAACAAATACCACAAGGAAATAGCAATATAATAACTATGAAAGTTATTGTGGTCTCAAACTGAACTCAAATAGAAGAACATGCTGTAATCAGATGTACAGACAAAAATATAAGTAGCAGCAGCAGCACATGAGGATGAATAGTGTGTATCAATCTACCACCAAATTGTAGTTTGAAAACAAAACATATACAGTGTGACAAAAACACAACTTCGGTACATTTATTCCTTCGTTCATTTTCTCTTTCACTTTGACCTTTAGCCTTTCCCGGCTACCATCGGGCAAAGGCAGGGTACATCCTGGACATGTCACCAGTTCATCAGAGTGCTATAATAAATACATGAATAAATAGATCTTAATCCATAAATGGGAAAACATTTCAATTTAAAAGCGGCATACATGCGTCAGTAAAATTCCAATCTACTGTTCCCTTACACATACTGTATGTAGATCAGTCATGTGGACAATGATGCAGCCCCAGACCATCACAGATGCTGATATTGCTATTTAATTATTCCTTTCCTGGATTGAATTGGGCGAGTGAGCTCTGATAGTGAGAAAAAAAAAAAAAAATCAGAAAATATTTCTGATTTTTTTTTTTTTTTACAATTTTGCTCTGAGAAACCCAAACTATTAACTACTATCATGCTATTAAAAAAACTGGCTTCCTCCTCCTTCATTCGAGGTCTCAGACAGGACTACAGTCATTAGCAGTGACGTGAGAAGAGCAGCTTTAGTTTTTACCCCTCGGCCAATTTTGGGCCGAAGGGGTATTGTAATCATTTTGTCATCTGTCCGTCCGTCTGTCCATTCAACAAAGTAATTTCATTACCTGAAGAATGCATTGAGATATCTGCACCGAATTTATACTGTGGATGCATTTTGGCATGGAGCACAAGCCTTTTGAAAAATGTCACCTTGACCTATTTTTTCAAGGTCAAATGGTGACATGTCTTTTCAACGTCCGCACAACGTTATCACATTATCTGTCGAAAACACTGTGATATCTGAACCAATTTTACACGAAGACAATCTAATGTAAATTATAGCGCAGTAACTTACAACAGACTCTTACACTATATTATTAAAAGAGCGCAGCACTTTAGGTTATATTGTTGTACCTGCTGGGATTTGTTGCAGGTATAAGCTCAATGTCAAAGGTCCACGCCATGACAATTGTCCTGAACACAGCAAAACAACAGGAAAGTAGAAAATGCAGGCAGAGGACAGGGTCTCTGCTAGTAAATACACCTGCACTCAATGACAAAGGCCCAGAATGATGACTGAAAAGGACTACATACAGTCATGGAAAAAATTATAAGACCAGATTCAGATTTCTTTATTGTCATTCAGACATTACAGCACAGATGCACTGCAGAACGAAATCACAATGCATTTTTGGCCATGATAAAAACAAGATAAACACCATAAGAATAAAAAGATTTAATATATATATATATCAATGTAAATGCCCCACCCTTGTTTTTGTCAATTTCTTGTTCATTTTAATGCCTGGTACAACTAAAGGTGCATTTGTTTGGACAAATACAATGATAACAACAAAAATAGCTCATAAGAGTTTAATTTTAGAGCTGATATCTATCCATTGTCCATGGTTTTGTTGATAAAAACTAAAATCACTTCAGTTCTTACATCAATAGCTATGGCATTGTGCTGACAAAAACAGTGCTTTTAGACATTCAGTCTTTTTTAGTCACATGATACAGACAGGAGTTAGTACTTGATTGCATAACCATTGTTTTTGATGACTTTTGATGGTCTAATAATTTTTTCCCGCCACTGTATATGATTTAAGTTGAATTACACTGGGTTACAAAAAAATGTTTTTTGCAAGTTGTCTAGGTTTTTTCAACTGAATTAGGACCATTTTGGACCGCTAAATCCAAAAATGACATCTGTTTTTCTCAATCTCAAAGTTAGGTTTTTTTGCTAATTTGATTTTGAAAAATTTGATCTCACAAAATTGATTACATTTTTGTGACTTTATCAGTTGATTTTTTTTTTTTTAATATATATATATAGTTCTCACCCAAAATAGGTTTTAAGAGAAAAAAAAAAATCATTTTCTAACAGGATTCCTGTCAGGTACAATGGTGTATTCACCGCAGATGTAGCAGAATACGTCAGGCTTATTTTTGCAAGATCTTCTAGTCGAAGCCATTTCATTCACCTGTAATATTAAAAAAAAAAAACATTAATCATAAACTGGCAAAAGTAAAATCTTCAGAACTTGTTTATTGCAAGATATATGAAATAATTTTGTATCATATGATGTGAAAATGCCCATAAATGTAAGCAAAAATGTTAAAAAGCCAATATGTAGCATAGTTCAGAAAGTTGACCTGATTGAGCAAAATTAATGTGATTTTTGGATTCAGCACACCAAAATTATCCTAAATCAGCTCAAAAAACTTAAACAATAAATTTGTTATTGACCAGTGTTATTTACAGTTTATTTTCACTGCACCTTATTACTGCCTGTCATGTGTCAAATAATAACTTAATGGAGTTTAACTGCTGCTTAGGAAATGAGTGAAATTGGAAAACAACTTATAAAACAGTAACTAGTGAAAATTATCAGATTTTATTCCATTTAACAACCCTTTACAGCGACTGTGCTTAAAGTCCATTTTTATTCACAAGTCAGACTGATTAACCAGTCTATCTGTCACTGTTTTTAGTATCTTTTTACACTCAAATGAATTAAATGTATTCTGCAGTGATTAGGCAGAGGAGTCAAATTGCAATTCGCAAAACAAACACAATATTTTCTGCACTCCTCTTGGGTTATCATTAAATCCTATGAAGCACGAGGATGGGAGAGAGAGTTTGAAACTGTCAGAGCATCAAGCTGTCAGTGAAAGGTATGGTTTACCCAGAACCTGACTCTCTTGGATCCCCCCCCCCCACCACCACCACCACCACCACCACTCCTCCTCGTCTTTCTCCCACACACACACACACACACACACACACACACACACACATACACATATCTGTGGCTTCAAACAGACCGAGCGGCCTGTAAACGTCCTCCTACTGGTTGACAGGTTAGATTTCCAGATCACAGACAGGATGAAAGCCTGGTCTCATTCTGTTTTTTGGCTCCAGTTGCCCCCTCCCCTCTTCTCCTTTACTGCTTTCATGCACACTTTATATTGTTCACTAACCTCTGCTATTACTCTGAACTTGTCACTGTCTTTTTTTGTCCTTACAGAATACTGTTCCTGTTCCAAAACCCTTATGATTCATAGTCATATTTTTAAAGAACAATAACCAAGAAAATGTTTCTCTTATCTGTCAGTTTCTTCAGTTCCGTACAGGAACATATACAGCTTTTTTTCCCTTTTAACTGTACACTGTAGCGGTGTAGTTAAACAGACCTGCCTAACCTAGTTAATGGACTTATTGAAATCACACAGGACTCCTCTTTTGCGAACATGACAAGCAGTGTATGTGTGTTTCAAAGAGGAAAAGGAGAGTCATTGTTCATATAAGCTGGTCACAATGATGTTTAAGACCCATAAAATTTGATTCCCACTAGAATTTGCTCTGCACCTTGGAATCATGCCAGCTATTCACAGCTCACTACTGCCGCATCCCTATGGTTCCTACAAAAGACTTTAAACCTTTTATCTATGCCGGTTGTGTTTGTATGTATTTGCATTTTTTTCCAAGCACTTTTCTGTACCATCTCTGAGATTTTCTTTCAGATAAAGAATGTGCACCATTAATCTCCCCTCGACTGATGGTTTCGCTCCTTGGTATTTTTTTTTTATTTTTTTTTTTTTATGCTTCATCATGCACATCTGCCCGAGTTCCTGGTGGAGTTGGCTTTATCTTTGCACACACACACTCACATACAAGCCCTACAAGTCTTCTTTTATTCCACTTGTCAGTCTGGATAATATCGGCTCATTGATTCCAAACAACAAATAAGATATTTTCCTCCCCATGTAGCCAGTAAGATGTGGAGGAGTATTCTGCATGACCTCAGGTACTGGAGATGAAGTCATACTTGCCCATTGTTGGTTTGGAAGATAAAGATGGAAGTGAAGGTTTTACAAAAAAGCTTTTTGTTCTTTTAAATAGAATCACTCACATAGTGTAATTAAAAACTGTTTGGCTCCAATGGTGGCGTACGTATTAAAATCAGCAGATGTCTTCATTTTGTCAGTCCTTCAATTATATGTTGCTTTGTATTCATTACGTGCCTACAGTTGCATCTCAATAAGTGATAAAAATGCGGTTTCAGGTTAGCAAGTCGTTATTATCCTACTATCAAATGTCAGTCTGATTTCCATCTCTGTATTCATACTGCAGGAGCGAAGCATAGAATAGAGGCATTTTCAGCACCACTATGCACTTCTGATAAGCCTTAGGGGAAAATGGGCATTTGGCCTCACACATTGTATGCTTATCCAGAGGAAGCTCATTGGTATGTCATAGCTGTTTCCCTATTCCCTCCTATTCAGAGGCACAGCACACAGTGCATTTTTTTTCAGGTATTTTGTCTGGCTCTGGATTAGCTCTGATCTAACAGCAATTACCCTTAGGAGTGTAACACAGCAGAGCGTGCTCTCCTGAGGTCGCTGGGAGGTGACGTGTCTTGAGAATGGTTAAGTGCATTGTTAAGTGGAGCAATAGGCACATGGAGGATCACAGCGTTTTACTTGTGCTGGGTTTGAGGCTGTGTATTTATTGATATAATCCTAAGACATAGTTTTAATGAATGGTCGCCATTGTTTGTTGTGAGAAGTGAAGCTTTTTACAAATCGTTTCTTTTATTCTGAGTAAGCCTGCACAAGTACAAGCACACGAGCGTAGATGCAAAGGTGATAAAACAAGCGCAAACAGGCATGTAGGCTCTTTCACAGTATCACGCCGACACATACTTATACTGGCTGTGATGTCAGTGTCGCAGTAAAAAAAACAACTCTGTTAAGTAAGTAAAGTATATACCAAAGTAGAAGAGAGAGAGTATTTTGCTGTTGACTGCATTTCGAGGAATAACCATAGCATCTGTTGATGGTCATACCTGGAGCTGAGCCCAGTTCAGAACAAAGATGTGTGTCGTCAAGAGCTGCAACTTGCAGCTGGTCTGCAATGTCTTGAAATCCTGCCAGTTCAGACTGATTCAACGAGACAAGACTGTGTATCATTTCAATCGTAAAAATTGTCTGTGCTTCTTTTAGAGCTGCTAGTTTTTCAGTTGATGGTTTTTTTTTTTGTTTTTTTTTTTTGCTACAGGCCATCTTAAAATATGGATGGAAACAGTAGTAATGAGTTGTTTTTTTACAACAGCTGCATTTCTTGTATTACCAAAATGGCAAAAAAACAAACAAACAAACAAACAAAAAAAAACAAGAAGTTTGAGTATTTTTCCTATTTGTTCCAGGAGCACATCTGTTGTTAAGAGGAGTTGGTATCACTAATAAGGAGGGGAAGCATGGACTATCAAGACAGGTTTACTAGGAGAACAGCTGTGCTTTCTTATAACAGGTGGAATATAGTCCAGCAGTTCTCACCTGGTCTGTCTTCAGGACCCATTATCATCCCTTAATAACAAGCCACGACCCAAATTAATAACAGTTAAACTTCTCAAATTTATTTAAGAAAAATATGGTGTGTTTTGAACTTGAGATAATACAGAATATCACAGTATGAAAATACAGAAGACAAGTTTAATGATAAACCAAACTGACCAGCAGGTGGGGATGCTAAATATGGAAATATTCCCTCTAACACTAAATTAGGTACATTTTAACCAAAACCAAAAATGTGCACTTAGTTACAAATTAGAAGTACATTCAATCGCTTATTCAAGAATTAAACTGAGGTTTTTGTCCTCAGTGTAACTAAAACCATATCTGATGGAGTCATTGTCATACCTGAGTTTCGTCATGATATGAATATAAACTTTTGGGTCTTCTTTTACGTTGTGAAATGTCTAGTGTTAATTAACATTACAGCGCATTACTGCCACCTACTGTAGGGGAGTGTGAATGGGTGACGCTCAGCTCCAAAAAAAATAAAGCGCAGGATTGGTTTATTAGCATTATTTTTTGCCCAGACAAAGGCCCGCGACCCACTGAAAACAGGTTTGCAACCCACTTTTGGATTGCGACCCGCCAGTTGACAATCACCAATCTAGTCCATTAACCCATAAAGACCCAGTGCTACTTTTGTGGCAGTTCCCAAATTATTTTTTCTATATGTTTAACCTTTCTTATGTGATTTATCACCATTGATTGGAATATTATCTTCTGTATTTTATGTTTTTTCAGTGTAAATCATGTATTTTCCTATATTTAATTTACTGATCATGTAGATGTTCATTAAAACTCAGAATAAAGTTGAGGTTTATTGTATTAAAAATAGAGAAAACTCAAGAAAAAGTGACTTTTTCAGCTAAGATATCAATAACTGGACATAAAAACAAGTGTCTCCATCCATAGTCATTGATCCAACTGCATGGGTTTTACTGGTGAATCAATGTTGTAGAAGGTGACGGTGTTTCCACGTTCACTACGAAGCCTCTGAACGTTCAAATGGGTCATATCTGATGGCAATAAAAAGATGACAAACTGCATTTTACACCAATTATTTACACGTATTGATAGGATTAATGGATCAGAAGTTATTAAATATTTGAAATCAGTAGATAGTTTTGGTTGGAGGTTTGGGTCTTTATGGGTTAATCGTGAGAAAAACACACTATATATCACGAAATTCTTAAACAAGTTTCTTGGTTGGAGTTGAACTGAGACAGTCACTTCACACCTGTGACATTCTCTCAAGTCTTAGTAGTCTTTGGTCTCCGCTGACCACACTAAAACTGAGGAGTGTTTATATGTGGATCGTCCTTCACAATCAGCCATGTTTCCACAGCAGGTCAAGAGAACTTCTTTTTGCTTCTTCTTCTATCAGCTTCAAATCAGAATGATCATCATCCTAATATACCTCAATCTAAGGAAACTGTCACTCTCCTTTTATTGTAGAAATCCATTATTTATCCACAAACCATTGATTCTGACCAGTTACTGTACATGTAGCAGAGGGCGGTATCTCTGACTTCCAGCAGCATCGGGTGGTTCAGTCACCCAGCACTCAGTAACATATAATCATGTAAGCTATAATTTAGATAACACACTATAAGAAATAACACACTGCCTTAATAGTTGAACGAATGTGCAAGTTCTGTGTAGTGTTACGTGTTGTGTTGTCTGCTCACTTAATCAGTTAATTGTATATTTCTATAAAAACACTTTTTTTTAACACATCTTTATTAAGGTTTTAACACGTCACATATCTTTTCTGACATGAATATTGATAATATTGTGTGGGTCTCCCTTGACCATAAACCCCCCCCATCTCCCAATACCACCTCTGAATGTTGACACGGCAGCGAAAGTAAATAACAAAATAATAACTGATAGTCAATATAAGTAATAGTGACTTGAATACTTCTCAACATCCATTTTTGTATATCTGATACATAATCAAACATCATTAAAAAAAAAAAAAAAAAAAAAAAAAAGGTTATGGTCTCACTTTTAAGTTATGATGATGAGATATCAGGCCTTGATTCTAAAAAAAAATTGAAATGAACTCCATATCTTGTGGAATATATGATTTTTCTGTTTAATTGTGTACGTGAGCCTTTCAATAACTATGCAGGATGAGAGTTCCGCGATCCATGAATTCAACGATGGCCAATCAAAACTTTTCCAATATCTAGCTATAAGACGCTTCACATGTATTAGACAGAGGTTCACCAGCCTACTGTCATGAGTTCTAAGTGCTAAAGTTTCTGGAATAAAAAAAGATTATTTTTTTCCTGCAACAGAGATAATAATAATAATAATAATTAATAATAATAATAATAATAATGATGATAATAATAATAATAATAATAATAATAATAATAATAATAATAATAATAATAATAATAATAATAATAATAATAAACTTTATTTGTATAGCACCTTTCATACAGAAATTGTAGCCCAAAGTGCTTCACATTGATTGAAAAAATACAATATTAAAATACATTAAGATTTGATTATACATCAAGAAATAAAATGAAATTTGAGAGAAATACAATAAAATAAAAATAAAAACAGCGCACAATTTAGATGATGCACAATTTACAACAAAAAGTTTAAAAAAATAAATAAATACTGAGCTTTGTGCATCATCCGTGAGCCCATGTATACAGATTAAATCCTAAAGTATTGTTTTGCAGAGAGAATGAACTACTTGTTAAATTGCCTGTAACGACAAGAAGCAGGTTCAGTCATAACGATTCAAATGTATATTAAATTAAACAGAATTCTAGTAGCCTGTTAAGTCCTATTTCCAAAATCCTTCTTGAAATGATCTGTATCTGTGTTAATGTAAGATGTATTTACAGACTTTATGGTCAGAGGATAGTAGACAGACTCTGATATTATGTTTGTGTGCGCGGTGTGCCTTCCTCCCATTAACCCAACAGTGTGATCACTGTTCTATAGCATGACTGCAATCAGGACAAATGCACTATTAACTCTGTAATGAGACAGCTCAACAAACAAAATTAATGGCTCCATTCAGAATGGCACTCTGCAGCAATCAACACTTAGTTAGGCTTGTAACTACGGCTGTCTGATTCAGGGAGAATACTCTGCTTTAGCTCAAGTGAGGCCATTAGTGTTTTTTTGTGACACCTAGAAAACTTCACCACAAACAAACTAAAACTAAACGCCATTAAAAAAAAAAAAGTTAACAGCAAAAAGTCAGTCGTGATCATTAACTACATTTATATTCCACAGATAGTGTTGTAGTCCTTAAAACACTCATTTGTCACATCAAACCATATTATAAAATTTAATGATTTGGTTTACTGTAAAATAATGCAAATAATGTATAAAGCAAAAGCAAAAAGTTACACCCTGTCTGTGTACAAAGGTTCTTCTCAACACATGAGTCTAAATACACTTTGCAAGGTGTTTGTAAATTTGTTGTACAAAAACCTAGAAAAGAGACTAAAAGAAGATGCATATCTGTTGGAGTTAAACTGTGGAATGAGGCCAGCATGGATTTACGAATCGGTAGCTCATTTTTGGTTTTAAAAAAATTGTTTATAAGGCAATTTTTGAAGGTTACAATTGTTAAGATCTAATAATCAATAAGTAAATAATTTATTTTCTACTCTACAGGGTGGGGAAGCAAAATTTACAATGAACATTTAGTTGTTTTTTTCTCAGCAGGCACTACGTCAATTGTTTTGAAACCAAACATATATTGATGTCATAATTATACCTAACACTATTATCCATACCTTTTCAGAAACTTTTGCCCACATGAGTAATCAAGAAAGCAAACGTCAAAGAGTGTGTGATTTGCTGAATACACTCGTCACACCAAAGGAGATTTTGCGATAAATCTGTCATTTCTGTGGTTCAGAACAGCCTCGACAGTGAAGATCTTTTCATCTGAAAAGATCGTTACAATGGAGGACTTTTTCTTGAACCATGTAATCATTTTCTTGCACCTTTCCAATCTCTTTTCCTTCATAGCTGTTGTCAACAAGTGTTTTGGTGTTCTTGTGTAAGATTTTAACTTCAAATCATATTTTACTGCATTTCTAACGGTCTTGTTGTCCACCTCAAGTTCAATTGCCATTTTTCTCATGGATTTGGTTGGATCCTTTAGGATTTTGGATTTGAGAGCTTTAATAAAAGCTTTGGTACGTTTTTTGTTGCTTCCTCCACTTCCAGACTTTCTCGTAATAGTTTTGCTCATAGTCATTCTCTTCTTTCCATTATAAACAGTCTTTATGGACACTCCAACTATTTTTGAAATCTCCTTTGGTGTGACGAGTGCATTCAGCAAATCACACACTCTTTGACGTTTGCTTTCCTGATTACTCATATGGGCAAAAGTTTCTGAAAAGGTATGGATAATAGTGTTAGGTATGATTATGACATCAATATATGTTTGGTTTCAAAACAACTGACGTTGTGCCTGGTGAGAAAAAACAACTAAATGTTCATTGTAAATTTTGCTTCCCCACCCTGTACATTAATCCGTTCATGCATGAATCATGATAACATTATTCAAGATTTCTTTATTCGTCTTTGGGCATTAAAAAAACAATGTGATTATTATTTTTTTTTTTTTTTTATGACGCTCTTTTTCATGGAATTGCAAAAATGTCCACTCAGCTGGACACCATGTGTTTAATTTATGAAGCAAAGAAACATGTATTTACTAATATACTGTGTGAAAACTGAAATAAAAACATTAAATGCTGCTAATTTGATGTTTTCTCACACACATTTTAACATAAACTACAAACAAAAAGCTATGGATATTCATAATTTTTGGGCTATTTTTTTCAGGTGGGACTCTTGCACAACGCTTTTTATTTTTTGTGTGTGAATTGAATTGAAACACATTTTTTTTTAATGACCAGACATAGTTTTATTTGCAAATGGCAAAAATGACAAAAAAGAAAAGACAAAAAAAAAAAAAAAAAAAAAAAAAGAAATATCCTTAACTTTTTATTTGCAGTGTACTCTAATACAAGTCATTACTAACATCATGGACATAAAATGCCAAAAAAAAACAAAAAACTTTTTTTTGTTAATTACAGTCTAATAACAATAACAAGGAATTGATTTACACTCGAACATGTTAGATCAGGTTTGTTTGATCACGTTTTCAATGTCAGTGTATGGGATGGTGCATAAGCATCTACTGTGTTGGTTGATATGAAACTAAAACAACAAAATCCATGAATATACAAGAGAACAGCTGTAGAATAACTGTCCACTGTAGTGACCAGTATGCATGAAAGGATTAAATTACTATTAATTTGGTTGGTTATGTTGTCTGGTTTTCTGGTTTAGTTTTACTTCTTTATGTTTTTGCTTGTTTGTTTGTATTTTTGTTTTCTCTTTTTCTTATATTGAACGCTGTGTGGTTTCATCTGTTATGTAGGACAGGCATTAATATAAGCATTATGTTTCTGCCTGTGCCTTTTCAGTCGCTAACCTGTTGGTAATGTTTGTAGTGTTGACGGTGGGTGTATTATGTAATAATAGTAACTGAACAAAGAATTTCATCATCATCATCAAACATTTGGAAACATCAGGCATATTTTGGTTTCTATATTAATAAATCAGTCCTTTAGTGTATAGCTTTATCGGGGGACTCTACTAATCAAAGCACCTGTTGGTTTGAACCAGAATTCTTTCTTCCAGTTTTGAGAGAACATAAAGTGCTCAGGATCTCGCCCCCGCCTCCTCACTCAGCTGCTTGAAATCTGTCGTCCCTGTATATTCACACCTCTAGAGTATTTCTGAAGTAGTCTATAGACGATGTATTTAGTGTCTCAGTGATGTGCAGTATCTTTTTCTGGTCTTTCTTTGTCGCATGAAGCAAATTTGTGACTTGTTAAAAGGCCTGAGAGTCTGTATACATACATCGCTACAAGCTAATGGTGCAATGTATACAAAAATATCAAATGACATGCTATGGAAAATACTTGTACCGTGGAAGGTGAACATTTCCATACACAGAAGCTGAGTGTGTTTTCTCCAATACTGAACATTTGGCTTTAATGTGTGTGCTTTCTAGTTTATACGGTTACCCCCAGACTATTGATGACACTGGTTTACAATTTTTTAGAAATGATTTGCTTCAGAGATTAAATGTGCTAAATGTTACGTATTTTAATAAGATTAATTGGAAAATAAATGACAAAAGTGCCGGTTTGCTGATGTTTTCAAGGTGTATGATTAAGTGTTATTACACATATATATTGGTTTATGTACATTTATACACTGAACAAAAATATAAACGCACCACTTTTGTTTTTGCTCCCATTTTTCATGAGCTGAACTCAAAGATCTAAAACTTTTTCTGTGTACACACAAGGTTTATTTCTCTCAAATATTGTTCACAAATCTGTCTAAATTTGTGTTAGTGAACACTTCTTCTTTGCTGAGATAATCCATCCACCTCACAGGTGTGGCATATCAAGATGCTGATTAGACAGCAGGATTTTTGCACAGGTGTGCCTTAGGCTGGTCAAAATAAAAGGCCACTCCAAAATGTGCAGTTTTATCACACAGCACAATACCACAGATGTCACAAGTTTTGACTGTGCTAGGAAAATGGTGGTCACACCAAATACAGACTGGTTTTCTGACCCCCCTGGACCACCCAATACAGTAAAACTGCACATTTTAGAGTGGCCTTTTATTGTGGCCAGCCTAAGTCACACCTGTGCAATAATCCTGCTGTCTAATCAGCATCTTGATATGCCACACCTGTGAGGTGGATGGATTATCTCAGCAAAGAAGAAGTGTTCACTAACACAAATTTAGACAGATTTGTGAACAATATTTGAGAGAAATAAACCTTGTGTGTACACAGGTCGCATGTTTAACACCTGTGATCTAAAATGTCAGTAAAATGGTAAACTATTTTTACTGTGCTTTTATTGCATTCTCATAGGGTCAAAAGTTTGCAAACACATCAACTTGCCTAAATCTTTAAGGATCCTTGAAACAGAGCTAAGCAGTATAACTCAATACAGCATGAACATTACAAATGATGTTAAAGCTTGAGCATTTTCACTCTATATGAACAAATCTAACATCCTAGGGAAGAAATAAATGCTACACCTGTGAGACAACACATGCCAGTAGCTTTTCCATTTTGTGACTAAATCTCAGAAGGCTGTTGAGCAAATTGGCTGGTAAATATTTATTTATACTAAAGTACTTATGTGGTCAAAGACAAACTGTGCTGAGTCTGTACTGTGTTTTGGTCTCGTTTGCAGATGTGCTGCTGAGATTCATACATTGCACGCTGCAAATTGTGACATCTCTATCATTTCGCACAACAAATGGTATGGGATGTTGTGTTCAAATACACCTCATAAATTTAAAATATCTGATCTCAAATGGCAGTAGGCATTATTTAATACTTTAACAAAGTTTCACTATATTTCCCCCATATTTTCTTTTGTTTAAATTCATAATACTACATCTGTCAATCTATTCAGAGGATGAAAATACAACCTCGTGTTAGTATGTCAGCATGATTAACCCTTTTGTGCCATGTGTTCAAATATGTGGACAGTTAACCCTCAAAGAGACCAAAACTATTTACTGATCTACAGTGTTTAATAGCTTTGGCAAAGTAATCCTAGCAATTCATATTAGGGATGTAAACAATTAATCGACTAACGATTAATTGTCGGTAAGAATTTGCTTAATTAAACTATTAATTGTCGGTTAATTGTCCTTGTCCACCTGTCCACACCTGTCCGAAGGCTGCTGGTTTGTCCGTGCTGCGACGCCATGGCTGGGAAAGCCGGTCATCAAACCGGATCATGGCGTTGATGAGTTAGAACAGGGGTCACCAATCCTAGTCCTCGAGGGCCGATATCCTGCATGTTTTAGATGTTTCCCTCTTCCACCGCAGGTGACGGTCATTATCAGGCTTCTGCAGAGCTTGATGATAGGCTTAGCATTTGAATCAGGTGTGTTGGAAGAGGGATACATCGAAAACATGCAGGATTCCGGCCCTCGAGGACTAGGACTGGTGACCCCTGAGTTAGAATGTCTTTATGAACATGGTGGAGCCAAACACAGACCGGCCCGTCTGTTTGTGAGAGTGGTGAACCCCCGAATAAATACAGGCACAAATGCAGGGTCGGTATTGGAGCGTTTTCCCTGGAGGTTGGTCCAGTCCATGGTCAGTGAGACAGAAGCTGAAAACAACCTCCAGGCTCCTGATTCGGGCCACAGGTATGTAAGGCATTTGCAAAGCTTCAGGAGGTGGGGAAAAGATAAATGAGCGAAAAGTTTCACTTTCACTTCTGCGGGGGCACAAACTGCACCGCCCCGTACACCTATAGTATTACAGGGGTTGGACAAAATAATGGAAACACCTTCACCTCAAGATGATAATGCCCCAATCCATACAGCTAGAATTGTTAAAGAATGGCATAAGGAACATTCTAATGAAGTTGAGCATCTCGTATGGCCGGCACAGTCCCCAGACCTCAACATTATTGAGCATTTATGGTCAGTTTTAGAGATTCAAGTAAGACGTCGATTTCCACCGCCATCGTCTCTAAAAGAGTTGGAGGGTATTCTAACTGAAGAATGGCTTAAAATTCCTTTGGAAATAATTCACAAGTTGTATGAATCAATACCTCGGAGAATTGAGGCTGTAATTGCCGCAAAAGGCGGACCTACACCATATTAAATTATATTTTGTTGATTTTTTAAGGTGTTTCCATTATTTTGTCCAACCCCTGTATAAGTAGGATGGAAAGTGACGCATGTACGCGGTTACCAACCAACATGCACACATCCACCGGCCATACTGTGCGCACGCAGCCGAGTAACCCCACCACCACCACCACCGACGAAACGTACGAGCGTGCACCCCCCCCCCCCCACCCCCATTACACACCGCCACATCAACAGATGAATTCCACAGGAAACACTAACTGTATGCAATGGTTCAATAAATCAATCATTAAGGAATATGATATGATTTTTTCATGAAGTGTATAAACAATATTTAGCTTTTATTCTTATGGACTGTATTCAAAAAGAAATTCAGGTTCTCAGGAAAATCGCCGCCTGTCAGTTAATTGTTAATCGATCGATAAGGTTGACCAACTAATGATTAATGAATGAATTAATAATTTGCATCCCTAATTCATATAAATAATTGGTGTAAAATCCAGTTTGTCAGTTTTTCATGGTCATCAGATATGACCCATTTGGACGTTCAGAGGCTCTGTAGTTACCGTGGAAACACCGTCATCTTCTGCAACTTTGATTCACCAGTAAAACCCATGGAGTTGGATCAATGACAGTAGCTGTTGATGCTTGATTTATATTCAGTTAATGCTATATTTTCACTTTTTCTTCCGTTTTCGGTTTTGTGTAAAATCATTTTTGTATTTAGTCTTTGGGTCAAAACACAGTAATGTCCCGTCAGAAAGCAAAGTTTAATTGATTGCCATTCCAACATTTATTTCAATATAAAGTAGCTTCTTGTTTTGGATAATCCCTTATGGTCCAACTAAAGAAAAAATGAGTTTTATGTGTCTTTTTAGTATGAAGTCCTTTTTAGTATTTTTAGTTTTTCTGAATATGTACATGATCATTAGATAAAAACAAGAAAATATGCGATTTTAACTGAAAAATGCAAATGGTGGTGATAAATCACGTTAGAAATGTTAAATATCCAGGAAAATTCATTTGTCACAAGAAAAATAGACCTTGAAGGGCTAATTAAACTCCTTTAGATCCACTGACATGCAATGATTTCTACCTTATATTATAAATACTTGATTGATGACCCACCCAAGCCAAGATGGCTAACAGTAGAGGTAGTTTCAGTCTGTGACATAAGTCTTCACACTTGTCATAAAGACTGTCGGTGCTTATGTTTACAGCTTACGTTAAAGTTTTAGCAGTTGCTCTCACTTGTTCACTAAACTTCAGCAGTGTACATATTTTACTTTCACGCATACATAAAACTTCCAGATTTATTACCAGGTACACCATACTAAATAAAAACAAAACAAAACAAAAAACAGCAGAAGTACAGTGATCCAAAGTTGATCCCAACTTTATCATTATTCATATTCAGTCTGAAAACTCCGACATCTTACGCTCCTTTTTTAATGTCGTATTTGTCTCTATGCCATTTCCTCATTGAATGCTGTCAAACCCATATGATTCAACATTAATAAACTCTCTGACAACCTAATGATGGATTTTTTCCTTAGCACTTTCGCTGTTACATCCACAGATCTAATGGGATTTGTTAGACAGACTATTATGATGAAGTAGGCAAATGATTGTCAGGATGTTGCCACTCATCAGTCATATTAATTGCATTTATATGTCATTATTACAGTCTCCTAATGGATGATAGCTTCTTGCAGGCAGCCTCTCTCCTCCTTAATTTAATAGAGTTTGAGCTAACGTTTTCTCTCTCCCAACGTAAACGGCAAAACATGGCCACTGTGTTTTCTGGCATTTCCATATATACATAAAAAAAAAAAAAAAAAAATTTAAAAAGCGCACACATACACACACTGTTGCTTGTTTTTGACTGCTTAATGCTATTTGTCAGTGGATTTAAACAGGCCTCTTCGTTTTCAACCTATTGATCCACTGACTGTTAAAGGTTACATGGCTTAAGAAAGTCAACATCTAATATACAGGGATCAAAACAAATATATTTTTAGTGTATTGATTTTGTTACACTCCAGTGATGCCTCCCAGACTGAAAAAGGAGGGATTGGACTTCATGCTTTTATTTATTCTTCTTTTTAAGTCATTGTTAGTCATACTGAGCTAACAATGAAATGCTGTATATGTGTCATGGACAATGTTGTGAAGTGAAGAATTCTTGAGGCGATCAATATATGATCTATGTATAGCCTTCACGCGGTATGGGAATTATGGTAAATGCTAGCTACAAACTCGAAAATTGGACATTAATGCGCCCTCATGTCATATTTTCCACTGGGGAACTGGGAAAAAATTTGATGCACAAGTTGTTGAGAAAATAACCCTTGACCTTTTCAACATGGCAAAGAGCAACAAATGATAAACAATGCTTTTATTACAGGTCTACTGCTGTTAGCTTTTTTTTTTTTTTTTTTTTTTTTTACTATTATTAGTGATAGTTAACAAGACATTGTGGACAGAAAAACAACAACACATAAACAATGGGAAAATCAAATAAGTAAGCAAACCAAAAACAACAACAACTACAGAGTAATGACAAACAACAACAATAACATCATAATAACAACAATGAAAAAGATAATAAATGTAAAGAGCAACTAAATATAGCTTGGTTAGGGGCGATAGGGAAAAGGAGAAGAGGAGAGTGTGAATGAAAGTGAGAAAGAGAGAGGGAGGAGTGAGGGGGAAAATAATAATTGTTGTAATAATATAAAAATATGTAATAATAATACCAGTAGTCTAATTTGCTAGTATGATTGTGGCGGCAGTAGCGGCGAAGGCGGCCACAATACGAGTTAAATAATTTGATAATTGTAATAATGTATTTGTATCAATTACTATCCGTTTGAGTTTTAATTTAACCCTTTCATGCATAGTGTTCACTCCAGTGGACAGCTGTTCTCCAGCTGTTCTCTTGTATATTCATGGGTTTTGTTGTTTTAGTTCCATATCAGCCAACACAGTGGACATGGATGCATCATCCAATACACTGACATTCATACCATTACTGTAACTTTCCTGTTCTTGATATATCTGATCTGCAGTGATATGTTTGAGTTTAAATCAATTGTTAATTGTTAGATTGTAATTAACTTTTTTTTTTTTTTGCCTATTATCTCCATGAAATAGGAAGATTATTACTGTTCATTATTTAAGAAGAAGATGTCATAGTTTATAAGTTATGCTTCTTCTCACTCCTTTTTGAATATGTTTTATACGTCTTATGTTTAAGTGTTTTATTTGTTTTCTTCTGTTTTGACATTCATATTTGAAATAAATACTAGTGATGGGACTTTTGGCTCTTTGAAGGGAGCCGTTCAATCAGGAGCCGTTCACTGAAAAGAGCCGTTCAAAAGACTGGCTCTTTTATGTTTTTTTGCATTATTTTGAAACACCAATGTTTTAATGACTAAATAGGCTACATGTGATGATTGACATTACATTTTAAAGGTGTTTAGTTGGTGCGGCAGTAAATATTATCTTACCGTAAAAACAATAGTTAGTTCAAATGTGTGGGCTAAATACATGACATGAGAGGTGACATTAGGTAAATGCTGGAATCTGACAAAAAAACATCACGGTACATTATTTGGACTAGTCTGTAGCCTAAAAATGAAGAAGAAAAAAAAACATTTTCTTATGAAATAACATTTTATTCTCCTCAAAACAAGAACAATAAATGTGTTTAAACATATGGAAAAAATTGCACAAAACACAACAGTGATTAATTACTGCAATTTCTTAAATACCTGAACTGTAGTGCAATTCTCAGAACAAAAACAGTACGTTGGTAAATTGACAGGCAATCGGACACTCCCTCTTTAAAAAAAAAAAAAAAAAGAACGGTTCTTTACAAAGACTCGGTTCCCATCATTCATTTCAAAGAGCCATTCAAAAGATTCGATCCATTCATGAACATCACATCACTAATAAATACATTAATCAATCAAATCAATCAATCAAGTGAGTCATAACTAGTATTAGAATATGTAAAAATGTGAGAAAACATCTGATTAGCAGCATAAAAATGTTTTTATTTCATTGTTTTCATATCACTTTCTGATATTGGGTTTTAAATACATGTTTCTTTGCTTCAAGAATAAAATGCATGGTGTATCCATGTGGATATTTTTGTAAATCCATAAAAAAAAAAACTCAATTGCATTGTTTTTTCATGCCTAATGAGGAATAAAAACACTCAAGAAAAGATCTCGACAAAGGTTCTAATAATTCATGCATGAAAGGGTTAAATTAATATGACAATGGGGAGGGGGGTGAAGCCAAGCACACAGAGCCTGAGGAGGGAAGGACACCATCAATCCCCCCTCACAACCTCCAGCACCCCCAGCAACACAGCCACTGCTGCTGTTATCTGATGATTTTTCATATTTATATCATACACAATTTGGGGAACAAAAAAAAAAAAACAAAAAAAATGCTGTAGCAGATGAATTAACACATCCAAAACTGTTTCACCAAGTAGCAGGTCACGCTAAATTGTGTGTCAGCCATTTTTCATTTCAAAAGCACTTGAACACAACGCACTCGTAATTTCAAATTCACAAGTACAAAGGATCATCTTCCCGATAACATGTGAAGGCAGCATCATTCTATCTGAGAGGTTATCTACCTTGCTATTTATGTCTTTTAATCAAAGCTCTGTGGTCGTGTCTGTCATTTGAGCCATGAACTTTTCATCTGCGTACATCCTGCACGTTTACCACACACAGCTGACTAATTTTAATCACTCAGTATGCCACGTCGTGCGATCTAAAACGGCCAGCGCGTGGTTCCATTCCAGGTACGTCGCTCAGTCAGCTTGATTGGCAGAAGTGATTTGATTAGTGCTGAGGCCGTATTCCTGTTAAGGTCAGACAGATTCCTAATGATGTGTTGTGCAGTTTTATAGTCCTTCTGTAAGTATCGGATAGACTGCTGTAATAAGCTGTCACCCAAGCACAGTATGTCATTAGAAGCCACTCGTAAATGTCTGGATTTGCTACAGATGTAGAGGTGAATGTCCCTCAGCTATGACAACGCTGTGACATTTCATGGCCGTTTGTTTGGACTGCAAGCAGCTATAAAGCTTTCAAGTGAAATTAGCTTGAAATTGGCTTGTAAAATGTGTCTTTTAACCTTTTATCATCTGCGGGTTTTCATGGAACCCGACCCTGAGGGAGGGTTAGGGTCAGGGTTAAGATTATAACAGAAGAAGTATAGGTCCAAGGTGCATGTATTAGTCTTCATTTTAACTCTTTCGGTGCCAGACAGTTAAGGGGCTAATAAGCCTTAAAAGTGCCACAGAATTTGGCTGTTTTTCAGTATTTCGCGTCGTTTTTATAATATTTGAAGAATCCTGCAGGAAACCGCTCGGTAACATCCAACCGATTGCTGATTAGATTAAAAACGCACCGGACGCAGCCGATTCATTATTGATCGTAATTTGCATAATTTATAATAATAATAATAATAATAATAATAATAATAATAATAATAATAATAATAATAATAATAATAATAATAATCTTTATTTATATAGCACTTTTCATACATTAAAAACTGTAGCACAAAGTGCTTTACATATCAGTTTAAAAATCAGTACCGCCCCCCACCCACACACACCCACTCACCCGCACACACACACACACACACACACACACACACACACACACACATATACATGCAAACCCACAAGCTCACACATACTTAAGAGGACTGACTGAGCACGGGTAGACCCGAACAAAAATGTACAAGTAAAAGTAAAACATCAATTTAGGAGGCGCTGTCTCAGGGAGCCATCCGCACCAGGAGGCAGCCGCCGACCCCGGCGACCAGGCACCAGCAACACAGCCCCGCATCCCAACTAGTGGGAGAGGGCCAACTGGGACCCCCACCCACCAGAAAGGAGCGGACCCCAGTGAGAGAAGGCGCCACAGCCCCCAGAGTCCACAGCCGCCCCCCGGCATGGAGGGCTCCCTCTGATGAAACACCGGAGAATAAGAAACATTAAAAAGATATAAAAATATTATTCAGTCGCGTGACCTCAAATTCCCGTCTGATTGGTCTCAAAAGGGGGACACAGAAAGAACGTCATCGAAATGTGAGAAAGAAATGGGGGTGGATGGTTTGTTTGTACACAAATATGGCGTGTTCTCCAAAGCCGATCTGATCGGCCCGTGGCACTTTAAAGGTTGTATTTGTAAAGCCGATTTAATCGGCCCATGGCACTGAAAGAGTTAAAGGGTTCATCCTCTAGTTTTTGTGTTTAACATGTTGAAATACAACCTTGACTACGTCAGTTTTAACATGGGTCACATGTAACCCTAAATAAATGGACAAAAAACACAAATGCTAATAATTTGATCGGACTGTTTCAAGACGTGGCAACATTGTGAATGCCAGATGGGTTTTCATTCATTTTTTCATTTTTCTGGGAGTTTTCAGGGTTAAAATATTAACAATATATAAGCCTCAGTGCCAAGCCCGGATTAACCATATGGGCAACTGGGCAATTGCCCAGGGGCCCGCGACCTCTGAAGGGCCCTGGGTAGCTCGGGCATAATGAAAATATCTGGTTATCTTTTGCTTATAAATGAAACTGTCTGCTGCCCGGAGCCATTGCACTGCACAGAAACCCTGCTCCTGCTGTCTGTGACCGTGAGCTGAGACCCTCTCCTCATTGGTCAGTCCAAAAAGCGAATCAGCGGTGACGCAAATCAACGTGCATGCACTGAGCGGGATGTGAGACGTCAAGAACTACGCGACATACGCGAGAAGTACGCGTACGTGAATCAAAACATTGCAAACATGGAGAAGCAGCTAAGTGGGAGCACCAAACAAAAATTAAAAAAGGAGAGGGACATTAAAAAAGCTGAAAATTTAAAGAACATACCTAAAATAGGTCATTTCACATTGCACTTACTTTAACTCTCTTGTTGAATTCTGAGGTGACAAGGGGATTTCTGTTTAAAATTCATATCTGATTCTATCAGATTATGTTTGTGTTTTGTCTGTGGGCTTTTTCTGACGATTCAATACATTTGTGTTGGGAAAAAGTGTTCTTAAATAAATACTGGATACTTTGGAAATGGTTTCTTATTTATTTTTTGTGAAAATGGAGGACACTTCCCTCTCTTTCTAATGTAGTGGATCAATTTTAGATTATACTGATGCTAATGTGTTTTGTTTTCATATCATCATATGGAAGTGAGTGGCCTTGACAAGAGGCTATAGTGGTGCACTTGTAGTTCTACGAGCATTTACACATTTGTACGTCAAAGTGCATTTGATGATAGTTAGAAATTGAAGTATGGGGTATATTTACATATATTCCTGGAATTTATTCTGTATTTTGCCAGATTATAGGGATCCTGGGGTTGTGATGATGGGGCCCTTGAATATTGTTGCCCAGGGTACAATGAAGTGTTAATCTGGCCCTGCTCAGTGCTCCTCTGTCCTTAATATCACTCTCTATATCTTTGATTTGTTTAGTTTATTTGTACTTCATGGTAACTGACTCTCATTTAAAAATAAAAAAAATCAATTTTGCTGGCAAGCCATGTGTAGCTGTCTGCTAATTGATTTTCCATCCAGCAGGCAGTCTGCTTCCTGTTTTATTTATGTGGGTAGAGATAGGGGGATGGATCCAGGGAACTGTATTGTACATTAATGTAACATGTAATTGGTATCGGCAAATGCTATTTCCAAAAAAATGGGACGTTCTCTAACATACGATAGAAGCTCAAATATTTCATTGTCAAATGAAATAATATTTTTGCTGTGTGCAACGTAAAGTTGGGATAGATGAGATGAGAACAGAAATCAGCAGGTTATTTACTACACTGAACAAAAATATAAACGCACCACTTTTGTTTTTGCTCCCATTTTTCATGAGCTGAACTCAAAGATCTAAAACTTCTTCTATATACACAAAAGGCCTATTTCTCTTAAATATTGTTCATAAATTTGTCTAAATCTGTGTTAGTGAACACTTCTCCTTTGTCCTTTGCTGAGATAATCCATCCACCTCACAGGTGTGGCATATCAAGATGCTGATTAGACAGCAGGATTATTGCACAGGTGTGACTTAGGCTGGCCACAATAAAAGGCCACTCTAAAATGTGCAGTTTTACTGTATTGGGTGGTCCAGGGGGGTCAGAAAACCAGTCAGTATTTGGTGTGACCACCATTTTCCTCACACAGTCTTCTTCATGAATTCTCTGAAACAGCTTTGGAGATGGCTTATGGTAGAGAAATGAACATTCAATTCACAGGCAAAAGCTCTGGTGGAGATTCCTGAAGTCAGCATGCCAATTGCATATTCCCTCAAAACTTGTGACATCTGTGGTATTGTGCTGTGTGATAAAACCGCACATTTTGGAGTGGCCTTTTATTGTGGCCAGCCTAAGGCACACCTGTGCAAAAATCATGCTGTCTAATCAGCATCTTGATATGCCACACCTGTGAGGTGGATGGATTATCTCAGCAAAGAAGAAGTGTTCACTAACACAAATTTAGACAGATTTGTGAACAATATTTGAGAGAAATAAACCTTGTGTGTACACAGAAAAAGTTTTAGATCTTTGAGTTCAGCTCATGACAAATGGGAGCAAAAACAAAAGTGGTGCGTTTATATTTTTGTTGAGTGTATATTGTACAAGTAAGGTGTTTTTATCACATACACCGTCATAGTCTTGGAAACAGAAAGAATAGACAAAAATTCCACTTGCAAAAATTAAACAATTAGTGTCCTCAGTTCACAAATTGTTAAAAAGTGTAAAAATGAAAATAGGACCAATGGCCTTGTAGCTCGCATGTTTTACCAATAACACTGGTCTACAAGGAAAATGCTTCCAGAATAAAAGTAATGAAATTTTACCACATGAGAGTCACTGATAAAGAAAAATCAAGTAAAAAATGGTGGTTGGCTGAAGTTTCCAAGATACAGCCTTGGGTCAAAATGTGAAATTCAAGAATTAACGAGAGAATGGGTTTGACTCAAAAGGAATATTTGTCTCAGAGCTACAAGATCTACTTCAAAACACTGTCTGCACATTAGAATACATTCACTTTACAGGTTCTATTTAGTGGAAGATTTGTAAAACTATTATATAAATGTACATAAACCAATATATACACTGTAACAAATTTACCGTTAAATAACAGTAAAATACTGGTAGCTAGAGTTGCCAGCATGTTACTGTTATTCTACAGTATCTCTACTGTAATCTACAACTACAGTTTCTTACTGTAAAAGGTAATATGGTACTGGGCTGTATATAATGTTCCTTTTACAGTAAAACACTGTTAGCCACAGTTGCTGCATTTTACAGTAACTACTGTATTCCAAGAAACAATATATTACTGTAAAACATATTAAATGTAATATTTATGGTGTAACACAGCGAAAATCTTGGATTTTAACATTTCAAATTACATTTTAAAAAACAAAATCATGAACATTGCTAGAAAAAGAGATGGCATTATAACATTGAGCTTTTATTAAATTTACTATTCAATCACATTCGGTGATTTGGTTCAACGTTGGCTCAAAGTGCATAGCTTAGTACATGTGTTGTGAATTCAGTCTCCTTTTTCTTGAACTTTAACAAGAGATCATATATTACATTAACCCTTTCATGCACACTGGTCACTACAGTGGACAGCTATTCCACAGCTGTTCTCTTGTATATTCATAGATTTTTATTTATTTATTTATTCATTTACACATTTCTTTATTAAAGTTTTAAGACACTACATATCTTTTCTGACATGAATTGGTAACATTATGTAGATCTCTCCTGAGCATAAACCCCCAGAATCACAAGCCCTCCCCATAGTTTTCACACAATTTATCAGTAAATGCGTGTTTCTGTATGTCAAAAATTAAACATGTGGTGTCCAGCTGAGTGGACATTTTTGCAACTTCATGAAAAATAGGTTCATAAGAATTTTTTTTTTTTTCATTACCTCCACCAAGGAGGTTATGTTTTTGCCAGGGTTTGTTTGTCTGTCTGTCTGTTTGTTTGTCTGTCCGTTAGTGTGCAACATAACTCAAAAAGTTATGGACAGATTTTGATTAAATTTTCAGGGTTTGTTGGAAATGGAATAAGGAAGAAATGATTAACTTTTGGGGGTGATCCGGAAGAAATCCTGGATTCTGGATCACTTTGAAATTTTCGTTAACATTGTGGTAAATGGGGCCAAAATTTTCGTTTCCCAATATCTCGCTTAATTATTGACCAAAACTCATGAAATTTAACTCAGGAAGTGACAATGGGGTCCTCTATCACATTTCAAAGGCTGATCCGGATCTGATCCAGAAGGCGGATTTTATCTTAATTTATATAAAAAATGGGGGTGCCCTTACTTTTTGGCCTACTGTGCCTTTAATTTGGACAAAAATTTCAGGAAATGTTGATACTGGCACAAGGAACAAATGATTAAATTTTGGTGGTGATCGGGGGTGGGGGGGCCCACGGGTGGGCCCACTGATCAGCCGTGGCGGAGGTCTGCGCTCTCCGAGTGCTTCTAGTTATTATTATTATTTTATTTTATTTTATTTTATTTATTTATTTATTTATTTATTTGTATTTATTTATTTTTCAGAAGAAAATTTTCAATTGCATTGTTTTTTTCATGCCTAAGGAGGAATAAAAACACTCAGGAAAAAAATTTGATTAAGGTTCTCGTAATTCGTGCATGAAAGGGTTAAATTGATTGAAACTACCACATCAAATCCATTCAGTAATTAACACATTTTCTTAAATTCTTGCAAGAAGAAGAAGTTTAATGAACCCAAAATGCCACAGTTACATTGATAAAATCCCAATTACCTTGATAAATGAACAACTGGAGCAGAATGGAGTTATGGCAGTGTTGGTAGAGAATCATCAGGTGACCTCCGTTCCCGTTCTGTATGGAGTTAAAAGTCCAGGTGAAAATAGCCATCCTGTTATTTTCTCTTTTTATTTTATCCTTCTGTTTCGAAAAAGAACCATTTACCTTTGATGCAGCAAGTCTATAGTTAACGTTCGTTAGATTGAATCTTTTCTAAATGAGCTGGTGGGATTTGATGCCAGATGACTTTGTTCAGAGCAGTTCTGGGCGGACAGTAGTGGAGGAATTGAAGAAAATACTGTAGAATACTGTCAAATTTTGCAGTAGCTTACTGTTTTAAATTTGCACCTTAAAGACGTCATTATTTACAGCATTATACTGTATTTACAAATAACAGCATGATACTGTACAAAATGTACTGTTTTTTTACAGTAATTTTTTACAGTGTATGTGTAATAACACTTAATCATATACCTTGAAAACATCAGCAAACCGGCACTGTTGTCATTTATTTTCCAATTAATCTTATTAAAACACGTTAACATTTAGCGCATTTAATCTCTGAAGCAAATCATTTCTAAAAAAAACTGTGGAGCTGTGTAATATATAACAAGTTGAATTTACTAGGTTGTCAGGTTCTGTTCTGTGTTAGAGTCCTGTGGTTTTGATGCAGGAGATCAGTCTCCCAATAGAAGTGGGCGGCACTTAACTCTTTCCCCGCCATTGACGAGATATTCCGTCAATCCGTGTTTTCACTGTTATACTGTAGTTGGAGGTGTTGTGGATCATGTGAATTACTTTCCTTAGTCCAAAAACAAACAATTAAGCAGCTTTTTCGGAAAAATGAAGGACCGGGTTTAACGTTTTTGCACTGGAGTCTCCGTATCCCATGGCAACGCATCCAGCGGCAGTCACTGAATGAGGAAATGAAGACTGCAGGAACCGCGCGCAGTTTCAAAAGCCTTAAAGATGATTATGGAGACAGAGTCTGACAATTCAATATGTGATGGAACTACAGAAGAACCATTTAGAGACAGGAACGAAGAAATAGAAGGTCAGGGAGACGGACACGGAACACGGGAAACAAGGAGCGGCTCAGGTCCGACACGGAGGTGCGGGGGGGGGGGGGCACGGAGCGACACGGAGAAAATGACAGACAGGAGGAAGAGAAAAGAGACATTTCTAGTGGACATTCAAGGAGAAGACAGACATACAGACATGGGACAAGACAAAGGACAGCTAGTGTTCATCTGTTAGAGTGAGTTCAGATTCAGACTGAGGACACAGAACAGATTCAGCTGTAGAATGTCAGCAGGACACAGGGAAGACACTGTTTGATTTGGCTTTTGTATGAAATAAATAAATACATATATGCATACAGAGATAAATAACTAGATGTCCATAGAATTATTTACAGATCAAACACAGCAGCTGGTCCAACAGGAGGACCTGGTGCAGCCAAAGGCCAGAAATCTACAGTATTTAGTGCATTTGTTTCTTTTTTTCTTGAAAATGAGGAATATTGAGGTGTTTATATCCAAAAGCTAAACTACTATGTGTTAGACTTATAACTGATGTATGTAAATGTGCAAAGTTTAGAAGGAACCTGGTGCTTTAGAAGATGTTCGGTCTAAAGTTTGGTGTGGATTCCCCTAACATTTTATGGAATGATGGGATATCTTAGAGCTGTTTGTTACTATTATTGCTGTTATTATTATTTTATTTTGTGATTTTGAAGACAGTGTTACTGCTGGTAAATAAGAAAGAGTCAAAAATGTAAATAGGAAATCAGTTTTCTCTTGAAAATCAATATCTTTGAAAAAAATGCAATTTTCTCAGCTTTTTGCTCAAAATTCAGTTTTTTCCTGAAAATGACCAATATTCAAATGTTTATATCTCACGAACGAATAAAGATAGAATAAAATAGTTTTTTGTGTTTAAAAGTTGAAGTTCTGTTCTTTCTTTTGATGTATTCAGTGTTCACATACTCCTAACACAACATTTTCAGTGAGCCTCCAAAGATTAGTGAAAATGACCAAAACGGCTGGCGCTGGCTACCAACTCACTGGAAAATGCTCTGGCGGGGAAAGAGTTAAACTGGAGAGTAACTCAACTAATTAAATCAGTCCATATATGACTTCCTATTAGTGATCAATAGTAACTGTGTTGATATCTGTAACTATTTCCATGTTATATTAACCCTTTCATGCACAGTGGTCACTACAGTGGACAGCTATTCTACAGCAGTTCTCTTATTGTATTTTCAAGGATTTTATTATTTTAGTTCCATATCAACCAGCACAGCGGACACTTAAGCATCATCTCATACACTGCAATTCATGCCATTACTGTAACTTTGCTGTTCTTGATAAACCTGATCTGCACTAACATGTTTGAGTGTAAATCAGGTGCTTGTTATTGTTGTTAGACTGTCATTAACCCTTTCATGCATGAATTATGAGAATCTTCGTCAATATTTTTTTCTTGAGTGTTTTTATTCCTTGTTAGGCATGAAAAAAACAATGCGACTGAAATTTTTTATGACCCTATTTTTTATGGAGTTACAAAAATGTCCACTCAGCTGGACACCATGCAGTTGATTTCTGAAACAAAGAAACATGTATTTAAAACGTATTATCAGAAAGCGATAAACTGTGTGGAAAACCATGAAATTAAAACATTTTTAAAGCCACTAATGCCATTTTATCACTTTTTATCACACTCTAATACTAGTTGTTACTCAATTCATGGAGATAAAATGCAAAAAAAAAAAAAAAATAAATAAATAAATAAATAAACTTTTTGATTAAGAAAACTTTTAATTTCAGTCTAATAACAATTAGCAGTTGATTTACACAAAAACATATTACTGCAGATCAGGTTTATCAAGAACAGCAGTTATATTTTTTCCATTTTAATTATTTATTTAGACAAGAACAATGAAAAATATACATTAACCTTAAAAAGGAGAGCGGTAGTGTGCCAGGTTCTAGCACTAGCGCTAATTTCCACCTGTAGTCCCTGAACAGGCTGATGTTCTCATTAAAAAAACAGACATTAATAAAAACTACAACATTAAAAAAACAGTAAAAACTGCATTTCTGTAACTCCATCTATAAAAAATATTCATTCATATTCAACTATTTACTCTTATTCGTCCCACTGCAGTCCGTCACACACATTAATGGTATGAATTACAATGTATGGGATGGTGCGTAAGTGTTCACTGTGTTAGCTGATATGGAACTAAAACAACAAAACCCATGAATATACAAGAGAACAGATGTAAAATAATTGTCCACTGTAGTGACCAGTAACCATGAAAGGATTAACATTATTTTTATTTTATTTTATTTTGCATATAATCCCCATAAAGTGAGTATGTTAAATGTGACAAAACATCAGATTAACAACATTTTAAAAATTATTTCATAGTTTTCACACAGTGTATCGGTAAAAACATGTTTCTTTGCTTCAAAGTTTAAAAACATGGTGTCCAGCTGAGTAGACATTGTGGCATCTCCATGAAAAATAAGTTCATATAAAACTATTTCAATCGTATTATTGTTTTTTTCATGTCTAAAGAGGAATAAAAACACTCAGGAAAAAAATAAATAAATAAATTAAGGTTCTCACAATTCATGCATGAAAGGGTTAAAATATGGACTATTACACTTAAAGGCAAATTTGTGATAGATATTTTTGTAAAATTTCTCAAAACTGTGAACAAAGTTTGTCCCAGGGAAGCTACTTATGGGTCATTCCACCTCAATTCAACAGGTTTAGAAAAAAATTCCTGCTCGACCATCTTGGATTTGCTTCAAATTTTTACCATGTGAAGTTCAACCATGTAAACTAGCCCAGCCGAAATTTCAGACCGATATATCAAAGGTATCCAAAGAAAAAAAATTCTTGAAGGTACCCCCCCTCCTTGCTGTTTCTGGTGCATTTTTGCGATCGTCTTAAAATGCAGCAAAGTTTAAAATGCAATATCTCAGTAAGTTTTCTAGCTAAATGCATGAAATTTTCAGCAAAGAATGACTACCACATATAGATTGCATATGTATATTATCAATAACATTGTCTTTATTGGGACTGTGGTATGACCTTGTGAAATCTGGAAAATAAACTTGAAACTTTTACGAACCCTTATATTTATTGACCAATTAAACACAAACCAAATATGATATATTGCAAATAATTACACATCCTTTTACATAAGTATATAGAGTAATCAGATCAGCATTTATTAATGGGTATGATCTTTTTTTGTTGTTGTTTTTGTCATGATAAAATCGCAAAATAACATTTTTCATCCATTTTCACTTTCAAATACCACAGGTATGACAAGGAGTACCAACCAAAAGAACTTATTTTCTGAAAGACCATCACATATGCTTACAAAATGTACAATTTCATGATGGTTCTAGGACTCCAACCTAGAACCATCATGAATTTTTTTTTTTTTTTTTTATTCGTGAGTCCTAGAACCATCATGAAATTGTACATTTTGTAAGCATATGTGATGGTCTTTCAGAAAATAAGTTCTTTTGGTTGGTACTCCTTGTCATACCTGTGTTATTTGAAAGTGAAAATGAATGAAAAATGTTATTTTGTGATTTTATTATGACAAAAACAACAACAAAAAAGGATCATACCCATTAATAAATGCTGATCTGATTACTCTATATACTTATGCAAAAGGATGTGTAATTATTTGCAATATATCATATTTGGTTTGTGTTTAATTGGTCAATAAATATAGGGGTTCGTAAAAGTTTCAAGTTTATTTTCCAGATTTCACAAGGTCATACCACAGTCCAAATAAAGACAATGTTATTGATAATATACATATGCAATCTATATGTGGTAGTCATTCTTTGCTGAAAATGTCATGCATTTAGCTAGAAAACTTACTGAGATATTGCACTCTAAAATTTGCTACATTTTAAGACGATTGCGAAATGCACCAAAAACAGCAAGAGGGGTACTCTGTTCATGAATTTTTTTCTTCAAATGTATTTGATATGTCAATCTGAAATTTTGGCTGAGGTGTTTTTTAGTGTTGAACTTTACATGGTAAAAATTTCAAGCAAATCTAACATGGTCGAGCAGGAGGCACTTGTTGAATTGAGGTGGAATGACCCTTATAGAATTTGAAATGAATCTGACCTGTAGTTTTGTTAGAGAAGATGTTTGAAGAAATTGCTAACGAAGACGATGGCGGAAATAAAAAGAATAGACGTAGTAAAGGTCGTGGTAAAACTGTCTGTCCCAGCTTTGTCTTTGAGCCGCGGTACGATAATGAATACAGTGTTTCTCAGATCTTGTTTGTGACATTGAATAAAGACACTGTCCCAGTTTTAACTCCCAGCCTTAAACAGCGGTTGTGATACACAGTAGATACCTGTTGTGAGGATTTAGTTAACTGGATTTAATGTGGGATTCATCTGATCCATGTTTGTGATGGAAAACACAAGGCTGTTCTCCTTGTTTGTTTAACGTGGTGTAATTACTCCTTATCTCCCACACGGTGTTTGTCTCCATATGACAAAACAGGCGTTGTCACTTTATTATATGTTTTTTTCCCTCAGCCCACCAAAAATTATGCAGGTCTACTACTTTTAAGTGAAGTCTCATTGCCTGGACTAACCCACTATCAGCTTGAGGCACATGGCATTTAAACCCTGTTTTTGAGGCACAAAATTCCCACAGACGAGGACTGTGTCGTGACTTTAAAGCGAGAGTTTAAACAGGTGGAATCTGCATCTGTCTGTATTAAAATTCACCGTTTGGAGCAAAAAATGCTGACAGTGGGTGATCCCTTTTAGATGTTTGTTTGTAATCACATCAAATAGTTGTTTTTCTATGGGATTCTGTAATACACATACAATACTCTCACTGCACTATACAACTATACAATAACTTAACTGGATTCACAATAAATAATAAGTATCAGTCATATTATAGTATAGATAGGCTGAGACTAGGAAGGTTATTGTTATTAATTATATAAGGAGAGGGGATGGGAGTTTGTAAGTTGTACTTCTTCTCACTCCTTTTCGAATATGTATTTTATGTCTTATGTTTAAGTGTTTGTTTATTTATTTTCTTCTGTTTTGACATTCATATTCGAAATAAATACGTCAATCAATCAAATAATGTACAGATGATCACAGGTTTTTACCAAGTGTGTGAAATTTACAGTTTATCCATTATTTACCACTGCACTTTTCCTGTCCTCAGTGTTTTCTGTTTAGGGGTTTCACACACATATATATAGCAAAAATGGTGCATGGTGTGTTCAGATACACCTTGTAAAGTCATAGAGCACGTAAGTACACTTTGCAAAGTCAGAAACCGACAGGATATGGTTGCTTCTATGAAACTGGGTACATTTTGGTATCTGGCACTTTGCCAGCTTTTTTAGACCCAATAATGAAAGAGAAATGTAGAAATACCCCCCCCCCCCAGGATGTACCTAATGATAATCTCAGATAAATGCAAAAAAATTATATTCTTACTCTGAGCCATCCCAAAATCAATAACATTTTTTAAACAAGATATTGGAGCGAAAAATAGGACCAAAATTGGGACATGAAAAACGACTTAGGTGTCAGTGTGTTTTATTTTGAAAACATGGCTGTAAATGGTCTTATATACCACTATAAATAAAGAAACTGTGTTACATTTGATGATCCTAGTGGTTTTTCTAATCCAGACATACAGGTTTTTCATGAATCTCAGTCTCATTCCAGTTTATGTATGTAACCCATCGTGTCCACTTGTGTTACATACAAAACCTGCCCAGTTAAACACATATAAATCGTAAATGATTTTTGCAACAGTGGTCATTTTTGTGAAACACTCTGCCTTGTATAACTAATTCAATTCCCAAAATGAAATATTAAAAAAAAAGAATAGCAGTGCATAATTTTTGTGTCCTTTTGACCGTGTTACATACATATTTTTGTATTAAATATAATGTAAAATAATATAACAATGTGTTTTATGTGAAAAATAGTTTCTCTTTTATCTCAGTAAGTATTTATTTTTAGAATAGATTCAAAGTGCTTCCAAACTTGCTTCATAACATTAGTCTACATCTGGTTTGAATTTTTAACCCCCATGTCCTATTTTTAGGGACCAGTTTCATAGAAGCACCCATATTTTAATATATTTTGCCACTAACTTTTGAATCTGTGATGTGATGGACATGTTCCATGTGCCCAGTCTGATCTGATCCATAAATACATTTGTAACTTTCATTTTAAATATTTGATGTTGTCTTCTATACTTTGAATTCAAATTTTTATATTTAATTGTATGTTTTAGTTATTTTCTATAGCTATCTAATCTGCTTTATAATGGTTTATATATTATTATCATAATACCATTTATTCAAATGATCATCTTTGCTTGCGCTGGACAACTCTCTGTCTGCTACTGAAGGAACATCTGATCTAGACTAAACCAGGCATGAGTCCAGAATTATTCATCTAGCACATCAGGATTTAGAGCAGGGGTTTCAAACTCGAGGCCCATGGGATGATATTTTGTGGCCCCTTACTTGACATCAAAGTTTAGTGTTAGTGCGGCCCATACGTAGTTCTCAAATGCACCTTTTTGCTGAATCTTGCCATGCTTTATATTATTTATCTCTATCACTTATGGGCTACCATAGATAGTCTCGTGACAGCTTCTAGTGGCATTTGTTGTCAATGGTTGTCAAGCTAGCCAACCAAGAAATATCTGTGGAAGTATGAACGTTAGTCACTTATGCCGCGTTTCCACTTTGTAGTGACGGCTCGACTTGGGCTTTTTGCGTTTCCATTACGAAAAAGGACCTGGAATCTGGTACCTGGTACTAGTTTTTTGGTATCACCTCCACCGAGGTTCCAAGACTAGAGAACAGATACTAAAATGTGACGTGTGCACACTGCAGACCACTGATTGGTCAGAGAGTTGTCTCGGTGACCCGCCGTTTTACAAAAAACAGATGCAGAAGTTTACAGTAAATATAGCGGTAGGTTAATCCACATGATGACAGCCTGCAAAACTACACCATGGTCGGTCGAGGAGATTCAGTCTTTGGTTGCCAATGTAAAAGTTCAGCATGAGTTTGACGAGACAACACGCAACGAGTGAGTTTATCAGCAACTCTCTGAGCAGACGACATGGAAGTAACGCGCCGCATTGCTATGACGTCCAGGTACTCTGAGGTGGTAGTATCCTGTAATGGAAACGGTCTCCAGGAATAGGTCCTGGTGCCCGAGTCAAGTCCAGTCGAGGCGGTTCCATGTAGTGGAAACGCGGCATTAGTTGAAACATATTCTGGAGCGACACCAAGTGAACGGAAAATATATGCCAGCACCCAGTTCCAGTCATGTCTCTCTCAAAATGTGCTGTGAAGAGAAAGGTTGGCAACGAGCACAGACAATTTCAGGAAAAGTGGGAGATGGAATTTTCTTTGTTTGAGGACAGGGGCACCCCTACGTGTCCAATATGCACAGAGAAAGTTGCAGTGTTTAAGGAATACAACATCTGACGTCATTAGTCAGCTAGACATCCTGAGTATACAAAATACCAGGGAGATGAGAGAAAGAACCAGGTTGCCAATTTTAAAAAATGTCTATTGAGGCAACAAGATTTATTCAAGAAAGCAAGCAAAGAGAATGACGTAGCAGTTGAAGCTAGCTACGTGGTGAGTGAGATGATTACTAGCACTGGAAAACCATTCAAAGAAGGCAAATTCATCAAAAGTGCATGTTACTAGCTGCGAGCAAAGTAAAGAAACCCTTTTGTTGTGGAATACTTAATGTGGCCCAGCCTGACCCAGACTCTACCTCCAGTGGCCCCCAGCTAAGTTGAGTTTGAGACCCCTGATTTAGAGTGTGCACATGAAAAAAAAAACAAAAAAAAAAAACAAAACTAAACACTAATTTGCCAATCATGCAGCAACACTCATAGATATACACATCAGGCCCAGTGAAGAATCCATTTCAGCAGCAGAGTCCTTCAGTTTGGTCTGCACAGTTTTCTGCTGTAGAACCGACAGTGATCACCATATTTGGGACAAAGCCAATTGGTTCTTGGTTTTCATTTCAGATCCATCACTCATCACTTCTATCACCCAAACTGGATGGAAAGAAATTCAAAGCGTGAGTGGAGGAACATTTTCCATCCCTTCATAGGCTTTTACTCTGTCATCAGTTTGTTGATCATCATCTGGGGCTTAATGATCGTGAAGAAAAACCCTGAACACAAATGAATCCCAGTCTGTTAATTCTAGACTTCAGTGTTGTGAGGAATACAGGATCAAAAAACAAGGTCTGGTGAATCTTTCAGGTTTCAGCTTTGCATCATCTTAGACTGCATCTGTCTCTCAGTTATTGAAAGCATCTGAACCTAGACCTTGAGCACTGGCCTACTATGCTGCTAATGGCTATATACTGACTGATTCATAAATCAAAACGTTGCTGGAGGAATTCCACTTTCAGATTTGGAATCTTTTGCACCTGATTTTGATCAAATCTAATATTTTTCTCCTGGTTCCTAAATCATTAATAAACTGTGAATTTAATGTCATTACCTTTCTGTGTTTGTTTATTCATTTATTTATGATCCCCATTAGCTGTACCATAGCTACAGCTATTCTTCCTGGGGTCCTTACAATAACCTTTAAAACTAGTCAATGCAAATAAAATACAATATAATCATACTAAACAATTTTTCACATACAACATGGAAAAAAAACCAAAAAAAAACCAGACAAAATACAGACATGACAGCTCCTTTAGGTCAGCAGCTGTATAGTACAGAGGTCGTGTTAACCGAAAATATCCCGTCATTGACAGATTTTTTTTTTTTAAATGACGGAAAATTCTGAAGGGTGTCCGTCATTTTGACAGATTAAAATACTGAGGGTAATCTACCAAAGAAAGTTTCACACAACACTGAACAGAACCTGCTCACAGGATTGCTGCTCCATTTTCTCTCTTAACAAGGCATCAAACAGTCCATAACAGCATCCTACCTGTATAGAACCCAGGAGCGCCACTGTTCACAACTACACTAAATACAACAGCGGTACTTCAGTCAAATGACTCCCTGTTAGTTCACCTGTAGTAGACCCTCTGTCCAGTTGATGGCCAGTGTGCATATTAATCAGTCATCGTCAAGTCTTGTGTCATTGTTTTGCTGACTTTAGCCAAAATTAGATGCTACTTTGCTAGCGCAAAATGTGAAGACAGCCGAGTCTCCTTAGTTATTTTAAAAGCCCAGTAAATGTGATGGCATTGATAAACACGGTGAAAAAAGAAGGACTGATGTGATGAAGGATGACGGACAAGCAAGTTATACGCCAGTTCTTATGGCATTTGGTGTTCTATATGTACGCATTTTCTACCTTTCATGTGTTATTTGATGGCAAGTCAATTTGTGCCGAGATCTCCGGTTCACATAACCCGAACCCTCAGTGCATGGTATTTGACACTGCGTGAACATACACAAGGAAAGCTTAGAATGTCTACAGATAACACACCAGTTAAAAGTGGCGTATATAACGTGATATCACGTTGGTTTATCAGCCAGCAGCAACTACAGCTGCTGCATCATTGAGATGCTTTTGAACATTAAATACTACTAAATATATCTCATAATATCATTAAAAAATAAAAAATTTGAAATGACGGATAATAATATGTAACGACAGAATTTTTACGACCCTGTCCGTCAAAATGATGGTCAATAAAAATGTCTAGCGCAACCTCTGGTGTAGTATATACAGTACATATATTCAATTAGTCCAAGTATCGGTCATTTATAGTCAATAGATGCTTCTTGACTAACTTCTTGAATTTCGTTTTGCAGTTTTCTTATGTGATATGTTCCGGTAGTTTGTTCCATTCTTGCATAGCTCTGTATTTTAACCTTCATTTCATTGTGTTTGTTCTTGATTTGGGAAGTGTAAAATTACCTCAGGTCGCCTGCCTGGTTACATAGCTATGTCTGTCTGAACTTGTTCCAGATAGACTTGTGTTTTGTCTTTGCCTGTTTTGAATCAGACTTGATGACATGTTAAGTGAGGATCAGACGTTAAATGGCTTATTAAAAGGATTTATCAGGAAAGTGACATAAGTAATTAAGGGATTCAGACTTTAGATTTGAGGTTTCTTTGTAACTTTAATATAGGATCACCTGTACATTTTCATCAGTACAATCTACGAGCGTTATACTTTTCTGTAACTGATTCGATATGGAATGACTGTTTTCTTTTGAGATGAAGAAGTATTTGTGTTGTTGCTGTATTTTGTCTTAATATGCCACTGCTGTTGGTTTAAGTGGTGGTGTGTGCCAGCTCCTCCACATTTGTAATGCCAGGTTCTGAGTGTAACAGCCTTCCTTTCACACTCTATATGGCTCAGGGGCTGCTGCATAATTTAGTGGTCTGGAGTGGTGACCTCATCCAAGTTATGACAAGGAGCATTCATTATACTCTTTCATTTGAATTAATTTATTTAGTTTTGGCTTCATATTTGTGTGGTCTATGGAAACTCACCACTTTGTTCCTTAACAATCCGTGGTTTCAAAAGGATGATTGATGGCATCCTTCAAAGAGTTGTAAGGATATGTGTGCGTTCCCCTCCCCCACCCTGTCCCACAGCCCTGAGATGCAAGAGATTCCCAGAGGAACATTTTCCGACTACAATGTGTTAATTTTACATTTAGTTTTCTGAAGGAATCGTTTAAGGCCTGCCTTTGAAGAAACAACTGCATGTTGAAAACAAGCTGTCACTGAGACATATTTGAACATCTGAAAAATAAGAAAAAAAAATACAATGGGTGCTGCACTGTGTTGAATGTACAAAAAAAATCTTTGTGCAAAAAGGTAGAAGACCATTGGGGAGCTGTAATCATAAATATTCGTACCACAAAATACTGCTCCTTGTGAGGAAATTTGAAGAAAATCTAAGAATTTACCCTCAAAGTTCTTAGTAAAAATAATACATTTTCCACAAAACTCCTAAGCCTCTGAAGGTGAAAAACTGGTCAGAGTAGGAAGGTTTAAAAATTTGTAAAGCAGAGAAGAAAATGCAGAGAAAACAAAGAGGCTGTTTTGGTGCAGTTGATAAAAAGTAAAAAAAACACCAAAACCGAAACCAAAAGTCAATACCATAAACATTGCATCATAAAACTAAAACACTGAATTTGAAGGTAAATCAATATTTCTCCCTGAGTTAAAGCTTCATGATGTCTTCAAACACAATTTTTTCATGTTGTTTTTTTGCAATATTGTACATTTTAATAAACAATGGTTTTATGATACATTTAAATCCCATGTTTTTTTTTTTTTTTTTTTTTTTTTTTTTAATCTAACCCTTTTCAGCTTTAATAAATTAAGACTAAACTCATAAGACCTCTAATACTAACACTAAAACTAAATAAAACTAAACTAAAACTAGCAGTACCTCAAAGTAAAGTTTAATAATCTATATTATAAAAGCCAAGTAGCCCCTGTGTGTGTGTGTGTGTGTGTGTGTGTGTGTGTGTGTGTGTGTGTGTGTGTGTGTGCATGTGCATGTGTGTGTGTGTCTTGGGAATCACACAAAATCCAGAAAGAGCTGACTGCTGCAGTTTGGCGTAGTTATGCATTTTTGAGCACAGGAGACAGTAGTGAAAACAGCAAGTTGATAGGACTAATATTTTGGGAGATATTAGTAATTCTGGAATATGATAGTCTTACAATACATTGCTATGCCCAGAACGCTTTGGCGGTGACTGCTGGACAAATGCGGTACAAAATGCACCAATACACAACAGCATAAACACTACCACATCTAGAACCTGTGGATTCCCATGGATCAATGCACTACTTTCACATAATGTGAAATACAGAGCTTGGCCAAAAACAAAACCAGCTTGGATTGGATTTAAACATAACCCTTTAACTTTGATTATGTAACTGAAACATATTAATTGCTACAAGAATTATCCAGAGGATGGATATGGCTGAATTAAATCTAAGTGGAGACTATTGTAGACATTAACTGCTGTGATGAGCCCTGTTAATTTCTTCGTCCTTTTATCATGAGCGATTTTCTGTTTCTCTTATTTGCTGAGACGTCCCATGTGCAAGAGATTTGCCTGTGATTTTCAAGGAATTTCAAAGGGACGTGGTGTACTTATACAGAGTTACCTTCGCCTCCTCACTGAGGTAAAAGTTATTGTAGCTCTGAAGATTTTTGTAGATCACTCCCAGGCTACAGCTCCTCGCTAGGAGTTTTTAAGAGCTGTCTGAGTGCATTCTCAGGATGTTTGTGAATGCCAGTTTCTCATCAAGGACAGTGTTACATGGTACAAATCAGTAATGAAGAACACAAAGACTAGCATAATGTGCAATGGTAGAAAGAGGTCTGAGGCACATCCTGTAATCCATCAGGGGCACCGAGGAATCTTTATCATGACATGAAACAACATTAAGTATGGGTGCTCATGTTAAAACACATCAAATTGTCATGTGACACGTTAAGTGTGTCCCAGGAAATGCAAAATATAGTCATGTTATTTTAATGCAAAAGTTTGTTCTGTTTGAAGTTTCTCCTCTGTCACATCATGTCACCTCTTAACATCCACCCAGTCACCTGCAGGCGACCCGTTGGGTTTACGGTTACATACAGTATGAGCCTTGTGTAAAATGATGGAGTTTTAGTTGTGTTTCAGCCACAAGTTTAACAGAAACTACAAGATGTTCCCTCTCAAAGTAACTTGAATACATACATAACACATGCATAGCCTAACCCCCACCATAGTTTCCCTCACCATTTCCAATTCGCTGTTGCTGCACACTGTGCGTAATGCTTCCCAAGCAGTGGCGACTGCTTGTCTTTCAGAGTGGGGAAGCTCATTGTCGGCTTACATAAAAAAAGTCAAGTTATTTAAACATAAATTCGGCCCTCCATTCCTTTTTAAGAAAATGGTCAGTGACCCTATCGTACCAAGTAAACAAGAAAACGTTGAAATTATGTTAAATTGAAACAAGGAGGTACAATGAGTGTGTTTTATTTACAGTGCAAGAAATGAACAAGTAATTTCGTAGTAGTTTCTCTCCCGATTTCACAGCAGAATGCACAACCGAACTCTGTCGAGTGAAGGAGTAGATCTCAAAATAGCTGTCAATCAAACGGGATTCAGCCTATCGTCTGATCCTCCAATCAGCGCGTGGAATCCCGGCGTCCAGCCCGGCCGAGTTCCGCCCACAGCTCCATTCATCCCCAGAGATGCCGAGCGTCCGGGGGCAGGACAACATCGTGGCATTTATCCAATTACTGTCCAGTTTTGAGGCAATGAAAAAAACTGTTCCACTCAGTCCCATTGAAGTGCATGGACGCCAGGCGTCTTGGGCAAATGCACTGAGCAGAGATCGTATGAGAAAACAGCGCAACGGGAATGTATGAGAAGTGAACAACATCGAGTCTGTTGATTTGTGATAAAGCTGATTCTGAACAAACTCGTCTGTGAGATGAACGTGTTCTAACACATTTGCAGTCAATGAAATGTCAACACAACCGTACATATTTAACCATTTAATTTTCGTAATTTTAGGGGAAGCCGGGCTATGAGAAATCGCCTCTGATAGAATGTATTACTTGGAATAAAAACTACTTATGTATGCAGCTAAGGAGGTGTATTCAACCAAAAATAACAAGTTAAAAGAGGGAAATCTACAAATGCACGCAATCATTAAATTATAAAGACATACAAGAATGCAGAGGAACATGTATTCCAAAAATAAGATAAAGACAATATGCCGACATATTTGAACATCCATTCAGTCTGTTTAATGGATAATAGCAAAGAAGAGGTTTTCAGCAGTGGACAGTTCTGCCAAAACATTTCATTTGAGCTGTGCAGAGCTGCCCCGTCTCATAGTATTTAAACACAGGGCTTCTCTAACTCACTCTGCCAGATGCAGTTTCAGCACTGGACAGCTCCCCCAGAGTGGAGGAATAGGAAACGGAAAAATCGCTCAAAGTCAGCACTTCTGACTGAACAGCTCCTGTTTCACTTGTGCAATAATGCCACAATGAGATTATCAGGAGAAACAGACAAAAAAATAGGAAATAAATAAATAAATAAATAGAAATAAAATCAAATGAGAATGTGACTCTGCTCTGCTGTAGTTGTATCTCAGATGATAGAAACACAAAGCTCATTTTTATGAGTTTTGCATTGACTCTTTTGTAGAAACAGTGAGTGCTTGTAAAGGTCACATCGTCAAAGTCACAAGAATATACATTTCACTGACACATGAAGGTTTCAGCTTTATTTAGGTCAACTGAAGGTGGGGTTTTACATGAAATTATAATAGTATCATAGCAGGAAAAAGCACAGCCGATATTACCCCTCCCCTCTTCCCCAGAAATTATGCATGTTTGAAATCAAGTATCTTTTACTTGATTAGAAACGTGATAATTGTGGAACTGAGCATCTACCGTAAAGCCATATGAGACAGTATAGAAATCAACCCCTCACCTCTGTGTTTCACGTGATGGTTTTGCATTAGAAAAAGTCTTCTTTTTTACTCAAATTTACTGATATTATCCCTCTGGGTCCTCCCCTTTCCGCTGTTTTCACAAATATATATGCTAGGTTAATTCTCTTGTCAGTGCCCTTGACCAAAGTTCTGGTTTAGATCTAGAATTAGTCCCTGGGTGCCTTCACTGGTAGCCCACTGCTCCTTTTATATAGAAGGATGGATAAAATGTATAGTCTTGATTTCCCTTTTGGGAAGATGAAACTGGAATCTATTAATAGGCCCTTTGAAAGACAGGAAGACCCTTCCTCAGTGTACATTTTCATACTTGTGAGCCATCTAATTTTTTGAGACTTTGCTCCACTAATGAATTAAACTTTGCTCTTTCAGTGAATATCTATAGAATTTCCACACAAAACACTTTGGAACTTTTATTTATTAGCGCCAGTGTAGCTATAATGAAGTCCTCAGCAAGGACATGTGCTGAATAAATATGCAGATTTATACAGGGCTAATTGTATCCCAGGACCTCTGTTTTTTGAAATAGGGGGGAATTGTATATAATATGCAGAGGCAACAAAAAAACATTACATATCATTCCAAATCGCAGAGCTGTCAATAGGAAAAAAAGACTATTATGATCACAGGACCTCTGTGTTGACTGTAACCGTTGGTAATTGTTATTTTACAAATTACAGCCTTGACATATTATTGCATAAGATTAAGATCACAGATGACCTTTTCAGTTATTTTTAAATGTCAGGCGTCCTTAGGAAACACTAGTTCTTAACCAATAAATGTGTAACTGAACATCAAAGTAAATTACTGAATGATTCATCTTTCATCATAATCTTCTGAGCTCTTATTTTCCAGTAGTGATAGCTGGGAAAACATCGTACTGGTGCCAGATAATCACCCAAAATGATTAATGGTTCTGTCTCTAGTTTTATTTTCCCAGCATTTAACAGAAAGAGAAGTGTGCTGATGATTTTCTTTGGAGCTACTGAACCCTAAAGGACACGCAGCTGAAATGTGAACACCCACTGTGGATTATCCTCAGAGATGTGTGCTTCAGTTCTTTGAGCAGCAGAAGCAGACACTTCTTTTTTTTTTTTTTTTTTTTTTTTTCATATTCCGGTGGTAGATATTGAAATATGTTTCTGTGCTTTAGGTTATTGGCCCATTCAGAGGATTTTATGGCCATACCTCAACTGTGCTCACATTTATTTAAAACTATGCCTTCTTTATCCTTTTATTATGAGAATGGGCCACAGACTATTTACTATGTCATGGTTTGAGTCTATTTAATGTGGGTATATTTATCCCTCTCTATCCCCCCTTTTTCATATCATATACACTCATAGTGACTTCCTTGTCTATGATTTTGCAGACACATGCATTACATCTAAATACTAATGTGCTCAAGCATGTTTTTGTTGTATAATTCATTGTATTTTTAACTTTCAAGTGTATATCTGGAACACTTAGTCCAACCAGTGCAGTAGACGGAGCACCTGTCACCAGAATGAAGTGGTCTTATATTACCTGGAGTATCATGTAAAGGATTTTGGCAGTCTAATTCGACTCTAAAAATAATTGCTCAAAAGATGGATTATCTTAATGACTAGGACCTTCATCATGCGGGGGAATCTGAATGCAGTGTGCATCTTCTAACGCTAATGCATATTTAATCATTCTTCAGCCTTTTCCGCGCAGCCAAGCAATGCCTTTGATGATCCCACAATAACAGGCACACAAAGGAATCATTAGGACACCACTCCCTCGCTGCACACATGGATGTGTACGAGAGATTTGTGTGGGATTTTTGGCCATAGTCGCCTTAAAGTGAGTGCAGTTCACTGACCCCCATTTGCATTCTCATGTTTTAATGCTGGCCTTTATTAATATTATATTGTTTTTTTATTTCATAGTATATCTGAATATTTTTAATGGTGTTGATGATCAGGGTCATTCATGGGAAACCCTCAGGTGGCTTAGGTTTGTCAAGTTTAAAATTTCATTTTGGCTTACCTTAAAATCCTTCTGAAACCTAAAAAAATACCAAGTAAAGCTCTGGGATTCTTATGACACCTTCTCAATTACCTTTAGGCCTTCAGACCAGGGGTGTCAAACTCATTTTATTTCAGGGGCCACATTCTAAAATGAGCTGGACCAAAAAAAAGAGTAACATAATAACCTATAAATAATGTCAACTCCAAACTTATCTCTATGTTTTAGAGTGAAAAAAATAACATTACAGGATGAAGATGTTTACATCGACAAGCTATCCTTTGAAAAACATGAATAATGTCAACAACCTGAAATTTCTTTAGAATAATAAGTGCAATTTTAATAATATTATATCTCAGTTTATCATTTAGACATGTGCATTACAACTTACAGATCACAGTGGAAATACAATACAAATACACAAAACATTTAGTAACAGACAGAATATTATTGAAATTGCACTTATTTATCTAAAGATATTTCATGCTATTTGTATTTGTTCAGGTTATTCAATTTTTTTGTGAAAGGATAGTTTTTAAATATAAATATTTTCATGTCAAACTGAGAAAAAATTGGGATTTGTCATTATTTATAGGCTATTTTGATAGTATTTTACTTGTCCAACCTACTTGAGATGACATGGGTCTATTATTTTGACACGCTTGAATGTTATTATAGTCAATGTTATTTATTTATTTTTTGCACTTTCCAAAATCATCCCACAGGCCGAATTGGACCCATTGGCAGGCTAGTTTTTGGCCTTCAGGCCATATGTTTGACACCTCTGCTTTTGATCGTCCAGTTGGATTGTGTTTGGAGTTTGCATGTTCTCCTCACGTCTGCGTGGATTTCCTCCCACCGTCCAAAGACATGCACCATTGTAGGTTAACTGGTCAGTCTAAATCGCCCATGAATCTTCCATGTTAGTGAATGGTTGTTCATCTGTATATGTCACTCTGTGATGAATTGGTGACATTTCCATTGGTGAACCCCGCCTTTGACCAATGGAAGCTGGGATAGGCTCCATCACCCCCCATGACCTTCATGAGGACTAATCAGTTCAACAAATGGATGAATGAATGGATGAACAAATGAGTTGGATTCAAACCAAACTATATTGGTATGAAAGCTCCCCCAGTCCAAGTGCACACAAAGAGGTCCTACTAAAAGAGGTGGTATCGATCATACAGAGCAATGGTTTGGTTCATGTACAGCCCAAAAATATGTTTTGAATTGCATAAGCTTTTGGACAAAACAAGACGTCTTGTCTTCTTGTTACGTCTAAACTAAAATGAAGCAAAGTCATAAAATGGTGATTTATGACATTCAGGGAGATCTATTGCACATTGTTAATGCACAACCAACGTGTCCGTAAGTATGAAGTGGAACAAAAACACAAACAGCCTTGGTTTGAACTTTGAGGGAATGCCATTGATTCTGTTAATCTGTTGAGGATTGCCAGCTTTGTTAGAGCCAACCTATTCATGACCGCAGTGAATGAATCACACACGGCTGTCTGTTATTGATTTTTTTTAATGCATCCATAAGGCATTGCTATAAAAAGGTGTGTTGGTCTGTCCGTCTATAGTATGTTTGTGACACAGTAACTCAGGAACCGTCTCACAAAATGACACAGAATGTGGCACAAACATTCAATTGGACAGAAGAATTTAATGAAAATCCTTTGGTCGCCAAAGGTCAAGGTTGTTAATTAAATAATGTAAAGGTCACTAAATGAAAAAATCTGTTAGTAATTGCAGGTGGTAGTAATTGAAAGAGTTGCATGAGCAGATTCTGATATAAGGATATGGGGAATATCTATGTTACAAATACTTTCCCGTGACTCCATTGCATCGAGTAAAATCACAACAAGTGGTGCCAGGCACAACAAACCCCACCCCTTGCATGTACTGTAGCTTATTTTGGCATCGATTCAGCTGATGTCATCATGTCTGTGCATGTGCTGATGTCAGCATATCGGTTGCCTCTATATATGTGCCAAGTTTGAAATAAACTGAAACAAAATTGATGTTTTTATAAACATTTGAAATTTCACCCATTATAAGTAAATGGGGAAAAAAAAAAAAGATTTCAAAATATTAGAAAAAAATTGAACTTTGATCTACTTTTCCCAAAATGTAATCACATCTATTCTGGGTCAATGGCAATATATAAACCCAGTTTGGTATGAATTCAATCAATTGTTTGCTGCTAAAGTGTTAACAAACAAACAAACAAACAAACAAACCAAATCAAAAACAATATCCCTTGCCTCCCCTTCGGAGGGTGGGGTAATACTAACGGAAATCATACTGGTGGTTTTTATGGATTAGAACAGGGGTGTCAAACTCATTTTCTTCCAGGGGCCACATTCAGCCCAATTTGATCTCCAGTGGGCTGGACCAGTAAAATAATAGCATAATAATCTATAAATAGGTTTAAAATAATTTTTTATATGCAAAAACTAACTTTAAATTATGAAATCATTTACATTACACAAACCATCCAAACAAAAAAAGTGAATAACCTGAAAAAAAACTGAAATTTCTGAAGAAAAATAAGAAAAAATAATATGAAGAAAAATGTGATCAATATTCTGCCTCAACTTATGATTTCTACATGTGTGTTACAGATCCAGTCTACCAAGACATAAAACAGGCAGCATATTGTTGAAATTACACTTATTTTTCTTTGAACATTTTAGGTTGTTCATATTCATTCAGGTTATTGACATTTTATTATTAAAGGAGATCAGAATTTAATGTTCTTAGCAATAAATCAAAGAAAAAAAAATAAGAGTTGCCATTATTTCTAGGCATAGTATCATATTTTTTTCACATTAAACCAAGAAGAAAATTTGAAGTCATTATTTCTAGGTTATTATGCTATTATTTTCGAGTTCAACGTCCTTAACTGTTAATATGTTCTGCTGTTTGCAAATTCATCCCGCAGGCCGGATTGGAACCTTGAGCGGGTCAGTTTTGGCCCCCGGGCCGCATGTTTGACACCTGTGGATTAGAGAAAATAACTATATTGCAACAAAATGTCAGAAGAAAGCTATATAAACATGAAACTGACCTAAAATAAGAAATGCAAGACACACCTTTAACCCTGTGTGTTTATCACTGATCTTAAAATGTCTGTCTGGAGTGTTTGTAGTTAGACCGTGTCCTGTTATTAGTTGATTCTTATTTTGTTCATAATGCAAGGAGAGTGAATTTGAGGTAATGAATTCCTGTGTGAAGTTTTGCTGTCAGTTCAGTTGGCTACACCAGGCAGTCCTCTCTCTGTCCACTCTGCTGTAGTACATCTGTGATTTGAAGTGTTCTATTATATGGTAGACAGTGTATGAAAAATCCACACATGATGGGAAATTAGCAACGGTATATCACCCAGCATAGTAGGCCAGTTTCCCGCTTGACTTAGCATTTAATTATATAAGCCGCATCTGTTTTTAATACTCTCAGGTGAGTGTAAATATAAATGGAGTTGTTAGTTAAACCACAGAGTCCTGCTGATCTGAATCCATCACCCTGTCAGGCTCACTCAGACTCACTGGTTCATGTTGCAAAGGGAACACAGTGTTGGTGCCTAGAATACTGTATATACTCTCCCAGGGAAGGTGCTTTTAAGATAGATTGAATAAAAAATTCACTTTTCAGATTGGAAGGTTCTAAGAGGCAGCAACACACCCACGCTGCAGAGGAGAAGCCAAAACACAGCTGAAGCCAAAGGGAGGATAATCCAAGTGGTCAACATCTGCTTAACTAGACTACTTGGCACTTAGCAAATTGTTTGTTCGCTGCATATCTTAAATAATTACTCATGCACACAAGTCTGGAAATGCTGTAACCAATTCAGAAGTGGTTAACTCTGTCTGGAGTTGCAGTGGTTAGTTGTACCGAATGCTTTCAGACAAACATTCATCTTACCTTGAGGTATTTTTTTCCAAGAACTTGCCTTAGAGACATTTAGCATAGAGGTGAAAAATGATTCTGTGTCATAGACTGTGTTTTTTTGTTTCTGGGCACCTGGGTTTGTGTTGGAAAGCTGTTACCTTGGTAATATTTTAGAGTAAAAAGCCTGAGCCTCTTTTAATTCAGACTAAAGTACAAAAAAAACAGTATTTCCCATGGTTCTAGGAGAGAGGCCAGTGGTCGTTGGCATGCAGACAGCTCCATGTGCCATAGGAGTTTTTCTACGTACATTTATTCTAATACTATACTTGACGTGCCTGGTGTCTGTGTCTCTGCTTTTGTAGAGTGTGCATCCTTACACTGTCTGCTGTCTAAAGGAAACAGAGTTGCTGGCTAATGACATCTGACAGAGGCCGTCTGTTATGGTCATGTGATACAGTCTCAGAACAACAGAGGTCTGCTTATATGGTCTGATCAGGAAGCCACGCAAGAGGAAAACAAACAAAATATTGGCAAGATGAATCTCTCAGCTCCTACTCTCAATGAGATGGTCTCACAGCAGTATGACTGCACATTTAACAGCGTGCGCTGATTGTTTTAATGCCTCTGGTTATATGTACAGCTGCACATGTTGGTGAAAATATCATGTTGGAATCTTTCATTTGATTTCAGACTTCAATCTACAGATCACTGTTATTACTGATTACTGTTGGACATCTAACATACGACTAAAACCTCTAAGCATTAATGGCACACAGCATGTGTTTAGGCACTGAAAAGTATGTGTGTGTGTGTGTGTGTGTGTGTGTGTGTGTGTATATATATATATATATATACAGGGTGGGGAAGCAAAATTTACAATGAACATTTAGTTGTTTTTTTCTCAGCAGGCACTACGTCAATTGTTTTGAAACCAAACATATATTGATGTCATAATCATACCTAACACTATTATCCATACCTTTTCAGAAACTTTTGCCCATATGAGTAATCAGGAAAGCAAACGTCAAAGAGTGTGTGATTTGCTGAATGCACTCGTCACACCAAAGGAGATTTCAAAAATAGTTGGAGTGTCCATAAAGACTGTTTATAATGTAAAGAAGAGAATGACTATGAGCAAAACTATTACGAGAAAGTCTGGAAGTGGAGGAAGCAACAAAAAACGTACCAAAGCTTTTATTAAAGCTCTCAAATCCAAAATCCTAAAGGATCCAACCAAATCCATGAGAAAAATGGCAATTGAACTTGAGGTAGACAACAAGACCTTTAGAAATGCAGTAAAATATGATTTGAAGTTAAAATCTTACACAAGAACACCAAAACACTTGTTGACAACAGCAACAAATCCAACTTGAGCAATTTTTGGGAATCATGTTTATGGCTGCCTTCTAGCCCAGATCTAAACCCTCTGGGTTCTGCTATTTGGGGCGTTTTAGAACATGCTACCAATAGAACATCACACAGCAATGTCGACTTTCTTAAAGATACTATTAAAGAAGAATGGGAGAAGCTGTCACCCGAATATTTGAGGAACACTTGCGCAAGTTTCAGGAAGTGTGTGAAGGCAGTTATTGAGAAAGAAGGAGGACACATAGAATAAAAACATTTTCTATTATGTCAATTTTCTTGTGGCAAATAAATTCTCATGACTTTCAATAAACTAATTGGTCATACACTGTCTTTCAATCCCTGCCTCAAAATATTGTAAATTTTGCTTCCCCACCCTGTATATACATACATATATGTATGTATGTATATATATATATATATATATATATATATATATATATATATATATATATATATATATATATATATATATATACACACACACACACACACACACACACACATATATATGGAATCGTGCTTTAGGAAGTTTTCTACTCAGCAAAAAATCATTTTAATGGCCCATTTCTCTGTGTAATTCTGCTCTTTTACAGACAGCGCTGGACTAACCTCAGGGTTTGTAACATTAACAGCTAGTGAGTTTATTTCAGTCTGTCAATAGGGACGCTTTAGTGTCTATCTGCACTTAAGTGTCCGGTTTGAGTGTTTGTGTAATATATTCTTTTGCTGCTGTAGAAGAAATAATGATGAAGAACTACCTTAAGTCTGTCAGCTGTGGGTCTGTAGGTAATTAATAGAAATACTGCAGTTGTATGTATACAAAAATGTGCATGTATTTGTTTACTTCACCTAGATATTTTCTAAATTTTGTTTAGTTTATTTTTTATTTCTTTTCAGTGTTGTTCTCTTATTATTGCTGATGTAGGCTTATAAATGATAATAACATAACCAGAACTGTAAACTTATACTTGTATCTTTTGGGTTATACTATAAAATCCAGGGGAACAGATGAATGCACACTATCCCTGACAAATATACCAATAAAATACAATGAATAAATAAAAATATTGAACTAATTTAAATCCAAAACAACAACACAAAGCCATTACCACAAGCCTGAGCCTCCATAAACCAGACGATTAGATGAAAAGTTTGGTTGTAACGTTCTTTCCAGAGGTGAGATTCTCCCTCAGTAGATCATATGATCTTTTGGCCATATTGCCCAGTATCAATGCGAACACTTCATGATCCAGATGTATTTGTTGAAGTTCTTATTACTGTGAATTGTAAGTGTAAATGAGCACTGACTTGTTTTCTAACAGTGAGTGCAAGACATGCATCAGTGTCAACCTTTCTGGATGCGTGTAAGGGATGATCGGGATGACAGGGATGCTCCAAGCAGCCATTTTTATATCAGCCTTTAAAATGTGCAGTCAACCATTCACACATGCAGATTCTGTATCTAATTGGATTTTTGCTTTGTGTATTTCTGTAACTACATAACCTGGATTTTCGTTCCTGAATTTAATTTTTACTTATCCCTATATAAAACTGATTTATCTATTATGACTTATCAAAAATAACAGACTGAGGCCGACTGCTGTGTTTAATATGCATGTGGAACCGTCAGCAGAGAGAAGAAAGAAGCATGATAGCACACTCCTCTGCTATTGCCATCATCAGCTCTGTTCTTTTTTTTTTTTTTTTTTTTTTTTTACCACATGCTTGATTGGGCCAGTTTCTACATTTACTGGCCAACCGTGGCATTACCATCACCATACTTGCCCAGGGTGAGTCTGCAGGCTTTATTGTTGAGGCTTGTTGAGCTCTGATTGTGCAGCTCTTCTTGTGTTAGACTTTTGTGGATGGTGCAGATAAATGAGCAGACCTCACCTCGTGGGCATACTGTTGCATAAAATGGCAGAGATAAAAGATCGTATTCATTTCATCCACTTCCCTTGCGGTACTCATTTTGATCGACTTCAGAGACGATAACCACCGATGGTGTGTAATTGTACAGTGAGCAGACCTTTTCTAAGAACAAACCGGAAGAAAAACAGACAAATATTAAGATAAATGAAAATTTCTGTGCATGTGATCAGATTCAGGTTATATGTATGAAGTGGAAAGTTTTTGTTTTTTGGAGGCCAGATATGACCTTATTTGGGCAAAAGTTGCTGAGCTATGTGAGTGAGGGCTGATGGGTAGGATAATGCTAAATACTAGTCCAATGCTAAAAGTGAATAAGAATACCTACCAAAATAAAACAAATGAGAACACAGTGAAGTAGAGCTGGGTGATAAAACGCTAACAATATATATCGAGATTAGTGCTGGGCAGTGATTAAAATTTTTAATCGCAATTAATCGTGTGGATTTCTGCAATTAATCACGATTAATCGCATAGTTATATTTGGGGGGGGCAGCATCAACAGCGTGTATTGCCTTTAAGTGATATTTCAGACTTGAAGTACTCTGGTGATAAAAATAATTCCACATTGCAGTGCTTCCAAACAAATTTGTCTCCTAACGTATGTTTTGTCCTTTCGGTGTTACTGTAGTCAGTTTGGACATAAAAAAACACATTTCTTTCACTCTGTTTGTATGGCCCCAAAAACGTTTGCCTGTGAGTATTTTATGTTCAGTTGTTGGAAGAATGAATAGCAGAAAATATCTCTGATGTGAACCTTTGTTGTTGGATAAAAAGACGTTGTAAATCTTAAATTAATCTGTAAATGCTAATTGTTAGCGTGTCTATGGATTTTACCATTCAAGTTAACATCGAGCTAATCACATCGTAAATAAGTAAAGGTTAGTTCAAAGTCTGGCATATTATACCTAAACACAACCAATGAATTTACATAAACTTAGCATGAGCCTGCATAAAGAATTAGCAACCCATCTCCAACTGCTAGCATAAATGAATTAGCTTAAACATGTTATTAACACATTGTAATAAACACATCCAAAATAACATCATAAACATGTTTCTAACGGCACGTTTGCATGTGAAATTATTTAGCAAACAACAGAATGATTGATACATAAAGGCGTTGAACTGCAGGAGCTAAACAAAATTTGATTCGCATTACTCAAAAAGTTTGCTGGCTCTTCTCCTCTCAGCTACACCGGCACTGAACCGGCTCCACATGCACTTTGGTTCTGAAGTGCATGTGGAGCGCCAAAATAAAAGCATGAGTTTCAAAATAAGAGTCTGTATGTATAAATGAACTAAGACTTGCTTGAAAGGCAGAACGGCATTGACGGGAGATTTAAAAAATTGTCAGCATTATTTAATGAATGCGTTAATGCGGTAATAACGCGTTAACTTGCCCAGCCCTAATCGAGATATAACTTTTCCTAGATAGAAATATAAGACATGCTCGATACAATTTCGATAGAATTAATTTGTCCGTGTTTTGACAGATGTGAGAACAGCCAATCATAATTAAGTAGCGCCGTACCAAACCAATCACACTAGAGCAGTGGTTCTCAACCTGGGTTCGATCGAACCCTAGGGGTTCGGTGAGTCAGTCTCAGGGGTTTGGTGGAGGTCAAGACACACACTCGACTCATTAGTCAGGTGTGTGTGTCGGGCTAGGTCCATGAATGTAAACAAACAGCTTCGGAGACTCTTTCTCTGATTGACATCCAATACACGCGGTGTATTGTTGTTGCTTATAGCACTACAACACATCCGGAAGTGTTTATAATCTCTTCCACTCGTCTGACGATGAATTATTTGAGTATTTTCCACATCGTTGTTATGACTTTTGCTACTTCCTGTTAACCACGGAGGCAGCCATGTGTAGCGTTTGTTTACATTTTTCGGTCACCGCACTGGTCAGTTACAATCATGTGACAACCAACGAACCGTCGCGGATGGAGGAATCATATTACGCTAAAGCCGAGCTAGTGCCGTAATAAAACAACGATCACAAAAATACTGAAGGAGTATAACGAGAGCTTTTTTTTGATACACTACATGCAATTATCTTTTTTTTTATGTCAAAATTGCGTGGTTTGGAAAGTTCAGAGAGAGATGAAACGAAAACCGGCTTGACCTGACGGCCTACACATACATATACACAACAGCAGAAGTCCCACTGATTTGCAGTAAATATTCATTACTATTGTAGCCTGATGGAAATTAGGTGATGGGTGTGTGTTAAAATGTTAAAAATGATAAATATCATAAATACAATAAGTTCATTATTGGAATACATAAGGTTAAAAATTAAAACCATTTCAGTGTGGTTGTATTAAAAAAGGTCATGTCTTTATGAAAAGGTATGTAATTTGTTGTAAGTTCATGCACTGTATTGGTTTTGTTCTTTGAACACAGTGATGTTAATGCACGGTTCATTTTGTGCACCAGTAAAACATATGCCGTGTCTTGAATTTGAAAAAAATCATATTGTATTTTTTAATAAAGAAGGGTTCGGTGAATGCGCATATGAAACTGGTGGGGTTCAGTACCGCCAACAAGGTTAAGAACCACTGATCTAGAGCCATGCCAAGTTAGGTTGAAGCACACAGCACAGGTGGAAGAGCAGCCACAGCACACACACTAATGTCTGGGCTACAGTGGGAGGTAATGACTGTTCCCTCTGGAGAAAATATGACAGAGAACTCGGGCAAGCAGGTTACTGAAAAATAATAATAATAATAATAAAAATACATCACACTTCTATAGCACTTTTTTGGACACTCAGACGCTTCACAAACAAACAAAAAGAACAGAGAGAAAAGAAAGAGGCTCAAGAAAATGCAAGTTTGAACAGGTGAGTTTTCAGTAGTGATTTGAAGTTTTGAAGTGAGTCTGAGTTCCTGATGTTTTGTGGGAGTGAGTTCCATAGGGTGGGGGCGGCTGCAGCGAAGGCCCGGTCCCCCAAGGTCCGGTGCTTTGTCCTAGTGGTGGGAGTGAGGAGGTTCGTGTTGGCTGATCCGAGGCGATGGGTGGGGCAGTGCTGCTGAAGGAGATCAGTGAGATAGGGAGGGGCCAGGTTATGGAGGGACTTGTAGGTGAGGAGGAGGACCTTGTTTTGGATGCGGTATGATACAGGGAGCCAGTGGAGTTGTTTGAAAATGGGGGTGATGTGGTCTCTTAAGCGGGTGCGAGTGAGGAGGCGGGCAGCAGAATTTTGGATATATTGCAGTTTTTGGAGATGGGAGGAGGGGAGACCATACAGGAGGCTATTGCAGTAATCGAGTCTGGAGGTGATGAATGCAAGAATGAGGATTTCAGCAGCGGATTGTGAGAGGGAGGGGTGGAGATGGGTGATGTTTCGGAGGTGGAAAAAGGATGTTTTGGAGATATGTCTTATGTGCATTTTGAATGAGAAGGTGGAGTCCGTGATAAAACCGAGGTTGCGTACAGTAGGGTGTGAACTGTTTCAGTTCTGGCATACAACAGAAGCATTAAAGCCGGGAGTTAGACGGTCAAAGCATGTTTTGTTTCACTTTCGGTTTATGCCAGTTATGGCACAGAGGTATGCACGGCTCAACAGACTGGGGTGGGTGGGTGGGTGGGGAGTTGCCCACCACAATACTAATACATGCAAACCATACGACCGTATAACTGAAACTTAAGATGCTTATAAGATGGGGGTCAATAAATCTTAAGATGGGGGGCAGGGAACAGATGAATGAAGCAGGGGGAATAATACATAACAGCGGAGGGGGGGGGATTCTAACAGCGGTGAGAGGGACTTCTCTATAAGTACCACGATGTATGTATTTTTCTCTCTCTCTCTCTCTCTCTTTGATGTCTTCACAACTAACTTATCAGTAACAGAAAATTTAAGCTTGACAAAAAATAGTGATTTGATTTATATCGTGATACAAAAAAATTATGGTGATCTGATTTTTTTCCCATATCACCCAGTCCTACAGTGAAGCCTGGAAAAAATATAGACTCAGTATCTTGGAGATAGCAGATAGCACTTCCCCTCAAAGCTACAAGGTTGCACGTCCGATTCCCAGTTGCACCAGGCCTCTCAGAGCTGCATGGTTTTCTTCTGGGTTCTCTCATTTCTCCGTCCTCTAAAACCAGTATGTGTAAGTTAATTCTCCTGTCTGTGCCCATGACCCCGGTACTTATCAAGGTCTGGAGTTGGTTCCTGAGCTCACAGCTCCTAATGTGCTAAGCACTAATGGTAATTGGTAATTGCTGATTCTAGATGCAGTGTGTATTAGCATCAGCGGTGGGCCGTCAGGGCTAGCAAGGTCTTCTCTGCTGGCGTAAACATAATCAGAAAGACTGACCTACATTTACAATCTAAATTCTAATGTTTATTCCATGAAATTGTATTAATTTATTCCCAATAGACGATTCTCTACATTTCTTAGCGTTTCTCTCGGCTGCATTGCTTCCAGTACGTGTATGTGGATGTAAGATATTTTGTCCAATCAGATTTGAGTCTCTATGTGTTGCCTGGGTAAATCTAATCTGCCCTGTGCCTTCACAATGAGTAGTGAAGGTTTATCTAATTTTAACTGCATAGCGTTGGGACTGTTCCTTTAACCAATCAGATTTCAGTTTAACCTCGCAGGGCCAGCTAGCTGGCCCCAGTGTCATCAGCATTTATCCTTCCTCTGACTGGATGATAAGAACAAACCTCATGTGATATAGCTTTAGCAATATTCTTTCTGATTCAAGCCAAAAAAGCAAATTTTAATTGAATTTAATTGAACTATTAGTACATTTGAGGTAGATTTTTTTACGCCCACAATGGCTGACAGAGGAGAGGAAAATTATTTGGTCTCGGGCATACTTAAAAAAATATTTTCAAAGGGGACTTTTCCAGCTAGCTTATTAAAAGGACATTCTCTGCCCTTAAGAGAAAAGAAACTTATGTCAGGAATCCAACTGGACAGAGGAGACTCTCAGCCTTGGCTTCCACGAACATGCAAAAATGACTTACTGATGGAACTGAAATGCACAAATCACCTCTATAACACAGTCATTGAAGTTTTCCTGCACAAAGAAAGGAGGTTGGATTTTGTATATAAATAATGAGCATTTCTGGTGAGTAGGCTACGATGCCAACTCACCTGTTCACATAAAGACAGACAGAATTTGCATCTTTCTTATGACCCAACTATCATATGATATGTTTTGTACTTGGAAACAATGTAAAATCTGAAATCAATTCAAATATTTTGTTATTGTCAATTCACTAAAAGTACAGAACGTAGAGAGAATTGACTGTGTGTCTCACCTTGTTAAAGGCCATGCATTTGGAAAAAAAAAAAAAAAAAAAAAAAGAGGTAAAATAGAATAAGAATACAAATAAATAAGGCAGTTGAACCTGTACTTAGTTTGCATGACATATTTACAGCATATACAGGGTGGGGAAGCAAAATTTACAATATTTTGAGGCAGGGATTGAAAGACAGTGTATGACCAATTAGTTTATTGAAAGTCATGAGAATTTATTTGCCACAAGAAAATTTACATAATAGAAAATGTTTTTATTCTATGTGTCCTCCTTTCTCAATAACTGCCTTCACACGCTTCCTAAAACTTGCGCAAGTGTTCCTCAAATATTCGGGTGACAACTTCTCCCATTCTTCTTTAATAGTATCTTCCAGACTTTCTTGTAATAGTTTTGCTCATAGTCATTCTCTTCTTTCCATTATAAACAGTCTTTATGGACACTCCAACTATTTTTGAAATCTCCTTTGGTGTGACGAGTGCATTCAGCAAATCACACACTCTTTGACGTTTGCTTTCCTGATTACTCATATGGGCAAAAGTTTCTGAAAAGGTATGGATAATAGTGTTAGGTATGATTATGACATCAATATATGTTTGGTTTCAAAACAATTGACGTAGTGCCTGCTGAGAAAAAACAACTAAATGTTCATTGTAAATTTTGCTTCCCCACCCTGTAGTTCAGATCATTGACTGATTTCTTTAATAACAAATAGCACGTGATGTTTATTTCAATAGCTAAAGAACAATAATAGATCTACAGACATCATTTATAGCTTTATGCTTGTCTTGCATAGATTAACTCTTTTGATACAGTCATGCTGCATCAGGGTCTATATTGACCCGTATGAATGGACAGGATGAGTGTGACTGACTATTAGTTCAGCTATAGCTTTTATTTAAGAATATTTCCGTTCCAGCATTGGCAATAGCATTTTAAATCATGCATTAAACAACATGGGAAGAACGCACCAGAGGAAATATCCAAGATGTTTTTTTTAGTCCATCTTCAGAACATCGTAGTTTTACCACAACTGACACCTGTAGCATCTAGGACAGTGGTTCTCAACTAGGGGGGCGCAAGCACAGGACGGGAGGGAAAAAAAAAAAAATCAAGAAAAAACACTAGCTATTACTACAAAGGAGATGCAGCAGATTCCCACCATGTTGAAATGCAAATGGTTGGACTATTAGAGTGTTTCACAACGGGGGCAGTACCACCACGTAAAGACCCCGTGTAAGCTCCAACGTATAATAGAGGCACATACTCCACCCCTCCCCTTATGGATTGAGGTCCGTTGTGTAATAGAGCCAGATAACTCACTCCAGAGCTAGATAACCCACCACGTCTTCCGCCCACATGCAGGTTCATGGTGTTACTTTTAGAATAATGCGCCCCCTGTCCCAAATTTTTTCAGGGATAGGGGGTGTGGCAGGAGGCTCATGATGCCATTAGAGCAGCTGGGTGTGGCTCAGGACCATCTCCTTTGGATTTGTCCTTTCTATTTTTCCTTAAACATGTGATATGTTCCACCGATGTCAAGGAAAAGTTGTCAAGAAAAGTACATTGGAGGTAGAGTTTTGGACTTTTCAGCTGTGTCCCAAATTTCCCTGCGTTTAATAAATTAAGATAGCTTTAACCCATAAAGACCCAAACAGCCACTGGTGACCAAAACCATCTACTGATTGTGAAGTGTTTAATACCTGTTGATCCACTAATCCAATCAATATATGTAAATAATTGGTTTTAGATGCAGTTTGTGTGTTGGACATTCAGAGGTTCTGTATTTATCGTGGAAACACCGTCATCTTCTACAACATAGATTCATCAGTAAAACCCATGGAGTTTGATAAATGACAATGAATGGAGACACTTATGCCGCGTTTCCACTACGTAGAACCAGCTCGACTAGACTCGGTATTCCTGGAGACCGTTTCCATTACAGGATACTACTGACTTTACAGTACCTGGTTGTCATAGCGATGTGGCGCGTTATTTACATGTTGTCTGCTCAGAGAGTTGCTGAAAACTCACTCGTTGCGTGTTGTCTTGTCTGAATTTTTACGTTGGCCACCAAAGACTGAATCTCCTCGAACGACCATAATGTAGTTTTGGGCTGTTATCATGTGGATTAATGTACCGCTATATTTACTGTCCACTTTCGCATCTTTTTTTTGTAAAATGGCGGGTCACAGAGAAAACTGTCTGACCAATAGGTGGTCTGCCGTTTTTATACGTCACGGTTTAGTATCGCTTGGAACCTCGGCGGAGGTGATACCAAAAAACTAGTACTGGGTACCAGATTCCAGGTCCTTTTTCGTAATGGAAACGCAAAAAGGCCGAGCCGAGTCGAGTCGAGCCGGTACCACACAGTGGAAACGCGGCATTTGTTTACATTCAGTTAATGATATCTTTGCAGAAAAAGTCTCTTTTCACTGTTTCTTATATAAAAACTTTCAACTTTAATCTGAGCTTTTATGAGCGTCTACATGATCAGTGGATTGAATATAGGAAAATACATGATTTACACTGGAAAAAAATGCAAAATACAGAGAATAATATTATAATAAATGGTGATAATTCACCTAAAAAAGGTTAAATAGAGAGAAAACTTCATTTGGGAACTGATGCAAAAGTAGCACTTGGTCTTTATGGGTTAAACCTTTAAGAGAGCCAGGTCTTTTTTGAGCCAGCTTCTAGTGGTATACAGTGGTATTACACTGTAAGAGTTACACTAAAGGGTCTCAACTTTTTTCTGTTAACAAGCATAACACCATCATGTTTTAATGCAAGAGAAAACAGTGCATTTACTTACAGACGCAGAAATCACATTTGATCATTAGTGTGTGCCATATTGGACACAGATACACATGCAAAAACACCCAGATGGATGAGCGCAGTGTTTCAGTCACCATCCATCACCCACGCCTACATTCCTCATCTCAGACTGCGTCGGCTCAGATACGAATCAATGTACCAGTCAAGTGAATCCAGGTGAGATAGAAATCCACTTACAGACCTCTGATCACAATCAGCGGTGACGAAACCACATGGAGGCAGGTTTACCTCAGCTTCAAAAACATAAGACCTCGGCACAATGGGAGACAACTGGGGAAGAGAAAGCAGACATGATTACATCTCAGATTTTGTGCACAACTCGGTGGGAGGTGCTGCTGGTTCTCAGGAAAAGAACACATGCAGTTCAATCCAGAAACTAATTCAGACTGACAGACTAGTATCAGTGTATAGTGTTGTGAGATGCACATGGCACAGCAGATTTTGTTTGTGTAGCTGCTGATAATAGTAGAAATGAACATGATTTATACATGGTACCAACTGGATGCTGGAAGTATACAGAGAAAAGACTTTGCCCAACATATAAAACTATTTTTATCACATGTACAGGGTGGGGAAGGAAAATTTACAATATTTTGAGGCAGGGATTGAAAGACAGTGTATGACCAATTAGTTTATTGAAAGTCATGAGAATTTATTTGCCACAAGAAAATGTACATAATAGAAAATGTTTTTATTCTATGTGTCCTCCTTCTTTCTCAATAACTGCCTTCACACGCTTCCTGAAACTTGTGCAAGTGTTCCTCAAATATTCGGGTGACAACTTCTCCCATTCTTCTTTAATAGTATCTTTAAGAAAGTCGACATTGCTGTGTGATGTTCTATTGGTAGCATGTTCTAAAACGCCCCAAATAGCATAATCCAGAGGGTTTAGATCTGGGCTAGAAGGCGGCCATAAACATGATTCCCAAAAATTGCTCAAGTTGGATTTGTTGCTGTTGTCAACAAGTGTTTTGGTGTTCTTGTGTAAGATTTCAATTTCAAATCATATTTTACTGCATTTCTAACGGTCTTGTTGTCTACCTCAAGTTCATTTGCCATTTTTCTCATGGATTTGGTTGGACCCTTTAGGATTTTGGATTTGAGAGCTTTAATAAAAGCTTTGGTACGTTTTTTGTTGCTTCCTCCACTTCCAGACTTTCTCGTAATAGTTTTGCTCATAGTCATTCTCTTCTTTACATTATAAACAGTCTTTATGGACACTCCAACTATTTTTGAAATCTCCTTTGGTGTGACGAGTGCATTCAGCAAATCACACACACTTTGACGTTTGCTTTCCTGATTACTCATATGGGCAAAAGTTTCTGAAAAGGTATGGATAATAGTGTTAGGTATGATTATGACATCAATATATGTTTGGTTTCAAAACAATTGACGTAGTGCCTGCTGAGAAAAAAACAACTAAATGTTCATTGTAAATTTTGCTTCCCCACCCTGTACTGTCAGTAGCAAAGACTACAGGGGAACTGGTTTCAGTTAATAGGACAGTATTTAACTCTCCGTTATACACTGAGGTCATTCAACATCTGCCAGACAATGCTCCGGATCATCGAAGAGTCTGCCATGGCCAGTGCCATTCTCTATGCTGTTGCATCCTGGGACAGCAGGCTGAGGGTTGCAGATGCCAACACACCAACTGGGCACTCAACAAGCTGATCTGTAAGGCCAGTAACATTGTGGGGATGGAGCTGGACTCTCTGGACTCTCTGATGGTGGTGTCAGAGAGGCCAGTGTCCAAGATCAGGACAATATTGGACAATTCCACTCGCCTACTCCATGACATGCTGGTCAGTCACAGGAGGACGTTCACTGAGGGACTGATTCCACCCAAATGCACCACTGAATGACATTATTCCTGCCTGTGGACATCAGACCGTTTAATTCCACCTTATAGCCACATAATTATAATTAATTACACACAATATGTTTGCATATTTATTTATTAATAAATTGTAGGTGGCCTTTAGATGTGCTGTTTTTGCAGCGTTGAAATGAACATCCGTATTTATTTCTCAGTCTCTTTTCTTCAGATACAACAAGAAAATACAGGAAATATGTGCGCAGCCTTAAAAGACGCACAAAAAAACTGAACTAAATGGATTCTGACAGTTTAAGTCAGTATTTAGTTTGACCATGACAAGAAGCAGCAAAAACCAGTAGAAACATCTGGTATGTGTTGAATGAAACCTGATATAAAAAATCTGAAAGTGAATGTCAAAAATGTCAGTAAATACAAGTTTCAGTGGAAAAAAAAAAAAAGCTTCTATAAACCAAAGTGGTCATATTTAGTCTGACCTTCCTTTTACACTTGACTTGCCTTTAATCCTTTCGTTCCTACACTACTGGTCAAAAGTTTTAGAACACCCCAATTTTTCCAGTTTTGTATTGAAATTCAAGTAGTTCAAGTCCAATGAACAGCTTGAAATGGTACAAAGATAAGCGGTGAACTGCCAGAAATTAAAAATAAAAAGTTAAGGTTAAACAAAACTGAAAAAATAATGTACATTTCAGAATTATACAAAGAGGCGAACAAGAAATGGGTTAACAACTTGAAGCAATTCTGCAGCAATGGAGGTTGATCAAGCCTCGAAAGTTGGTGCTACTAATTCCTACAGGTGTCCCAACGTTTGTGAATTACTTCCAACCCCCTCTGTCTGCATATAAGTAGTGTTGGAACACACTCTGGTACCATACTGTTGTGAGCATTATTTGAACAGTATTGTACTGCAGACAGTAGTGTGACTATAAAAATGGAAAAGAGGAAAAAGACAATTAACGATAGAAGAGAGACAGACCATCATGACACTTAATGTAGGTCTTTCCTACGGAGAAATTTCCAAGAAAGTCAATGTGTCAGTAAGTCCAGTTTCCTTCACCATCCAAAGGCACTCAGAAACTGGGGGAAATGCTGGCAGGGAGAGGTCTGGAAGACCCAAAGACACAACAAAATCAGAAGACAAGTTTCTGAGAGTCAACAGCTTGCGAGATAGGTGACTCACAGGACAACAGCTTGAAGCACAGCTCAGTAGTGGTCATAGTAAGCAAGTCTCAGTTTCAGCTGCTTGAATTTCAATACAAAACTGGGAAAATTGGGGTGTTCTAAAACTTTTGACCGGTAGTTTGTGTATACATATATATATTTGATAATTTCTTGGTACTTTTATTATACTTGTGCCAATCAAATGTGACACACAATAATTTCTCCTGGGATTAATAAAGTATTCTGATTAAATCAAAGAACATGGTGGGTTATACATTTTTTTTTAATGTTAAGTTGGATATATTTGTGCTTGGTGTAGCATCCTGTGGTGTGCTGGGCTTAGAAAAACTACAAATGTGTTACTTGTTAAACATGAGTTTTGTGGTGTTATAAGACAAGACCAGATATACTTTACTAATCCCCCAAAGCGGAAATTCAAGTATCACAGCAGCACAAGATCAGATTCATGTTATTCACATTTTTTCAAAGGATAGTTTGTACATGTAAATGTTTTCTGTGATGCAGTCAGATTGACAATCTTTATTATGAAGCCTTTAACTTTATACAAAAATCTCATGAATCTTCTTGACAGGAATCTTTGTTTGACCTGGTGACCATAACAGTTTTCATAATGTAATGTTATTTTTTTCACTCTAAAACATAGAGAAAAGTTTGGAGGCAGAGGATCTGTCTTAGGCATCTATTGATGAAAGTCTGGAGCTTGTTGGAACCAGTAGTTGTAACTTTCCAAAGTTCTGATCCATACAAAAGGATGTATTTGACATTTGAATTGAATAAACTCCCCTGGTGTAAAAGAATTAAAGGGAGCTTGAACACACAGTGCCTGCACTTGAAGACTGGTCAGGAATAACAATCTTTTCCCTGTAGCTAACCCCAGCTCAGTTACAGTTCCATAAAGAGTTCATGTTAATAGGCTAAAAGCACTTGGACACAGATATGAACAAACTGCATGTGATAAATATAGTGCGTCATTCTAAATCCCAAGTGTTGCATATATTTAACGGCATGAACCCAGGCCTTCTAATCTGTTGCCATACCTTAGCTTCCGATGGGACTGCAGTGTCTCTGTACTGGGTCCACCTCCACACCAGATCACTTAACTGCCTTGGCTGCTCATAATCGTTCTGCAGGGAAACCTCTTCAGGAGGAGCCTGTTGGCCATAGAGTAGAACTGACACCAAGCCAGAGTGGGATGATAGAGACGCTGGAGGCCAGACAAAGAATTGACACCTTTATGAGATTCCCTGTTGTGTCTGAATGACTGTTGTTGGGCAGTAATTCTCAGAAACCACTTTGTTTTGTTTCCTTTGTCTGATCCCTTGAGAAAACACACAGACACACAGGATTCAATGTTTTGTTTTGTTTTGTTTTTTTTTTATGTTTCATGTTCTTAATTCCACTGAGTTTTCCAGTGGTCCTCCTCTTTGTCTCTTTGAAATTGATTTTAAGGTTTGAGATGTGATCAGGACTGCACATTTTCACAACTCATCACATACTAGTGTCAGTTTTCAACACACAGGGTAGTCAGAAACACATGGACACCAGTGGTTCCCAGACTCTTGTGGCTTCAGACACAAAAAAAGGGAAATTTATTCTTGCTGTGAGACCCCACCTTTCAGAACTGCCCTAAATCCACATTCTTATCGCCTCATTCACTATCACTGACTTGCATCTCACGCATCATTCTGATCTTTTTACATCTTGTATGTTGTTTATATCTTCGTCTGTCATTTACATCATGTCTCTTTTGTTTCATTATTGTCCTCCTGTTGCATATTTTAAGGTCATTTTTGTTTTCTTGTCCTGTTTACATTATTTTCTTCTCATTGCATCTTTCATACCACTTTCATCTTTGTTTCTTTTATGTAATTTCCCACTTGTTTCATCTTTTACATTGTTTTCTTCTGTTTTACATTGTTTTCATTTTTCTTGTCTACTGTCATTTTCACTTCATTGCATCTTTTACATCATTTTGGTGTTGCATCTTTTTTCATCTTGTTTTTGTTTGTTTTCATCATAATCTCTAATATTGTTGTCGTCTTGTTACGTCTTTTAAAACTGAGGCTGCTCCTTTTTAATTCACATGGTTTTAAGTGAGGTTAACATTAATAACATTCCAGTATTCCAACATGTATGTGTTCCGGAGAACACTGAGTTTTTGTTTTAATTAGAAAAATGAATTTACAAATTGCATTGTTGTATGATTTTATTTTGCCAATTGGTAATCCAATAAAACAGATCTAGACCCTATAGACCAGGGGTGTCAAAGTCAGTTTAGTTCAGGGGCCACATTCAGCCCGATATGACCTCCAGTTGGCCAGACCACGAAAATACTCTTACAATAACCTGTAAATATAGACAACTCCAAGTGTTTCTCTTTGTTTTATTGCAATAAAAAGCATTAAATTATGAAAATATGTACATTTACAAACTATCCAAACAAAAATATGTAATTAACCTGAAAAAACAAACATTTGTTAAGAAAAATAAGTGCAATTTTAACAACATTATGCCTCAACTTCTCATTAATACACGTACACACATTTGATAATATTACAATTTTTAAGTTTGGAATTTGGAACTGAACAATTTCTACAATATTATGTGTCAGCTTATTATGAACACAACTTACAGATCAGAGGGGATCTACAAGTGCAAAAAACATTTAGTATTGTAATGGTTTGAGTATGAAAACTGAACCCAAATGCAAGACCCAGAGACAGACGTAAAAGTTTACAGTGTTTATTAAACACCAAATTAACTGAAATCTCTGATAGTGTGAATAAACAGAATCTTGAAGACATAGAGTCCTGGATTCCTCACAGGGTTCGTGAACTAGACCGGAGACAGGACCACACAGCCCAGACCGGAAAAACACGTCGGGAACCCGACTAGGGGAGAGCAGAGGGAAGTCAGTAAACAAACCAGGTCATACACGGGCAGGCAAACGGAAAGGCAGAAGGACATAGGGAACTGGCAAGCTCACGTACCAGTAAAACAGGTGAATAGGTCGAACACACGTTGAATCGTTGGAGGCAGAGGCACAGACAAGGGTTAGGCAAAAAAGGCAGGAGTCAGAGAAGACAATCCGGGTCAAAAACAGGCAAACAGACAGACAGGATCCAAAAACGCTGTTAAGTATCTCACGGTGGTAAATACAAACTGGCCCAGGACAAAGCGAAACATAGGGCTTAAATACACAAGAGGGAGGGAAGACAATGAGACAGGTGTAACAAATCAGGGCGGGGAAAGGTAATCACACAGGTGGGACAAATTAGAAACAGGAAGCAAAGACACCAGACATGACACATGAGGAAAATTTAACAAAATAAAACAGGAAATGACAAACAAGACAGACAAGACCAGACTAACGTCTGATGTGACAAGTATAACAGGATGAATATTGTTAATATTACATTAATTTTCATCTTTTCCACATTTGATTATTAAAGGGTTATTATTGTTATTATTTTACTTTTCATCATATTGGTCTGTATGTTGAACCTGGACTAAAACCAGTTCAACATCCTCCATTGTTAATATCAGTGTAATTTTTGCACTTTGTAAATTCATGCCATGGGCCGGATTGGAATCTTTGGAGGGCCAGTTTTGGCCCCCAGGCTGCATGTTTGACACCTGTGCTATAGACCTATAATAGACCCTAAGTTTGGGACACATGGGTGGAAACAGTGCCACAGCACTATTTTAGGTGTGATTTTCTTGATTAAGTGTCAGAATGTGACATCTCTGCAGTGAGAACACACTCATCTGTAATGTCATCATTTATTATTTACCCTCCGTTCTATTGTAGTTGATTACACACGTCTGCTGCATATGCATATCTTTCTCATTTTGCACAGTTTGCAGGCAGTGAAGAGGAATAATGAAAAGTACTCAGGAAATGTAAACATCACAGTTGTTAAGTTTCGAAGAACTGGTGGAAAATATCCATAAGCTATGCATTTTCGGACCTCATTCATTCACTTCCAATCAGTGTTCGGTTGCCTTCATGTAGCGCTACTTCAAGAACACTTTCTGCTGCGAAGTTTTTCAGATGGAAATGTCTTTGTAAGGCAGCACATTAAATATGAAATGTCTATCCCATGTCAGCAGGCCTTTTTGAGGCCTAAATTATAACAAAGATGTGCACTTTACTCTGGTTTGGAGGGTGGAATGAGCTGTTAAATGTCTGTCTCATGGACCTGCCTGTGTGCTAGTACTGGGATTCTCCAGGAGCTACGCATAACCTGGCTAAAGTGGTTAACCAAAAGGATTTTTCACCTCTAAAGGCCCAGGGTGGACTGGGCTCAGTGAGTGGAATGAGACATGGACACTGTGTCACGCTGATAAACTGACAGCGGTCACATTTTCAAACCAAAATAACAGCTCAAGGAAAGAAACATGAGATGCAGTTATAGTGGACAAATGAATAAGACATGACTTCCACAGCTTCGTGTCATGTCGTGTCGCTGTACCTGTGGTGGAAACAATTGGAGTATTCCTGTGTCCGTCAGTGGAACTGTTGATTATAAAGTGTTTGGTGGTTATGTCAGCAGCTCAGACTCTTGGGCCATGAAGGTGTAAATACACAGTGTGTCATTTGTGTTGCTAGGGATGTGTCAGTTAAAACAATAATTAATACTCACTGGAAAGTAGCAATGGTTAATGGGAGTTGTTTTAACATCCATTGTACTGTGACAACTGAGACTGCGTTGAATCAATGCTTGGTGAATAAATAGCAGCGACATTTACTTTAAAAAAATCATGTGTTTAATCTATCTATCTATCTATCTATCTATCTATCTATCTATCTATCTATCTATCTATCTATCTATCTATCTATCTATCTATCTATCTATCTATCTATCTATCTATCTATCTATCTATCTATCTATCTATCTATCTATCTATCTATCTATTCACTTTTAACAATTTTACATTTTTACGTACTATATTCAACAATCCTGTGACATATTTGAATATTGAGTAGACTTTGATTGACACTTTAATATTATTATAATTTCATGCTTCTTTTTAAAATGGCTTACTCTCTTTTAGAATAAATCAGAATCTTCTAAAGTGGTTTTTGTACCAATGCAGTCACACCTAAAGTTGTGTCAGTAACCCAATTTTTGCTGATACATTTCTTTTAGATTTATTTCCCCATGTGTTTCTGAGGCACAGAGAAGAAGAATTATAAGCATTTTATAACTTTCAAAGATCTTTATTCAAAAAGAAATCACAATTTGACAAAAAAAAAATGTTCAAGTAGAAGACATTCCTTTTCAAAGCCTGATACTCATAGCCCTTGTTCGGTTATAAGTATGAAAGATTGGATCAGGGTTCAGTCAAAATGATGGATAAGAAGTTTTCTCATCACTTATAGAACTGTTTCATTTATTCCATTTATGAACTCTCACAAAGTTAAAAAAAAAAAAAAAAAAGTACAGAAAGTAATTGAGATAATATCACCAATGCCCTATTTGCTCTCATAAAGGACGTTATTAATCATGATCAATGTGAAAGTGACAAACACATCATGAGAAGCGAAGATGGGTGGCTGGATGCTGTGATCCAGGAGCTGACATCAAATGGCCATAAGGTTTGAAATATGACTTTCCTTTGGCTCCAAACAAAGGATAAGATGGATAGATTTCAATTAATATTTCCTTAGGCTTCGTAGTTTTACACTGGGCTGTAATGAAGGTTTGTATGCAAGGAGAATAATCCTCCGTCATTTCCCCCGGTGAATATGTTTTACTGCATATATTACTGTATCTTTTAACAGTTCCACCTTCAGAACAGATGTCAATGTGAATATTCATAACATCACAGCCCTTTTTTTTATTGCACTTGTTGCATGAACTTTGCATGACATTGTGTCACTTCCTATCAGCCAGAGTCCCCGCAGTTGTTCACAGCATTCCTTATCTGCCTCAACTTTTTTTTTTTTTTTTTTTGTCATTTCCATTGTCAATGTGGTGTGAGTATCTGGAGCTGGAAGCTTATACAGTACTGCGTGATACTGACACCCAGTTCATATGCTGATGATAAGCTTCTTACGCTAATAAAGTATACCACGCCAAGTTGACTACCATTTCCCACTTATTTATTTATCTAGAAAGGAGGGGGAAAACAAAAGAGAGGAAATTAGGAGGGATTTAGGGTTTTAATTTATTTCACAAGGAGGTGGACGGGGTGTTGAGGACATTAGGGATGGTTGAAACTGTGTGCGTTTGGATTATTTGCAAAGGATTAATCTGTTCTGGAAGTGTTATGGAAAATTAGCAACATTTATAGGCATTTAAGTATTTTAATCTTCTTATAATTGCACAGTTAGCTTCTCAGTGTCGTTAGAGAACTTTAGATTTAAGGTTATATGAAAAATGAGGTCTTTTTAGTAAATGAAGGTGTCATTACTAGTCATAATATGGTAGATTTGAACATCATCTACATTTTATCCATTTATTACAGTTAATACATAAAAAACAGTAACATATGTCATTTCAGAATTATTTTTTTTGCCATCTAGGAATAAGTTAAAAAATTGGTGAATAGGTGAATCAGATGAGTGGCGGTTTTTGTTATGTTGTGTCAGATTAATGCTCAAAAGGTGTGTCATGTAATGAAGCTGAGTTTTAAATTAGGTTGTTTTTTGTGTCTCATATTGAGTGATGTTGCAGAGAAAAACAGAGATACAATAAGTTTGATTATTTTTGCTAGGAAAAAGAAGCCACTTACATGTTGTGTGAATAAAAATAACTTAACACTTAATGCACATAAGGTTTATTAAATGTCAGTTTACTTTGGAAGGGTGTACTGCAAATCACGAAAAAAACAAATGATAAGGTGGAAAGGATTTATTGGAGCAGAAAGCTGATAATATGAAATATGTCTTTTGTTGTATCGTTTTTATAACAATGGCATTTGTGATCACTGACAATACAAGTGTTAATAATGTTGATTATTTCATTACAATGGCACCTTTCACTGGGTATATTAGGCAGCAAGTAAACATTTATAGACATGTGGTTAGAATATTCTGTTCCCATAGATGCTTCATTGGTTTAGGTCAGTATTTTCAACTCCTTACTAATGAAAGTATCTATTGTTTGTCCTAAAAGTTGCCAAATGATGTCATCACCTCATTTGCATAATTGTGAATGTGTATGTAATTGTAATGAATAATGTAGAAGAGAGGAATAACATTGTGTTAGAGACAAAAAGTGAGTATAAAAAATCCCTAAATAAGTTTAGAACTAGAAAATTCCAGTTCTTTGAAACTGGAGCCTTTATTAGTCCTTCTGAACAACCAAAAATATTTTGTTTTTTTTTGTTTTTTTTTTACCAAATATCAATCTCCATGTATGAGTTTCAATTTTGTATCATATTTGATACATCAGGTCTCAGCACTCAAATATTATTTTTCAATAAACAAAAACATAATATACCACAAACATGCCAAACAAATGGGTAATTTCTTTTCAAACTGGCAAAGTTCTGCCTCCTTCCTCATGAATGACAGTCTTGTAGTGTCACTGGAAAGGCCTCTGGTGAGCGAATTCCTCCCCCCTGGTGGATTATCAGTGTACTGCATGTATCTAATTGTATACATCAGGTTTTTCAAGGAAAAAAATGTCACACTGATCATATAGAGGGCTTTAAAACGCATGTATCAAATATGATACGTTTGGCTTTATAGGGTTAAATTTCCCAATTCCAACCCTCCTCCTTTATCCGGGCCTGGGGACCAGCTACAGTGACCCAAAAGAGACACTCTGGAAGAGTTACTAGTTTCAGCTTCATTTTCTTCAGTTTGGTTTGGTTTTTAATTTTACAGTCCGCTTAGTAGACTACAACAAGTCACAGTAAAATATGAACATTTTTAACCAGAACATTTTGCATTTTCAGTCGACATTAACAATCTAACTGGGCCAAAAAGAGACACTAAAGAAAACTATCAATGTCAGTTGGACTGATTTATATTCAGTGCACTGATTTGTTTCAGACAAACAACGGTACATGTTTTCATTAGTCTCCAATAACAGCAGAAAAAGCTGGTAAATTTGTCACTAGTCGCTTTTTTTGATAAAGAGTCTCTAGAGGGTTCTGAAAAATCACTAAATATACCGACAAAGTGGATAAGTTGGAAACACTGATTTTTACAGCTTTTTACAGACTGTGTGTTTATGAAAGAAATTCATTTGGTGTCATTTAGAGGGAAAATGTGAGTCACTTTTCAAAAGTTGATAAAAGTTTCCAAACATATTTTAAAAGTAGCTAAATTTGTTACTCTGTGCTCTTTGAAAAAAGAAAAAAAAATGCTAGGATAGTCTGAAAAGCTGCTAAATCTACCAACAAAAATGGTAATTTTGCATCAGTGGTTGATCTTGACATACTTTTAGTATGTATGAACCACTTCACACTGGGAGAGATCTGGACGTGGATTGACTCATGGTTTGGCCTTCTCCAATTTCTCTCTTGTCAAAGTTGCTTTAATCACTATACTTGTTATTTTTGCTGTTTCTAACATAAAAGTTCACTTGGTGCCTAGTATATTCATACACTAACACACAGGTGTCAAACATGTGGCCCGGGGGCCAAAACCGGCCTGCCAAAGGTTCCAATCCAGCCCGTGGGATGAATTTGCAAAGTGCAAGTTAGGGCATCAAACTCAAAAATAATATCATAATAACATATAAATAATGACAACACTATTTTTTTTCTGTTTGATTTAGTGCAAAAAACATTAAATTATGAAAATGTTTACATTAACAAACTATCCTTTAACAATAAAATGTGAATAGCCTGAAATGTCTGAAGTAAATTAAATGAAATTTTAACAATATTTTGCCTGTTACTGAATGTTTTGTACCTTTGTAGATCGGATCTGTAATGCATATGTATAAATGATAAGTCGAGGCAGAATATTGATAAAATTGTACTTATATTTCTTAAGAAATTTAATTTTTTCAGGTTTTTCACATCCTTTTTGTTTGGATAGTTTGTAAATGAAAATATTGGCATAATTGGATTTGGATTTTTGCGATAAAAAAATTTGGAATTGTCATTATTTACAGGCTATCATGCTATTATTGTACTGGTCTGACCCACTTCAGATTAAATTGGGCTTAATGTGGCCCCCGGAAGAAAATGAGTTTGACACCCCTGCACTAACAGGTCCCGTTGGAGTGACATAATCAATATTGTTACCAATTTGCCTGTCAGTGGTCATAATGTTATGGCTGATATATAATGCAGTGATATGTGGTTTATGTGTTTTTTATGTGTGTTATTGTGGTCAGTGTGCAGTATCGCTTTGTGTTTGCGTTTGATTTGCGTTTGTATGTTATATGGCAAGTTTCTATTTAAACAAACACACAAAACGTTCTATCCACCTTTAGATCCACATTTGCCAAACAGTGAAAACAGCAGCTGTAGTTTGGCCATTTGTGAAACTTCCATTTCAGGTAAATGTATTTTTTTGCTGGGGCACAAGGACACACTTATAACTGAACTGGAATCTGAATGATAAAAGCCAGAGCCTCAGCGAATAGTCAGAAGAGGTTGTAAATGTAAAAAGAAATGGATAGGGCCTTGGAGTTGGAGATTCAGCAGGCTGAGTGACGATTATCTTGAAAGAATGCGTTGAAAAGGAGGGAATGAATTTCATCCTAATGCATCCAACCTGGTGAGAATGCTGCTTTGTAGAGGCCAGCTGACAAGTGCGTGGAGCCTTAAGGTTTTCTTTTTTCTTCTAGCATGGCCATACTTGGAGAATTGAAAAGGATCCTTGGTGAATTCTGCTTTGAATACGAGTACATAACTTTATTCAAATACTTTATTAAATTGGGAGGACGACCTTTGTTGTATCAGTGTTCCTCTGAATAAAGTTGTGATTCGACACAGTGTTCTTGCCGGATGTTCGTTTTTCCTGTCATTTACACAACTCTAACAAAAAGCCTGTGTCCATGACCATAAGAATCTGATAACTGTGAGTAATCAGATAATTGTAATAATCAGATCTTATGCATTTACACGCACTTAAGAAATGTGATAATTGATCGGAAATCGGATTCCTTTTGGAGTACGTACCTACATAGCGATGGTACACTCAAACTTCCTGTTATTGTTTTCCACTCATGTTTGACTACAGAAATTGTGTTTACTATGATTTTAATTGTGTTTACACATGTGTAGACGTAAGAGTGTAACTTCACCCACTGTGATTCTGAAAGAGGCTGAGACTGGTTGTAGATGTGACAGGAGTAATTCATGAAGAGCAAAAAAAAAAAAAAAAAGGTTAGAAAAACTCTTCTTTATGGTGTTAACATGATTCTAGAACACTAACTAGACAGCAAAACAGTTCAGAAGTCAACAGGTAGAACATGAAAAATGTATAGAGCAGAATTAACATGGGTCTAATACTACAATAAAGAGGTAAAGAGGGTGACACCAGAAGAAAGAAACCCAGTAATGGAAGTCATGGTTAAAGCATATAATCAAAAATTATCAAAGGTCATATCAAGACTTGACGACAGTTTAATGGAATATCAGAATAAAACTACACTATATATAAAATGTAAGTGGGAAAAAGAGTTGAATGCCATGATTTCCGGAAGAGGAATGGTACCACATGTGTGAAAATCCTACAGACATCAACGAACTCATAAACATGGAGAGAATTCAATTGGAAAAATTTAACACTTTTCCTTAAATTTAAAAATTACGCAATTATTAAAAGAACAAACATGTTGGAGGCAGTGTGGTCAAATAAATGCAAACATGCACATATCTTCTGGTGTTGCCCCAAAATAGAACCATTTTGAGACAAAGTAAACTCTGTGCTAATGAAGTACTAGGATATACGGTTACCAAGAATTGTTCCATCTTATATTTGGGAAATATAAGTACAGTTGTACTGAAAGAAGATAATTACGGTACTTGGTGAAAATTCTTCTCACGGCTAGCAGGAAGGCTATAACAAGAAACTGGCTTACCACAGACCCATATAGATACAAACAATGGTTAGATATAGTACAGGAAATATAGGTGATGGAAAAAATTGTCTTTAAAAAATGTGCACCTCATGTTGTGGAGTGGTTTTGTGAAATAGAATGAAACTAAATATCAAACCGTGTGAAAATGTCCCAAATTTAAAATGATTTATAAAAACCTTATTTTCCAGAGACATAGTAACAATGAACATGAGTACAACAGTTATAGTTATCAATGTTATGTAATCATTTGTTAATGGAGAGTTAAGAAGTTTTGAATATTGGAAGAAAAGATTTGCACTTGTTTATCAAGACCTATTTATATATTTTCAACTGAGGGAATATTACAATAAAGAGGTAAAGAGAGTGACACCAGAAGAAAGAAACCCAGTAATGGAAGTCATGGTTAAAGCATATAATCAAAAATTATCAAAGGTCATCAAGACTTGATGACAGTTTAATGGAATATCAGAATAAAACTACACTATATATAAAATGTAAGTGGGAAAAAGAGTTGAATGCCATGATTTCCGGAAGAGGAATGGTAGCACATGTGTGAAAATCCTACAGACATCAACAAACTCGCTTATATGGAGAGAATTCAATTGGAAAAATGTAACACTTTTCCTTAAATTTAAAAATTACGCAATTATTAAAAGAACAAACATGTTGGAGGCAGTGTGGTCAAATCAATGCAAACCATGCACATATCTTCTGGTGTTGCCCCAAAATAGAACCATTTTGAGACAAAGTAAACTCTGTTGATAAATGAGGTACTACGATATACGGTTACCAAGAATTGTTCCACCTTATATTTGGGAAATATAAGTACAGTTGTACTGAAAGAAGATATTTACTTGGTGAAAATTCTTCTCACGGCTGGCAGGAAGGCCATAACAAGAAACTGGCTTACCACAGACCCACCTAGATGCAAACAATGGTTAGATATAGTACAGGAAATATGGGTAATGGAAAAAATGACTTATACCTTAAGATTAAAAAAAGATGAGTTTGATAGAAAATGGGACAATTTATTTAAAAACTTAGATTTAAATTTAAATTTTTAAAAACAAAGACATCAGTGCTAAAATGGTAATCTCATGCCCTTATTTTCCTTTTATTGTATTATTTATGAACATCTTTAGTTGAATACTGTAACCCTCAGCTGGCCTTGCTGAACTGTTTGTTGTATTTTACGTCCATGAGCATGTGAAAAAGAAATTTAAATGAAAAAAAAAAAAAAAAAGAATTAACATGGATAATTGACACTAGACCAAGTATCACACCACACTAATATGGTTTTGCTTTAAAACACACAAGTTTTGCGGTGTTTACTCCAAGCATCCCCACTATGTCAGTGTTTTAGCATATTTAAAACAGAGACTTTTGGAAACAATGACCACGCAAACATAGGCCCTGTTACTGACTCCCAGTTCTTAATTCAGCATGGATAATGAATTAGAGATGATTATATCTTTGTTGTCTCTGTTAGCACATGCTGTGTAATTAAATTCAGAGTTTTATCACTATGTGATTGAAGAATTTCCCACAGAATTATTTTTAGTAGTGCAAAAGAGGGTTGGATTTTGTTATAGGCAACGGGGGTTTTGCATGCTTAATGCCAATAGTTTTTACATTAAAGTTTTCTAAAATTATTAACTATTTTTGTTAAAAATGTTTTAAGACAACAGTATTCATGAAATTATTTGCTGTTGTTGCCTGGAATTGACAGAAAAAAAAAAAAAAAGCATTCAGTGCAATTACATTCTTAATGTATATTTACAACCAAACTACGTATTGACTGTCAGTGTCACGTTTTGTTTTGTTTTTTTTTCCCCAAGTAATTGCTAAATTGAATGTAAGTGAAGTGCGAGAGTATAGAAAAGAATTTAGCAAGACAAACATCTAATGATTATAAACACATTTTATAAAATCTTTAGTTAAATAAAAAGAGTATGCACTCTTATTTTGAAGGATGTAAGGAAACAAGTCAAAACATTTAAATTTTATTGGGAGAAACTAAAAAAAAAATTACCTGTATTTTCTAATATTTGTAATCTTTGAATGGGAAAGGGAGTGCACCTGTTTTATCTGTGCATTAGGGATCTAAATGAAGCCCCAGGAGATCATATGTGTACCAGCAACATTTATTTTCAACCCTAAAGCCAGAAGAAATTGCATAAAGTTTATAACTGTAAAGTGATTTTTTTTTTTTTTTCTTAAATCTGAGTTGTTTATCCAAGATGCCCATCCTGACCACTGTGTCCTTATTTTTTCCTTGACATGCTAGTCCCAATGTTGGCACTGAACATAAATCATACCCTCTGGTATTGTCTAAAGTGGGTGCAATTACTTCCTAGTCAGACATTACTGGGATGGTGATGTCTGACTAGGAATTAATTTCGGTGGAACAGTGTGAGGCCTGTTCCCAGTTGCACTGCAGAAACCCAAAGGACGTGACCTAATACTTGTTCGGACCTGTTCTACTTTTTGTCTTTTTTGTAGCACAGTCATCCTGTGGGGTGCAGAGGTGGAATACTGACATTAGTATCGTGCAGGGACTTAAATGGATAACATCAGCAGACAGTTATTGTGGTTCTGTTCTGGTCACATAGTTATCACTGTACATACTCTAATACAAAGCCCATTTCAGGAAAGGTTGGCACATTTATTTATTTAAGTTATTTATTTCATTTGTTTATTTAATAGGGACCATGTACATTTATGAACATTGATTTATAAAAAAAAAAAAAAAAATCACCCATGTACTGTAAATATGCCAAAATTAGTAAAAATAACTACTTTTCATCTGCAGTCCCTAGGCAGGCAAGACATAAAACAGAAAAAAATAAATAAGTAAAAATAGAAATAATTAGGGGTGCAAGAAAATATCAGTTCTGCAATATATTGCGATATTTCATTTCACAATACTGTATCTATATTAAAAAGTACTGTGTCGATATTTTTAGGTATTCATTCAAATGCAGATATTGTGGAGGTAAATTTTTCTTTTTTTCTTTTTCTTTTTTGTTTACATTTTATTTATTATTATTTAACACTTTCATTAAACAATGTTAGTTCCTTTGTTGGGATTGCACAAAAATAATGTTATGATGTTAGTTATGAACTAATATGAACATTTGAACAAGATCTTAAACTGTAATGTCTGTAAAACATAAATTGTTTAAAATTGTGTTTGCTCTTTATGCTAAAAAAAGTGTCATCATTTTGATTGTTCTGCTTTCAGGAATAGACTTACTGTTTAGTGCAACAGAAAAGGCATTATGTTACTGAAGTACGCTAAAACTCAGTCAAATGTGAATGCACAATGTGAATTTGTTAGAAAATTTCATAAACAAGCAGCAACAGGAAAGCAGATTTGGATGTGACATAAGAAGGCTGTTTGTGTCGGAAAGGAACTCCACTACCGACCTGATGTGTGTCGCATCACATGCAGCGCACACGTTGAGCATTTGTAATAGCTTTGGAACACTATAAAATTACCATCCTCCAGAATTTTTCGTCTGAAATTTGTAGAATAAAACATTTTATGTCTTAAATAAATCCTATTAAGTATAATTTCTCCTGACTATGTAGTCAGTCCAATATGGACATCTCAAATGATGTCCAGGATGAGAGTTTATATATATATATGTATATATATATATATATATATATATATATATATATATATATATATATATATATATATATATATATATATATAATATGTTCGGCAATATATCACAATATTTCATTTCACAATACTGCATCGATATTAAAAAGTACAGGATGGATATTTTTAGGTATTCATTCAATCATTCAAATGCAGATGTTGTGGAAGTAATTTTTTTCTTTTTTCTTTATATTTTATTCATTATTATTTAACACTTTCATTAAATAATGTTAGTTCCTTTGTTGGGATTGCACAAAAATAATGTTATGATGTTAGTTATAAACTAAGATGAACATTTGATCAGGATCTTAAACTGTAATGTCTGTAAAACATTTAAGTTTGAACACAGGACAATTTTGTGATATAGCATTAGGTCCTGTTGGGATCAAATAAAAATGTGTTTAGTATTTGTGCAGATTTCTGGTGTAATTCAATTATTTAAGGAAATATTCATAAAAAAGAAACAAACAAAAAATTGCAGTTTTAACAGTATCACGATATATCGTGATATATCGTATCATGATCCTAGTATTGTGATTTGTATCATATCGCCAGATTCTTGCCAATACACCCCTACAAATGATGATGACATAGGCATAATCAAAACAAACAAACAAATAAACAAAGAACAAATAGACATAGTATGATCACAGGGGCATTAGCCTATTCATTCACCTTCTTCACCACGTCTTATAATGCTTTCCTTTTCTGTTATATTCCATGGTCAGGTTTCTTGTTCAGGGATCATGACTGAATGTCCACCAACGCATCAGTCTTTACAAGGATGGGTCGTGGTCCAACATTTTGTGCCAAGAATTCCAGTCTTTCATCATCTACAGTACATAATATAGTGAACAGATTAAGGGAGTCCAGGGAAATCTGGAAGCCAAGGTTGGAAACCGCTGATGAATGTGCGCAACCTTCCAGCCTTTGGGTGATGAATTGTGATGAATGTTGGACTGTTTGCACTTCGCTGCAGGACAGTCCCAGGCCTCAGTGTCCACCAGGTCCAGCTGTGTGGCTTCCTAGTCTTGGCTGATGCTGGTCTGTCCTGTCTGCAGTCCACGTCTGTCTCCTACTGAAAGTGTATGGACATCAAGAGGAGAACAAAGGACACAGTGGTACATGTGTCTTTCTCCCATCTTTTTAAATGTGTTGCATAATTTATGTCATAACCTAAATTTAGAGCTGAAACGATTCATCGTTTAATCAACTGGAATCCATCAAAAATATATATATATATTTCATTGCAATTTTCCTGAGTCGAAGCTTCGTTTGCTGCTGCTAAACATTGCTTCCACTTACTCCTTTTACCCTTTCATGCATGAATTATGATTACCTAAATCCATTTTTTTTGTCCTGAATGTTTTTATTCCTCTTTGGGCATGAAAAAAAACAATGTGATTGAATTTTTTTAATGAATCTATTTTTCATGGAGTTAAAAAAATATCCACTCAGTTGGACAACATGCATTTAATTTTTGAAGCAAAGAAACATGTATATAATGACATACTGTGTGAAAACTATGAAATAAAATAATTTTTAATGCTGCGAATCTGATGTTTCCTCACATTTTAACATACTGCAATACAAGTTATTACTCAGATAATATGCAAAAAAAAATTGTTTTAAAAGAAAATTTAAATTACAGTCTAATAACAATTAGAAGTTGATTTGCACTGAAATGCATTACTGCAGATCAGGTTTATCATGAAAAGGAACAGTAATGGTATGAATTGTAATGTATGGGGTGTTGCATAAACATCCACTATGTTGGTTGATATGAAAGTAAACAACAAAATCCATGAGAACAGCTGTAGAATAGCTGTCCACTGCGGTGACCACTATGCATGAAAGGGTTAAACTTTTAAGCTTTTACACAAACGTTAAAAATATGTCTTTATTTTTTCAGTTCAGATGGTGGTTCCATCTTAAGTTGTTAGTAAGTTGGATCCAAATGTGTTGAAGACTGGTTAGCTGTCATTTGACTTATTTGTTTAGTTAGTTAGTTAGTTAGTTAGTTAGTTCTGGAATAAAGGACATCTTTTTTCACATTTGTACTAATTTTTTTGGCCAATTCAAATAATTATTTAATCAAACTGAGTTGTAGAAAGTAATCATTAAATTAATCAATTGCTTCAGCTTTATCTAAATGTATTTATTCTTACAAAATACAATTTAGTTCAGGGGTGTCAAACTCATTTTGGTTCAGGGGCCATATTTAGCCCAATTTGATCTCAAGCAGCCCAGACCAGTAAAATAATGACTTAATAACCTATAAATAAAGACAAATTCAAGTTTTTGTTTTTGTTTTAGTACAAAAAAACTGCCAATTAAACTATGAAAATATTTATATTTTACAAAAAAGATGTGAATAACCTGAAAAAACAGAAATTTCATTTGAAAAAATTAGTGCAATTTTAACAATATTATGCCTCAACTTATTATTTATACATGTACATTGCACACAATGTTACATAAACATTTGGTAACAGGCAGAATATTGTTAAAATTTTGGAGTTTGGAACTAAAATTTGAACAATTTCTACAATATTATATCTCTTATTAATAACACAACTACAGATCACAGTGGATCCATAAATGCACAAAACATTTAGTAACAGGCAAAATATTGTTAAAATTGCACATTTTGGGTTGTTCATCTTTGTTTATATTTATGTATTTATTTGCATTTTATTGCGAAAGAATAGTTTTGTAAATGTTAATATTTTCACAGTGTAATGCTATTTTTTTCACTGAAATTTTTTACACATCATTTTTCATAAAGAAAATTTGCAGTTGTCATTATTTATGGCGTTATTGTGTTGTTATTTTTACTGTAGATCACATTGGTCTGTATGTGGAACCTGAACCAAAATGATTTTGACAATCTTGACTGTTCAGGTTCATTTTTGCACTTTCATCCCGCGAGCCGGAATGGAATCTTTGGCGGGCCAGATTTGGCCCCCGGGCTGCATGTTTGACACCTGTGATTTAGTTGGTCAGTGAAAACACTGAAAATCTGCCCTTTTGTGATTAAAAGCTTAACTTAAGCTTTTAGGAAATGGCAGATTTTATTTGTATTTTAGGAAATGTTGTAACTTGTTTTGAAATGGGTTTTGCACCAGCACCACTGCAATGGAACAAAGGGATATTGCTTAAAAAAGAAGAAAGGTGCAAGTATGAAACCATTTATGTGATTATCTCGTACAGTCGTCCACGTTCCTATGTCACTGTCACCCAGATACTGAAAATAGTTGAAATATGACACCTACATCCGTGGTCACCACCTGACTGTGTCGTAGGTCACAGAGCCGGTTAAAGTCAACATGTTGGACACAGCTGGGGCGTGATGCCTTACAGTGCACCACTGATTTATCTCCAGTGACAGGGGACCCAACTCTGCTTGCCAATGCCATTACCATCATTAATCAGGCAAGACAGGCGAGCCATGCCCACAGGAAATTAATTAACTCTTAAAAATCAGCACAGACTCATTATTTATAGTGGCTTATTTATCGCAGGATTGTGTATTGAATGTCTTGCCCAACACAAAGCACTATGTAAACCCACATTCGCAGATGAGGAGAGATGATATATAAAGTTAGAAGTGTTGGTAAAATGATGGAGACAGCACGTGGGGGAAAAAATAGAACACTGCTTTCAAAGATTCTCAATGTTAATAGTCCTGCACTGATTTTAATTAGTGTAGGAATTCTGGGCTTTGACTAACTGTCATTGCTTCAGCTGGATAGATTTAGCAGCTTAGACATGCACTCCTAAGTGTCTTTCCATGACATGGATGAGAGGCGAACACAGGACTGTATGAAATGGCACCACTTCCTAAATTAAAGAGAAGTGGCTCGGTGCTCGCTGGCCATTAGCCAAGTAAAATGCTGTATGCGAGATTTATGGTCATATCCTCCATATCAATTTAGATGTTTCCAGTCCATAGACTTTCTTTTTGGAGAGAACAGCCTGTTTTTCCTAGTACTTGTAAAATGGTTTGTAAAATATCATGTTCTACAAGGTCCAACTCCAGACAATACCAGCATTGAATATGCATGTACTTAACACTGTCCACGGTCTGAGTCATGACCCACGAATGAGTGATGCTGCCAAATATATTATCATGAGGAATATGTACCATATATGAATGGATATTGGCAACTGAAAAAAAAAAAAAAAAGTTTCATTGTTTTATTGAAGTGTAGCCTATTAAACCCAGCTGCAGCCACTGTTCCATCTGTGTTGCCATGGTAATGGTAGCAATGTTTTCAGTCATATATACAGTCTATACATCCCCATAACCAGTAGAACATCAGCTAAAAGCTAAAAAAAACATGACTGTTGGACATCAGAATGCAATTCAAACAACACTAAAATATGCTAATATCTAAAACAAGCTAACAGTCCAGACTGATGCAACAAACTTTGCAGCACAAAGTAGATCCAAAATAAAAGCATATTTTCTCTCCTGCTAAAACTCACTGAATGAGCCACAGTTTAGAATAACGGTGGGCAATTAATTTTCTTTTGGTGCCAGATGAGAAACTTTGACAGTTGTTAAGGGCTGGATCAATACACTTACAGCTCTGCTCAATATATATATATATATATATATATATATATATATATATATATATATATGTGTGTGTGTGTGTATATATATATATATATATATATATATATATATATATATATATATATATATATATGTGTGTGTGTGTATATATATATATATATATATATACTGAACAAAAATATAAACGCACCACTTTTGTTTTTGCTCCCATTTTTCATGAGCTGAACTCAAAGATCTAAAACTTTTTCTATGTACACACAAGGTTTATTTCTCTCAAATATTGTTCACAAATCTGTCTAAATTTGTGTTAGTGAACACTTCTTCTTTGCTGAGATAATCCATCCACCTCACAGGTGTGGCATATCAAGATGCTGATTAGACAGCATGATTTTTGCACAGGTGTGCCTTAGGCTGGCCACAATAAAAGGCCACTCCAAAATGTGCAGTTTTATCACACAGCACAATACCACAGATGTCACAAGTTTTGAGGGAATATGCAATTGGCATGCTGAGTTCAGGAATCTCCACCAGAGCTTTTGCCTGTGAATTGAATGTTCATTTCTCTGCCATAAGCCATCTCCAAAGCTGTTTCAGAGAATTCATGAAGAAGACTGTGCGAGGAAAATGGTGGTCACACCAAATACTGACTGGTTTTCTGACCCCCCTGGACCACCCAATACAGTAAAACTGCACATTTTAGAGTGGCCTTTTATTGTGGCCAGCCTAAGTCACACCTGTGCAATAATCCTGCTGTCTAATCAGCATCTTGATATGCCACACCTGTGAGGTGGATGGATTATCTCAGCAAAGGACAAAGGAGAAGTGCTCACTAACACAGATTTAGACAAATTTATGAACAATATTTGAGAGAAATAGGCCTTTTGTGTACATAGAAAAAGTTTTAGATCTTTGAGTTCAGCTCATGAAAAATGGGAGCAAAAACAAAAGTGGTGCGTTTATATTTTTGTTCAGTATATATATATATATATATATATATATATATATATACATATACACACATATATGTATATATATATATATATATATAAATATATATATATATATATATATATATATATATATATATATATATATATATATATATATATATATATATACACACTCTGCTATAATATAAAAAAACAGTAAATGCAACAATACAATGATAAAATGAAAACGTGGAGCATAGAATACAACTATTTAATGAATATTCACAAAAACACTTTCAAAAATATGTAAAACCAGCTCCACATTAACTTTACATGGAAAACAATAAATGCATCCAGCTTTGTTTGCATATCTCACTTTCTTTTCTTTTTCTTTAAGTCTGACTTCAGTAAAGAAATACTTACAAGTCCATGTCTTGTTAAGACATGGACTCTGTATTCTGAATCAGTTTTTTTGGCATTAGCTGACATCTTCATGGGCTGAAACTGACCAACACACCAATCAGTGCATAAGTCTTATGCCAAGTACAGAAAGTGAAAAAAACTTTAATTTAGCAGATCTTTCAAACTAAAAGCAGTGGTGTTGTATTGGTTGCATCTATTACAATGATATATATTTGCATTGACTTTTAATTTGCTGATGACCTCATGCGGGCCAGTGAGGTTCAGCCATCATGCCGCATGTGGCCCGTGGGCCGTACAATGCCCAGGTCTGGTTTAGAAGATGAAGAAGTAACATTAATTACAAGAAATCATGGAAACATTTTGTATTACATTTTATGGAAACAAAAGAAAAAGACACGAGACACTAATTGTTTTGATCTAAAATTATATCACAATAATCATAGCGACTGATCTTCAAGATAAATGGCAACAATGACACAAAAATTAATACACAATAATCAGCACCATTATTTTATCACCATTGTTTAATTGATAATAATTTGATGGAGGAACTATCAACCCTGAATTGCTGTTTTGAAGCCAGTGGGATTTGCTCATTGCCTTGTTGACATTAGGGAGGCAGAAATGACCATATCTGGACAAAAGGGGTGGAGCTGAAGGAGGGGTCAGTGGTGAGCCAGTGCTACAGCGCGACAGGGTTCTGTTGGACCTAGAGTCTCTTAAAAATGACCAAAGCACCTGGTGGAAGTTCAGAATAAAATGAATGAGACTAGAATCACTGAGAGTTTCTTCTTCTTCTTCTTCTTCTTCTTCTTCTTCTTCTCATTATTATTATTATTATTAGTAGTAGTAGTATTGTTATTTGTTTTGTTTTGTTATTTTCATTTTTAGAGATAAGTACAATGTAACTCTATGGGAGCGACAGTGGTCATTTGTAGTAGTGCAACTTTAAAATTCTTTCACATGGGTCTCATTTTGGAGCTGAGGCCCTTGCCCTTTCGTTTCATTCATTTCACTGTTTGTTTGTTTTCTTGTGGTTCATTGTGGTAAATTTAGTGACATCTAGAAGTGAAGTGAAGTTGCCGTTTCCAATTAACACAATTACCCCCGACCATGCTCTACTGCTGTGGCAGCAAGTGTGGAGCGCTTTTGTTTGTTCGGTTTAGTTAAGGGAATATTAACTCTGATCTGCACTCAGATATATCGTAGTGGGTGATGATCATGCATCTGAACAATGGATGTCAACCGCTATGAAATGAAAAAAAAAAAAAAGAAGAAGTAGAGGAAGTCTTTTGGGAGCAACTGTAGAAGCATCCATTCCTTCTATTGATACACACTCTTTCTAAGGTAACAAAACAGAACCATTCTCTTTTTCATGTGATTTTGAACTAGTGAAAATGGAATTATGAATATTAAATTTAATGTCTGTTACATCCTCCTAAAAGCCCCTAAATTGTACACTCTGGGCGTTTAAATACAGGCAGCTACTCCATTTATTATGTGTGCCATACTGTCATTTTTTAACTGCATTTCTCTATGGCACAATACTGTGTGTACAGTACTTGGAAATCTAAGATAGCAATGACTGAAGAGACGTGGGGAAAAAACAGCCGAGGCAGTCAGATGTCAGCCTAAACTGGATCTTCTTAGAATAGGAAGCGGTGCAGAGAACATACTTAACCCTGGGGAGCACATGAGACAGATGAGAAGCATTAGTTGCCAAGATCCAGTGTATCAAACATGAACTCCGTAGCACGTCACCTGAAAATTCACTAGGTGACAATGAAATGCACAACTAAAAAAATTCAAATGAGCCCTTCCAGCATCTGTTTTATCAGGGGTTTAACCCTTTAACCTCTGAGAAAGTATTCCAGTGAAACAAGCTGCTGTGCACCTGCATCTGTTTCAGTGTCATAAAAGCTGCTGTGAGTATGTGCTTGTGTGTCTGTTCTTCAGTGGTTGTGTTTTACTGTGTGTTTTAGGGTAAAAACAGGGTGGAATAACAGAAAAAGACAAAGAGAGGAATTCAAGTTTCACAGCAGGGGTGTCAAACTCATTTTAGTTCAGGGGCCATATCCTCCCAATATGATCTGAAGTGGGCCGGACCAGTAAAATAATAATAATATATTAACACAACATATAACATATAACATAATAACATAATACATAACATAATATAACATAATAATCATAATCATATATAAATAATGCTAACTCCAAACATTTTAATGTGTTTTATAGTGAAAAAAAGTAAAATTACATTGTGGAAACGTTTACATCTATAAACTGTCCTTTTAAAAATGTAAATAACATGAGCAACCATGAAAAGAAAGAAAATTATTAAGAAAAATAAGTGCAATTTTAACTATACAGGGTGGGGAAGCGAAATTTACAATGAACATTTAGTTGTTTTTTTTCTCAGCAGGGACTATGTCAATTGTTTTGAAACCAAACATATATTGATGTCATAATCATACCTAACACTATTATCCATACCTTTTCAGAAACTTTTGCCCATAGGAATAATCAGGAAAGCAAACGTCAAAGAGTGTGTGATTTGCTGAATGCACTCGTCACACCAAAGGAGATTTCAAAAATAGTTGGAGTGTCCATAAAGACTGTTTATAATGTAAAGAAGAGAATGACTATGAGCAAAACTATTACGAGAAAGTCTGGAAGATACTGTTAAAGAAGAATGGGAGAAGTTGTCACCCGAATATTTGAGGAACACTTGCGCAAGTTTTAGGAAGCGTGTGAAGGCAGTTATTGAGAAAGGAGGACACATAGAATAAAAACATTTTCTATTATGTAAATTTTCTTGTGGCAAATAAATTCTCATGACTTTCAATAAACTAATTGGTCATACACTGTCTTTCAATCCCTGCCTCAAAATATTGTAAATTTTGCTTCCCCACCCTGTATTCTGCCTCTGCTTATTATTTGTAAATGTATATTACAACTTACAGATCGCAATGGATCTGCAAATACACCAAATATTTTAGTAAATGGCAGAATATTAGTCAAATTGCACTTACTTCTCTTAAGACATTTCTAGTTTTTCATATTTTTTGTGAAAGGCTAGTTTGTGAATTTACACATTTTTATGGAATTTCAATTTTTACACTTAAATAGAGGAAACATTTGGAATTGTCATTATTTGTAGGTTTTTATGATAGTATTTTACTGATCTGACCCACTTGAGACTAAAATAGGGCTTTATATGGCCCCTAAAGTTAAAGGATTGACTGTTAATATCTTGAGTGTAATTTCTGCATTTCACAAATTCATCCCAGGGGCCAGATTGGACCCTTTGGTGGGCCGGATTTGGCCCCCCGGGCCACATGTTTGACACCTGTGTTTTACAGGTTTTTACTAAATAAGGCACTCAGAATGTCCATTAATAAGAGATTTAGGATGTTGAACATGAACTGGAAACTGGAACACACTGAACAACAAATATTTGAATTTTGGCCCAGTAGTTTTTGTTTTGAGGCTCTTTTTAATAAATCAGTCCAGCTGCTTTTCAGCACCTGGTTGAACTTAAAAAAGCAGTTACATGGTCTAAACTCAGTAAAAACACAGTTAACCCTCCGGTATCCCGTCCAGCAAGGCCCTTACTAAGCACCAAGTGTGCCATTTTCACACACTTGTGGAATAATGTCCAAAAAATTTTCATACAGTTTGTTTGTAACTCTTTTACACTTTTTTGTATTTCATCAACTTGAGCTGTAAATAAAAATACCAAATACTCAATAATTGTCACATTTTTTAACCCTTTAAATGCCATGTTTGTAATGTAAACAAACCATTTTTTTAGATGTAAAAAACACAAAAAATATTTTTTTCAATATACTACAAAAAAAGTGGATCACATATTATTTGATTTTTGCAGCCTGGCATATGTCAATGATTAACAGCAACATTGGTTAATTTACATTATTATTTTTGGAGCTAGGTCAAATGTTCAAAAATACTAGCATCTGTCACCAAGTGTGCCAAAAAGGCACAGCTATAAATCCAACTATTAAATATTATATACCGATTTATTTTTCTGCTCTAATTTGATTTTATTTTTGTAAATCAAGATCAGTCATACATAATCATACATATCAAATAATCATTCATTTTACTTTTTTTTTTTTAACCTTTTAAATGATCTCTTTTGATCATGATGTCACTACATTTTTTGATGCAAAAAACACAAAATACGATTTTTTTTAAATACTACATGAAAAATTGGATTACATATTTGATTTTTGAAGCCTGGCATATGTCAATGATTAACAGCAACATTAACAACGTTAATAAATTAATTTAGACCCTCACCTCTCAAATGAAGCCCAGATATCAGTAAAAGCAGGATTTATGCCTTATTGGTTTACGGATCAAAAACAGTGGTTATAATGGAAGAAATAGTGCGTTTTAGGCACATTTGGGAGACAGATGCTAGTCTTGTAATTTTCTTTTGTTTACAATGTGCAAATTTTAGTTGGTGGCCAGAATTTTAAAGATCATGCAAAAATGAACAAGTTTTGAATTCTAACCTTATTTAAATTGTGAAAAATAATATGAAGTTTTTTAACACGAAGTACAAAGTGTGCCTAAAAAGCGCACCCGGATACTGGAGGGTTAAAAAAAATCAAGGAAAATGACCACAACACTACAAACAACAGTAAAAGATAAAATCATGTTGGCACCGGTGCAGGGTGCTGCTGCAAAAGCTCTTCTTTATGCACTTTGTCCAAGTGAGTGTCGGTCAATCTACGGGGGCACCTGTCTTTTATTACTCTTATTCATGTAATTTTTAATTGTTTTTTTTTGCCTTGTTTACTGTTTTTCATGTATCTTTATGCTGAGCTCTTGCAACTAGTTTCCAATGCAGTTCTTCTGCAAAATGGCAAGGAAAACAGTGTAAAAAACAACAAAACAAACCGTCTATTTTTATAGCGAGTCAGTCTTACTCACTGTTCTGTGTTTTGTACCCCATTACACAGGTGGCGGAAGGTGCACTGAGCATGCTCAGATGTTTATGGAAAGCTCAAGGTCTATTCTATCAGCACATTTTGACATTTTTTCCTATTTGGCAAACGGGTTGAATTTTTAGGAATACTTAAAATAAATCATGCATTCAGAAGGAGCACCACAGACACGACAGGGTTTAAAGGGTTTAGAAGCACAGGTATCAAACTCATGTTGGTTCAGGGGCCATATTTATCCCAATTTGATTTCAAGCGGGCCAGACCAGTAAAATAATGACTTAATAACCTATAAATAATGACAAATTCAAGTTTTTCTTTTTGTTTTAGTACAAAAATTCCCCAATTAAATCATGAAAATATTTACATTTTACAAAAAAAAGATGTGAATAACCTGAAAAAACTGAAATTTCATTTTAAAAATTAGTGCAATTTTAACAATATTATGCCTCAAATTATTATTATTATTTATACATGCACATTATACACATTTGGTAACAGGCATAATATTGTTAAAATTTTGGAGTTTGGAACTAAAATGTGAACAATTTCTACAATATTCCATCTCTTATTAACACAACTACAGATCACAGTGGATCCATAAATGCACCAAACATTTAGTAACAGGCAGAATATTGTTAAAATTGCACATTTTGGGTTGTTCATCTTTTTTATTTATGTATTTATTTGCATTGTATTGTGAAATAATAGTTTTGTAAATGTAAATATTTTCACAGTGTAGTGTTATTTTTTTCACTGAAATTTTTTCCACATAATTTTTCACAAAGAAAATTTGTCGCTGTCATTATTTATGGGTTATTGTGTTGTTATTTTTACTTGGGATCACATTGGTCTGTATGTGGAACCTGAACCAAAATGATTTTGACGACCTTGACTGTTCAGGTTCATTTTTGCACTTTCATCCCGCGGGCCGGAGTGGAACTTTTGGCGGGCTAGCTTTGGTCCCTGGACCGCATGTTTGACACCTGTGGTTAAGAGTCTGAAAATGTTTCTCCACATCAGACACCTGTGCAGGAATGAATCATTGCACTCTCAAGACCAAATCCAGATCCCGGATACGCTGAAGACATATCCAGGATCAGTATTGTCACCATCGAGTCAGTGCCAGGCTTCAAATGGAAGCGTTTGGCAGCTGGCGAGATGTCAAGCTCATCATGCCAAGTCAGACTGATTCCGGTTAAGACGAGGGAAGTCACGGACCGATTTGTCTTTATCTTTGCATTAAAGTAGTCGAGGCCAGGGCTAGAGCAAAATCCATTATGGGACAAAAGAACCGCCAGGGCTTGTGCCAAGAGCTGAATGGCTGACTGAGAGCAGTCAACAAATTGGACTTTGCTTAAAGTTCAAGGCGTGACTTTGCCATCAAGGAATAGCCGAGATCTGCTTTGAGCTTCTGGTGAACGGGGGGGGGGGGAAAAGCCTGAGCCCAAACAGCTTAAAAATGTCACTGTCTCTCAAGTTAAGGCTTAACTTCTACACACTACAAATGTTCAAATTTCTGAAAGTTGCGAATGCAGTGACCAGAGCAGACTTACTTTGAATGTCAGACTCACCCAGAGTTAAGGTAGTAAGCAGAGGATGAAAAGGAAAGAGCGGTGATCCACTGGGGGCTGTAGACAGGAACACAGAAGGCAGCCCTCGGGCGGACACAACCTTCATGTTTCCAATACCTCGACTATTCGCCTTTTAGTAGGATTTCCTCCTACTCCCCGAACACATGCTGGGATATGACAGGGCAACAGTTCACATGCTGACTGAAAATATATCCTTTACAAACAGTATTTTCTAGCCGGGAAATTGTAATTTAACTTTTGCCTTTAGGGTTTAATGTGTTACTGTCATCAGGAAAAGTACCTATTTCAGCGTTTTCTTCTTGTTCATTGTTAATAAGGATAACTTTGAAATGAGCTCTATGAAATAATCATGAAATCAGATTAGATTAGATTAGATAAAATTAAAATAGATTAGATTAGGGCTTGGCCATAATGGAAAAAAAAAATCATATGATAATTTTTTTTCATAACAGACGATATCGATATGTATCACAATATAAATCAAGTTACTATTTTTGTCAAGCTTAAATTTTCCGTTACTCATAAGTTAGTTGTGAAGACATCAGAAGGAGAGAGATACATACGTCACGATACTTATGGAGAAGTCCCTCCCTCCGCTGTTATGTATTACCCCCCCCCCACACATACACACACACATTTTATTCATCTCCCCCCAGGCCCCCATTTTAAAATTTATTGACCCTCGTCATTCAAGCGTCTTACTTTCATTTTCAGTTTTACGGCCGTATGGTTTGCGTATATGAGTTCCCGAGGGAACACTCATTACGTCCCGCTGCTGCCCAAACATTGGCTTGTGTACTGGGGCTGGCTCTTACGTCTGTGCTGTGTGCGGCTCTAGTGTGATTGGTTTGGTGCGACACTACTTAATTATGATTGGCTGTTTTTATGTCTGTCAAGACATGGACGAATGAAGTCTATCGAAATTGTATCGAGCATGTCTCATATTTCTATCAAGGAAAAGTTATATCACTGTATATACCGTCATTGTTTTGTCGCCCAGCACTAGATTAGATTAGATTAGATTAGGTTTGACTAGATTAGATAAAATTAGTCTTGATTAGATTAGATTCAACTAGATTAGATAAAATTAGGCTGTATTAGATTTGATTCGATTCAACTAGATTAGATGAAATTAGGCTCAATTATATTATGTTAGATTAGATTAGATTAGATAAAATTAGGCTCGATTAGATGAGATTAGATTAGATTAAACTAGATTAGATAAAATTAGGCTGGATTAGATTAGATTAGACTACATTTGATTTGACTAGATTAGATAAAATTAGGCTGGATTAGATTAGATTAGATTCAATTTGATTTGATTTGATTTGACTAGATTAGATAAAATTAGGCTCAGTTAGATTAGATTAGATTCGACTAGATTAGATACAATTAGGCTCAATTAGATTAGATTTGACTAGATTAGATAAAATTAGGCTCAATTAGATTAGATTATATTTGATTAGATTAGATAAAATTAGTCTCGATTAGATTAGATTCAAATAGATGAGATAAAATTAGGCTGTATTAGATTTGATTCGATTCAACTAGATTAGATGAAATTAGGCTCAGTTATATTATGTTATATTAGATTAGATTAGATTAGATTAGATAAAATTAGGCTCGATTAGATGAGATTAGATTAGATTCAACTAGATTAGATAAAATTAGGCTGTATTAGATTAGATTAGATTGGATTCGACTAGATTAGATAAAATTAGGATGGATTAGATTAGATTAGATTAGATTTGATTCGACTAGATTAGATAAAATTAGGCTCTATTAGATTAGATTAGATTTGACTAGATTAGATAAAATTAGGCTCGATTAGATTAGATTTGACTAGATTAGATAAAATTAGGCACAATTAGATTAGACTAGATTAGATAAAATTAGGCTCAATTAGATGAGATTAGATTAGATTCAACTAGATTAGATAAGATTAGGCTTGATTTGATTCGACTAGATTAGATCAAATTAGGCTCGATTAGATTAGATAGCACTTTACTGAGTCTTTGGGCAGAGACCTCAGGAACTTAAGGTTCCAGTGAAAGCATAACACCGAATGTACACATATAATAAATACTACAAGAACATAGTAATAACTATAAATTAAGAAAAAAAAAAGAAAGAAAAGTTACTGGAAAAAGAGGTGATTGCACATTTGAAGTAGTAGAGTTACTATATAATAAAGAAGTAACAGTAATATAGAATATACTTATCTCTGTCCTATATAAGTAATATAAGTAAGTAAGTAAGTAAGTAATTAATAATAATAATAATAATAATAATAATAATAATAATAATAATAATAATAATAATTTGTTTTCATGTTATTGCATCTTGTACATGGTTTTGATCTTATGTCGTTTATAACATTTTCTTTTTTTTTTGTTTAGTATTTTACATTATTTCCATGTTGTATGTTTATCTTCATTTTCATTTTTTTCCTTCCATCATTCTCTTCTTATAGCATCTCTTCCATCATTTTTGTCTTGTTGCATCATTTATGTTTTCATCTTGTGTCTTTTATATAGTTTTCCAGAAAATCTACTTTACATGGTTTCCATCTTGTAGTGAATTTTACTTCGTGTCATTTTCATCTTGTTTCGTCTTTTATGGTGTTTCATCTTGTTAATCGGCTTTGTCTTATTTTGTATCATGATTTTCAACTGATTGCATTTTTCACATTTTTTTGATTTTGTGTCTTACATCTTCCTTGTCTTGTTTCATCTCTTACATAATTTTTGTCTTGTTTATGTCACAACATTGTCGTCTCATTTCTTCTCTTCTGTATCTTCCTACAGCTTCTTCTTACATAAATATAAATACTCTTTTATCGTCTTTTTGTCTCACTGCACAGTTTATAGTGTTGCGGATTTTTACATTGCATCATTTTCACCTTGTTGCATCTTTTATACTACATCGTCCTCATCTTGCTTGTTTTTTGAAGCTTTCATCTTGTGTCTGTAACGCCTTGTTTTGTGTCTTGCATCTCATATATTGTTTTGATCATGTTTCATCTTTCACAGCATTCTATCTAGTTTTTTCTTGTTTTGTGTCTACACTTTCTTGTCTTGATTCATGTCTTGTCATTTTTGTCTTTGATGTGGATTTCATATTGTTTTATCTTTTACATTGTTTTCATCTTGCTACATCTTTTGTATAATTTTCATCCCGTCTTTTGTGTTGTTTGCATTTTGTATTTTTATTTTGTTTTCATCTTGTTGCATTCTTTTTATATGTTACAGATTATTTAAAACCACAAATATCCTTGTATTTTCCCCACCCTTTAAACCCATTCTTAAAAAGTTTAAAGATATAAGAATATAACGTCCATCAAAATGAACTGAAATACATTTTTTTCTTGAAAATATTAAAGATTTATGAAGAATTAAAGAGTTTACCAGCTCAAATCACTGCGATCGTGATCCTATGGCTCAGTCTATGCAGTTGAGCTGTAGCATTAAGTCTACCTTGCAATCAATCCAAATATTGTAAAAGTATTGATTGACATTTTTTATGGTCATACATAACACAGCCAGCATACGGAGACCAAGTTACAGCAGCGTTTCAGGTTTCCACTTCAATAAAACCGTCTGAATGGCCTTCTAACCACCGTAAATCTGCAGTAAAAATGCACCACAATTCAGCGATGGTATTTATTTATATTTTTTTTTACTGTATTTCCTGTGATTTCAGATCAGTTCCTTAATACTAATTTGAGCTGATAAACTGAAATTCACTGGCATCCTTTAGAACCTTTAGAACAGGGGTGTCAAACTCATTTTATTTCAGGGGCCACGTTCACCCAAATATGATCTCAAGTGGGCCAGACCAGTAAAATAATAACAGTGAAAAAAAGTAAAATTACATTATGATAATGTTTACATCTACAAAACTTCCTTAAAAATCTGAATAACATGAACAACTTGAAATGTCTGATGAAAAACAAGTGCAATTTTTAACGATATTCTGCCTCAATTTATCAGTTTATAATTTACACATGTGCATTACAACAAACATTACAGTTACAAATACACAAAACATATAGTACCAGGTATAATATTGGTAAAATTGCATTTACTTCTCTTAAGACATCAGGTTGTTAATATTTGTTCAGGTTATTCACATTTTTTGTAAAAGGATAGTTTGTTAATGTTAACATTTTCATATAATTTTACTTTTTTTCACTAAAACAAAGATAAAATCTGCAGTTGTCATTATTTATAAGTTATGATGATGCCATTTTACTGATGTGACCCAATTAAGATATAATTGGTCTGTATGTGGAACTGAATTAAAATGATTTTTACACCATTGATCGTTAATATCTTCAGTGTAATTTTTGCATTTCATTAATTCATCGTAAGGGCCGGATTGGACCCTTTGGCGGGCCGGATTTGGCCCCCAGGCCGCATGTTTGACACCTGTGCTTTAGAAGTAAGTGCAGTGTAATATTGTCATGTCGGCGCCTTCCACCCCTTTTATTTGACCGAGGTCTCCATCGAGGAGGCCAAAACAAAGGATTAGTTCATCTTAATGTGTGTATTATTACAACCAGGCCTCCCACTTTGGCACAAGCAGACAACCCCCCCCATCGGTGAGCAAGACTTACATTATAATAAAAGAGAGTGAGATAGATGTGAAATCAGAATATGTCTTGTTAATGGGATTGTAGTGGATTGTAGTGTTTTAGAAGAAGCCCATGCACTCAGCAGATAAGGGGACTGTTTATCCTGTTAATGTGCCACTTTAAATACATTAGGGCTTTTTTTTATTTATTTATTTTATTTATTTATTTTTTGGCAGTGTGCCTCACTAATCCTGAAAAAGCACAAGGGACAAGGCATTTATAGAACCACACATACATAATGTGTACTATTGCCAGTTTCCTCATAAAAACACTTTTTTGTGATGTAATTGCACACTGAAATTCTATTTAATGTTAAATTAAATAAATAAATACAACTGAAGTGACCTTGAGCAACAACAGAGCCAAGGACTCGAAGGCATATAGTCGAGGCTGTAGTCGTGTTCACATACACCAACACACCGACACTTGAATAGTGACACACAAGACAGAATGTATTCACTGCTAATGAGCGATAATCCAGGTCCCACTGTGCCACAGTGGGACCAATGGCAAACAGCTATTTGTTCATTTTATTTATACTGTCACAACAGGTTCCCAAAGGTCTCTTAGTCTCACTATAACACAAACGCTGCTTTGTAATTCATTGCTTACTTTACACTCTTGTTTCTTGTTCAAAATTACTCTGTGTAGGACATTGTTTGGCAAGTAAGAGTGCTGTATTTTTGTAGTAGTTATTTTTTTTAATTTTTTTTAATGAGAATGCTTTTTATAGCATCAAAGCACATTCACTTGATTTCTGGGACATTTACTTGAAAAACAGAACTGAATGATTTTCTTGGGCTCTCTTTGGCTGCTTTAATAACGTTACTGCAACACCTCAGTTGTGTCATAAGTCACCTTCTCCTTCATGGTACAAGGCTCATGGGCTCCTCTGAAAATGTGATTGGTTTTCTGTAGGAGGTGGTCAGTGTGCAGCCCAACAACTGTCGTTGTGATTGAGCACAGTAAGAACTGGTAGGGGTGTGAACATCCAAGATAAGGCATGAGTGGCACCAGTAGGGCCTCGAATTAGCTGAAGATCTTTGAGAGGACCTCACAGTGAACTCCATGGATCGAGTTAGTCTCATTGGCTTCAATCCCATAACATTTTGTCTCCTTCATAAAGACCCAGTGCTACTTTTATGTCAGCTCCCAAATCAGTTTTCTATCTGTTTAACCTTTCTTAAGCAATTTATCACTATTTATTACAGTATTATCCTCTGCATTTTGCTTTTTTTTCCCAGTGAAAATCAGGTATTTTTCTGTTTAACCCTTTCATGCATGAATTATGAGAACCTTAATGGGTCAAAACACAGTCATGTCCAGTCAGAGAGCGAACTTTAATTGATTGCCATTCCAATGTTTATTTCAATATAAAGTAGCTCCTTGTTTTGGATAATCCCTTGTGGTCCAACTAAAGCAAAAATGAATTAAAAAATAAAAATGTGGGCCAAATTGTCTCTAAAATGTCCCTTCAGAGAGATTTTGAATACCATGTTTTGACCCTAATCAAGTTATTTTTCCGGAGAGTTTGTATTCCTTATTAGGCGTGAAAAAAACTATGCGATTGAAGAATTTTTTATGAACCTATTTTTCATGGAGTTACAAAAATATCCACTCAGCTGGACATCATGCATTTAACTTTTGAAGCAAAGAAACATGTATTTACTGATACGCTGTGTGAAAAGTATGAAATATTTTTTTTAATGCTGCTAATCTGATGTTTTGTCACATTTTAACGTACTGTAATATTAGTTATTACTAACTTTATGGACATAATATGCATAAAAAAACCTTTTTGTTTAAGAAAAATGGTTAATTACAGTATGTTAACAATAACAAGCAATTGATTTACACTCAAACATGTTACTGCAGATCAGGTTTATCAAGAACAGCAAAGTTACAGTAATGGTATGAATTGTAGTGTATTATGGGATGATGCATAGGTGTCCACTGTGTTGGCTGATATGGAACTAAAACAACAAAATCCATGAATATACAAGAGAACACCTGTAGAATAACTGTCCACTGTAATAAGCGCTATGCATGAAAGGGTTAACTTGCTGATCATATAGATGTTAACAAAAACTCAAATTAAATGTGAGGGTTATTATATCAGAAATAGAAAAAAAAAAAAAACAACAAAAAAAGGTGACTTTTTCAGCAAAGAAACCAATAACTGAACATAACAAGTGTCTACAACCACTGTCATTTATTAAACTCCATGGGTTTTACTAGTGAATCAATATTGTAGAGGATAACAGTGTTTCCACGGTAACTACAGAGCCTCTGAATGTCCAAATGAGTCATATCTGATGACCATGAACATGTGACAAACTGCATTTTACACCAATTATTTACATCAGTGGTTGAGAAGATATAACAAATTTTAGATCAGTAGATGATTTTGGTTGCCAGTGGCTCTTTGGGTCTTTATGGGTTAATTGGAATAACAGCAAGCATGCATTACATTGGGATCATATTACTATGAAACAATATTAAGTCTATTTGTTCAGTGCACAGTTTCCTCATCCTTGTGTAATGTGTATTTTTTTATTCTTGAACTACTAAAAGAAATACAGAGGCTGTAAAAAAAAAAACAAAAAAAAAAAAACAAAGGAAAAGAAGAAGGTAGTGCCTGTATTTTTTGGCAGTACACCCCTCTGCTTTGGCACTGAACTGTTAATAGGCAGCTGCAGAACTGATGTAATTGCTGGTCATTAAAACTGCAGTGCTTGTTAATTGTTTTGTGTCATTGCGAAATCATTCAATAATTACCTTTCAGAATAGTGTAATTCAACTGGTCTGAGTGGACACAGGACTATATCTACTTGTGCCCTAGATTTTAGGTTCTAAAAAGATGGTCCCCGTGATGCCTCGTTTTTTGTCTAATCACAGGTAGGAGGGTTAAATATGTGATTGACAGTATAGTTGCCAATAACTGATCACATTTTTTTAGCGGTTTTACTTTTCCATATGAAACAACATCATGTTCATCTATATTTATGTCTAGTCTTTCAATTTGGACCAAGAGGAGAGAGCTGTAGAAGGAAGGGGTGTATTTTCAAATTCTGATTTTTTTCTTCCTCGTTTTAGCTCCTGCAGCTTTAATTTGGTCAATTTCTGATGCTTTCCATCTTTGAGTTCATTGTTAATAACAGCATTGGATAACCTCTTGTGATTTTCTAAATATCCAAACCATTAAAAAAAAACACATCATACACAAACTAAACTGTATTTTAGTTGGATTTGGACCAAGAAGACCTATTTAGGAGGTATTTAATTATGAAACTAATGATACAGGCCCAACTGTGATAAAAAGTAATGAGAAAGACATCAGTATGAGCACTTAAGCATATACAGAAGTATATAATGAGTGTAAAGACTAGCCATGTAATTATCAAAAAAACTATGGTCTGTTTTGTCCTCATTTTTATCCTTATGTCTAAAATAAGTTGTTAAAATAAGTGGAAAATGTTCCTTTTTGTCTTCTACACGTCTATGCTTTGTTATAATTAAATAAAATAATACGAACCAACTGGGGCCAAAATGATCATCTCAATAAAAATGTACATATTCTGTTATTTGGCAGGACCGCACAGATAACAGCCTTATCTTTTTCAAGAATTCTCCTTTAATTACATTCATTGCCACCAGTCTTTATATAAATGACAGTTTTTTATTACTGTTTATGACACATGGTGGCATTTTAAGGACCAAGTGCTAAATAAGATATGACAATCCAGGCAGATCTTCTGTATCTTTTTTTTTTTTTTTCATCTAAATGTTCCTTTGCACCCCTCAGATCATTATAAATGGTAATGGTCCAATTAGCATTTTGGAAATGGGAGCTTGTGACATCAGGACCATTTAGTTTCTAGTCAAGTGTGAATCTTAGTTGTTTTTTTTTTCCTCAGTGTGTTCATGCTGCTACTGATGAGCACTTAGTGTCAACAGTCGACAGCAGAGTTAAAAGGTGAAAAGAAAAAATGTACCTTTGTAAGAGATGACAGAAATGTTTTGAAGCCAAACGCAGATGTGTAGCGTGTTGGAAAATACTCCCGAACAATTTTGATGAATGTCAGACTGATGAATCCCCTTCCCCTTTTAGTTCCTCTGTCTGACTGTTTCTCCTCCTTCTCTGTCCTTTTATTTTGGGGCTGACATATTAGGAACCATTGAATCTTTCCACATTCTCTCACATAAATTATTGAATATTCATCAGCCTATTGTGGTGGCACAAGAAATCCATGTCGGCAGACCGAGCCACGAGACGTGTGGTGCACTCAGATGGCAGACTGATGCATTATGCCATGTATGTAATGACAGGCAGCAAAGTGCCTTTAGGGTGTCAGCTTTCATCACAGTAAATGTTGATGACATGGTCTTGTTGCCGAGCTGACAAGCTGTCACAGAGCTGTCAGACCTACACAATCACTGGCTTTGCACTGCACTGATCACCTTTAAACTGGTGAATGGGAACCTTTTGAGAACCTGCATCATGTGGGTGGGCACGGGTGTGTGCATGTATGTGCATGCACGTGAGCTGAAAGTCATGTTATTTTAATGCAAAAGTTTGTTCTGTTTGAAGTTTCTCCTCTGTCACATCATGTCACCTCTTAACATCCACCCAGTCACCTGCAGGCGACCCGTTGGGTTTACAGTTACATATGAGCCTTGTGTAAAATGGTGGAGTTTTAGTTGTGTTTCAGCCACAAGTTTAACAGAAACTACAAGATGTTCCCTCTCAAAGTAACTTGAATACATATATAAGACATGCATAGCCTAACCCCAACCATAGTTTCCCCCACCCTTTCCAATTCGCTGTTGCTGCACACTGTGCGTAATGCTTCCCAAGCAGTGGCGACTGCTCGTCTTTCAGAGAGGGGAAGCTCATTGTCGGCTTACATAAAAATTAAAAAAAAAAAAGTCAAGTTATTTAAACATAAATTCGGCCCTCCATTCCTTTTTAAGAAAATGGTCAGTGACCTCATTGTATCAAGTAAACAAGACAACGATGAAATTATGTTAAATTGAAACAAGAAAGTACAATGAGTGTGTTTTATTTACAGTGCAAGAAATGAACAAGTAATTTCGTAGTGGTTTCTCTCTCGATTTCACAGCAGAATGCACGACGGTATTAAACTGAACTCTGTCAAGTGAATGAGTAGATCTCAAAATAGCTGTCAATCAAACGGGATTCAGCCTTTCGACTGATCCTCCAATCAGCACGTGGAAGCTTGGCATCCAGCCCAGCCGAGGTCCATCCACAGCTCCATTCACCCCAGAGACGCTGAGCGTCTGGGGCCGGGACAACATCGTGGCATTTATCCAATTACCGTCCAGTTTTGAGGCAATGAAAAAAAACTGTTCCACTCAGTCCCACTGAAGTGCATGGACACCGGGCGTCTACGGGCAAATGCACTGAGCAGAGATCGTATGAGAAAACAGCGCAACGGGAATGTATGAGAAGTGAACAACATCGAGTCCGTTGATTTGTGATAAAGCTGATTCTGAACGAACTCGTCTTTGAGATGAACGTGTTCTAACGCATTTATAGTCAATGAAATGTCAACACAACCGAACATATTTAACCATTTAATTTTCATAATTTTAGGGGAAGCCGAGCTTCCCTTGCAGTCTGTGAGAAATCACCTCTGTTCCCAAGTCAAGTGAGAGTTTTTGAAAGCCAAGTCAAAACCAGATACACAAAGGACATGATCCTAACCGAGCAAAACACTACATCCTCCCAACACCCACCAGGTCACCACCAACCTATTTTAGGGTTAGTGCTGGGACCAGGACTTTGGAAGAGATAATTCAGGTTGTTTTTTTAGCCATGTTTTAAACACAGAAACTTCAACTGAAGTACAAAGTCCCCACAGGATGTGAAAGAGCAGCAGTAACCTCCAAGTCACCACTACACACTGAAAATATCTTGTTTTGACAGTCTTTGTATGTGACAGTTTCTTTTGCAGGAATTTAGGCCATTTTTTAAAAAACCCACAGCTCACTTTCCAATGAGTAAATGTTCGGCCAAGACAGCTTCTTTCCAGGCAGTTTTGCAAAGGCACTGTTGCTGTATGCTGTGTTTAGTGCTTCCCAATATAAGGGAGATTTCCAATAACCCAGAGAAGAGTCAAAACTGTCTAATTCAGTGTTTCTCAAAAGGGGCAGTACCACCCCCCCAGGGGGTGTTGGGACACAGTCGGGGGGTGTTTGGAATGAGAAAGCTAAGAAGGGGGTGCTGAGACCAAAATGGGGGCGTTAGTCTGTATAAGTATCAATATAAAGCTGGATGTTATGTCAATGGTGAATCACTGTGCCGTTACTAGTTAATTAGAAAAGGATTCATGTTACATTGATCAATTAAATGCCATCCATGACATGACACAGATGGACTAGTTAAATTTTATGCTGCCAGGGGTGTGTGTAGGTACAAAGCCTTGAGGTAAGTTGCCTATAAGATTCAGACATGACACTAGTGCTTTTATTTTGTATTTATTAATTAATAGCGATACTGTATTAGCGTAATCTGTCCTCAAATGAGTAATGTGTGAGTATCGATATATCAATACCACAGAATCAATACACTCACCAGTGGCAAAAATTACAGGAGAGATACAAGAATGTATCAGTGAGACATTAGTATGAATTCACAGCAATCTCCTCATAAAAACCCCACTCAGATTCAGGTGCCCTTCATTCTTATACAGAAATGAGGGGATTGAGAATGGAATAGAAGATGTGTTCAGGTAATGTGTTTTGGTGATGGTCCATTGATAATAAATTAGATTTTGGCTCTCTGGGCTCATAGACCTCCCACCACCATCACCACTCCCCAACGTCATATTTCACCCATAAAGACCCAGTGCTACTTTAGTTTCAATTCCCAAATGAATTTTTCTCTCTATTTAAACTTTAAGTGACTTATCACCATTTATAAAAATATTATTGTCTGCATTTTTGCCTTTTTTTGGTGTAAATCATATATTTTCCCATATAATAATTTATGGATCATATAGACTTCTATTAAAGCTCAGATTAAAGTTGATTGTTATAATATCAGAAACAGAGAAAACTGAAGAAACATACACTACAGGTCAAAGGTTTTAGAACACCTCAATTTTTCCAGTTTTGCATTGAAATTCAAGCAGTTCAAGTCCAATGAACAGCTTGAAATGGTACAAAGGTAAGCAGTGAACTGCCAGAGATAAAAAAAAAAAAAAAAAGGTAAGGTTAAACAAAACTGAAAAATAATGTACATTTCAGAATTATACAAAGAGGCGAACAAGAAATGGGTTAACAACTTAAAGCAGTTCTGCAGCAATGGAGGTTGATCAAGCCTCGAAAGTTGGTGCTACCAATTCCTACAGGTGTTGTGAATTCCTTCCGACCCCCTCTGCATAAAAGTAGTGTTGGAACACACTTTGGTACCATACTGTTGTGAGCATTATTTGAACAGTATTGTACTGCAGAAAGTAGTGTTACTATAAAAATGGAAAAGAGGAAAAGGCAATTAATGATAGAAGAGAGACAGACCATCATAACACTTAAAAATGTAGGTCTTTCTTACAGAGAAATTGCCAAGAAAGTCAAGGTGTCAGTAAGTCCAGTTTCCTTCACCATCCAAAGGCACTCAGAAATTGGAGGAAATGCTGACAGGAAGAGGTCTGGCAGAGCCAAAGACACAACAGAATCAGAAGACAAGTTTATGACAGTCAACAGCTGGAGTGAGAGCAGACTCACAGGACAACAGCTTCAAGCACAGTGAAGATAGTGGTCGTAGTAAGCAAGTCTGAGTTTAACTGTGAACAGAAGACTTCCAGTTGCAGGTTTGATCAGTCCATAACACCTTCTTCCAGTCTTCAGTAGTCCTCTGGTGGTGTTTCATGGCCCAGGCAAGCCTCTTTTTCTGATTCTGAAGTCTCAGCAATGGCTTTCTTGCTGCAACTTGAACCATCAAACCTCCTCCGGGGGAATCCCGAGGTGTTCCCAGGCCAGCCGAGAGATATAATCCCTCCAGCATGTCCTGGGTCGGCCTCGAAGGTCTCCTCCTGGATGGACATACCTGAAACACCTCCCCAGGGAGGTGTCTGGGAGGCATCCTCACGAGATGCCTGAACCACCTCATTTCAATTTCAGTTGAATTTTATTTGTAGAGCCCTATATATCAAGAAAGATGCCTCACAGGGCTTTACAGAATTAGTTGGATAAGAAAACAAAAAAGTCAAATAAACAACTGGCTCAACTGGCTCCTCTCGATGTGGAGGACCAGCAGCTGTACTCTGAGTCCCTCCTGGATGTTAAAGCTCCTCGCCCTATCTCTAAGGCTGAGCCCAGCCATGAGGAACCTCATTTTGGCCGCTTGTATTCGCAACCTTGTTCTTTCTGTCATTACCCAGAGCTCATGACCATAGGTGAGGGTCGGAACGTAGATCGACCAGTAAATCAAAAGCTTTCCATTTTGGCTTAGCTCCCTCTTTACCACAATGGACCGGTTTAGCATCCGCATCACTGCAGATGCCGCCCTAATCTGCCTGTCGATCTCCTACTCCATCCTACCCTCACTCACGAACAAGATCCCAAGATGCTTTAACTTTACATGTATTGATAAAATTAATGGATCAACAGGTATTAAGCACTTTATGAAGATTTTAGTCTCCAGTGGGATTTTATGGGTTAAATGATTTCCAGCTGTGAATCCGAAAATAAGCCTGTATTCCAATAGACTACTTACTGCAGATTGTGTTCATACTGTGAGGTTCCATACTCTGTTAGTCGTGGTTTAGATGAAGGTTCTGTCTTTGGGATATAATTATTGGTCTTTCCTCTGATGTTCTTGAAGAGTTCTCTACTTGTTCAATGTGACACAGAGATTCTAAACCAGCAGCTGAACACCCATAAATAAACATTTATTTCTGCTCAGCCCTGATGTAGTTTTTATTTTTGAGGAAAAAAAAAAAGAATATTAAGTCTAAATTTTAATTTATTTATGGGAGGGACATACTGTAAAAAACATTGCCATTAGTTCTTATTCTATTATTTTCTTATTAGTCAATTAATCATTTGGTTACTCTGCCAATGAATAATTTCCACAACTTTTATCAATATTTGTTCAGACTTTCATATAAGCAATTCTCATAAAATAGGCCACTGTTTGAATAATTCCTGTGTTTCAGCTCCTGTTTTTTTTTCAGCAGCAGAGGAATGAAAATTGATGCACCTGGTCTGAATAATTTTAGAAGATGTTCTATTATGCTTGTTCTTTCTCAGTCGTATTTATTTACACACCTGTTTAATTGAGATTAGTTGTAACTGAAGAAAATAGTGAAGTGAAAAAAGAAAACATTAAGAAAGCCGTGATGATAGGTAAAGTTCATTGAATAAATGAACGCCCTTCATCTTATGAAGGACGAGGCTATGGAGGTTAGTCACAGTACTAACTCGTCTGCCTCAGAAACAAAGTAAAAATTCATTAAAATTTATTAGCAAGAAGCAAAGAACGAGGAGGTCCAATCAGCAGGTTGACTCATGGCTAAAGCATTAAACAGCTCTTTTCCTGTTGGAACAAACTATAAATCATGACAAAGGTCACGAGCTACAGGTTATTTATTGTTATTGTATATGTATACCACCGTCTCATATTGAATATTACAGCTTGTTTTGTTTCTAGATTCATAGCAGCAGAATATAAAACCCTGTAGTTTCTCTGTGACATAATATACACATGCAGATGAAATACATACATGAGACATTCCAAATTAAAAGCTCTCTTATGTATAAAAATGTATAAAACAGAAACTTTGCACACTTTTGACCACTGGAGTTACACGTTTTTTGATGAAGTCTTGAAATTGAGAGTATATGACTCAAGAAAGTCACAGTTTGTGTTAAAGATGGTGAAGAAATATATAGTTTTTTTGCTCAAAAATTTTGACAAAGTGTATCTGTTGTTGTATGTGAGGCACATCAGCAGCACCAAAGTGACCGTCACGCAGCATACTTCACCTTGGTCTTTGAGAGCGAGATGAAAAGTATTACAAGACGTGAAAATCACTACAATTCTGGTCGTGTTGAAGCTGTAGTCATCTTCAGAGCTCTAAACACAGAGTGAAGGGGAGAAAATTACAATAACGTCGCCTCTGCAACTTTCAGATGAGTCTTTGTATTTATGTATTTTCATGGTCTGAGTTTTACAACAAAATGCAACTTTCTTGACTTGTAACTTTTTTTTTTTTTTAATTGATAACCATCATATCATTAATCTCACAGAATAACTGCCTAAATCACAATTTTTTAAGATCATAGTCAATGATACAAAATTCATCAGCAGTATTAGGAGAGTAAATTTAAGCGGTTATTGTAATTTGGCCAAAACATATGACTTAGGCAATTATGCTATGAGGCTAATGATATGTGTAAACGACTGAAAAAATTCAGACAGGGTCTAAAAATGACATCTCTCTAGGTGGGGTTTTGCTCACTGCTTGTAGTCTGTATTCGAACAAAAATATGATATGAGATTAAATACACACGTAAGTAATATTACAACTCACTTTACCAACATTGCTTTGGTTCAAGAGCGCCCTCTGTGGCCTGTCTGTGTCACACAGCTTTAGCAGATGTTACAAACAACTTAAATGACGCCATAAACAAAGACACAATCAACTGAATTCAGCAACATGCTAACATAACATCTGTACCTTTGTTCAGCTTTGGTTTTTTTTCCTACCATGTCGTTGATATGAGACTGCTGTGACTGAGGTCTGCATCTGCTCAGTGTGCCTTCATTTTACTGAATAGTAGGTGTTTCTAGACAGAAGCGTGGAAACACCAGGTCTGCCACACGTTAATGAAAGTGTGACAGCTTGAGAGCAGCACGTGCTAGCAAGCTGTCGGACTGTATTATCACTTAATCTGAGCTGTATTTCCAGGATCAAAGCTACAGTTCACACATTTTTAGATACCAGGTGCTTTATTGTATTTGACCTTTTAACTCCTGACGTGTCTGTGGTGAGCGTTCTGAATGTCTGATTTATTGGGGGGTGGGATTTAATAAGTTTTCTTCTTCTCACTCCTTTTTGAGCAATACATATTGAATTTATTTTGTTATTGCTAGTATTAGAGATGGGAATCGAGAACCAGTTCTTTTTGAGAACCGGATCCCAGTAGCTCGATTCCTTGGAATCGTTTGCCTGCCTGCTTAATGATTCTGCTTATCGATTCCACCTTCATTGTGCATGCGTGATGACGTCACACGTACGCTGCATCATTTTTGTCAGAACGTAGCCAACATGGCGTTGAAGCAGAAACGGTCTAAAGAGACGACACCAGGTCCACTGGAACACTTGCAAAGCTTCCATTTCTTCAAAAGGGTGGAATCCCTCCAATATGTTCAAACATTTGTCCACAGCATGTGAATCATTTACAGGAATGTCACGTATTTGATACGCTACTTAGCGGCGCTTGTGAATCTAGCAGCAGAGTGAACACCAGGCTGTCATCCGGGCCCAGTTACGGTTCCGGTGCGGGTAACAAACGTCGTACCCCCTCAAATACAAGTTTCCGAAGCTAGGGGAAGGGAAACAACGGGAGACGGGCTGAGTCGAACCGGTTCCACATGTGGAAATGCGGCAATAGAGGAATTAGTAAAGCGTCTTTAGTTTCACTTTCCCCCCAAACGAGCCCGGTGTCATCTGTTATTATTATTTGTACACACTGTATATGTTATATTTTCTGTGCAAAGATGGAAATATAACAGACAGTTAATGCAAACACACCTGTTTGTACTCTTTTATTCCCTCACCCAATGACAATCAATAAGAGAATTGATAAGGAATCGAATCGATAAGCAAAACTGATAATGGAATCAGAATCGTTAAATTCTTATCGATTCCCATCCCTAGCTAGTATACATGGCAATTGTTATTTTGTCTTGATCACCTTTGTTTATTAATGTATTTGCTCTGCCATTTGCTTCTTGTACACAAAAGATATTTGATTTTTTTCTTCTGCTCAAAACAAATAAGTGAATGAATGAAAGACATTTTAAATATTCATAAAAATGCAAACGTTTGCTTAATAGGAACAATTGCAAACAGTAGAATAGATCTTCCACTTTCCATAGGCATCTGAGCATGCTCAGTTCACCCCTGCTACCTGTGTAATGGGGAGCAAAACAGAGCAGCATGTGAAACTCGCTGTAAAAATGGCGAGTCTCACTCTCACTTGGACTTCTTTTTTACACTGTTTTTGTTTTTACTATTGTTTGCAGTATTGTGGTGATTTTTTCTTTTTCTTTTTTTTTTTTTTTTTTTTTACTGTGTTTTAACCGAGTTTAAGTGTAACTGTTTTTTGGAGTTCAACCAGGTGCCAAAAAGCAGCTGGACTGATTTGAAAAGAAAACAGCCTCTAAACAAAAAAACTACTGGCCCAAAATCCCAATACTTGTTTTTGTTCAGTGTGTTCCAGTTCACAGTTCATGTTCAACATCCTAAATCTCTCACTGATGTACATTTTGAGTGTCTTATTTCGTAAAAACCTGTAAAACTTCAGTTCTTCTGTTTGTCTTTTTCTGTTATTCCACACGGTTTTGACCCTAAAACACACAGTAAAACAAAACCACTGAAGAAAAAGAACACAAGCACATACTCACAGCAGCTTTTATGACACTGAAACACATTCTGTGATTAAATTGCCAAAGAATGGGTTAACGGGCGAAACGGATGTGTTTTGCAGTAGACATTTGAATTTCCTCTCTTGCAGACGGCAGGAATTTCAACTAGGCGCTGAGCATTCAGGGTCATGGTGGTCTCTTCTGTGTGCCGGCTCATGGGCCTTTATGTTCTTAATCTGTGGTTGTAGGCAGCCTCATTTCATTTAATATCCAAGTCTGAGAGCCTGCTAAGTGAAAATAACTCTAGCTCAAGGCAAAACTTAACTGTGTTTTTGTCAACTCAAAACCGCACTCAGCACTTTCAACACCCAGTCATTTTACTGAGGACAAAAACATGACAAATCTGAGGGGTAAAAATAAAGGAGAAGAGGGAGCAGAGTGAGCACTTACATGATCACCAGCTCTTGTAATAAGAGTTCTGCTGACATTGACTGTTCAATAGATTTCACTTAAGGATAGCTTAAGCACCTGCAGATAAGACTTAGAAAAGACGTAGAAGGCTTTTTAAGGATTTGGTCCAAGCTTTGAATAAGCCTGTCTTGATATGCAAACGGTCTGAAAGGAGAAAAGGGTTGGATTCACAGATTTAAACCGAGGTTTATATTTTCCATCCCAGCTCATCAGATGCAGTTTGATCTTCAAGTTTATTAATAACTGACATTAAAACAGAAGATATTTTCAGGTGAATCCCAGCTACTTAGATACTACCTTAATAAAAAAAAAAAGCCTTAAGTTTAGAATTATTTAGGAATATTGAATTGAGATGGTAGATATGTTTTTGTTGATTTTTTTTTTTTTTTGTGTGTTTTTAGTGTGAATGCTCGATGCTGTACTCATATAATTTCATGTAAGCAGTGTATCAGGTGAAAAAAACTAAGCTTTTGTGTGTATCCTATTCGTTTTTTGGTTTTTATGTTTATTATAATTACTATACTAAGTGCAATGATGTACTAACCAAAGCAAAAATAAATTCATTCATTCATTACCTAGTGAAATGCTAAAAGTTTCACCATCACCTTTGAACAGAGAAAATTAGAAAATGCCACTATTCACCACACGCACAAAAGCAGTGGTGATTAACCCTTTCATGCATAGTGGTCACTCTAGTGGACGGCTATTCTACAGCTGTTCTCTTGTATATTTGTTGTTTTAGTGTCATAACAGCCAACACAGTGGACACTTATGCATCATCCTAAACACTGCAATTCATAAAATTATTGTAACTTTGCTGCTCTTGATAAACCTGATCTGCACTAACATGTTTAGTGTAAATCAATTGCTAATTGTTATTTGACTGTTTAACAGTTTTCTGGAACAAAAAAGTTTTTTTTTTTTTGTATATCCTCCTAAAACCCAGCAATACATTTTGTTCTCTATAGGGGACAAAAGTTTGACAGTTTAACTTAAATGCTGTCCATTGCAAAGGACATTCCATTAAAAAAAAAAAAAATCAGTCAATAAATAAAAATGATTTTAAAAATCTATTTGAAAAAACTGTTGCCTTATGCAGTTTCCAATCAAGACAATTTTTTAGTGTAAAAAAAGCCAAAACTGCCAATTTCCAGGGTCTCAGGAGGATATTATCTCCATGAAATGAGTAATAACTAGTATTAGAGTATGATCAAATGTGACAAAACATCAGATTAGCTGCATTAAAAATGTTTTTTTTTATTTCATTGTTTTCACACAGTATATCACTTTCTGATGATGAGTTTTAAATACATGTTTCTTTGCTTCAAAAATCATATCCGTAGTGTCCAGCTGAGTGGACATTTTTGTGACTCCACAAAAAAATAGGGTCATAAAAAAAATTCAATTGCATTGTTTTTTTAATGCCTAAAGAGGAAAAAAAAAAAAAAAAACACTCAAGAAAAAAATATTGACTAAGGTTCTCATAATTCATGCATGAAAGGGTTAAAGTGTTCAGACTGTTTCCTTCTTTTAAAGCACATTGGAAAGACTATATCCAAAATGTATTCTCTAGTCTTCATTGTGCAGTAAAATGGTCCCTGGTGGTGTTTGACTATTCTGTATCGTGTTTGGAATCTTTTTAGTGCTGCTTTCATATGGAGGTTGCAGTTTATTACTGCTTATGTTTAATCCTTCTGTTATGGTCATTTAATTGTAATAGTAATGCAATGGGCCTTGTGGGCCAATATGACCCAGTACATGTTTAATCACCTCAGAAACAAAAACCCCTAATAATCACAATTTGTACTTCATTACTAATGATTCAATCCATATTTAGCTCAGCTGTGTTACTCTGGTTCTTTTCTGTTTTCAGTATAATGTGTTTGAACTAGTTTTATGAGCAATGGAAAGCATAGTTATTTACTAGGCCTGTAACGGTACACAAAATTTTTGGTTCGGTACGTTTTCGGTTTTGAAAGCCACAGTTTGTTTGTTTTTTTTGTTTTTTTTGGGTTCGGTACGGGAAGCAAGAAAACCCCTGAAAATGTCTTTAATGCATTTATTATGAATTTTTGAACATTTTCCCCTAATTTTTGGAGACAGTAGAATATAGAAAAACAGGAATATTATAATTCTGCTGCTATAAATCAAATAGAAAATAAAATAAATAAAATATTACTAAATGTATTTTAAACATTAATATTGCACTTTTCCCAGAAAGGTAGTTTTGAAGAAACAACAAAAATCTAATCACGGTTCTGTCAGTTCACATTCTGCATAAAAATAACAACTAAAAAAAATTCCACATGAAGTTCAACATTAACAAGAGGACAAATTGGTATTCTCTTTTAACAAAGTGAAGAGCAACACTGACAACAAAATTAACCAAAGAATTATTTATTTTTGGACAGCTAACAAACTGTTTAGGCCACCTTGTGTATTTGTGTGTGTGTAGGGGTACAGGGTGTGATTTGTCAAAATCACAGAAGGGGATATTTTTTAATTTTTTAGGGTCAGAGTGTGTGTGTGTGTGTGTGTGTGTGTGTGTGTGTGTGTGTGTGGGGGGGGGGGGGGGGGGGGGGGACATGTGAAACTAAAGTGAAACTTTACATTCAATTCTCCAGCTCCCGGATTCTATGCCTCTATTATACAGCGTGTGTGTGTTTGTGTGTGTGTGTGTGTGAGAGAGAGAGAGAGAGAGAGACAGAGAGAGTGAGTCAAGTGTTTGAGAACTACCGGACATAGGTGGTTTTCTTTCACCTGAACCCAAAGTGATCCAAACAGGACTGTTGTGATGGTGGAGGGTCTTCTGTCTCTTCCTTCCAGGTTGACAAAATATTTGTTTCTTTTCTTTTTTTTTTTTTTTTTTTTTACCTTATATCAGCAGTTATTTCGTATTTCAGGTCAATGTGCGCTCCTTCAATATGTCCATGTGGAACTTGCGTGGATTTAAAGTTCCGCATCGACCATCATCTTTAGTTCTTTTTTCTTTTTCTCATCATACTGTGCCGTTTCAGTACAGCTGTGTACCGAACCGAACAGGTGCGTACCAAAACGGTTCAGTTCGGTATGTGTACCGTTACAGGGCCTATTATTTACCATTTAATTTATTTTTAAATTGTTTTTTTTTTTTTTTTATATTTAACCTCATCTTTTAGAAGGTGATGTTGATGAATAATGAGATATTAGACAGGTCTTTTGTTCAATTCAACTTCATGAGCGGTATGAACGAGGCATATGGTAGATTAGAATGAAATCAGTGCTTCAGAAAACCACAGATCCGATACATATGATGTAAATATTTCTTTTTTTTGACAGATCTGGGACATTCCTGGCTTTACATCGATAGGTCAGAAGTGGTTATGATGGATGGTAGATTTACAAAATCCAGGACTTTGATACCAGGGAGTGGAATTCAAGCTCAGATACCCTTTTTCTCTCACATCTATTTACAGTTAAAAAAAAAAAAAAAAAAACTCAAGCAAGCAAAGAAAAACTTCTACTGATTTTACAGTCAGTATAAATATTGCAAACCAAACACCAGCATCTTGTTCGAAACTTATGAAGTGCCACCACTGTCTAAATTATGAAACTAAAATTAAATAAATATACATAATTGAACATAATGATCATAATTACTGTAGTCTATTATAAAAAACGACATGAGCACTTATAACAATACCATGTCTTTGTGTGAGATTTGGGAGGGATATGATGATGATGGAAATACCACACATCTCACATTTTTTTAAGAAAGACAAAGAAATGTGACCCTTCTGGGCTTTTTTAGCCTTCACTTTCAATGCCAGGTCAGATTGATCCAAACATAATCCAGTAATATATGGTGTTGCAAGGGTATGAAATAAACATTTACATTTGAGACGTTGAATGCTCTAATTAAGACAGCAAAAGATGTTTCATAATGAAATAATACTTATAATAAAATATGTCATCCTAGGTTTTCCATTGTTAAATTGACCCAAGCATAAGGTGAGCTCATTTTTACCTCATTTTTACCTCTTTATATTAGAGTCCTTCAAAAGTCATATTAACCCATAAAGATCCAAACATCCACCAGTGACCTGAAGTATCTACTGATCTAAAATTTAATTAATACCTGTTGATCAATTAATCGTATCAATACATGTAAATAACTGGTGTAAAATGCAGTGTACTGTCTTTTCACGGTCATCAGATATGGACGTTCAGAGGCTCCGTAGTTACCGTGGAAACACCGTCATCTCCTACAACATTGAGTCACCAGTAAAACCCATGGAATTTGATAAATGACAGTGGATGGAGACACTTAGTTTAAGTTCAGTTAATGATATATTTTGCTGAAAAAGTCACTTTTCTTGCGTTTTCTGTGCCTCTGATATAATAACCCTCAACTTTAATCTGAGAGCATCTACATAATCAGTGAATTCAATATCGTAAAATACATGATTTTTACTGAAACAATGCAAAACACAGAGGATAATATTACAATAAATGGTTATAAATAACTTCAGGTTAAATTTAGAGGAAAATATCGTATGGGAACTGCCCCAAAAGTGGCACCGGGTGTTTATGGGTTAATTCTGAGTTGTCTTCACATTGAGCCCATTTACATGCAGACTAGATTACTACTCAGATCATTTTCCAGTTTCTGGGTTTATGAGATTTTTCAAGTGATTGTGTAAACAGTATAATCTGATATGTTTCATCAGATAACAGCAGTAATCTGATTATGAGAAATTGGATTAACGCACCTGGATTTCTTCCCAATACTGCAATGTCTTCTTGTATGTATACAGGTTAATCTGATTTATTTAGTTATTTTACATCTGTGCATGTGTGAACACTATTATATACATAGTCAAACATAAGACAATAACAATAGGTTTGAGTCTACCACCACTATGTATATATGAACTCTGAAAGAATAATGGACTGCAGCGTCCAAACCAGAGTTTTCGATTATCGCATTTCTGAAGTGCATATAAGCGCATCAGATCTGATTATTACAATTATATGGTTACTGACAGTTCTCTGATTTTTATGGTCATATAAACAGGCTCATTGGTGTTGCACAGATCTTCATCTGATAAAGGACCACAAACACAAGTGGCCTTAACCAGAAACAAAAGTGTCCAGATTGTTTAGGGGGCTATAGGTAGGACAGGGTAGGGCATTAGTGACTTCAATAAAGTCGAAGTGGAGTCGACTTGTCGTATGATGACATCATCACATTGACAGCGGAGGAACAACGCAGACACACAGCTGTTCAGCAATGAGCAACTTGTACAAACATTCACTGTAACAATAACAATGTACAGTACACTGTAAAAAATGACTGTAGAATTAACACCAAAAAGTTGTAAAATTGCAACCAAAAAAAACTGTAAGTGACAATACAATGCAAAGTTGTTTATTTGAAAAGATTTTTGTGTTGACGATTAAGTCAAATATAGCTGTAGTTCTTACAGGAAGAGTATGTGAACAAAACAGATTTGGATGTAGAAATTATGTATTTCTATTGTTTTTAGAAAATAAAACTGTAAATTGAAAAACCATGTGGTGCCGTTTAAATTGCAAGACCATAATGTTGAAATAACGGCATATTTGCTTTTTTATGTACATATATAAACAAGTTATAAAAAAAGTAAACATTTAACAATGTAACATTTTAAATTTGTAAATGAATGGGTTGGTAGAGCTGGTAGCGTGGCTCATCCAATAACCAAAGGGTTGGTGGTTCAAGTCCTGGCTCTGACTGTCCATATGTTAAAGTGTCCATGGAAGACACTGAAGCCTAAATTGCTTCCAGTTGGACCTGGTGGTTTTGGAAAGTGCTTTGGACACCATGAAGGTGTAGAAAATGTGCTAAATGAGGGCAGTCCATTTACCATTTAAATCCAATCTTAAATCTACATGTTTCAAATGTTAAATCTACATGTTACTCTGTAAATATGTTTACAGTTGGATGTGTTTTTTACAGTATTGTTCTGGAAACCACAGCTGCCAGTTTTTTTCTGTAAAAACAACAGGATTTTTTTTATAGTGTTAAGAACAGAATAAAAACCTAAGACACAAGCATCAACAGTCCTTCGCAGACATTTAACCAAACAAAATGCAGGCTAACACCTTGAATTTTCTTTTAAATTTAACTAAACAAAATAAAGTGGGAAAAGTTAATACAGTGGCAGAAAAGACGCACAGCATGTTAGAGAAAAGAGCGCATTGTCTTCATGAAATAGATGAACAGAATAATCCAAACATACTGTCCAAATTATTATTCAGTATCAGTGGTGCTTGCATGGTTCACAGAACATTACTGAGACTGTAGTTTTTCTAGATCACAGTCAGTTTAGTTCCTACACTGAGTCGTCTTCTTCCTTCAATCTTGGCCTTGCACTAGTGATACACGGGTCGTTTTTTTTTTTTTTTAAAACCACTTTGTGGAATTTTTTGACCCACCCTGCAAATAAAGTGACATTTTTTGGACCTGCACCAACCTGAGCCGGGTTCGCTGATCAGCGCATCACTACCGCTCACTGCACTCCATGTTTTCATGTAGAAAGATGAGCGTATCAATGACGGCTTGCACGCTGTCGGGTGATGGAAAGGAGAGAGAGAATAACACACGACTAGTCGACTCCTCCAACGTAACGTCGACTTGTGCCACAGACGTCGACACGTCGACAAACCGACTTTTCAGTTAATGCCCTAGTACAGGGGGTTCATCCATAAACCGGAGCATTGGTGGCTGATGGTGGATCTACCCTTCACGTGTGGAAATATCTTTGAGTAAAACCCTTCTAATTTGCTCTCTGAGGCTGTGCCTCTCAGGGTGTGACTGTCTGCATTTGTGGACGTGCTACACTGTAAAGCACTTTAGGTACCATCAAGGTTGGAAAGTGCTACGCAGATGCAGCCCATTTACCTTATGTGTCCCATTTGTGCTGCTCAGATTTGTACCATTTTACCTGCAACCTGAACGTCACCTTTAATGCGTCGGATCGTAGGCCACATGCATTTCTGAGAAGACTGTTAATGTGGATTGTTCAGTTTCGAAGGGATGTAAATATAGCTTTCAATTTGAGCTGCAGATTAATTGAGTCACAATCACAATGTCAGCGTACGCAATTATATAATCACACAAGGCTGCAAATGAAAGGTGCAGTGTGAGTGGTGATATTTTGGATTCACTGACACTGAGCAAACAGAGGTAAAACATGCACAATAAAATATCAGTCTCTATGTTTGAGGTGGAAAAAATACACATGATCAGTAATCTGAGTATTTATAAACAAGCAGGCTGAAATTATAATTGCAACATTGTTCTCTATAATTGCAATATTTCATTTCATACATCATTTTAACCAAAGCCATACCTTCAATAAGACAGCAACGTGTCAAATTAGAGTTTGTTTATTGGCTTTTCTGAAAGCATTACATATATCTTTGAATCAATTTCATACATCCGTGCTTAGTGGTAACATATTTGTTTCAGTCACACATATACACTATACCCGCATACAGTATAATGCTGCGTCTAATGAATTACTAACAGACCTTTAGGCCATACACCTACGTATATCCAGTAAGGTCTGGCATTGAGCCCAATGACAAGCCTTACAGCACAAAAGACAAGGACACACAAACACTCTCACACACAGTCCTTTTGTCTTAAATAGCCTGCTTACACAGCCTCCTCATCTACATAACAATCCTACAAAGGTAGGTAACAGCCTTGGAAAATCAATTACCATCCAGCCATCCAGCTTTTGATTCCTTTAGTTACTGAAGGCTTCACCTCGTTGATCTATTCCAGGAATATCATTTTTAATTTAGATCAAAATAAGTATTTGTGTTGTGCTGAATTGAAGTGAACCTGTACAAAATGCACATATAACGTTTAAGTGATCACAGTTCAAAAATGAAGTCGACGGCAGCTTCACGACCACAAGCTGAAACAGGAACAGATGCAGGACACGTCTCTGCATTGGCCCTGCAGAGCAAATGTTATCACCAGTCAAGGTGAAAGGCCAAGCACTGACTTCAATCCACAGATTAGACATAAAGAGTTGAATAGCCAGCAGTTTATGGTATTTAAGAGTTTTACAACCAGCAGAAATTTCATCATAGGCAGCAGTCAGCAAAAGTACAATATGGGACATCTCAGAGGTCTATTATAGAAGGAGCAGAGGCTGGAAGAAGGACAAGGGTTAGACAGTTTTGGCAGAAAGTTTGAATGGTCTGCACAAGGTTATTATTGTTAACGAAAACTAACGAAATGATGAAAACTAGAATTGAAAAAAACATTTTTGTTAACTGAAATCAATAAAAACTAGAATTAATAGAAAAAACAATAACTAACTGAAACTGTATTGTGTGCTTAAAAAACTAACTGAAACGTTTAAAAATTACAGATAAAATTCCCTTCGTTTTCGTCTTTGTCAGCGTCAGATTGATATGAAATCGATTTTATTTCACTCAAGCAATTTTAGCAAGCGGCACCATACGACACTTCACGGTCCGTCACTTCTCATCACTTGTTATTTAGAGTCGTCTTCTCATCCTAACAACATGGAAACTAAAGTTGGGAGAAAACAGCAGAGTCCTGTACGGGAATTTATTTGTATATGACGATGAGAAAGATAAAAGATATGAAAAAAAACTAAAAGTAAACTAAAACTAAGCATTTATAAAAAAAACAAAAACGAATAAAAACTAGCAAACCTACTCTAAAAACAAATTAAAACTAACTGAATTAGAGGGGGAAAAAAAGTCAAAATTAAATAAAACTAGACTATAATGAAAAATCCAAAACTATTAGAACCTTGGTTCTGCAGATTTGCTTTCATTTAGTTTGATAATGTGTTTGACAGTTTGTTAAAGACTTAATCAGTCCATGCCAGCTGTTTGTAGGTTTATTTTTTATTTCAAATGTAAAAAATAAAAACAACAAAGAAAAGAACAAAGAAAGAAAAAAACATACTCGAAAAGGAGCTAGCTGGAGTGCAACTTATGTAATCTTGTCCCCTTTCCCCCTTTTTTCTACTGGCTACAAAGTCCCAGGCCAATTCCACAAAAAATTACATATATCAAAAATAAACTCTGTCCAAGCCTATATACAAAATCATTGTACATTATTCATAATCATCCTATATTATAAAAGGGAAGTGGACTCTGTGTGTCTTGGGCATCACACAAAATCCGTGCAGAGCTGACAGCTGCAGTTTGGCGTACTTTTGTAGTTTTGGTCAAGGAGGAGACTAGTGAAAATGGCAAGTTGATAGGACCAATATTTTGGGAGATATTTGTTATTTTGGACTACAATGACCTCCCAATGGTCAGTCATGTGCAATGTCCAGATTTATAGAATTGTCATTGAACTGGGTTACCTAGCAACAGATAAACAATAGGGCCACGTTGCCATTTCATGTGCAGAGACAGACATACCAGCGGAGAGGTTGGTTATTCAACTGAAAATGCCAGTGGAATTTAACAAGAAAGTAAAGCAGGAGTCACCAACCCAGGTCCTTGAGGGCTACTATCCTGCAGATCAGGGGTCTCAAACATGCGACCCGGGGGCCAAATGCGGCCAAAGGTTCTAATGCGACCCGTGGGATGAATTTACAAAGTGCAAAAATCCCACAGTCAAGGCTGTGAAACTCATTTTAGTTCAGGTTCCGAATACAGACCAATATGATCTACAGTCAAATAATAACAGCAGAATAACCTACAAAAAATAATGACTCCGTATTTTCTTCTTGGTTTGACGTGAAAAAAATAATATTCCATTATGCCTATAAATGACAACTTCAAATATTTGTCTTTGTTTTAGTGCAAAAAAATAACATTGAATTATGAAAATATTTACATTTACAAACTATCCTGTAACAATAAAATGTGAATAACCTGAACAAATATGAACAACCTGAAATGTCTAAAGAAAATGAAGCACAATTTTAACTATTTTCTGCCCGTTACTAAGTAGTTAGTGTCTTTGTAGATCTGATCCATAATGCACATGTAGAAATGATAAGTTGAGGCATAATATTGTTAAAATTGCACTTATTTGTCCTAAGAAATTTCAGTTTTTTCAGGTTATTCACATCTTTTTTGTTTGGATAGTTTATTTTCTTAATTTAATGGGAGTTTTTTTGCACTAAAACAAAGACAAAAATTTGGAGTTGTCACTATTTCTAGGTAATTATGCTATCATTTTACTGTTCCGGCCCACTGGAGATTAAATCGGACTGAATGTGGCCCTTGAACTAAATGACTTTTGAGACCCCTGTTTTAGATGTTTCCCACTTCCAGCACACCTGACGGTCGTTGTCAAGCTTCTGCAGAGCTTGACGATAGGCTTATCATTTGAATTAGGTGTGTTGGAAGAGGGATACATCTAAAACATGCGAGGACCAGGGTTGGTGACCCCTGAACTAAAGGAATGAACTGGATCAGATAATCTAGAACCCATAGTACCCCACTGGTCAACACACTAGTATACATTATATATTAATACATTATAAAATAATTATGTTTACATTGTATAATGATACACATTATAATACATTATTTATGATCATATAATATAATACACATTATATACATTTTATAATAATACATTATATATTATTACATGAATACCACATCAACTAGGAGACAAAGTCTGGCAGAGACTGAAATTTGGCATCTGGGAAGCACTCAGATCACCTCAGATCACCACAGTCATTTCTATGTGATGGAGAGGAGGCTTGGGGCTGGTTGTGTTGAAGACAGTGATGTAAAATTTGATTTTTTTTTTTTTTTTTCTGCTTTAGAGCAAAAATGTCTGCACTGATTTATAGGGTTGAATGGGTTGGTTAAGTGGAACTCCCATCACTTTGGGTCTCATGGCTCAAAATGTGTACGTCACTGGGATTTGGGAGTCATTTGATGAAAATTAGCACTGATAGAAACTCCAGCATGTTTACATGTTTATACTGAAATGGAATGTATAAATGTGTTCGTTAATGTGTACTGTCCCGCCTAAATAAAGATATATAATAAAAATAACAATAATAATAATAAGAAGAAGGTAAATGTAGCTACAGTTGTGGTAAATATAATGTACTTGTTGTTGTCTTAGAGTAAGAGCTTTTTAACATGAAGAGTTTTAAATTATTGTTAAATTACTGTTATTGTTTTAAATGTCCAAGAGCTCCTCAATCCACAAATTTAAGAACATAAAACCTGAACGACAATTTGGTAAATACCATAATCGCCACCAAGATAGCAATTAATAAGATAAGATAAGACTTTAAACATCCCACCATGGAGAAACTGCAGTAAAACAGGAAATATAAAAGAGTATCTACTAGTTAAATTACTTTTTTCTGAACACATACATATGATTTACATAATGTATAAGTCTGAATTTCTTCGATCCATTTAAAGTTTTAACCATGTTAAAGTATGACCAAGTAATGAAAACTAAAGAAAATTAAGGTTTGGCCATTTTCATAATGTCTTCTTATTGTAAGGATTTTTTTTTATTCAGTTTCAGTTTTCCTTTCATTGACAATTGTATGGAAGTAAATCAGTCTCATCAGTTTTTCAATTATAAAAGCTATTGAATTTCTAGCACTGAAATTTTTTATGCACTGAAATTAAGTGTCTGAATTTTTTTATCTCTGAATTCAAATATTTTCATTAATTTAGAATTTAAAAAATTCAGATGTAAAAAAATTCAGATCACACATCCGTACTGACCATCTTCCTGCATCAGTGTCACATGACCAACCTAACATAACTTGATTGGCTGGCTTTCGGTTCGACTTAAGATAGAATAATTGCTTATCGTCAGTGTCCCAGATGTGTGATCTGAATTTTTTACGTCTGAATTTTTTGCATCTGATTTTTTTTTAATTCTAAATTTATGAACATAGTTGAATTCAGAGGCAAAAAATTCAGATACTTAATTTCAGTGCAAAAAAAAAAATTCAGTGCTAGAAATTCAATAGCTTTTATAATTCAAAATCTGACGAGATAGATTTACTTCCGTACGATTGTAAAAAGTCAGAAATGTCAGAACTTACTAGTTCAATTTTGATTTTATTTTTTTTTAATGTTTAATGTGTGTTCGCAACGGGACAAGTATTGCACTGAATCAAGACTAGCAATAATGATGATAGAATAGATGTAAAATGACTGGATCACGCTAAAATGCTATTCTTCATCATTTCCTTGTTCCCTCCGTGCAGTAGAAGACTCATGACACCGTTGAGTAGCTGTTCCATAACCCTCCCCTGTCGACGTGTCCTCTGACCCACAGTCAGCGGGTTAATAACCAACCGCACCAAAGGCGATTTGTCATTTGCTACCTGCCGCTGATAGGAGATGTCAGCAGATGTCTATGCCCTTGTCACCCGCCCTCATGACAAATACTGTATCGAGTCTCCCAATCTGACGCTCCCTGAGGCTTCTCAGTACTCCTCTACTGAGCAACCACTCCCAGTTGATAACATTCGATTCTTGTGCCATGATCCATATCGAGATAAACCGGCGATCCCCCTTTGCTCGTTTTCATCTCCTCTTCCCATCGCCTCACAAATTACAATTTTTATTCCGTTTTCTATTTTATTTTTTCCAATTTGCACCCTCCCCTCTCTCTCTCCTTTGCTAAATGTCTGTAGTTTTTCTTTGATGTGGGATATTTAATGCCATCTGTAGCCTGGAGATAAAGTCTCAGTTGAGCTATGGAGATAAGAGGAGGGTGAGACAGCATTTCCACAACTGCTATGGATGTATTATTTTAATCCAGATTGATATCCATTGTCTTCACTTTTGTATTTTGTTTGTTTGCACTTCTCTGTGTTTTCACCAGTCAAGAAAGAGGAGTGTACAAACAAATGGATATTATTAATTGCATAAGCCATTCCCAACTGTGAGTCATTTTGTTTTCATTTGGTGAACTGCTGTTACTGTGATATCTGAAACATTTGTGATTATTTGCCAATTATTCAGTTTAGGCTTCGACAAATCTTTTTACTAAAACCATGGATGAAAAAGTTGTCGTCATAAAGATTTCATCAAAGCAGCAGACTAATGTGACGATTACACAGTAATTCTTACCAAGCCAAGAGCACAACAGAACAAATTATAGAATAAGAAGTCTTACAAGTGATTCAGGAGTTCAAGGTTTGCAGAAAAAAGCGGAGATTTTCAAAGATATGGTTCTGCGCCGGAATACTAAATTATAACCTGTTGAGCTTGTTGTTATTCTTCACAGACAGTTTAGTGTTTTTCTTTCACAGATATGCAAGCAGAGGGATTTAGGCCGGTGTGCACTTTAACAGAGAGTGTAAATGTCTGTATCTCCTAGATTAAATGTTGATCTTTTTAAACACCTAACTCTTTTCTTCTCTCTCTGTGCTCTCTGCAGAGATGTCAGGGACAGGGGAAGACATTTCTCAGGTGCACTGGAAGCAACAGTGGTTGGAAAATGGGACGCTGTACTTCCATGTGTCCATGACTGAGGCCGAGCTCCTCGCCGAGACAACGCAGCCGACCGCCCGGGAGCCCGCCCACGTCCTGCATGAACACATGCATCTGCTGCACATCTCGGTTATGGTAAGTTAACAGTTCACACGCGAGTGGGAGTACATTACAGATGCTGCACAGGGGGCATCATATTTGAGCGCATGGGGTTGACCAACAGACATTAAGACTTGTTGTCTACTGATTGTGGTTTGGTAAGGTTAGCCATAAAGGAACTTAGCGAAGGTTTAAAAAAAAAGGTGTGATGTTTGGGAAATATTAGTAAAAATTAGGGATGCACCGATACGAGTATCGGGCATCGGCTCCGATACTCAGTGTGTACTCATATTTGTACTCGTAAAAGTAATCCGATACAACTGCACCGATACCACTTACGTGTGACATTCACAGTTCAGTGCAGCAGGTACGCGGTGGTGGAATAATGTGTGGGGAATGTGAAGAGTGTGGAGATTTTTCAAAATAAATGACGGTGATAAAAGTAACACTGACTGCAAGTAACGTTAAAGACACAGACAGATACGGACGCAGCCTTCTGTCTGTCCTCTGCGTACATTCCATCCGTTTACCAGGTGCTGGCGGATGCGTACCCAGACAGAGAATACCACCTGGGGTACGGAGCGGTACAGACCGCCGCCAGCGGAAGTGAAAACGAAACTTATCACTCATTTCTCTTTTCTCTACCAGCTGAAGCTAAGCTGTTAGACCTTACCAGCGAAAACGCAGCAATACTAGTATCACATTAGTGTTGCCTCTGTCGTCTCCATGTTTGTTGTTATTAATGACTTTCTTCTTTTTCTTCTCAAAAAACTTGACTCTTCTTCGTGGTATTTATCCAGTATGGTTAATTCAGAGTGGCGCCCCCTGGTGGATTAACTGAGAAATGCTCATTCCAACACATTAAATGTCAGTAACAGCACTTTTTTCCAGTCAGACAAATGACAACGACAATAAAGCACATTTACAAAAGGAACTAAGAACTGGAATTGGATTATTAAGTACTCGTATCGGTATTCGGTATCGGCAAGTACTCAAATGTAAGTACTCGTACTCGGTCTGGAAAAAGTGGTATCGGTGCATCCCTGGTAAAAATATATGCACAGCTTGGAATAGGACATCAACAGTGGTTTAGTATTTTACAGAGAGTTTGAGGTATTTATACAACCTCTTCATTGTTGTGATCTTTAGTATTAACCAAGGATAAATGATTATGTTTCCCTCACAGACAGGCATAGCATCTGCATTACTATTCACTTCTGCTTTCAAACACTTTGATGGATGGATGTATGCAGGGTGCGATTTGTGGGAAAAAAAAAAACAAAGGGGGTATGTTTTTTTTTGTTTGTTTGTTTGTCTTTTGGTCGGAGCGGGGGTAGGGTGGGGTGGGGTAGTTATATATGTGTGGGTGCAGTCCATAACTAATGTAACTAATGCTGGCATGAAACGAAAATAAAACTTTACACCACTGTTTTTCAACCTTGGGGTCGGGACCCCACATGGGGTTGCCTGAAATTTCTAGTAATTGTTTGAGAAAACCGGAGAAAATGCCTATGTAAAGATATGCTTTTAGGTCAAATATTTGAGTATATTTTTAATTTATTAGAATTTTGATTTTATATACTTAATATTTGGAACCAATATTCACTTTTAAAGTCTTCGAAAAGGTTCATTAAGCATCTTTGTGTCATTTATGCAAGAAATTCTATACATTTTTCAAATCGGATTTTATATTTTTTGTGTGTTTTTTGGCCTTTTGTGTTGATATAGTAGGTTAAAGTGAAAAGATAATAGGCAGATGAGATAGATGAAGTTGTGCTGAAAAAGAAGATACTAAACATGGGTGTAGTAAACATTTCTGTATATAGTATATAAAGACAAAATCAAAAGAACTCAAAAACACCCAAAATAGGCTCAGACCCCTAATGGTTCAGATGCTGCAGCTCTTTCATAATTCACATTTTGAGTTCTTGTTTGTTCAGTTTTAATTGTCAGCCTTATAAACACAAGCTGGACTGACTGTACATATCCTGACCAAGGAAAATTAAATTAATGTCAGCAAAAAAATGTCTCTGTTTTGAAAGTCTGAGGTTGCCAGAAATGTGTGATGCTAAAATGGGGTCACAAACCAAAAAAACACTGCTTTACACGGTTTCAACGTTCAACTCCCAGGTTCTATTCCTCTATTATACAGCGGATCTTAAACAAATTTTTTATAACTTCTAACCTGTATCCTCTGGAACCCCCTCCACTGCTCTATGCCCCCCCCCCCCCCCCCCAAAAAAAAAAAAAAATGCTGGGCCCCATGAATTTGTCACATTTACCCCCTTTTACGGCACCCCAGCGCATGGGGATGTTCGTCAATTCTGAACCTGCTGACAGTTTGTTTCAGGTGAACGTTAATGCCAGTATTATAGGATATAGGTGAAAACTCAGTCACAACCTGCCTGTTATTTTAATTGGTTGGTTGTCCCCCCCCGAGGATGAAATTCATTGAGCAGAAGTAGGGATGTAAAAACCAGATGGAAGGTTAATTCCCCCTAACAAATTGCACCCTGGATGTTTGTCATGTCAGTGTTGACGTTTTGCTTTACTAAGTTAAAGATCCTCATCGTGGCCAGAAAAAGGTTGTTTGGTTTGAGAAAGTTAAGAATCTGAGCACAGACCATTTTCTGCGTGTTAAATTATTTGCAGATTATCTGACGTTCGACTTGTCTGCGGACATAGTGTTTATATTTTGCAAAAGATAAGCATTAATTATACTGCTTGGTTTGTTTGCTTAAGTGAAGGAGCCACAGATACTGACAAACATTTATTAACAAATAACAGTAATGTTATGTCATGGAGTTAGGCATTTCTCCATTAACAGCTTTGGCTCTTTTGGCTACAGGTTCAGGGTCTGGTTCAGTTGTGTGTTTTGCACACTGGCCTGTATACACACACGTGTAAATAGTAAAATGTTGTTTTTTTTTGTGGTTTCGATTTAAAAAAAAAAAAAAAAAAAGAAAGAAAGAAATACAATGAAATGTAAAGGTTGGTGTCATTTCAATCACCATGCATTGCAGCTGACGTCAGTTCATAACAGAGACAAAGACAAACAGTAAAGAGCCTGCAACAGTTTTTTGAGTTGGTTTTATGGCCACAGTGGAGCAAAATAGACCAAGGTGAGTGTATCATTACAGGGAAACACTGCAGTCTCCACAAACTATGGGTTCCATCATCACCACCGCACCACCTACTGATGGTTTTAACCTACTTAACATTGTCTACTGTTATTGTCTGTACATGGTCTACTCCCATACAGGAGAACATAGGTGCCAGGGAACATAGGTACTTGGGAACATAGGTACCGGGGAACATAGGTGCCGGGGAACATAGGTACCGGGGAACATAGGTGCCAGGGAACATAGGTGCCAGGGAACATAGGTACCGGGGAACATAGGTGCCAGGGAACATAGGTACCGGGGAACATAGGTGCCAGGGAACATAGGTGCCAGGGAACATAGGTGCCGGGGAACATAGGTACCGGGGAACATAGGTGCCAGGGAACATAGGTACCGGGGAACATAGGTGCCAGGGAACATAGGTGCCAGGGAACATAGGTGCCGGGGAACATAGGTGCCAGGGAACATAGGTGCCGTGGAACATAGGTGCCGGGGAACGTAGGTACTGGGGAACATAGATCCAGGGAACATAGGTACAGGGGAACTTAGGTACTAGGGAAATGGGTACCAGTGAACGTGGGAACAGAGGGAACAAAGGTATCGGGGAACATAGGTACTGGGGAACATAGGTACCGAGGAACATAAGCACTGGGGAACATAGACACCAGGGAACATAGGTACTGGGGAAGATAGGCACTGGGGAACATAGGTACCAGGGAACATAGGTAATGGGGAATATAGGTACTGTGGAACATAGGTGCTGTGGAACATAGATACAGGGAACATAGGTACCGGGGAAGATAGGCACTGGGGAACATAGGTACCGGGGAACATAGGTAATGGGGAAATAGGTACCGGTGAACATAGGTACAGAAGGAACATAGGTACTGGGGAGCATAGGTACGGGGGAACATAGATACAGGAAACATGGGCACTGGGGAACATAGGTACCAGGGAACATAGGTACCGGGGAACATAGATACAGGGGAGCATAGGCACTGGGGAACATAGATACAGGGAACATAGGTACCGGGGAACATAGGTACCGAGGAACATAGATACAGGGGAACATAGGTACTGGGGAAATAGGTACCAGTGAACATAGGTACAGAAGGAACATAGGTAGCGGGGAGCATAGGTACGGGGGAACATAGATACAGGCAACATAGGCACTGGGGAACATAGGTACCAGGGAATATAGGTACTGGGGAACATAGGTACCAGGGAACATAGGCACCGGGGAACATAGGCACTGGGGAACATAGGTACCAGGGAATATAGGTACTGGGGAACACAGACAGGAAACATAGGTACCAGGGAACATAGGCACTGGGGAACATATGTACTGGGGAACATAGGTACCAGGGAACTCAGGTACACTCCCCAAACTTTGACCTGGATGCAAATGGGGGAAAGTATCCAAAGTGCTGTATAATCTAGTGCATGGACATCAGTTACATTTTCATTACTGTATTATACCAAACTCCAGAGCAGCTGACAGCTCACCTCCTACATACATTCTTCAGCTCGGCTTTCACTCCATCTCTTTCTTCGTCGTCCGCAGCCTAATGTTACCTTAACTGAGGTCATTACTTGGATCCTTAAATGCCTCATCTTTCCTTCTTAAAACTCAGCTGACATCTGTCCCTGAAGTCAGACCTTTTAGTCTCTGTGTCACATGTTTCAATCACACCTCGTCTGTTGTTGACTCGTTCGGCTTCGCCTCCACTCACACATCTCCCCGCCTTCTCCATTTCCGCCTCCATCCTCTTCTTCAGTACACCACTATCTCGCTCTATCCACCTCCTAGCTCTCTGTAATCCTCTCACCTCCTCTGCTTACAGCTGCTTGTGCTTCTCTCTCACCCTCCAAACACTTTGACTGAGGTTTGTTCATGAACCACGACACGAGGACTCTGGCTTCCAAGTGAATCCTGTGGGGAAGTGAGTTAAAGTGGAACTGATGGACACTGAGCATGACTCGCATAGACTTACACTGAACTCTGCTCTAAAAATACTGAGTCTTTTTTTTTTTTTTTCCTCAGTATTCATTCTGACTTCATTTTTTTATTCGGACCCTCTGATATGTGATCTACTTACATTTTAATAACATTTTAGAACATTTTTGTATCTGCCATGTCTAACTTTGAGTCATATGTGTAAACGACGACTGATTTGGACTTTATGACATTGTGTTTACTGACTAAAACTTCTGTCAACTTATTTTGCTTCCCAAATGTTTGGTGACGTTTACTGTTATGTGTTAGTATGCTAGTGTTGAACCCTTTCATGCATGAATTATGAGAAACTTAGTCAAGATTTTTTTTTCCCTGAGATTTTTTGTATTCCTCTTTAGGCATGAAAAATTTAACTTTTTTTTTTTTTTTATGAACCTATTTTCCATGTAGTTACAAACATGTCCACTCCACTGGATACCATGCATTTATATTTGAAGCAAAGAAATACATATTTAACAAACCAACATCCAGTGTTGTGAATAACGGCGCTAAAAATAACAGCATTACTAACGCCGTTATTGTTTTCCTGTAACGGGTAATCTAATTAATTACTATTTGAAACGTTACAACACCGTTACCGTTACCAGCAGTGAAATGTGGCGCGTTACTTTGCACTGATATCAGCTGTTATCCATCTTGGCTCGCTCAGCCAGGCACGAGAGGTGTGATGTTCGTGGATGAGTCGAGTCTTTTGAATGGCTCCCTTTCAGTGAATGATAAGAACTGATTGGTTGCGAGCCGTTCGGTTCTTATATTGAAGTTGCCCACACTGCCTTCATGCTTCATCTGTGTGTCCATGAGTCGGAGTTGTCCACGCTGCCTTCACATGAACGACTCTCCGAGTCTGAGTTGTCCGCAGCACACCGATTCACTTGAACGCATCGATGTGCACAGCTAACTTAGGGGAGGAGTTATCAGAGAGTCTGAGGAGCGACTGAAAAAATGGAGATGTGGGATTAACTAGAGGAGCATCTTCTTCCTGTAAATGCAGATATGCATTTATGTGGTGGAAAAGCCGGGCCCTGGTGGACCCCAGCCTCACCAAAGTCATGGTATGAAGTACCTGTCTGCTGTTCTACTCTATGCAACTGGCCCGTGAAACACGCACAAAAATCAGTTTCCCTTTACATACTTGAAGGTTTTTCAAAAAAGTAACGCAATAATTACTTTCCCTGGTAACTACTTACATTTATGAAGGAGTAAATCTGTTACTAATTCAATTACTTTTTGGGGAAAGTAACTAGTAACTATAATTAATTACTTTTTAAAAAGTAATTTGCCCAACACTGCCAACATCAGAAAATGATATACTGTGTGAAAAATGTGAAATTAAAACATTTTTAATGCTGCTAATCTGATGTTTTCTCTCATTTTAACAGATTTTAATTCTAGTTGTTACTCACTTTATGGAGATAATGTGAAAAAATAATCCTTTTGTGTAAAAAGTTAAAAAAAACAAAACAAACTAAAACAAAACAAAAAAACCCTGTTAACCCTGAACCATTAAATCATTGACAGAAAATTCCAGTTATTTGAAACTAGTGACTTTATTGGTCTTTCTGAAAGACCCACTTTTTTTTTTTTTTTTCCAAACATGAATTTCCATGTATGAGTTTCAATTTTGTATCATATTTGATACATTGCATCTCAATGTTCAAATATTATTATTTTTGATCAAACAAAAACTTTATTTATTTATTTATTTGACAGGGACAATGCAGTCAAACATAGTTGCAGCTGATGCGATGCATATAGAGTTTATAGCTAGTGCTAATTCTCAACTCCAGTCCCTGGTTGGGTTCTTCCACAACATTGCAGTACATTATAAAATATATATAATTTAAAACAATATAACACAAACATGTCTAACAAACTGATAATTCATTTTCAAAACTGGCAAAGTTCTACCTTCTTCCTCATTAATGACAGTCTTGTAGTGTCACTAGAAAGGCCTGTGGTGAACAAATTCCGTCCCCCTGGTGGATTATCCATGTATTGCATGTATCTAATTGTATACATTAGGTTTTTCATGAAAAAAAAAAAATCACACCAATCACGTAGAGCGCTTCAAAAACTCATGTATCAAATACGATACGTTTGGCATTACAGGGTTAATTATACACTAATAGCATTTACACTAAAACATGTTACTGCACATCAAGTTAATCAAGAACAGCACAGTTACAGTAATGGTATGGATTACAGTTGAAATACAGTCTGTGATGCATGGTGTTCAATTTAGCTGGGCATGGGAGTAATTGAGAATTTCTTCTAATATAAAATAAATATCTGGCATTTTTAACAATGATATTAATGTTTAGATGTTAATTGGAGCTAACATGTTTTTTTCTACCTTCAGGGATGTCCAGCTATAGAGGGATTTACAACCTATTCCCGGGATGTTCAGCATTTCTGACTTCCTGTCTGCCAGCTTAGGTGGCAGTGTATGGAACGATACACAAGCGTCCACTGTGTTGGCTGATAGGCAACTAAATCAACAAAACCCATAAATATATAAGAAAACAGCTTTGAAATAGTTGTCCACTGTAGTAACCACTGTGCATGAAAGAGTTAATGTCAGATTACCCATCATTCTCTGCACTCCACCTACTTTTTAGTTAGTTAGTGAGTAAGTTAGTTTAGTTTCATTTTGAGCACATAAGATAAGATAAGATAAGATAAGATAAGATAAGATAAGATAAGATAAGACTTTACTGATCCCACCTTGGGGAAATTTAACAGTTTACAGCAGCAACATGGTCAAACAAAATTTTCGGCACTCAAAAAGGAGTGGAAAGAAGTATGACTTATAGACTCCCACCCACTTTTTACAAACTTATAATTACATTAATTCTGCTTCCTTTGCTTGCTACTACTCCACCTTTTTTTTTTTTTTTTTTATATATATTGCCACTTCTGCCTCCAAAGAGCCATGGTGGGGAAAACAAAACTAAACATTAACACATGTAGTTTATTTTACATTTTCAAAGGTGAAGATGCAGCGAAGTGTAAAACACACCACAGATTGTTTCTGATTTTGTTCTTTTTTAATTTCCATTTGCTGTAAATAACTGGATAGATATTTATTCATACATTGGGAGAAATTGAAAAGAATTTATATTTTCCTAAATTCAGTTAAACAATTAGTTGAATAGGCAAGAAAAAAAAATACAAATGTGAAAATGACAAACTTCTAGTCTTTTATTCCGGAACCAACTGAAACAACAACCACACAACGTATAAGAACAAAATCTATATATAAGTAACAACAACAGTATAAAAGTATATATAAAAATGTCTATAGACATAAACAACAAACAAGTCAAATGACATCTACAAACAATGTGTGCACTGCAGTCTTCAACACATCTAGATTCACCTTACTTATAATGGAACTAACATACAACGGAAAAAAATAAAGACAAATATTTTTAGTCTTTGTGTGAAAGATTAAAAGTTTAAAGTAAAGTGATGGTTCCAGTGTAAAGAAGTGAACATATAGACATGTTCTGCCTTTTTGTCCTTGGCTCTTCTGAGCTACGCTCCATGTTGTTTGTGTTGATCCTGGCGTCATGTGCGTCGCAATAAGTGTCTGTGTGAAACGCAACAGTGGAACCAATGTTTAGCGGCAGAGAAATTAAGGAAATGAAGCTACGATTCAGGAAAATTGTAATAACATTTTTTTGCAGATTCAAATCAATTAATCAATTAACCCTTTCATGCATAGTGGTCACTACAGTGGACAGCTGATCAAAGGTGTTTTCTTGTATATTTATGGATTTGTTGCTTTGTGCATCATCCCATACACTGCAATTCATACCATTACTGTAACTTTGCTGTTCTAGATAAACCTGATCTGCAGTAACATGTTTGAGTGTAAAAAAAAATTGCTAATTGTTACTAGACTGAAATCAACAGTTTTATTTTGTTTGTTTGTTTGTTTTTTTTAAGACAAAAGTTGCTTGTTTTTTTTTTTTTTTTTTTGCATATTATCGGCATGCAGGTACGTTAAAATGTGAGAAAACATCAGATTAGCAACATTAAAAATGTTTTTATTTCCTAGTTTTCTCATAGTATATCTATAAATACATGTTTCTTTGCTTCTAAAATTAAATGCATGGTGTCCAGCTGAGTGACCATTTTTGTAACTCCATGAAAAATAGGTTCATAAAAAAATCAGTCACATTATTTTTTTTTTTTTCATGCCTAAAGTGGAATAAACTAGGAATACACTCCAAAAAAAAAAAAAAAAAAAAAAAAAAATCTTGATTAAAGATCTCATGATTCATGCATGAAAGGGTTAATTATTTCAGCTCTAATCAATATTTGTTTTTGTGTTTTTTGTTTTGGTATTTTGATTATTGCACATCATACAGGTTGGAATACACTCTGTGCAATCTGTCACACTGCATTACTATAACCATTTATGTGCTGGTCGTCTTCATCATCTTTCATTTATAAAGTTATAGTGGTGTACTGAATGCCAAAAAGCCAGGTAAGGCGGGGGCTGGGGGGGAGGGCACGGCGAGACAGTCGCCACAGGACAGAAGGTGCAGGTTTGGCCTCGTGGCCCCCAGGCGTCTCTGGGCTCTTTGAGTGAACATCATTATGTCTGATGCTGTCAGTTCTGGGCCAGACTGAAGAGTGAGCACTCCATTCTTCTGGCATTGAGCTGTCAGTTTCTCACTCTCTCAGGTGATCATTCCTCCAACTCCCCCACCTTTTTTTTTTTTTTTTTTTTTCACTGTAGCCTTACTCTACACTTTTCATATTTCCGTGACCAACAGAGAGATGGTAGAAGACTGATTAAAATCGAATGAATGATGTGAAAATCAGCATGAGTGGGACTGGTAGTTCCTTTTTGACATTAGGACTCTCACTCGTAACTAGTTGATTTGACAGTCAAGTTTAAATTGCTGGCAGTGTGTAGCAATATGACACAGTCTGTTGATTTAACAATTTGTAATATGTTACAATACATATAAAAGTTGTAAAAATCCCTATGAGGCCTTAATTTTTAGCCCACTGACTGATCATCATCTTCATAAGCAGTTTCTTCAAACATCCTCTCCAACAAAACAACTTTATTTCAAATCCTCTGTGTAGCTCCCTTGGGACAGTGTCTACAAAGTTTGTCACAGTTTTGAGAAATTCAGATTTTTGAATTTTTGAAATATTTCAAATGTGCCTTTACTGATAATGGACCATAGTTTGATGGATTATAACATGGAAGTAGTTAGACATATCAGTATAGTTACTATTGAGCACTGATAGGAAGTCATAAATGGACTTTCGTATGAGTGCATGACCTTTGACCTTGAGTGACCTCAAATGGTCAAACTGAAGGTCACCAATGTCTAGATATCAACAGTCGTCTTCTCCAAAACTACTGGTTGGATTTATTCATTCATTCATTCATCTTCTGAGCCTGCTTTATCCTCACTAGGGTCACAGGGGGTGCTGGAGCCTATCCCACCTGCTTATGGATGAAGGCGGGGTACACCCTGGACGAGTCGCCAGTTTATTTTAGATTTTGATGAAATTTTTAGGAAATATTGATTCTGGCACAAGGAACAAGTCGGCTTAAATTTGCTTAGAGGTCTTATTTATGTCTTTGTGCATAAGAAATCAATAGAAGTGAATCCCCAAAGGAACTTTGTGTTGGTAAATGCAAGTTATGGAAATTTACAGGATTTCAGTTCTGTTGCAACATGTTGATGGTCATATGAACTATGTTTTCAGGTCAAAAATGTCCAATTTCATCACAATTAATGCTAGATTTTCATGTCACAAATGGCCAAGTTATATTTTAACTGAATTTACCTGAAAAATAAATATTCTATTCTTTTAGATTCCCCAATTTTTCTTACAAGATTATATACTACATATCACATGTTTTATTTTTACAGGTTGCAATATGGAGTATGGTGCTGATCCATCCTGCTTATGTTACATGAATACATACATTAAGGATGTCACACGTGATTTTTTAAATCAACAGTTTTCTAATAATAAGCATTTTTATAAAGAAGTAACAATTCTATATTACTATTTACTCTTTAGTATGATGATAAACTATACAATAAATAATTATGATACTACTTTTTGCACAGGGATCATTTGTGGAAACGGTGACATGGCTGCCGAGCATCAGTATGATGGGATCCGTAACAACCATGTCACATCTGTTCACTGCCACATTTTGTGTTTTTTGTGTCAGCTGTTATTGTTTCAGATCCACGATACTAACATTTATGAATAAGAGGAGAATTAGCAATAGTAAGTACATAAGTTTATTACTAATAAAGTACTGGTACTGACCAGATCATCATGGGTAATGTCACGTCCGTCCACCAACAAAAGTTTTCACATACACGTGCTATTCAAAATCCAATATTTCTGAAAATATAGCTTCCACTGTCAAATAATATCAGTAGTCTGTGCACAAATGTATTAGCATTATTTCAACACAGTTCTATGCATTTCTTACAACTTTTTTTTTTGACAAAAATGGCCACTCATTTAACCCCCTAAGTAAATTTTAGCTGAAATGATAACATTTTGGTGGTGATGGGAGGGGGGGCTGATCTGCCTTGGTGGAGGTCTGCACTCTCTGAGTGCTTTTCTAGTTTCCTAATATTTCTACTCAAACATTATAATAATTTAAATGACTTCCACTTTGCCTTCAGCTGCTTCAAATAAATCACAGTGTAAAGATTTTATTTGTAAGAATAACCCTATAGAAAATGGAACAGCAAAAGAAAATGTAATGTACGACCACAAATTGAGGTACCTTTTAGTTCATATTGGAAGGATTATGCTTGATCCAGATACAAACAGATTAATTTAATTAAATCTGAGGGTCATCCACTCAGTCATCCACTCAAACAAGTACTCAGTGAATTATTTGCAGTGAAATAAGTCGACTATCTAAGCTGCTTCTTCTCTGGTGAGGAGGATGATCCAGATTGTTCAGCATGTCCTTATTCCAACCTTATTCATCGCGCATCCATCATGCATCCTCTTTTGACGACCACGACTACTTATTGTAGAATGTAATTTTTTTTCTTACTTTTTCAGCCTGTGATGTACAACTGTACGGCCTTGATATATATTCATATTTTTCAATGTCTCTATGAGGATAAAGGTGAGAACATATCACATATTGTAACATGAGTTTCACAGGGGAATTTAAGAGGGTTTCACAAGCAGCGTCAAGGGTTCAACTTCAGTATTTACATGAGTTTCACGTATAACCCCAAGGGACTGACATGGGAATCACACTGAAAACATTTGGAAATCACAAGTTCCCTTTGTGACAGCATGTGTGTTTTGTTTTCTTTTGCTCTTAAAGGGGTTGTTTTTGAAGAGATAGAGACTGGCAGCACTGGAAAAAATATCCAAAATGTAAAAAACAGACGTGGCTTAGACTGTGGTACAAACTGCTTGCTTTTATTTTAACTTTGACTGACTCTTTCTGATTTGCTTCTATTGTGAATGTGTTACCAGGAGACAGTGGTAAGTGATTGAAAGGCCGTCTTCCATAAATCTGTAAAAATCTAGTTCCGCTCTTATATTTTTCTCAATTCCACAACTGGAATAATGTTAAGAAAAAAAAAAAAAAAAAAAAAAGCGAGACAATGTTAAAGGTGCCATAGGGAAACGTCAAATCCACACTCCCACATTGAGTAATAATAAATCTTTTGACATCATTGGAGGGAGAAATGATTGACAGAATGATTGATTTCAACAGATTCAGAAAGATATTTCACAGGCCTGTAGAAATGAAAAGGAGGGAAAATAAGTATTTCATAGAATTATTAACATGTAGACAATTCGCCTCCAGAAAGAAATCATACTGATGGTTTGATCAGACCTTGGAGATGTACTGAAGAAACCCTTATATGTAAGTCTCATCCCAGAGCAAAGAGAGATCACAGCGAAAAAAGCAATTTTCTCCACTCGCTGCAACCTCGACACCAGGAGCTGTCTATGATGCACAAAGCATGATGCAAGATAGAAAGTTTTTTTCAAGTAAAAAAGAATTATAGGTAAGATATAATTGCATTTCTTTCTCATCAGTACTGGGGACGATGTAATGTAGTGGGAATTTGAATATGAAATTCAGAAGAAACACCAATCAGTCATATTGCGGGATAGTACTCCGGAGGATTTTTTAGAGAAATGGATGTTTGAGTTCACTGGGAGGACAGGTAGTATTTTACCAAAATGAGATGCAATAAAGCCTGGCAGTTCAGTGCCTTTCATGTGCCACGTTACAGAACATAATCATCTATTCCCCGAGATCTGGATGTCTGTAGCACAACACGAAATGGAAATTAGACATGTTTCATTGACTATCTCGACATTATGTTAAATACACCAGTTAGGGAGCCACCACCGAAACAGAATGAATGACCAAAAAACAAAAAAAAAAAAGTCTCATTTATAAAATCTATTTGGCTCATTTCTCATAATTGAGTATGTGCCGGAGGTCATTTAATATTACTGAAGTCATACAATGTGAAGGCAGGGATACTATTCTTATCTCTGTCGTGATAGATATGCATGGAGATACATTGCACCCTACACGGTTGAAATGGCTTTCTTATAATTAAGCAGTCACTGGTGATGTATGACCGTCAGTGTGGTGGGTCATTGAAGCATTTGAGGCAATTGTGGCTCCTGTGGAATCAAGGGCGACAGAAATTAATTTTCACCATGCCCTGGCACAGGCATGCATAATGCTACTGCTACTGAGGACACGTTCACTTATTACATTAAAGTCTGAGCCAGTTACATTTTAATTGCTCCAAGCTGTAATTGTTTCAGTCACCTTTTGTTTCTGCCGTTTCGCACGTGCATTTGATTGTACCTCAAATTAAAAAAAAAGTTGGCCTTCATTAAAATGACTGGTGACTGTGGCTCAAAAGACTGAAATGAAGTTTGTAGAGATTTATATGAACAGTGGTGGAAGAGTGAAAAAGAGATTCCATGAATAAGATTTTTTTCTTTGTTTCTGTTTACTTGCGTCACCTCTACTGAATCTCTGACATTAATACCACCTGAGATATAAGTAGTGTCAAGGAATTATCAAAAAAAAAAAAACATAATTAAGATAGTTGAACCTCAGATTGAGGAGGAGCAATGCAGATTCTTGCCCTGGATGTGAAACTGTGTACTAACTCTTTACCTTTGCTGGGGGGCTGGAGGGGCCATGATAGTTTGCCCATCCAGTCCACATGTGTTTTGTTGATTTGAAGAACACTTACAACCGTGTCCCCAGGGGCATCCTGTGGGGGGTGCTATGGGAGTATGGGGTGAATGGTCCCTTGTTAGCGGTAATTCAGTCCCTGTACTGAAGTAGTGCGAGCCTGGTCCGTGTAGCCAGTAGTAAGTCGGACCTGTTCCTGGTGAGGGTTGGACTTTGCCAAGGCTGCCCTTTGTCACCGGTTCTGTTCATAACTTTTATGAACAGAATTTCTAGGCACAGCCAGGTGGAAGAGGGGGTTGAATTTGGTGGTGGGAGAATCCATCTCTGCTTTTTGCAGATGATGTGGTCCTCTTACCTTCATCAAGCAGTGACCTCCAGCTCTCGCTGGGGCAGTTCACAGCCAAGTGTGAAGCGGCTGGGGTGAAGATCAGCACTTCCAAGTCTGAGGCCATGGTCCTCAGCCAGAAAAGGGTGGAGTGCCCACTCTGGGTCGGGGAGGAAGTCCTACCTCAGGTGGAGGCGTTTAAGTACACTCAAGGAAAAAAGAAACGCACCATTTTCATTTTCTCGATTTTTTTTCAGAAATATGACAGTTACTGCAAAATTGCAAACTGCAAAGAGTTCAGTACTATTCTGAGTCAAAATGAAATTATTGTTTTCCTGGTTCCGGTTGATTGATTTTGATTAGCAATAAGAACTGTATTTTTGTATTCCTCACCCATGTCTGCTCATGAGTGAAACTCACAGATGAATTGTACCTCTCCTCAATTGTGCACAACCATTCCCTATAAAAAGACACCAAAATGGAGCAAAAACACATTTGTCCACAATGCCACACCTACTGCAACTGAGAGAGATTGGGCTGAAACCTGCCGAAACTGTCACGGAGATGTGACAGCCGATTGGCACGGTCCTGTGCAGCAGTTGTAACACACGGTCGACCAGATCTGGGATGGTCGTTGGAGGAGCTGGTGGTATGGTAACGCTCAGCAAGGCGTACAACGGTAGAGTGGTGGACTCCAAACACCCTGGCTACGGCCCATCTGTTCTGTCTAGCTTGAAGCATGCCAATGGTCCGATCTCTCTCCGGTTGCAGTAGTCATGGCATTGTGGACAAATGTGTTTTTCCTCCATTTTGGTGTCTTTTTATAGAGAATGGTTGTGCACAATTGAGGAGAGGTCCAATTCATCTGAGTTTCACTCATGAGCAGACATGGGTGAGGAATACAAAAATACAGTTCTTATTGCTAATCAAAATCAATCAACTGGAACCAGGAAAACAATCCTTTCATTTTGACTCAGAATAGTACTGAACTCATTGTAGTTTGCAATTTTGCAATAACTGTCATATTCCCTGAAAAAATCGAGAAAATGAAAATGGTGCGTTTCTTTTTTCCTTGAGTGTATTTCGGGATCTTGTTTGTGAGTGAGGGTAGGATGAAGCAGGAGATCGACAGGCGGATTGGGGCGACATCTGCAGTAATGCGGACGCTAAACTGGTCTGTTGTGGTGAAGAGCGAGCTAAGCCTAAAGGTGAAGCTCTCACTTTACTGGTTGATCTGCATTCCGACCCTTACCTATGGTCATGAGCTCTGGATAGTGACCAAAAGAATGAGGTTGCGAGTACGAGCGGTTGAAATAAGTTTCCTTCGCAGGGTGGCCGGGCTCAGCCTTAGAGATAGGGTGAGGAGTTTGGACATCCCGGGAGGATCTCAGAGTAGAGCCGCTGCTCCTTCTTGTCCAGAGGAGCCAGCTGAGGTGCTTCAGGCATCTAGTGAGGATGCCTCCTGGACGCCTCCCTAGGGAGGTGTTTCAGACATGTCCATCCGGGAGGAGACCTCAGGGCTGACCCAGGACACGCTGGAGGGATTATATCTCTTGGCAGGCCTGGGAACGCCTCAGGATTACCCCGGAAGAGCTGGTGGAAGTGGCTGGGGAGAGGGCTGTCTGGGCTCCTCTGCTGAGGCTGCTGCCCCCGTGACCCCGATCCGGATAAGCGGAGGAAGATGGTACGGTGTGGTAATTAAGATTTCTGAAGACATTTCATTTGGGTAGTGTTCTTTTCATCCTTTTAAGTTTTAAGACATCAGACCAAAGATGGATAAATCATAATGCCATGACCTTTAAAACAGGAGGAGGAATGTCTTGAATGTTTCCAAAAGCATACACAGTTAACTCTGACTTCAGTAATTATACCCCAGTATTGAGTTTGTTTCAATGGCTGGAAATCCTTTGAATATAAAAAATGCTTAATTGTACAAGTTATGAAGATTTACCACTATAAATATGTCGGGACTACAAATTGCACTCAATCACTCTGTTTCTTACCCTTATTCCCTTAAAATCAAAATCTTTTATGCTGTTGAATTTCATTTTTGCTACACTTGATCCAAATCATTGTCAGCTTGACTAAAAAAACAGAGACACACACAACAAGGGATATTTCATTGAGACAACATGATGTATGTTAACAGAACGAGTTGTGTTTTTTCACTTTTACTCACTTAAGTTGAAACAATATGTTATAATTTTCAGTTCAATAAAGACACAGAAGAAGAAGAGTCAACCCTGTGGGCTGCAGGTTCCTCACATACCTCATACTGATGTGGACAGAGTGCTTTACCAGGTGACCCAAACTTAAAAAGATGATGTGCCTCAAGCCTAAAACACTCTGTCAGTGCAGCAGCGACAGCAGCATGTCACATGATAGCGATCATTTGACGCCACTAGCCCGTATCAGTCACACCGTGGCATGTCTGCAGGACTGCACGGCATATAAAGTAAATATGATTCGCTGCTTCTAAATTCAGGGCTTTATTGAATGTTTCTTCACCTGAGGAGTCCATCTCTCCACCTCTGCCTCAGCAGGACATGTCACTTTTGAATATTATCTCAGTATAACTCCAGTCCAGTGACACTTCTGCCTCAAAGTGTCAGATAGAGGGTAAAAGTTGTGTTTAGTGCACAAACTCTGCTTGGTAATGAATGATTTTACATGTTATCGCTTCAACGAGTATTACTCAGTTATTTGAAATTTTCTCTGTGGGAATTCATCTTTTTTTAGTCTTCATTTGCAGAGTATATGAGACCTAAAATGGGCTAAAATATTCCATTCTGCAAACAACAATCTGGCTCTGAAACTTACTCATCACTTGAAGCAATGTCTTAGCGAGCAAAGCATTAGCCTTGGTAAAATGTTTCGTCTACAGTTTAAGCTTTTGTGCTGAATATATATGCTATTTTTAATCTAAATATTTTATTTACTAGTAAACTTCTCATGTGTATCATGTGTAGATTGTATGTATCGCCATTTTTTCTGCAGCAGTTTGTTTCCTGATTGACTTAACATTCTCATGACCTGATCTCACAGCTCTGAAGTGTTGAAATGTGTGTCCAAATGCCCCTAAGGTGACTGGATCTAATTTCCTTCGTGTATTTGTGTATCAAGCTCTAATCAAACTCCATCTACATCTTTCAACCTGGCACACATATTCATTTCTAGTTTAACAGGCTGGATGTGCACCATTTCTTTGTAGATTTACTGTGGTGGCAGGACAGACTACAGGCTGCTTTGATGTAGATTATTTTTTAAAAGTTAAAGTTGAAAATTTTAAGATAAGAGATAAGAAATTCCTTTATTGATCCCACAATGGGGAAATTCCCAGTGTTGTCAGCAGCAAAAACATAAACATAAACATACACATACACGTAAAACAAACAGTCATATAAATTTGAATAAAAAAGTGTTTAAAAGGAGAGTGCAAATACGGTTTGATATGAATGTAGTGCAAATGGTTATAAATATAAAAAAAATTATATAAATACGGATTTGAATATATACAGATTTGGACAGGTGCGGTTTTAGATATATATTAAAGTAGTATTTATTTTTTTAACCAGTTTAATTCTACTTTCAGTTCAAGAAGTTTCATCGCCGTGGCTATTTACATGTACAAGGAGGCTTCAAAGAGTTTGTTTTCAACACATGTTCCATCTAGGTCAATACACTTCTGCAAGTGTTGCTACCAGCATTTATATCCATCTGTCTAAAACTGAAGGCCGTATGATTGAAACCATGTCAAAGCTATGTTATTTTTCCATGAACTTTTTGAAGCCCCCTCGTAAGTGAATAGTATTCAGAAATATTTTTGCTATTCTGAGCAGTGTTTCTAACTCCTCAGTTATAAAAGTATCTATTGTCTCTCCTAAAACTTGGTAGATGTTGCTAATAGGGGTGGGTATTGATATTGATTAATAAATGTGAAATAAAAGTGCCTCTGTCACATCTGAATCTTACAGGGTAACTTTCTTCAAGGTTTTGTACCGAAAAAGGTATTTGGAGTTGTGACCATTTCATTGTATTCAATGAATCCATTCAAATTATTACATTTTTTATGTATTCATGTGTACTATTTCTTTATTTTTATTAAATTCATATGTGTTGGTTATTGATTATTTATGTATTTTATTTTGACATTTTTATTTAATACATATTTCTGTTTATTATTTGTGTTTTGTAATCAATATTTATGTAAATACTTTATTATTTATGTTTTTCTAAATTAATTTCATTGGTTAAACTAGAAGCACTCAGAGAGCGCAGACCTCCGCCAAGGCAGATCAGCCCCCCCCCCCCCCCCCCCCAATGTTTGTCTGTCTGTCTGTCTGACCGTGTGCAAGATAACTCAAAAAGTTATGGACAGATTTGGATAAAAATTTCAGGAAATGTTGATACTGGCACAAGGAACAAATGATTAAATTTTGGTGGTGATCGGGGCTGGGGGAGGTGGTGGTGGTGGTGGGGGGGGGGGGCACTGATCTGCCTTGGCGGAGGTCTGCGCTCTCTTTTCTAGAAAAGCACTCGGAGAGCGCAGACCTCTGCCAAGGCAGATCAGCCCCCCCCACCCCCGATCACCACCAAAATTTAATCATTTGTTCCTTGTGCCAGTATCAACATTTCCTGAAATTTTCATCCGAATCCGTCCATAACTTTTTGAGTTATCTTGCACACGGACAGACAGACAGACAAACCAACGCTGACAAAAACATAACCTCCTTGGTGGAGGTAAAAAATAGCCACCAAAGGTTATGCACATTAAAGCTGGTAAATGGACAGTATTTGTCATGTGAGATGTATTTTAAGTGTAACATTTTAATAAAAAAAATAAATAAATAAAATCACTGAAAGTATTGGTATCGAGTATTGACTATATGCCTAAAAAAGTAATCAGTATCATATCGAATCATAAAAGTGTGGAAACACCTCGCACTAGTTGCTAAATTACGTCATCACCTAATTTGCAAAATTGTAAATGTGCATGTAATTGTAATGAATGAGGGAGGAGAGAGGAATAACATTGTGGGAGAGATTTAAAAAAAAAAAAAAAAAGTGAATGTAAAAACACCCTAAAAATGTTCAGAACTACAAATGAACTATACTCTGTTAATTCTTGTTTGTTTTTTTAATGCCAAATTTGTTGCTGGTCACTGTTTTTTTTTTTTTTTTTTTTACATAGTAAGGGTCTGAAAAATCACTAAATATACCTACAAAGTGGCTAAGCTGTCAACACAGACTTTTGCAGGTAAATGATGTTTGCAGGATCTTCTAGTTTAGATCTTTCAGTAAACAGTCAGTGTTTCAGCCTCTTTCATCCTGTTACTTTGCTCAGTCCACTCCTGTTATATGTGCTATACACAACTAACTGTCTAGTTACACACCAGTGATGTGACAAAAAAAAAAAAAAAAAAAAAAAAAAGGAAACGTGAAACACTCATGGATGAACATTTCACATCAAAACTATTGTCACTGGTGGCAATGAGAGCTGGCAACAGTTATGACACTTGTTCAAAAACACATTTAAATATATTCACACCAAGCCAATCAACTGAAATAATAATGGATGCAAAACAACCTGGAGATTCATCTGCAGTGTGTCTTCATTTGTATGAATCCGTGTCATTTATTCCCATGGGTCTAAGTTCACTGTCCACACATTTGATTCATATGACGCTCACGTTACACAAACTCCTCACTAATCGCTTTTCCATTGTGCAAATATAACTTCCGCATAAAAATTTACCAAATGGAAAAACGATAATTTTGCCCAAAAGTCTACTTTTTCGATTAAAAATTTTTGTGCTGACAAGAGGTGTGTTTTTGGGCGTAGCGCAAATGGTATATCACGCAAAACTGCAATGGAGAGACCTTTTTTCGCAACTAGAGTCAGGTGAATTAAAAAAGCAGATTTTGACGGAAGAAGAAACATGTCGCTGTATGTGTGGACACACCAGGAAACCCAATCATTTTTTAAATTTAGTATGAGATAGAGGGGTAATATATAATAATAATGAATATATCTGTAAATCAACACCATATTTATGTCCGTCGCCATGTTTATGGAATGACTTCTTGTGTCATCTCGCAATAATAAATAAACAAATCATCGCATTTTAATGGAAAAACCGACATTACACACTTCTGTTTTTTCAACATTTAGTAAATATCGGTAAATTTTTGTGCAGATGTGCAGGTCTGTTGCTGCTCCAGATGTTGCCCTTTACTTCATTATCTTTATCCTTTTCGTCTTTTGTAGTAAACTAAGTCTGACTGAAACCAACAGGTCTGAGTCCATCGTTGTTGTTGTCACATGACCTCCGGTACACACAACTGATTGGTTGATGCCTGTATTCATGCTGCAAAAGATAAGATAAGATATGCCTTTAATAGTCCCACAAGGGGAAATTCCAGCTTGTTAAATATTTGCAACCTCTGTGAAAGTACTCATGATGTGAGTATCTGATAAAAAAGAAAATGAAATGGTGTGAAAAGCCCTTTAGACAGTTAAGTGATTATCAAACAGTAATTAAGTTGCAGCTGCATATTCTTTATATATAACCATGACACAACATGATAAAATAGTGTATGGTAATTAGTTCTCCAGTAGTCGAATAATCACAACTAATTATGAGCAATTATTGATTAGCATTTTTGCTTGAAATGCCATTCCTTGATATATAATACTGTATGGTGCAATTCTGTGAATTAAGGGAATGACTGATTTATTTATTTATTTATTTTAACTTTTATGGTCTTATAATATTATATTTGTCACTTTTCAAGAGGAAGTTCCTCTCCACTCACTGCATTAAGTGACATTATGATAATCAATCAGTCCCCACAAATTGACAGGATACACTCATTTAGTTTCATTATATTGACTTTGACTATTCTTTTCGTTTTAATTGGCTCTTTTACGTGACATTGAGTTTAGTGATGGGTGAATTTTCAGGCACTGAAAACATGTTAATGAATTTCAGATGTGTTTCAGACGAGGTTATTGTATTTCCGCACATCATTCAGGTTCTCTCAGGCAGCGTTGCACGTACAGAGTGAAGCACTTGTAATATATATTTGTGGGTAATGTCCAGGCGTCTTGAAAACACTTTAATATGAGGCCGGTGAGTTCCACTTTCACAGAGGATGTCAGCTGAGTGGGTAGTCCTTCAATCTGTTTCGAGGTCACATTTGTACTGTGAGTGCTACAACAGTGTGGAATGAGGACGTGGATACGGACCCCAGACCTGAGCGACTAGATCTAAGCCTCTCATTAGACCCGTCCACATGGGTCACTCCGGTTCTGCTCTTAAAACCACTTCTGAACAAATGCACAATCCATTCCTGTGCAAATGACAAATAAATCTCTTCCATCTTGAATCCAATAATAATACTTTTGCACGTATCAAACCAGGCAAAAATAGGGCATGTTGGCATTTAATCAAAATAGCATTCCAGCCTGGCAGACATGGACTGCAGCTGCTGGAATCCTCTTTGTCTGTTTATCAGCTGAAGTCTGCCAAGTCACGATAGCTTCACCAAATTCACTCTCCGTTGAAGAGATGTTTAATATGTGATAACCTCAGAATATCCCAACCTTCTGTTTTGGCCCTAATGCGTCCCTGAATGCTGCCACTGTCAGCGTTACATTGCCTCTTCCAGTACAAAATCATTCCCTCCTTGCCTAATGGGGGGAAGTCCGAGGTTTCATAGTGTTATTTGAACTGTTCTGACAATTGAGGTATTAAAAAAAGTCATTCTCCATATTCTCTGTCAACTCTTTTCTATACTATTACATCTAAAATCTCTCCAAAATGAGTTACTCTGATATGTTTAGACTAGGGATCCACCGATACCACTTTTGTCCAGACCGAGTACGAGTACTTACATTTGAGTACTTGCCGATACCGAGTACCGATACGAGTACTTAACAATCCCATTCCAGATGTTAGTTCCTTTTGTAAATGTGCTTTATTGTCGTTGTCATTAGTCTGACTGGAACAAAGTGCTGCTACTGACATTTAATGTGTTGGAATGAGCGTTTCTCAATTAATCCACCAGGGGGCGCTGCTCTGAATTCACCATACTGGATGAATACCACGAAGAACAGTAACTTTTTTTGAGAAGAAGAAGAAGAAAGTCAGTAATAACAAACATGGAGACGACAGAGGCAACACTAATGTGATACTAATATTGCAGTGTTTTCGCTAGTGAGGTTTAAAAGCTTAGATTCAGCAGGTAGGGAAAAGAGAAATGAGCGATAAGTTTCATTTTCACTTCCACTGGCGGCGGTCCACACTGTTCCGTTCTCCCTGTGGTATTCTCTGTCTGGGTACGCATCCGCCAGCACCTGGAAAACGGATGGAATGTACGGAAAGGGCGGACAGAACGCTGCGTCCGTATCTGTCTGTGTCTTTAACGTTACTTGCAGTCAGCGTAACTTTTATCACCGTCCATTATTTTGAAAAATCTCCACACTCTTCCCACTCTCCACACATTATTCCACCGCCGCATACCTACTGCACTGAACTGTGAATGTCACACGGTCGTAAGTGGTATCGATGCATTTGTATCAGATATCTTTTACAAGTATGAATACGAATACACACACACTGAGTATCGGAGCAGATGCCCGATACTTGTATCGGTGCTTACATAGTTTAGACTCATCGAGTTCCTTCCTTTTATAACGGGTTCACCGGTCGTGTCTGTTCATTGCCCTTCGTGTTGCTTGTATGTAGTTGAGGCCTGTCCAGTTTGTGATGTCACTAGACCATGTTGTTCCGGGTCTTCCTCTCTCTCTTGGCATCAATTTTGTCTTCAAGCAAGGTGCATTGCAAGGTGCTGTGGCATAAGGTGTGGCCAAAATACTTCAATTTCTTTGTTTTGACGGTTTCAAGGTGGTGTTTTCTGGTGTTAACTCTTCTGAGGACTTCTTGGTTCATGACTCTGTCCATCCATGAGATTTTCAACATTCTTCCAGATTTCAAAGGATGTCAGTTTTTTATTTTGTTTGTGCAGTAAATGTCCTTGTCTCAGCTCCATACAGCAGTGTTGACCATACGTAGCAGCAAGGGAGTAGGTTTGATTTTGACATTGGTGGGGACACAAAAGTGCTCCAAGGCAGCACTCCTGAAAGTTGATGTTTTAATCCTAATTTCACATCATGTTGAGCTGATCAAACAAGCAAACAATCAGTCAGAAAAAACAATTCTGTAATTGACATGTTTATAATGCATATCTGAATATCTAAAGAGAATACAAGAATTTAATGCATTCTGCAATGCTATTCTCATGACTAACATATCGATCATTATTTAACCTCACCTGTGAATTTCCAGCCTCTCCTCCAGCTTCTCCTCTACCTCCTCCCTCCTCCCTGCTGTCTGTCACCTGACATAAATATGTTGATGCATGACATATGAACAGATTAAGGATACAATGATCATAGAGTTTGATGGTACAGTTATTGGCTGAGCAAAAAAGGCTTTTACTTTCAATTATTACATGTACATGCAAGTTATTCCCCAAAAATATGGATAAAATCACATTTAGAATCACATTTAGAGTCTGAGGTTTTATTGTATTTTCCCCACAAATTTTCTTTATTTGTGTTTTTAAACAGGTGCTCTCTTCCACAGAAATACATGAAAATAATAAGTAAAAACAACTTTTAAAAAGTATATGTTTGGCATTAAATAGTGTCTTTTATTGTATTGATAGTGACTACACAGTAGTGGCTGGATATTGGTAGGAACGTGTCCCTAGCGTCCCTACCCAATTCTATGCCCCTGCATAGCAGTATAGAATGCAGATTCTTGTTTGTAGTAGAATTTGGGGTCTTGTTAGCGCTTTGTTCTGCAAAGGCTGATTTTGCGATAGAAATTCCCCTCCTAGTTTCCTCTTCACATTTCCCAACTGTTTAGACTACATATGACTATATTACCAAATCAATGAGGTGGTCTGTAGTAAAATTTGTCTCATATCTCCGTTTTATTACTTTTTTTTTTTTCTGCTATTGCCACTGTTTTTCCCTCTCTTCATGCTGTTTCTTATTGTCAAGACATGACCAGGGCAGATGTTGTTCAATAACAGTGCACCACATGCATGTTTCTGCAAGTACTTCCCCTCTGGGCATCTCAGTAGCTATTTTTTTTTTTTTTTTGGGGGGGGGGGGGGGGGGGTAAGAGTTTTGAAGGGGTTCCTTCCTGAGCAATGCACCCTTTTGTAGGAAGGCGGAGGACTTTGGTATGCTCTCAGGAGCTCCAGCACAGAAAATAGGAAACCAGCAGTTAGCGGCCTCGCCCTTTCTCCAGCACACTGTCACATTGGGGTGACCCCCGTCTTCCACTGGGACACTAAAATGTGCCTCGTTGCAGGAGTGGGCCTCGGTGTCCCTATTCCGGGCATAGTTCCTTTAGTTCCAGCTGGAAGTCAAGGGGATCTTTCTGAAAGACTTTTCGTCCTCTCGTATGAAAGAGTTTTACCATGCATGTCCTTAGAGAAGGCAGCATCGGGATGACGTCCACACACATGTCGCAGCCAGAACAGAAATAGTCAAAACAAACAACAACCCATTTGCGTGATCAGGCTCTATTTTTACATGCATGGTTTTCCCTTACTTTTGCTTCTTGTAATTTGGAATTCTAAATGTGTCCATGAGTTCATCTATGTAGTATTTTTTTTTTGCAGTTTGAAGCCTTATTGTGGGTTTAGAATCCATTTCTTCCAGGCAGAAATCGCAGACGTAGCTCATCAGAGTAATAGCAGCAGAGACTATGTGCCTCCCTCTCGTCTATCAAATATAATGAACGACCTACCACACCACCCTGCTAATTGTTCTCAACCGGAGGCATTAGTATCATGACATACTACTCAAGAGGATGACAACCCTCTGTTCAACCGCTGCTCAGCTCAGTCATCAGGTTACTGAGCAACCGCTGTTCATCCTTTGGCTTTATTATTGACACCATCGACTATGTGACATCTCTTGTAAATGTCTGAACATAAGCCAACAATTAAAGGTCCAGTGTGTAAAGTTGAAGAGGGATGTGGGAGCTTCTAATGACAGAAGTGGAATACCTATTCATAATTAGGTTTGCAGTAGTGTATAATCACATAAAAATACCTTAGAATAAACTGTTCATATCTGCATATATGGTAATAGTGGATTAGGTTTGTATAGTGCTTTTCACCACCAAACATTCATACATTAGTGAGAGTAGCACTGGAGGAAAGGGGGGTGAAGTGTCTTAGCTGAGGACACAATGGAACATGACTGGGACAGAGCGGGATCCGAACTGCCAACCCTATTGTCATTGGACGACCCACTCTACCCCCTGAGCTACAGCCACCCTGATATATGTAAATACAGTCTACTCTCGTTAAATCGCCCGCTGTTATACCGCCATTTTCGCTCACCGCCGACCAAAACCATTGCACAAAAATCCCCAATGCATTATTCCATTAGCTACCGCCATTTCCGCCTATCGCCATCCGCCAGCCCAGTTCCATGCACAAACAACACTTATACCATTGATTTCCTGACCGTTATACCGCCAGCATGATTGCCATCGAGTACACATAAATTTTAACAATGCACTGAAACAAACGCACCAGACGCTGATCGCAGCAAGCTACGAGTAGGTCTACGGAACGGCCACCGTTCATTTATCGCAGAACACTCAGTAGGTCAGGATGTCGGGAAGAGGACGTGGGATTAAGCCAAAGCCTCAAGATGATGGGGTGTCATTTCCCGACATGGTATAATAATGCTTAAAATGTTTCCCCACTTTAAATGATCCCTTACAACATAACAGAATCAAGATTTATTTAGAAACGCAATTAGAACGGGTTAACGGAGGCAGCATAGACATCATATAGTAAAGACATGCACATTATGGACGCAACCCGTTGTAACGCCATTTTCGCTATACCGCCAATTTGGCCATGAACGGAAGTTGGAGGTATAACGAGAGTAGACTGTATACATACATATATAAATATATAAATATATATGTATTTCTAATATATAGTAGTGTAAACACGCAGCAAGCAGCAAATCACAAAAAAACACAATTTATTTCAGTTAATGAACTACTGCCCCAGTTTCTTTAAACTTTAAACCACCTTGGTAACAAAAAATCTCCAGTTATCTTGGACAAAAGGCTGCGTGTTCTACAGATTTTTCGGCCCAACGGTGGCTCTGGACTACTCCATTTAGGCTGCTTACCAGAGGAGGGTTGCGTAATTTAAATTAACTCACCAGTTATGTTTTGGATGGACAGACCAAACCAGGAGAAAGGAAGAACTCACCAAAAAAGAAGGCTTGAGGTTTTAAAAAGTTAAAACAGAGCTTGATTTATTGCTTCGGGCAAAAATAAAAACAGTTACAAAAAAAAAGTCAGTTAAACACACATTTCTTCACAGATAGAAAAAGAAAAAGCCCACCAAAAAAAGAGTTTCCGTTATTACTTTTTATAGTCTTTAGTGACTCTTGGAGACTCCCATTATTCAATGACGTCATTTGTCACACGCTTATTATTGGTTAATGATAGTTACTAGGCAGAACATGTCAGTCACTCCATAAGCTAATTCTAAGAAAAGCACATGCTTTTGCGTGTGCACAGCTCTTGCTTAACACCTGCACTATTAGGCTAGCATTTCTTGACCACAAAAATCTCCTTAGTTCATAATCTGTTTTTTCTGCTTGACTCCTATTACCACAACTACTTTCTAAAGCTATAAATTAAATCTTTCTTGTCGCAATTGACCTTTTCTCCAAGTTCAGCACAGACAGGTGTGAGTTCATCAAAACCACATGCACACACGAATCAAACCTTTCACTGACTGTTCAGTACAAATAAGGATACAAAATAAATTAAATCAGAATATGACAACTTAGATCTGCAAAAATAAAAGATTCTTCAAGCAAAAGAACTCGTAATGCAAAGATTAAGCAAGCAACTTATAACATTACATTTCCTCTTCTTCTTTTCCATTTTGGTTCATGATGCATGATGTATGATGTATGATGTCCCTCCGACATTTTAGAGCTAGATTTAAAGTCACACATTCAACCTCCATTTAGCGTAAAATACATCTTGCAGTAGCTCAGATTATACATCAGGTTATATTATATGGGAGCAGTGGCGGCTCGTCAATAGAGGACACTAGAGCACTATTGGCTCCTCCATTAGTGGCTGGATAGCTCAGTGGGTAACACTGTTGACTTCATTATAGGAGACTGGGCATTCAATCCCTGGCACTAGTGGCAACAGCATCAGTCAGTACTTATACAACCTTCTATTAGTTTTTAATGTCATATAATCTACCTGCACTACCTTGGGCCCTAGTCTAAATGCATTGGCCATACTAGCAGAGGAAAAGACACCTGTCAGTGACTTTAACAATAGAGTCAAGGAAAAATGTGCATGTTTGAAGGAGGGACGGAGGAAATAGAGGGTATGCACATACGTCACTTCCCCCCCTGGGCCACGCCCCTCTAAATCAGACTGAGTGGAAAAAACCAACCTGCTCAACATGACGGAGTATAGCAGTAAACATAGCAAGACCTGGAAAATGTGAAATATGAAATTAAATTAAGGGCAACTGGACTGGACATGGATCCGTACGAGCTACCAAAGAACAAGTGGTCCATAAACACTGACATGTGACCCGAAATCGCGTATACGGACATCTAGGGTGTAGGGAATCATCGCTATTTTTACCTGAAACAAATATACATGGTTTCATCATTACTGACAATCAGGGTCCAAAACTAGGGCCCAGAACCAGCTGATCCACAGTGCATTTACAGTAGACCGTGTACTGACCCCAGTGAATATATGCATGATCTACTGGGACTGAGGAGATTTATGTCTAGTTCAGATCAAGTACTTTATACAACACACATACTACTGCTGTGGACCAGCAGGGGACGACTTTATTCTTGTAAATTATGATATTTTTCCCACCTGTTTTTAAATTACAACATTATTCTTGTAATATTATGGTTTTATTGTCAGAATATGACGACTTTAATCTCATAAACGAATGACATTTTTGTTAAATTGTGAGGGTTTTTTTTATAACTAAGACTTTCTTCTCATAACATTATGTATTTGACTTTGTTATCATAAAAATATGGGTTTTATATCAATATTTTATTACTTTATTCTCGTAGTGACAAGTGTTTTTATTTTCCTATGTGGCCCTAATACGCTGTCGTAGCTTTATTCTCCAGTTCCCCTGAATTTGAAAAACTGGGTTAGCCTCAGTTTAAGTTAGTTTACAAATCATGTAGGAGCACAAGGTTCAGAATCACAAAATGAAGACAAAAACCATGAAAGATCTCATCATGAAACCAAGAGCTTTACTAAGAAGTAACGTTAGCCAAAACAATACGTACTTTAAGGTATGATTTTACCAAAAAATACAGTATAAATTAATGTTACCTGACATGAAACGGGAACCACAAACCTAGGTTTGATCTCCTGGATTTGTGGATCCATCTACTTCTCTTTTCTTTGTCTTTCGGTGCCTGTAAAACGATAGCTCCCACTGCTTTTCAAACCTGTTCATACAATCAATCGCACAACAGCTCTTCCCCATTTTTTATTAAATGTTCTTAAGTTTAGACAGTATTGAAGCCAACGCTGTCACTCATCTCCCTCTTTCTGACACTCAGTGGGCGGAACCGCGGTGACTTCTGCTAGCGGTGACGTCACGTGCATACCCTCTATTTACATATTACAAATAAATATTTTTATATTGGTTTAAGAGTCTGGTTTAGACCAGTTCTAAATGGGTGCTTCTATGAAACTGGGTACATTTTGGTACCTGGCAGCTTTTTAGACCTAATAATAAAAAAGAAATTTAGACATATTTCCCCCCAGGATGTACCTAATAATGACCTCAGATAAATGCAAAAAAATATACACTCTTGCTTTGAGCCATCCCAGAAATAATGAATTTTTAATAAAATATTGGGGCCAAAAATAGGACCAAAATCGGGACAGGAAAAACTACCTAGGTGTCAGTACATTTTATCTTGAAAACATCGCTTGAAATGATCTTATATACCGCTTATAAAGACACTGTGTTAAATTTGATGATCCTAGTGTTTTTTTCTTTTTATTGCAGACATGCACGTTTTTCATGAATCTCAGTCTCATTCCAGGTTTTGTATGTAACCCATCGTGTCCACTTGTGTTACATGCAGAACCTGCCCAGTTAAACGCATATAAATTGCAAATGATTGTGCAACAGCGGTCATTTTTGTGAAACACTCTGCCTTGCATAATTAGTTCAATTCCCAAAATGTACCTGTGAGAGACTAAAAAGATACAAAAAAAAAAAAAAAAAATAGTAGCGCATAATTTTCGTGTCCTATAGGCCATGTTACATGCAGATTTTGTACTAAATATAGTGTAAAATAATATAAAAATATGTTTTATCTGAAAAATAGTTTCTCTTTTATCTCAGTAAGTATTTATTTCTAAAATAGACTCCAAGTGCCTCCAAACTTGCTTCATAACAGTCCACATCTGGTCGAAATTTTTAGTCCCCAAGTCTTGTTTTTAGGGACCAGTTTCATCGAAGCACCCAAATGTAAAGTGTCATGAGATAACTTTTGTTATGATGTGACGCTATATGAATACATTTTTGATTTGATTTATTTGCATGGGCTTTGGCATATCATAGTGGTGATATGTGGTTGTAGTGCATCCAAAAACTGACTTGCATACTGCACTCCACGAAAAAATACCACTGTATGGGAAGTACAGTATGTGGCTTTGAGGCACATTACCGTGACCTACTACATTTATTACTAGAGATTGTATCCCACAACCAACACTGAGCCTATTGAGGGACTTCTGGGTGTTTGTGGTGTTGTATTAGGTTTTGTTTGTAATCTGTAATTTCACCACTAGATTTCACTAAATGTCACACAGTGAACCTTTAATATTGTTTATTTGGGAAATAGATGAGGAATCGAATCTCTACATTTTCCCTGTTCACATGGTTACACACAAACTAGAGTTGTTAAAATGTAATTAAATTAAAAATGCAAAGAGTTTTAAAATTTTTTTGCTGCTGTGGATGAGAGGCCCAAAGAAAGAGAAAAACATGCATTGAGCAAACCATCTGTATTAGTATGGACATGGCATAAGACAGACGTATGGATATGGAGGGCAAAAATATTAAATTTGAGTATAAATCAAGTTTCTCATGCTTATTTTTTTCTGGATTAAGTTTACTCATAGTACCTGATTTTTTTTTTTTTTTTTTCCTGGAATTAGTTACATTTCAATCCAAAAATGATTTACATATTCAACTAAACATAAATACTTAAATCAATAAATTCATTAAAACTACCTTTAGCTTGTTTTATTGATCATGCTGTTTTCATCTATTTACTAAGTATTAAATCAGCCCACTCTGTGTTTTTATGGTTTAATTGCTTCTTATTATAACAGCAAAGAAGGCAGAAGCTCTGAGTTATTATGCACCATATGTAATTTACATATTTGCGTATATTATAAGTGCCTGTATGTTATGTCTCATATAAGAAGCAGAGTTGGGTAGAGCAATATTTGAATTTCTCTGTGTGTTTTGACTGTGCTCCAGGTGCCAGTTTTCTCTCAGTCTGAGCGTTAATATGAGGCCAGTAGACACTTGGGGCAAGGGTGTAAAACTCTGATTTTCTTTAATTAGTCCATAAGGAGGACAGGAGACCTGCTACTAAGCATGCACCCGTTCTCCCTTCAGCCGGTGACACCATGCGTAAAGGTCAGTGTGTTCTTCATGTGTAGCTCTTGGCCTGGTCTGTACACAGATGAGATGGGAGGGGCTCAGCAGAAGCCCCCCCGATGTGGCTCCAACATGGTGTCATTTGATTTGTGCAGAATGTATCAGAGGTTAAATTGTAGTGTAAAAACATCACTTTAACCAGTGTTTTTAAGAGGATAGATGAAGGATTATTTATAAAAGGATGCTGTAGTAGTATTGTAATATAATTATTTGCAAATTTATGTACTGTTGTGTTTCTCTGTCTCAGCCTTTGTGTGCTTAATCCAATTTGGGTAACACTTTATAATAAGTACACACTATGAATCATTAGTGAAGCATTAATAAATACTGAATTTATCATTTATAAAGTATATTTCTGACATGAATACTCATTAGTATATGGTTTATATGCACAGTTATGAATGTCGTACTCATCACTAATAAGCACATTAGTTAAGCATTAATAAATACTGAATTCATCATTTATAAAGCATATTTCTGACATGAATGCTCATTAGTATATGATTTAAACACCATGAATCATGTGTTGAGTTTATTTTAATGCAGTTTGTTTTAATAATCCCATGTGCTGTGTCTTTCCTTTGTTAGAATAACTGAAACTTTTGTGAGTCTTTAGACATTGCCAACCTTTAAATCTCATTTGTAAATGCTTTATATGGCATAGATAGTGCACACTTTAGATGAGCTCACACCATAGACTTAATTAATGAGTAGTAAGTGCTTTATAACTACCTGCAATAATCAATTCCTATGTTAATAACTGTTTATAGTACATCTATTGGAAAATAAATGTGTGAGTTAGTATAAAATACCCACTAACATATTCACTAACCATTAGTACATGTCTGAATAGTGTTTGTGCAAGCCTAAATGTGTGTCATAACTGGTTTGTAAGTAATGCAATACTAAATTTTTAAATTTATAAAGTATGAAAATACAGTCATTAAGCATATTGTAGATGAGTTTATTAATGATGAGTAAAACATTTATAACTGTGCTTATAAACCATATACTAATGAGTATTCATGTTAGAAATATGTTTTATAAATGATGAATTCAGTATTTATTAATGCTTAACTAATGAGCTTATTAATGATGAGTAAAACATTTATAACTGTGCTTATAAACCATATGCTAATGAGTATTCATGTTAGAAATATGCTTTATAAATGATGAATTCAGTATTTATTCATGTTTAACTAATGCTTCAAACTGTGTACTTATTATAAAGTGTTACCCCGATTAGTAAATGAGTAAAATAATCTGTAAATGTGGAGACACGTAAATGCATACATACATCTGTAAATATGGTATCAGTGCAACTAAAGATTAGCACCACTGTTGGTAAATTTATGTAAAATGCTCAAACGGTGAAAAAATGTTAATCAGTGTTTCCTGAACCCTTGTTGTCATATTTAACCTGTTTGGTTGGTCAGCTCATCAATCATCTGAGTCAGATGTTAACTATGTCAACTATATCAGAGTTTATTCTTATTTATTCTTTTGCACATTTGTTAACCCCACAAATGTAATAAACTGTAAATGTAATAAAAAATGTGCAGTTTTTAACATAATAATCCCACAAATGTAATAACTTTCTCACAAACGTAATAACAGTTGCTTACCACAAACATAAAACTTCATTTCCCACAAATAATTATTATTTTTGTGTTGATTTATTACATTTGTGGGACAGTAAAAATGTTCAGTGTCCAAAATTGTAATAATTTCCCGGAAATATAATAAATTACTACGTCACATACATTTAAGTAATGCATACATGACTATTCATTCATCTTTCTTTTTCTTCCCATTTTTTCTTGTCCTTTGGATACTTGCCTTTTTATTTATTTTTACATATTTTTATTTTACCTTTATTTAACCAGGAAGTCCCATTGAGATTAGAAATCTCTTTTGCGAGGGAGACCTAGCCACAGTAGCAGCCATACAAAGTCCAAAAAACATAAAACACATACATGATAAACAATGAACAATAAAACACAATAACAACTATTCAACAACTATTTTAGAATGATCAAATGTTGCAGTGACACCACATGGTACTAACTCCAGATTAATAGGTGTTTAATTACAAATACAAGTGGAGGAACAAAACAGAATGGGTAAAAATGTAAAGGTTTTATTATAAAAGCTTCAGTAGGAATTGGATATTATTTATTCTCATTAAGTATAATAGAAGCCTGTGTTTGAACCACGTAAATAAAATGTCTGGATATGATTATGAAAACAATGGAGAGGGTAGGAGCACACTGGGGGAAAATGAGGTGTTGTGTTTGTGGTAGGCGACTATTATATTTGTGGGATTATTACGTTAAAAATTGCAAATTTTTATTACGTTTGCAGTTTATTACGTTTGTGAGGTTAATGCACATTTACTCTTTTCAGAAAAAAACAGAAATACCACAACCTTTGCTAATCTGAAACTTCACAATGCACATTAACCCTGTAATGCCAAATGTATCATGTTTGATACATGAGTTTTGAAGCCCTCTACATGATCAGTGTGATATTTTTTTTCTTATAAAACGTGATTTATTCAATTAGATACATACAATACACGGATAATCCACCAGGGGGGAGGAATTCGTTCACCAGAGGCCTTTCCAGTGACACTACAAGACTGTCATTAATGAGGAAGGAGGCAGAACTTTGCCAATTTTGAAAAAGAATTGCCAATTTGTCAGACCTGTTTGTGTTATATTATGTTTTTGTTTGTTCAAAAATAAGAATATTTGAGCATTGAGACCCGATGTGTCAAATATGATACAAAAGCGAAACTCATGTTGAAATTGATATTTGAACAAACATGTTTTGGGTTGTTCAGAAGGATCAAATAAAGACTCCAGTTTCAAAGAACTGGAATTTTCTGTCAATAATTTAATGGTTCAGGCTTTACAGGGTTAAAACACACATAATGACAGACACAAAGGGACAGAGATCGCTCATTTTCTTTATTTCCTCCTTTTCCTCTTCACATTTATACCCCATGCTGCTGCTGTTCTAACTTTCTTTGACTGTTGGTTGCACAAACTGAATTGGAAGCTCCAGGTACTGTAGCCCTAGGCTTGGTTATTACCAGCAGACTCTGGTACTGGTGGTTTTCCATGAATAAGGCTGGATTTCTTTGTTTGCACAGTGCATGTTAAGTTACTGAACATTCAGCTCACTTGAGAAAATCAGAGAATGTGACTGCATTGTGTGATTTTCTCATCTCCTCTGCCTATAGTACATTATGAACATGACAGTCTAATCATTTCTATGTGATTTTTAAAATGACACTGTTTTGCTGTAATGTATTAGAAATACATTGGTTACAAAGTGCACCATTTTTGTATCTATACATACATTCTTGTGTTGTGTTTCACATGGTCTGTCCCAGCCTCTACGATGCAGACGATACAATGGACATATAAATATAATTATCACAGAGCTGAAACACATACATACTCAAATGATGTTCACATACATTTCTCAAGTCATGAATCTTGTATATTTTTGGACTCAGGGAGGAATCCAGACTTGTAAAAGAAAAAAAAAACAGTCAGTGGACTTGAATCCAAAACCAGTAGCACATGGTGTATGTAAAAGTACACGACAAAATCAGCTATAGTTCAGATTAGAAAGAACACAAGGAATTTTCTTACATTTAAATTAACTTTAACCCACAAAGATCCAAACAGACCCTGACAACCAGATTCATCTACTGATCTAAAATGTTTAAGAACACCGATTATTACATTGAAATAATTCAGAAAAAAAAAAAAAAAATTGTCATATTTTCCTGGTCATCAGATATGACCCATTTGGACGTTTAGAGACTCTGTAGTTACCATGGAAACACTGACATCTTCTACAGCACTGATTCACCAGTAAAACACATGCTCATGTTTTTACATTCAGTTATTGATTGAAGTAGGTAAATGAATAAATGAACTAGAAGCACTCGGAGAGCGCAGACCTCTGCCAAGGCTGATCAGTCCCCCCCCCCGTGGGCCCCCCCACCCAGGGTTTATTTGTCTGTCTGTTTGTTTGTCTGTCCGTTAGTGTGCAACATAACTCAAAAAGTTATGGACAGATTTTGATGAAATTTTCAGGGTTTGTTGGAAATGGGATAAGGAAGAAATGATTAAATTTTGGTGGTGATCGGGGGTGGGGGGGCCCACGGGGGGGGCACTGATCAGCCTTGGCGGAGGTCTAATCATTTCTTCCTCATCCCATTTCCAACAAACCCTGAAAATTTCATCAAAATCTGTCCATAACTTTTTGAGTTATGTTGCACACTAACGGACAGACAGACAGACAGACAGACAAACAAACCCTGGCAAAAACATAACCTCTTTGGCGGAGGTAATAAATAAAGTGAATAAGTGAATAAATTGATGGATTCTTCGTCTTCTTCTTCATATTATTATTATTATTATTATTAGTAGTAGTAGTAGTAGTAGTAGTAGTATTTATTTATTTATAGGTGTCTTTTAAAATCACCCACAGACACTTCACAATGTACCAAACATTAGTCAAGATCAAGGTTTATTTATATAACACGCTTAAAAACACTTCTGTGCACATAATCATGAAACAAGATAGGAGTAAAAGACAATAAATAGAATAAAACAACACTGGTACATAGTCCATGCATTAAAAGCATTAAAACAATAAGTAAAAACACTAAAAACAATCATTTAAAACCCTAAGATAATTAAAATGTCCATCTCAGCTTCTATTAAAAGCCAGTGCAAAAAAGAGAGTTTTAAGCAGTGCTTTGAACTTCTCAGCAGAGGTAGCAGCTCTAATGTGCAGAGGGAGAGAGTTCCACAGATTAGGGCCAGCATCTGAAAAGGCCCTGTCCCCTCTGGTCTTCAGTCTGGACCTGGCACAATCCAGAAGCAACTGGTCAGCGGACCTAAGTGCCCTGACTGGAGTGTGCAAAGTTAGCATTTCGGTTAAATAGGAAGGTGCAAGTCCGTGCAGAGATAGGTGACAAAGTTACAACTTATTAAGTTAAAATCCAGTGGTTTTTCTTCACAGTCTGTCTATAAAGGCTAATCTGGGTCTGACCTGTTTTCTTAATTATGCAGTAGAGTCCATGTGATGGATGTGTGGTGGTAACAGAGTTCCAGAGTTGGAGTCCGGTATTGTTAAATGTTCTGTCACCCATAGTGTTTAATTTAATGGCGGGAGCAGATAATAGGGCAGCTGGGCGGGTTCTCAACAGGGGACCAGGTAATGGAGGGCTTTGGAAGTCGACAGGAGCATTTCAATAGAATAATGTGTAGAGTAATTACAGTATAAGAGGCAAACATGATGGGATCAGTAGTTGTAACATTGTACATGCAAAGATGTCATTTACCTGCAAAGTCAAACAAGAACTCCAGGTTTAGTCAGATGCATTCACTATGCTATGCTCACTATGATGCTAGATTTATGTATTTATTTGAAAGGGACGATGCAGGCAAACTAGGGCTGGGCGATATGGAAAAAAATCATATCACGGTAATTTTTTTCATATCAGACAATATCAATATGTATCACGATATAAATCAAATCACTATTTTTGTCAAGCTTAAATTTTCCATTACTCGTACTTTAGTTGAGAAGACATCAGAAGGTTATTTTTGATTTAAATATGATTTATTTTCTGTCAGAGGTTGAACATGACAGATGTGCTGAAGAACATTATGCAACTGTTTCAGATAAATAAGAGGTACATACTGTGTGTGTTCCGCTTCAAGGTTCGTGTGGAAAGGCAATAAAATGGATGAGTGCATATATACTGTAAATATAATAATATGGTAATACTTTATAATAAGTACACACTATGAAGCATTAGTTAAGCATTAACAAATTCTGAATTCATCATTTCTGAAGCATATTTCTGACATGAATACTCATTAATGTATAGTTTATAAGCGCAGTTATAAAATTTTACTCATCATTAATAAGAATATTAGTTAAGCATTAACAAATACTGAATTCATCATTTATAAAGCATATTTCTGACATGAATACTCATTAGTGTATGGTTTATAAGCGCAGTTATAAAATTTTACTCATCATTAATAAGAACATTAGTTAAGCATTAACAAATACTGAATTCATCATTTCTAAAGCACATTTCTGACATGAATACTCATTAGTGTATGGTTTATAAGCACAGTTATAAATGTTTTACTCATCATTAATAAGAACATTAGTTATGGATTAACAAATACTGAATTCATCATTTATAAAGCATATTTCTGACATGAATACTCATTAGTGTATGGTTTATAAGCGCAGTTATAAAATTTTACTCATTAATAAGCGCATTAGGTAAGCATTAACAAATTCTGAATTCATCATTTCTAAAGCACATTTCTGACATGAATACTCATTAGTGTATGGTTTATAAGCACAGTTATAAATGTTTTACTCATCATTAATAAGAACATTAGTTATGGATTAACAAATACTGAATTCATCATTTATAAAGCATATTTCTGACATGAATACTCATTAGTGTATGGTTTATAAGCGCAGTTATAAAATTTTACTCATCATTAATAAGAACATTAGTTAAGCATTAACAAATACTGAATTCATCATTTATAAAGCATATTTCTGACATGAATACTCATTAGTGTATGGTTTATAGGCACAGTTATAAATGTTTTACTCATCATTAATAAGAACATTAGTTATGGATTAACAAATACTGAATTCATCATTTATAAAGCATATTTCTGACATGAATACTCATTAGTGTATGGTTTATAAGCACGGTTATAAAATTTTACTCATTAATAAGCGCATTAGGTAAGCATTAACAAATTCCGAATTCATCATCTCTAAAGCACATTTCTGACATGAATACTCATTAGTGTATGGTTTATAAGCACAGTTATAAATGTTTTACTCATCATTAATAAGAACATTAGTTATGGATTAACAAATACTGAATTCATCATTTATAAAGCATATTTCTGATATGAATACTCATTAATATATGGTTTATAAGTGCAGTTATAAAATTTTACTCATCATTAAGAAGAACATTAGTTAAGCATTAACAAATACTGAATTCATCATTTATAAAGCATATTTCTGACATGAATACTCATTAGTGTATGGTTTATAAGCACAGTTATAAATGTTTTACTCATCATTAATAAGAACATTAGTTATGGATTAACAAATACTGAATTCATCATTTATAAAGCATATTTCTGATATGAATACTCATTAATATATGGTTTATAAGTGCAGTTATAAAATTTTACTCATCATTAAGAAGAACATTAGTTAAGCATTAACAAATACTGAATTCATCATTTATAAAGCATATTTCTGACATGAATACTCATTAGTGTATGGTTTATAAGCACAGTTATAAATGTTTTACTCATCATTAATAAGAACATTAGTTATGGATTAACAAATACTGAATTCATCATTTATAAAGCATATTTCTGACATGAATACTCATTAATATATGGTTTATAAGCGCAGTTATAAAATTTTACTCATCATTAATAAGCTCATCTACAATGTGCTTAATGAGTGTATTTTCATACTTTATAAATTATGGATTCAGCGTTTAAAAGTTTAGTATTGCATCACTTCCAAACTAGTTATGATGTGCATTTATGCTCGCACATACACTATTCAGACATGTACTAATGGTTAGTGAATATGTTAGTAGGTATTTTATACTAACTCACACATTTATTTTCCAATAGATGTACTATAAACAGTTATTAATAAAGGAATTAATTATTTCAGGTAGTTATATAGCACTTACTACTTATTAATTAAGTCTATGGTGTGAGCTCATCTAAAGTGTGGACTATTTATGCCCTATAAAGCATTTACAAATGAGATTTTCTGAATCCATAATTTATAAAGTATGAAAATACACTCATTGAGCACATTGTAGATTAGTTTATTAATGATGAGTAAAACCTTTATAACTGTGCTTATAAACCATATATTAATGAGTATTCATGTCAGAAATATGTTTTATAAATGATGAATTCAGTATTTGTTAATGCTTAACTTCATGCTTCATCGTGTGTACTTATTATAAAGTGTTACCAATAATATTTATAATATATATTTGCAGATGGTCCCTAAACTCGTGCTCACTAACTGGCTCCACATTCGAGGTAATGCCGTCAACTGATTGTTAAAGACCGTTTGTTTGGATGAAAACGGGGTTGTAGTTTCCTCTCTGTGTTACCAAAGCTGCATAAAGCCATCATTTGTGTCTCAATGATTATTGACCAATGATCTAAGGAGGCCTGAAGTGCACATCTGTGAATCTCTTGTCAACTTTACCGCGTGTTTGCGTTCTTCACATAGGCTACATATATTCGTTTGGTACACCGCCGTATTATCTTGAAATCCCCGAACCCAAACAGTTCACACCCTACTTTTCAGTAACCCGGTTGCCTGAGTTCTTGGTCATTTTTTCTCCTGAAGGAACACTCATTATCTCTCACTCCAGCCTGAACATTAGTGTGTGTTCTGTGACTGCTCTTCCACCTGTGCTGTGTACGTCAACCTAACTTGACATAACTCTTGTGTGATTGGTTCGGTGCGGCGCTACTTAATTATGATTGGTTGTTCTTATGTCTGTCAAAACATAGACAAATTATTTATTTTGAAATTGTATCAAGCAGGTCTCATATTTCTATCGAGGAAAAGTTATATCGCAGTTTACATTGTTATAGTTTTATCGCCCATCCCCAAGTCAAACACGGTTACAAGCTTGCAGCTGATGTGATGCATGTAGAGTGTTGTATGAGGTCACAGAGACTAAGTTTCTTGAGGAGACATGAGGATGGAATCTAAAAGTAAATAATGTGAATGTGTGCATTTCATTTGTCTATATCCGCACATACTGAACATCTGTCATTATGACAGCAGACGGTCTAATATTTAGTAAAAATATTTGTGTCTGATCTGAGAACATTCTGAGATGCAAGCGTGTGCAGACATACAGATGTGCACCAAACACTCAACTCGTGTTTCACACTCACAGCACGTGCAGGATTGAAAACACAGACTGGTGTAATAGAGCATCTGTTTGGCTGAAGTGGAAGGACTGAATCCCATTAGCACCATCTGAGTTACAGAGCGGATAAAAAAAGGGTTGATGCTATTATCAGTTTACCTACCTTCAGGTACTAGTGTCTACATTCCTCCATCTTTGTTTTTTTTTTTTTTTTTTTTCCCTTTTTGCTTCTGCCCATTCACTCACCTTCTCTCCATCTGTTCTGTTGCCTGGGTAACAGTTACCGATGGAGACCAGGAGTTCAGGGAACAAAAGAGAAAGGTGGTGAAGGGAGAGGATTATTGAATAATAGTGTTCATGTAGACTCTGCTTGTGTGTGTTTGTGTTTGTTTGTGTGTGTATGCATGTGGAGATGTTTTCTAGATGTGGAGATGCAGTGTGATTGTATGAGTCGAATATGTTTGTGTCCAGAGAGCATGCAGCAGCCCATTGTTTAAATCAATAGGCTGCTGTTACACATTTCTGCAGTCCATGGATGTGAAGGCTAAATTCCTACACAATCTGAGGCCCATTCTGACTCTTGGTCACAGCATTGTGCTTCAAAGTACAGGGCACCCTTAGAATGCCTTTTTTCAATGAGCAGAGTATGAGGCATTTTTCAGTGCAGTAGGGGAGATGAACACATCATTTTTTGATGTAGGCATAATTTTTGGACCTGTGAGCTCGTTTAGATAACACCATGGCTTCATTAGGTTTAGGTAAAAAAAGCAAAAAAAAACAAGTTCAAGCAGAAAAAGGCAGAAAGGATGGCTAAACCACAACACAAAATGGGACACAAACACAAACTCTGCTGTTCCTAAGTAACTACCACAACCCAGAACACTACAGTCCTACTAAGGTTTGTGGTACTTAAGCCATAAAGACCCTGTGCTACTTTTGTGGCAGTTTACACATGATTTTTTTTCTCTTAATGTAACCTTTCTTAAGTGATTTAACACATTTATTCCAATATTATTATATGTATTTTGCTTTTTTCAATGAAAATCAGGCATTTTTCTATATTTAACCCTTTGATGCATGACCTTAGTGAAGTTTTTTTTTTTTCTGAGTGTTTTATATTCCTCTTCAAGCATGAAAAAAAAACTATGTGATTGAAATTTTTCTGATGAACTTATTTTTTGTTATGGAGTTACAAAAATGTCCACTCAGCTGGATGCCATGAGTCTGATTTTGAAGCAAAGAAACATATATTTAGAACAATAACAGAAAGTGACATACCATGTGAAAACTATGATATAAAAATATTTTTAATGCAGCTAATCTGTTTTCTCACATTTTAGCATACTTTAATACTAGTTATCACTCACTTCATGGAGATAATAAGCAAAAAAAAAAAAAAAAAAAGTCTAAAGTCTAAAAACAATTTGCAATTGATTTACACTCAAACATGTTACTGCAGATCAGGTTTATCAAGAACAACAAAGTTACAGTAATGGTATGAATGTCAGTTTATGGGATGATGCATAAGCGTCCACTGTGTTGGCTGATATGGAACTAAAACAACAAAACCAATGAATATATAAGAGAACAGCTGTAGAAACGCTTTCCACTGGAGTGACCACTATGCATGAAAGGGTTAACTTACAGATCATGTAGCTGTTCATAAAAGCTCAGATTAAAGTTGAGGGTTATTTTACCTGAAAAAGAGAAAACTGAAGAGAACATGACGTTTTTAAATAAAATATATCATTAACTGAACATAAACAAAGTCTCCAGGTCTCTATCCACTGTCATTGACTCCATGGATTTTACTGGTGAATCAATGTTGTAGAAGATGACGGTGTTTCCACGTTCACTACGGAGCCTCTGAACATCCAAATGGGTCATATCTGATGACCATGAAAAGATGACAAACTGCATTTTACACCAATTATTCTCATGTGTTGATAGGATTAGTGGATCAACAGGTAAAGTTTACATCAGTAGATTTTTTGGTTGACGATGGATGTATGGGTCTTTATGGGTTAACAGTATCACCTGGCCCATGTGGTCAGTTCCCATTGTCTAAGACCTTAAGGCAGGGGTGTCAAACTCATTTTAGTTCAGGGGCCACATTCAGTCCAATCTGATCTCAAGTGGGCCAGACCAGTAAAATAATAACAGCGAAAAAAGTAAAATTATATTATGATCAGGTTTGCATCTACAAAGTTTCCAATAAAATCTGAATAACGTGAACAACTTGAATTGTCTTAAGAAAATCAAGTGCAATTTAAACAATATTCTGCCTCGGTTTATCAGTTTGTCATTTATACATGTGCATTACAATCGCACAAAACATTTAGCAACAGGCAGAATATTGGTAAAGTTGCATTTACTTTTCTTATGACACTTCCGTTAGTTCATTTTTGTTCCGGTTACTCACATTTTTTGAAAATGTATAGTTTGGTAATGTAAACATTTTCATGTAATTTTACTTTTTTACACCAAAAAGCAAAGAGAAAATTTGGGGTTGTCATTATTTATAGGTTATTATGATAATATTTTACTGGTCTGACCCACTTAAAATCTAATTGGACTGTATGTGTCATATGTTGAACCTGAATTAAAATGATTTCGACACCATTGATTGTTAATATCTTCAGTGTAATTTTTTGCAGTTTTTCACAAATTCATCCCGCGGGCCGAATTGGACCCTTTGGCGGGCCGGATTTGGCTCCCGGGCCGCATGTTTGACACCTTTAGACAATGGCGGCGGGGTAAATAATCAACATGAAAGTATGAAATAAAGTACAAACGTTTCACAACCATTCACTCCAGCGGCAATGTGAGTTTGTGAACGTAGCAACACTTGGTCAATAAAAGATCGAATATATTTGCACCAGGCCATTTGACAGAAATGGTAATGGATTCAACATCACCTGGAGCCTCTATCTGTCTGATCCAGCGTCCTCTGTTCCTCTGAGTCCGTGTGCAGTGTCACGGAAAAAGACACACACGGTGTAAACTGTTTTGGACTTGTATGACGCTCACATTAAGCAAACTCCTCACCGTCCTGATAGTCTAGTTGTTTGTTGCTGCTCCACACGCTGTCCTTCACTTCATTATTTTATCATTTATTAAACTAAGTTTGGCTGAAATCGACAGGTCTGAGTCCATCATTGTTGCCACATAATAGTGGATTCACTCAAATGATCATTTATGATGCCTTTATTTGCACTGCAAAAGCTTAGAAATCCACACGGTCTGAAAATATTTCTTTGAAAATACTCATGATATAAAGAACGATTCAAAAAAAATATGTGTGATTGATTGCAGAAAAAATAACCACATAAAGGTGTTTAGACTGATTTCTATCCCTACATGTCATAAGCTGACAGTATAAGGCCACATGCAGCCCAATATGATCTGAAGTGGGCCAGAAAAGTCAAATTATAACATAATAATATATAAATAATGTCAACTACAAACTTTTCTCTACGATTTAGGGTAAAAAAAAAAGCAAAAAATGGTTAAAATTGTGCTTACTTTTCTTTAGACATTTCAGGTTCATATTTGTTCAGGTTATTCACGTTTAATTGTTAGAGGATAGTTTGTAAATGTAAATATTTTCATAATTTATTGTTATTTTCTGCACTAAAACAAAGGACAAAATTTGAAGATTTTTTGCTTAATTCAACATTTTTTGCTAAATTTAAGATTTTTTTTTGCTTAATTCAAGATTTTTTTTGGCTTAATTCAGATTGTTTTTACTTAATTGAAGATTTTTTTTTTGTTTAATTCAACATTTTTTCCTTAATTCAAGCTATTTTTTTTTTTTTTTTTTTTTTGCTTAATTCAATTCAAGACTGTGGAATTTTTGACTGTGCAAAAACATCCCACGGACCGGATTGGAACCTTTGGCGGGCCACATTTGGTCCCCAGGCCACATGTTTGAGACCCCTGATATAGTGTAATTTCACAAATTCATCCCACAGGCCGGATTAGACCCCTTTGTGAGCCGGTTTTGGCCTGTAGGCCGTATGTTTGACACCTGTGATATAGGAGTATGACAGACTCAAAAGCCCTCTCAATGTGTGTAATGATGTTAGACCACTCATACCGCTTATAGTATTTTTAGGGAACAGACTAAAGCTATTACCCGCGAAACTGATTATATGTGTAACTAATATGTCACTAAACAACTGCACATAAGATCTGATCAATAGTAGAATTTTAAAAGCCGATATAATATCATTGGTTTATTGCAGGGAAAAGGTGATAAACTGATAATATTGCCAATATTGTCCCTAAAAATATGCAGAACTTACCATGATTCTAAAAAAAAAACAGCTGAAAACAAATTAATTTGACCTATTCTGGTTGTAATGACGTATGTAAACTACCCCAAAAATGACTCAAAGTGTATTTATTAATATTTAAACCAAACCAAACTTTTTTCCCCAATCCATTTCAGCCTAACTGTTACCTGAGAAGAAGCAAAAAAGAAGCAAAAGAAGCAAAAAAAAATCCTGCAGTGATAACACAACTGCAATTCTATTGTTAGAATTATACAATGGCGACATTATATTCTAGTGACTCACTAGATGCAAAATTGTCATTAAATAGTTCCACTCTATTTCTTAAGAATCTGAAACGACTCCAACTTTACTTGGCGCGGTTTGTGAATATGTGTGTGTATAGATTTTCATTATAGCCTGCTTAATCAATATGTATTGTTCTGGGGGAGAAAGAGAAATGGAACACTTCATGGTAGCTGTAGATTTGAGAACAATTAAACAGAACAATCAATGTTATGGTCTCTTTAGAAACATCTAATTGCAGCCAGGAGGAACACATTGGCGCATTATAAACTTTTTTTTCCTAGTTTTATTTCCTCTAATTCTAGGTTATTCTGTGGTCTGTAACTGACCAGTAATATAGTCCTTTGTTTACACACAGCTATTAGCCTCTCACTGACCTGAAACTGACCTAAACTATGTGATAATGATCTATCACCGAACACTAATTGGCCTTTTTTGGATGTAATATTGTTTATCTCTATTAGACTGAAGGAAGGTGAAACCCAGGCATAGTTGTTACAGAACAAACCAACTTTTATTAAAATATACAGTGTTTTGCTTTTGCTGTGAAGACACTGCTGCTGCACCATGAGATCCATTAAATAGTTGTACTGTATAGTTTGTGTTGAGAACAGACTGTTTTTCTCATGCTGTTGTGTATGGTTTGATTTAAAGTTCATTATTGACCTTGCAGACAGAGGATGCCATTTATTTATCTTAGTTCTGTTTGCTTTCAGCGTAGCTCTTTACTCTTACCCTGCTGTTTCCCTTATCTTTAACCTTCTCTATAACAGATGTTGAAAAAGCTTTCTATTGTGTACTATTCATTCTCATATCAACTATCTCAACAACAGCTGTAGAGGGTATGTTCTGATGTGACCTTCCTACTGGAACAAGCCTCCTCAGGTGGAAGTGAATGGCAAACATGTAGCAACATGGTTGTATTTAGAGGGAAAAACTACAAAAACAAGTACAGTTATCTGTTTAATGATTCATGGACAGTGACATGTGGCCAGAAAAAAGCATATATACTGCCTGGCAAAAAATAAAAAAAAAACAAAATTGTTCCACTGACCTCATTTTATGGACATAACATTACCCCAGATCAAAATACTTCCCCCATAAATTTGTATGGTAGGCACTAGGCATGATGGGCAGTGTTGGGACTAATGTGTTATTAAGTAACGCGTTACAGTAACTATGTTAATTTTGTGGTAACGAGCACTGTAACTAATTAGTTTGTCAAAATCAGGAACGCGTTTATTATTACTGCGATTTAAACAGGCTCGTTAGTCATTACTTCATGTACATAACTCAGGACTACAGTTTCCGTGGTGGATGTGAAGCACACATGACGCAGCGTCGTGCAAGTGAATGAATGAAAACAACCATGGCGGGGTGGGCGACACGGTGGTGCAGTGGTTAGCACTCGTGCCTCACAGCAAGAAGGTCCTGGGTTCGATTCCAACACCAGTTGACGGGGGGTGGGACCTTTCTGTGTGGAGTTTGCATGTTCTCCCCGTGTCTGCGTGGGTTCTCTCCGGGTACTCCGGCTTCCTCCCACCATCCAAAGACATGCACTAACAGGTTAATTGGTTAATCTAAATTGCCCACAGGTGTGAATGTGAGAGTGATTGTTTGTCTCTATATGTTCAGCCCTGCGATGAACTGGCGACTTGTCCAGGGTGTACCCCGCCTTCGCCCCTATGTAGCTGGGATAGGCTCCAAGCGACCCCCGTGACCCTGGTGAGGATAAAGCGGGTTCAGAAAATGAATGAAAACCATGGCGGTAGTCGATGAAAGTCCAGGCGTGGGATTTCTCATGTGGAAATATGCATATTATTTTTCCTTTCTGTCGGTAAAAGAGGAATATTGTGGTGACCTGTAATCTCTGTGGAGGTTCGAAAACTCTATCCACATCAAAGACTAGCAATTGTAATTTGATGAAACATCTTCAGAAACAACACGCATCTACCAAGCAAGATGAAAAAGACCCTGAAGGTAACGCAGGTGATGCTAGCTTTGCTGACACTAAAGGAGGGACCACTCCAACTAAACAACGAAAGCTTGATTTTACAAAGCCCGTTGCACAGTCTATCACCCAGACACAGCTACACAGACTGATTGCCAGGTATGTTGCAGAAGACATGCAACCTATCTCCCCCTGCTTTCAGAGAACTTGTTAGCAAAATGCCTGTGTGAGGGAGAGACAGTGCTGCGCCAGCACCATGCAGAAAGACATTTTCCCGTTACCTGGACCAAGAATATGCTTACATGGAGTCAGAGCTCAAAAAGACATTTGATGAGTTAGAACATGTCTCCACAACAGCAGACATTATCATTTTTAATTTATTTTCATTCATTTCATCATTCACTTGCACTCACACTACTACACTGCCATTGCATGTTCATGTCGTTAGGTGGCACATTGCACTTGTGGGAGGATAGGACTTACATGTAAGCAAGCTAGAGGACTGGCAGCCTCCCTGGCTATCCAGTTAGGGAGGCAACACATTAACAAGAGAATTTAGAGTAAAAAAAAAAAAAGTTACTTTCCCTAGTAACTAGTTACCTTGAAAGTAATGAGTAACTTAAAGTAACTGAGTTACTTTTGAAAGAAGTAACTAGTAACTGTAACTAAGTTACTCATTTAAAGTAACTTGCCCAACACTGATGATGGGTAATCACTTCATCCATCTCTCTATCAAACTGATGGTTGTTTCAGAAATAAGAAGATACCAATAATCGTCAATAAAGGGCGGTAGGGCGCCACCCCACCTGTCTCACATGAAGAAGAAGACGATAGGAATCACATAAAATAATATTACAAAAACATGAATATTTAAATAAATGAGCTATACATGATACAGCTCATGAGAACCATGTATAAGCTGCATTCCAGTGTAGTTGAAAAATATTTCCGGCCGTTTAGTGAACAGTCAAGTGACATGTTTCCTGCTTGGGGCACAAAAAATTGCGCCCAAGGCTCTGCCTCTCGTTAAAAATAGCGTGCGTGCAGTAGACCTCCTCCAATACAAGAGATAGGAGAGCCCAAGGACCGCCCACAGGAGTAAACATCACATCCCTAAAAGAATCAAATCCTTCCTCAGAAATGCAATGTCACAAGATCGCCTAAACCAGGGGTGAACATACTTTTTTGTTTTATTAGCTACTTTTAAAATGACCGAGACAAAATGATGTAAGTCCACTATATGTCAGTATTATTATTAGTACAGTCTACTCTCGTTAAACCGCCCGCCGTTATACCGCCATTTCCGCTTATCGCCATCCGCCAGCCCAGTTCCATGCACAAACAACACTTATACCATTGATTTCCCGACCGTTATACCGCCAGCGGCGCGGCGCAGCACCTCCGAGGTGCGCCACCGTGGCACCTCCGAGGTGCGGCACCCAGTGTTGTCTTTTCCGTGGAAACCGGGTCGAAATGGCTCTTTGAGTGTTAAAGGTTGCCGATCCCTGCCGTACAACATAACAGAATCAAGATTTATTTAGAAACGTAATTAGAACGGGTTAACGGAGGCAGCATAGACATCATACAGTAAAGACATGCACATTATGGACGCAACCCGTTGTAACGCCATTTTCGCTATACCGCCAATTTGGCCGTGAACGGAAGTTGGCGGTATAACGAGAGTAGACTGTAGTAGTACTTTATTTTACCAAGTAAAATCAATTGAGAACAGCTTCTCATTTACAATGATGACCTGGCAAGAGGCCCCAACAGACAAAAACAGTGACAGAACATCAGCAGATACATCAGTAGGTAATACTACAGGTATTTCTACTAGTGTCTGATAGCTCAGTGGGTAACACTACTGACTGCGATGCCATGTGATCTACCTGTCCTACCTTCACCCCTGGTCTAAATACATAGTCCATACTATGAGTGGAAAAGACACTTGTCAGGGAGAACGACTGACTTTAACAATAGAGTCACTGGAAAATGTGCATGTGTGAAGGATAGACGGATGAAATTTACATATAAAAAATAAATGACTGAACACACATAGGGCCTACTGTGTATTTTTTTTAAATTTCTATTAATAATTTAAAATAGTGGTGCACGTGCTTTGGCGTATCCTAGTGGTGATATGTGGTTATATTACATCTGAAATCTGACTTGCATACTGCACCCCACCAAAAAATAATTTCACCAGCCGCAACTGCCTACAACACTGCACTTTATTTGAAGCCACCAGTAGTTACGACAGACACAACACAAAGGCCACATAATAGTTCAAACCATATATTATTTGAAAAGTGGTGAAGTGTGCTTCACTTGTATTTGACTGAAAATGTTTTTTTCCTTGTTAAAGCAAATATTAAATAGATTGGCTGCTTTACTGGTTGAATTTTTGGAGGTATTATATTGAAATGAATATTTGAAGTTCATTTTAGCGGAATGCCAACCTGCATGACTGAGCAATGTGAAATAGTGAGTAAATTAAAGTTCAACATTTTCTATATCTGTGTGAGAGGCGTCTCTGGTAAAGCTGCTGCTAACTGTATGAAGTCAGCTGTTAATTTATTATTATTTGAAATACTGCTTGTTTGAAGCCAGTGTGTGAATCTAATTTCAGCTTCATAACAGGTCAAGCCCACCTGTGTCCACGCAATCACACAACAAATCCTTTCCATTTCAGATGTGGTTTTTATGTCTTCGTCGCTGCCTCTCAGCCTTTCTGCTGCTCAGTGGGTGATTTCTGCTGAGTGGGGTGTCATAGATACCCTCTGTTTTAGTCCTTTGTTTGGACTGTGTCTGGGCCAGTCCCTGACTTAGCTCAGTGCATTATCCAGGTAAAACTGTGCATGCAATTAAGGTAGGCAGGGGACAGTCTTTACTAACAAATTAGGATTTAAGGTTGAGACGTCTCTTTAAACGGTGATGCATAAATTAGGAGATATTTACTGCTGGGAGTTAGTCCATCCTGCTGCATATCTCATTAACCTCTTTGAACTCCAAAGATAACACCACAAAGCTGTGCCGTACTAACTAACTTAGGCTGCCAGTGGCAGACTCATCTGGCTTTTCTCATCTCTTCATCTGGTTCTATATATTGCTATTGATTCATCCCCGTTCTGGTCGTTCTTTTAATAGCCATTTAAAGCACAGTGATTAAAGTCTTGGGAAATTCTTCCATTAATGTATATTTGAACTGCTTGTTTTTCCTCTCCCTAATGATAGCAGATGCGTTTCGCTAGCAGCCATTAATGACTCAAGCACCAATTGGGAACATCTGTGCTATCTGAATTGTGCTTGAAAGTGTCATTCAGCCTCGTGTCACGTATTAGTGTCTAAATAAACTAAGTCGTACGCTTCGATTGCAGGACCTACTGCTGAATTAAAAGTCAATGTGACGTGTTCTGCTCAGACTCTTGTGTTTTAACCCTGAGGGAATGCATACTATACATAACGTGGAAACATGTTATGTGGAGCTGCCGGTGGAGTGAGGATATGTTACTGTTTGATGGGGAAATAGAGGGAGGGCACGTGAGGGGGGGTTGACGAAAGTGAGGTTTTGATTGCATCTGGCACTGTCGGACAAAGACTACCTTCCCCTTCAGCTGCTGGCGCTCGCTGACAGGTCTACTCTTGCAAGCTGTTGTGGTAACACTTGGCCGACAGCTGCAGATACAAATAAAGGCCTCACTTCAAGCTAAACGACAGGGAATATAACAAGGGCTGAGGCCCCATCTGCCTCTCATGGAGGTTTACAGGCAAAACCACACACTAACACATAAAAGCACCTATGATCACATGTAGCTCCACGTGGTACCTCGCTCAGCTTTCAAGGCAACAGTATATTTCTTTCCCCACTTCGCTGCTTTGTTCTATATGTGCTTTCGAAGTGGCTATTACCACACTACAGTAGGACTAACTTTCTCATTTGTTTATTACCACAGAGCCAATCAGCGCCCTCGTTCTATCCTGTGTAGAGTGGTAACCTGTCACCCTGCTGCTGCAGTACTGTGGCAATTCACATCACACATGGGCCTATCCGGTTACAGGAAAAGGCTACGGTACCAGTTACTGGACGTCCAGACGACAATGCTTGTGATGTTTTTCTTTTGCTGATTCTAAAAGTTTTGTGCCCATACACATATTGTTTCAAGAAATATCTGCGTTCAGGTGGAAATGGGAAAACTGGGTTAAAACGGTGTAATACGTATGCCACACCTATATGTGGCGCTGCACACAAACCCAGACAGAGCCGCAGGATACACTAAAATCACAGAAGAATGCAGTGGGCATGTGCATGAGGTTATGCCCGGGGTTTTCTTTTTCTGGTCACATGGTACTATGGTGTCATCGTTTCCAAAAAGTGGTGTTTACCTATCCATATGGCAATGTGAGGACAGCGTTTTGAGATTTTTCCGCTCTGGGTCCCGTTCTCCAAAAATACCCTTTCAGGGCACCGACAAACGTTGGTGTTATGTGGATGAAAGGCTGAAACAATATTAAACTTTTGCAGATTGACATAATTCCGTTGTCATGTGTACGGGGTGTAAATATATATATATATATATATATATATATATATATATATATATATATATATATATATATATATACATATATATATATATATATATATATATATATATATATATATATATATATATGACCACTGTACTGTGGCAACAAGAGGATAATGACTTCATGGAACAGTATTGAACAGAGATTGGCTCTGTGGCACAAAATTACTTGTTGCCACGTTACTGCTTATTGTCACAGTACAAATGCTGACATTTGCTCTGTGGCATTAGACAAACTAATGTTTCATGCCACAGTACTGTGGCCATTGTGTAGCCATTGCCTAATTATATTTATGTTAAACCTCTCAAAAAAAAATCTGTTTACCACACACTGCTCTTTACAAGAACACACTATTGTCCACACTCTGTTGCCCATGTCTTTATAGAGGCAGAAATCCATTCCCTACACCTTTCAGACCCCAGACCTTTCTTTTTTCCCCCCTTAAACAAAGTCACCCCAAGGGCCTCATTGTCCAGGCCCTCTTATTGCCTTGTTATCAACAGCAGTAGCAAGCCAGTACTGGCCCCTTGTGACACCACTGCAAATATTGGCATTACCTTTCTAATCATATTGCTTTCTCTGAAATGTCACTGAGGAAGGCATGTGTGCTTACAGTCAGCTCACACTGCCTCAATGTAAAGATCTTTTTTTGTCTCTTTTAAAAGCAAACGAAAGAGTCCTAATCTAGTGTGGTTTGGTGGAGCGGTGTGAAGGAGTGAGGGGCTGTGCAGTATCTTCTCTTCCAGCAGTACTAATTTACCACAGTAATGAGCAAGCAGCCGTGCATGGTCATCAGGCAATTATATTTGGTTACCATGCAAACAGTAAGCATCACGGGATGTCATTATACAGAGAAATATACCCAGGCTCCTTTACATTGGTAGGGACAGAAAAAATTCTTGCCATTATCTAAATGCACGCTTTTTTTTTCGGAGTATGAGTGTAAATGCATAATACTTTTCCTCAAGGGACGGCTTCCTGGAGAAAAAAAAACAGAAGTATTGATTTTTTTTTTCTTTTTTTTTTCAGTATTCAGTTTTATTATTTGGTTTATTTGTCAGTTTATGAGGTGTTATTATATCAAACCAAATGCAGGGACAATTGTATCTAGCCTCCTATGTAATTGTTTTTGTTACAATTTGCAAAGATACTCACTGACACAAGCCACCATATATTAATAAAGAAATAGATTTTCAAAAGCCTCATTTACCTTAAACCATATAGATGCGGAAAACAAACAGAGTGAGACAAGTCAAAACAAAGAGAAGTACTTTCACTGATAGCAAATGCCAAAACAAATTATGCGTGATTATATTCTGAGATGCCCACTGGGTAGTATAATGGAAAATGCTTAACTGAATGCCCTGTTGGATTTTGGTAAATATGGATGTTTTTTATCAGCTGCACTGGCCATAACTGGATGAGACGTAATGCATGAGTCTCATCTCTATTATTGAGCGAAACCAATTTGATCTTTGTCACATTCTCAGGACTCTGTGGTGTGAAATAATCGTATAATTTCACTGTCAAATAAACTGGAGGTCACAACACTAGAAGATGAAAAGGAACTCTTTGGTTTTAAGAATCAGTGGGGAACAGTGCTTGAAAGTAACATGTTGACAGTCTTGACAGTCCAGCAACTGATGCGTATAAAGATGGACCAATTAATTCATTTGACAGAGTTGATTACTTGGCAACAATATGACATTTACACTATTAGTATCAGCAGAACTTGTCTTTAATTGTGGATGACTAATACAAAGCAGTCGCTACAGGAAAATAAAAAGCCAGTACCTCAAGAAATAATGAGGAAAAAAAATACTGTGGATAAACTTCTATCATATAAAGATACGACTGGTTTAGCACAATATACAATTCTATGACAAATTTAATACATCTAACAAAATAATCTGGGTATTTTCAACTTTTGCTGTATCTGATGTATTTTTGTGCGATTTCAGTCAGCATATATTCGTTTGTAGAAACATATCAGCAATTCCAGAAGAGTCAAATCTTTTACCATAAAGTCCCTTTTGAGAAAGTAAGGGGTTTCTATCTGTGAAAAGACAAAAGAGTTTTAAAGTTGAAACAATCAAGGAAGTGATGAGATTGTATTAACAGTGCAATGCAAATGTGTTTAAAGCTGCAGTGCTGGATAGATTTTACATGTCCCGGGGGGGGGGGGGGTCTCATCATTACCTTTTAGCATGTTGTAATTTAATTGGAGAGGACAATTCTGCATCTACAATGGGATACTCTGAGTTTGTCTGACAGGTAGGAAGGTTAAATACACTCTGTGATTGACAGCTACCAATCGCTGATCAGATTCTGTTATGCCGCGATTCCACTACGTCACGTGTCAAACACGCGGCCCGAGGGCCAAATCCGGCCCACCAAAGGGTCCAATCCGGCCCGTGGGAGGAATCTGTGAAATGCAAAAATTACACTGAAGATATTAACAATCAGTGGTGTCAAAATAATTTCAGGTTCCACATACAGACACACACATTCCAATTAGATTTCAAGTGGGTCAGATCAGTAAAATATCATAATAACCTATAAATAATGACAACCCCAAATTTTCTCTTTGTTTTTTGGTGTAAAAAAATAAAATTACATGAAAATGTTTATATTACCAAACTATACTTTTACAAAAAATGTGAATAACCTGAACAAATATGAACAAACGGAAATGTCTTAAGAAAAGTAAATGCAACTTTACCAATATTCTGCTTGTTACTAAATGTTTTATGCGATTATAATGAACTTGTGTAAATGATAAACTGATAAACTGAGACATAATATTGTTAAAATTGTACTTGTTTTTCTTAAAACAAGTCAAGTTGTTCATGTTATTCAGATTTTTAAGGAAACTTTGTAGATGTAAACCTGATCATAATAGAATTTTACTTTTTTTACTGTTATTTTACTGGTCCGGCCCACTGGAGATCAAATTGGGCTGAATGTGGCCCCCGAACTAAAATGAGTTTGACACCCCTGCACTACGTGGAACGTAGTGCAGGGGTGAGTCGACTTGGCTCGGCTTGAGTCGACTTGGGTACCAGATACTATTCTTGGAGACTGTTTCCATTACAGGATACTACCGACTTTACAGTACCTGGACATCATAATGATGCTGTGCATTACTTCTGTGTCGTCTACTCAGAGAGTCGCCGATACACTCGTTCGTTGCGTGTTGTCTTGTCAAGTTCATGCTGAATTTTTACGTCGGCCACCAAAGACTGAATCTCCTGACTGAATGGTGTAGTTTTGCGGGCTGTTATCATGTGGATTTACCTACTGCTATATTTACTGTAAACTTCCGCATCTGTTTTTTGTAAAACGGTGGGTCACAGAGACAACTCTCTGACCAATCAGTGGTCTGCAGTGTTTAGTATCTGGTCCCCAGTCTTGGAAACTAGTACCAGGTACCAGATTCTAGGTCCTTTTCGTAATGAAAACGCAAAAAGGCCGAGTCGAGCCGAGCCAGTACCACATAGTGGAAACGCGGCATTAGATACGACCCAGATGTGGTTCTCACGTTCTATATGTGTACTTAGTGTTTTTATTCGGACCAAGAGGAAAGAGTTGCAGAGGAATTTTTGCACATTTTCCCCATTGTTTTGGCTCCTGCATTTTAAAAGATGAGATAGGAGATCCTGGAAAAACGATTCGAGCAAGCTACATTTTGAAAACACACAATCCAAAAGTCCAAACCCCTTTCTTCAGACTTCCCCCTGAAGCCACGCCTCCAGAGTACCAGAACGCGCAATGCTTGTTCCCGAGGGTTTACGAGCACTGCACAGCATTAGTTCAGAAGCATCTGGCTTCGTTTCCTGTACAAGTGCTCCAAGCCTCTGAGAACATGTGATTTGTGAATGAAGAGGGGTTCGTGCTGGGGGGGTTACAAATGGCAGCTGAGTTTGATAGACATATCACCATTCAGTCATTTCAATGGGATGGTTAAAATGATTGGATGCTGTTTTTGCAGTCCTGTCTGTTCCACAGATGACTAAATTGTTTTAAATTTTTGTGTTAGAGCGTTAAATTAATTGGTTGAAATCGGGGTATGAAGGGGATTTTAAGCAATATAGTAAAAAATGCGCCAGGAAAACATCTCCTACCCTACCTTTAATTGTGCAAATGAGCACAGATCGAAACATGGTTTTGTGCAAAAAATTACCAATTCTATTTATCAAACAGTGTAAATTATAAATAAAGGCTGGATTCTGATACAAATCTCATTCAGAAAGAGAAAAAAATACTTTTTGCTATGGAGAGAGATTGCTGTGGAGGCTTTGGCAGCTATTTGAGGAAATACATAACTTTGAATTTGGATTTACTCATGTATGTATCACTTTGAATTACATGTCTTGTCTAACTGTTTTTCAGCCTGTCATAATCAGGTATTTAGTTTCCGTTAACAGATTTATTAGTTATTAATGTGTTGTTGTCCAAAACTATTACATGAGATGGCATTGGTCTGTTAGCCTTTAAAAAATGCCATTCATTTACATGGCAGTGTAAACAGCTGCTATTTTAAGAACCACAGAAGGAAGGACTGTGTTTGTGTAAAGATAACAGTAAATCATAATTTTGTTGTAATTTCCTCAATAAATAGTCAGCAAAACAACATTTACATTCTAGAACTAACATTTTATGACTTTTCATTTGCTTTGCCTTGATCCATTCTTTGTTATACATACATTTCGTGGCTAGTTTTGTGTGCCTGTGCTAAACTATATTTACTATTATTAAGAAAAGTGTAAATGTATTGTCAACTCGACAACACTTTTATGTACTTTTATTCTTTTTACTCCCTGCATAATATGAAAAGGCAAACATGCTCGGAGAGGCTCATCCCTACCTTCGTCATAAACTGTTGTCACCTTAATGAGGAGATGTTTGCAGGTATTGCCCATAAAAAAGAGCTTTCCTCCCAGAACTGGAATGTCATTTATCTGGGTAAACTGTGCAATGAATGCAGATTTTATCCATTTGTATAGGCCCCTGAGCCCAAGAGAGCCTGAGTCAGACTTCTTGTTAGGCTGACAGAGAGAGGAAAGTGGTGGGAGTAGGGCATGGACCAAAGCTAGAAAAAGACTGTGAGAGAAATATTGGGTGGGCGGGAGCTCCACACTAGCAAATCAGCCCTAATTCTGTTATAATTCACAAGGCCAGGGCTCAAGACAGCGCTATCTGCCCTCAAGTCTTTTCCCCATGTGTGATAGACTATTGTGGCGTGTAAAGGGGGAGGATGTAGAGGCGGGGTAATGAAGGGATAGAACTCGAGACTGTGGAATAAGGGGATGGGGAACGGGATGATGGAAACGTGTATTAGTTCCTATGGCAAGAGGGACAGAATGGGAAGGTCGACCCGGTGCTTTCCAGTTAAGCTGAGGGAGATTTTCATACAGTTTTCAATCAGACTGTAATCAGATTTTATGATTAGGTACGGGCTTTTGGTCAGTGTAATTTCTCTGGTGATTTCCGTAGCCTGAATACGGACTATTTTAAACAATTTAACTTATTTTGAACGTTTTCATTACAGGAATATGTACCTTTTGAGGATACCTACGCCTAGTTCTCACGTTATGTTTAACAAATTATATGGACAGAGGAGTTTA